>NW_027202270.1:106000832-106600832 GCF_024711535.1 Dipodomys merriami
CTTATCACCTACTTATCATGTATATTTCTATCCATTTACTTTTAAGTTGTTTTCGTATTACCCTATGGGTTATTGAAGCTCTGTTCACTTGTTCGCTCCAATCTTTTTTCTGTCTTTCAGATTGCATAATTCCTATTGATCTGTCCCTCTTACTTATGTCATCTTCAATCTACTCCTAAATCCATTCTGTAGATTATTTCAAGGTACATTTTTCAATTTTAAAATATCCATTCTGTTCCTTTGTATAGTTTCAATTGATTTCCTGGGATACATTAGCTACTTATTTATTTATATGCCACACACCTGCAAATGGCATACAAAATACATATGTACTTGTTCTGGTTTGATCTCTAATACTTTCAGATGATTACATTGTGCACACGCACACATGTGTGTGTGTGTGTGTGTGTATGTGCGTGCGTGTGTGTGTGTGTGTGTGTGTGTGTGTGTGTGTGTGTATACAAGGGCTTGAACTCAGGGCCTTTAAATCTCTTGTGGCTTTTTTACTTAAGGCTGGTACTCTACTATATGAACTACAACTCCACTTTCAGCTTTTGCTAGTTAATTAGAGATAAGTCTAACAGACTTTCTGCCCTGACTTTGAGCCTCGATCTCCAGCCTGCTGAGCAGCTAGGATTATCGGCATCAGCCTGGCACTCATTTATCATTTATGCAAATGCATAATTTTTTTGAGATGAAGTTACTATAATAGGACCTGCCATTCCATTACCAAAAACAAAAACTTGATTGTTGTTTTGGTTTGGTTTTCTTTATCTAGTTGGAAACACAATGAAATCTTTCTCTCTGTTCTTTTTTTTTTTTTCTGGTCAGTTGTAGGGCTTGAACTCTGGGCCTGGGCACTGTCCCTCAGCTCTTCAGCTCAAGGCTAGCTCTCTACCACTTGAGCTACAGCACCACTTCTGGTTATCTGGTGGTTTTTATTGAAGAGAAGAATCTCATGGACTTTCCTTGCCTGGGCTGACTTTGAACCGTGATCCTCAGATCTCAGCCTCCTGAGTAGCTAGGATTACAGGTATGAGCCACCAGCACCCAGCTCTCTCTGTGCTTTTTTGTGTCCTTTCTTTCCTGGGGCTAGAAGATTCAAACTAATTTTAATACTGAAAAGCTAACCAAAATAAGATACATACACAACTGAACCAAGGAAGATATAAAACATTAAAACAGTCATTTCATTAATAACTCATATCTGTAATCTTAGCTACTCAGTAGGGTGAGATCTGAAGATTGCAGTTCAAAGACAGCTGAGGCAAGAAAGTCCATGAGATTTTTTTTTAAATAAGTTTTTTATTGTGAAAATACTGTACAGAGAGGTTACAATCACATGAGCAAGGTAATGAGTACATTTCTTATCAAACATTGTTGCCTCCTCCTTTGTTTTTCCCCTACCATCCCTTCCCTCCCATCTCCACAACTTCACTACCTACCCCCTCCATGAGATTCTTATCTCCACATAAGTGGAGTTATGGCTGTATGTGGTAGAGTACTAACTTACCTTGAGTTTAAAAAAAAACAACTCAGGGACAGTGCCCAGGCCCTGAGTTCAAGCCCCAACACTGGCAAAATGAAAGGTCATTTTAACCGATTACCTGGCTTGTCAGAGTAGCCCTGAAGAAAAAGTACACACTAGAATAAAAAATGCAGAGGTGTTATAAAGACTAACACCCACACCCCAGTGAGCCGCAGATTAGACTGAATTTCTCCCATGAGGTACAGATGGAAAGAGATTTTTTTTTTAAATCCAGAAAGTAAACAAAGTGCCTCAAAAGGAGCCCAGATGAGCTTTGGAGAAACCTACATTTTAGATCTATTGCTGCCTGGCATTTGAACCAAAAAAAAAAAAAACTTGACAGGTCACCTAAATCCAAAAGCTTTATTTTAGAGACAAGGGAAATTAACTCACATTTGTTTCCCAATTTAGCCAGTTGCTCTCTCTCCTCAGCACACAGTGGGTACCATCTTATTCCTAGCAGCGTGTTTACTGAGCCATCGATGTTGTACAGGATGACTTTAGGCTTGAACCACTTATGCTGCACTTACACATGATAGAGATTGTAAGGCAGCACTTTTTGTGCTTTTTTCAGGCATATCAGAGTTGTGACTCTGATGGGTGAATGGAACCGGATGGATGCCTGTGTGGCAGATGGAACTCTACCTCTCTTTTATAATTATGATAAAGCTATGTGCCCTGGCTTGATAGAGTGTCCAGTATTCCCGGAGCACAGAACTCCTCAGAGACTCATGTAAAGCTTATTGAAGGTAGCATCTAGTGGGTGTTCCTGTCTGTCCTTGTGAAAGCTATTGACAATAATGAAGCAATAAGAGTTTCAGACCCCCCTCACCATGCTGCTTTCAGCTTTCATTAGTAGTGAGAATCTGCATCTTCACTGAGGTTTCTTTTATCATCTCACATAAGGATGCAAGCTGAAATCAATGGATCTTCTTTTGGGGGGAGGGGTCTTGGGGGGTTGTCAGCCATGGGACTTGCTTGGGCACTACCCTTGAGATCTTTTGCTCTACCACTTTGAGCCACAGCACCACTTCTGTTTTTCTGGTGGTTAATTGGAGATAAGAATCTCATGGGCTTTTCTGCCGGGCTGGCTTCAAACCAGGATCCTCAGATCTGGGCCTCCTGAGTAACTAAGATTAGAGGTGTGAGCTACCAGCGCCCTGAGGATAAGAGAAATTTTATTTACATTCTGCTTCCAGATTCACATGTTAATCCTCTCTTCTCAATGTTTGGATTATAAGAAAAGTTAGCCTCTTTTGGACACATCAATATACATTAAGATAAGAATTGTCTTTTTATGCAAAGGACAACACACGCTTCTAAAGACAGCAGTAGCTAAGAAAAGAGTAAACCATTCAAAATCCAAAATCAAAAATGCTAGTTTCTTTTAAAATGATAATAGAGGGGCTGGGGATTTAAATCATTGATATAGCACTTGTATAAGGTCCTGGATAATTTCTAACAACACAAAAATTAAATTAAATTAAATCATGATGTAATTTATCTCTGTGCCATTCAAGAGACTTTGTATGTAGATTCTATCACGTAAGTACTTATTGTTTGAGTGATAGCTTATAATTTGGTTCAAATTATTATTATTATTATTATTTTGTCAGTTGTGGGGTTTGAACTCTGGGCCTGGGCTCTGTCCCTCAGCTCTTCAGCTCAAGGCTAGCACTCTACCACTTGAGCCACAGCACCACTTCCAGCTTTTTCTGTTTATGTGGTACGAGGAATTGAACCCAGGGCCTCATGCAAACAAGATAAGCACTCTAGCACTGAGCCACCTTCCCAGCCCCTCAAATTATTTTTAATAAAAAAGTGACAACCACAAATTATTGTGGGGATTAGATAAATATAATCATACAAGATTTTTACATGGAAAATGCATTTTTACACATGTCTCAATGGTATTAGTACATAAATGACAGGTAAACACAATAAATGACAGAAACAACAGAAGTATTGATAGAATCTCAAGATGAATCATACTTTATTATGAAATTTTTTTATTCAGAGCCTGTCTTACCCTCTGAATAAGAGGCCTGAATAAATAGTCTTCAGTAAGATACATGTAATTTTTGCTCTTTTGATGCTTTAATGCCAAAACAAAAATCTGCTTTTCATCAATCGTAATTCTTTTAAGACTTTACTAATCCATCTTGAAATAAAATAGAAAATAAAATTGAGAGCTATAGTTGGTTGATTGGAAAAGAATACATTTATTTGTAGTTTGGCATTATAATTATATTTGTAAGTGCAGTGAATCCCTGAGGATATTACTTCAGAAAATATCCCTGAGAGTATACCTCATGATATTAATATATATATACACATGCATTTGTTACTAACATAGTACTAATAACATTAAATTATTAATAATATATTCATGAATGTAATATCTTACGTTTTAAGCAAACAAAATTAATTTAATCCCCCTTTCTTACATGTTATCTTTTGTAAATACTCTACAAAATGGTTCTAAATGTAATATTTATTATAAAAGTAAGAAATAGCAATTAAAGCAAAACTACCACAAACTCAACTTCTCAATGGTAAATTAAAAAAAAAAATAGAGACTCAAGCACCATTGGCTGAAATCCTAACTATTTAGGAGGTTGAAATCTAAAGATGCTAGTTCAAAGCCAGCTCAGCAGACAAATCTGTGAGAGTCTTGCCTCCATTTAAGTAGCAAAAAGCCAGAAGTAGAGGTATGGCTCAAGTGGTAGAAATCTACCTTTGGCGAGTAAAGCCAAGCAAAAGCACAAGGCCCTGTGTTCAAGCTATAGTATAGGCACAAAAGAGGTAGGGGAATAAAGCATGCTACCCTATTTCAGGTAGAAGCCAAATATGTACAGTGTTTAGCTGTTCCTACCACATATTTCTAAAATCAACTGAACAAGGAAAGGGAAGAAAGGGATTTCCTGCAGACAGAAGCAGGTTCTGTGGCAGGCCCTGGGGATTTTAGCAGGAAACAGAGCCAATATGCCCCCCTTCAATTCATGTGAGAGAGACTGAGAGAACTGAGAAAATACAGTATCACACTGCAAAGCAAACAGATTCAGTGAGAATAAACCATGAAATATCTGCTTTCAATCAGGACTTAGTCCTAGCTACCCAAGTTAACCCACAGAGCCTTTTCCATGCCTGTTTTAATGGGGGTTTCTTGTTACCATAGAGGGTATAAAAAATAAATGATACTGTGAAACTTTAAGAAATCTTACTTTGATCTTACCAACACTGGCTCTGAAATGTAGTTTCTGACTCCTTTTCTTTTTAATCGTTTTAATGAAGTCATACTGTGGACTTCATGCTGAAAATAGATTCTGTGAAGAAGCATAATCCATTTCAAGGATGGTTTGGATATATATGTAACATTGTAATAATACCACAAGGAACATATCACCTTTGGCCAACAAAGAATGGGCATCATATCATGTCTGTAGAGTTCAACCTGGCCTTTTAACCATCAGTTCCAAGCTCTGTAAAATTGATTCCATGAAGACAAATATTGATGGTGAAGACAGCTAAAGCAAAGAGATCAACTCCACTCATTTCTCCTCCTTTTCCCAGGAGCTTCTCCAAATCAGAAAATATGTCTGCTTCATTCTGTAAGTCTTCATTAAGCCTGCCACAAAGCAGGTGCACAAAGGGAGCCCTTTTTGGTGCCCTTGAAGGAAGAGCAGGTATTAAAAGCTTCAGTGAGTTCTTTCCACCTGAAAGAAACTGAAGCATCCTGCAACCGTGGATAGATAAGTCTGCAAATGAGTAGGGGCAGAAGGGAGAATGGAATGATGGTTGGTGGGGCCTGTCCAGGGAAGGCCGAAAAACCCAGGACAAGGAGTTGGAACGCCATAGGAAATGAAGGGGATATTGTTGGCATGGTTGTTTGGTTTGGGTTTTGGTGGTTGTTGTTGTTGTTTGTCTTTTGGAGGAGAGGAAAAGGAGTACAGGAATGGAAGGAGGAATGGTAAACAAATGCAGTCATGGCATTCAATATACACTACGTAAAAAATGAACTCTGCCTCTGTGGGCAGGGATGGGAGGGGGAAACTGAGGGAAAGCAAAGGAAGGGGTGACATTGTACAAGAAGAATTGTACTCATTACCTGACTTATGGATTTGTAAACCTTCTGCACAACTCCTTAATAATAACAATGAAAGTATATTTTTAAATGAAAAAAAGCAGAAAATGAAAGGGATTTCTGAACGTGTTTTGTTTCAGCTGGAAAGAAGCTACAGAGACATGGGATTTAGCTAGCCAACAGGATGTGACCAAAGAGAATATAAAAAAGGATGTAGGCCAGAGGTAATGGTCTTGGAGTTATAAAAACTAATGGTAAAAAGGAATCCAGAGAAGAAGAGGAAACTGAATTAACTCCTAAGCTCCCACTGGCTTTCCTGAAACAGTGGCAAGGCCACAGCCCTGTGGGGTATGAAGAAGATATCAAGAGGGTAGTTGGTTTGGAGTTGGGGGAGGGAAGAATGAGTTTTAAACAAATCTAAAAATCAAAATGAGAATACTCAGCAATTCGTTTTGCCTCCTTTTTGAAAAAAAAAAGACAGAGTTGTCTTGGTTAAAATAACACACCACAAGGATGGGAAGGGGAAACAAAGAGGAGGCAACAATTCTTGATAAGAAATGTACTGGTTATCTTGCCCATGTAATTGTAACCCCTCTGTACGGTATTCTCACAATAAAAAGAAAAATAACACACCACAAGGTACAATTGTTTTCTTTTTTTTTTTTAGCAGCAATACAAAAACTCACTTAAAAAATTAGGTAAATAAACTCACCAAATTAGGTCAATGACCATTACCAATTATCAATGAGTTATTGAGGAAATGATTGGAAATTCAGAGCTTGAGTACAAGAAAGGAGGAAGTTTGGAACTAAGTCTATCAATGTGATTTATGCACCCATAATCCTACCTACTCAGAAAGCTGAGATCTGAGAATCTTGGTTCAAAGCAGTGGGGGGGGGGGGGGGGAGAGTCTGTGAGACTCTTACCTCCAACTGACCAGCAAAACATGGGAAGAGGAGGTGTGCCCCAAGTGGTATATTGTCAGCCTTGAGTGGAAAAAGCTAAGGGAGAGTCCCAGTACCAGCATTTAAGAGATGGGAGAGGCGGGCAAGGAGAGAGGGGAAGAGAGGAGAGGGAAGGGGGAGGGAAGTAGGGGGCTTGTTAATACAGATTCCCAGTCCCTACCCCCAAAATTTCTTCCAGATTATCTCCCATCAGGAAACAATACCTTCCGATTTAGTCATTTGAAGAGAGTTTAATAAAGAGACTCGAGTAATCCCTGAGCTAGGAAGCCTATCTCCAAAATCTTTTCTGCCCCATCTCCCTGCCTAAGACTCCCTTTACAACATACAAATTAAACCAAAGATGGTACCCGTGGGTTTAGTGCCAGCGTTCAGAATTCACTGAGCTTTGATCTGGGGTGTTTTCTGCTGCATTATAAAATTCAAATTGTTTTTGCTATCCTGCATGATCTGCCTGGAAGGCATGATACAAATTAACCATAATGTAATTGCAAATGCTCTCACTCCAGTTAAACATACTTTTCTTTTCCAACAGGCTCAGGTAAGAGCGCTTGTTCTGGGTAATTTCATACACTAGCATAAAATTTGTACCATACTTTAGTCCCATCTCTTGCAGCTAGGGGCTTTACACTGGTAATTTCAGGGTATGTTCAGCACCATAGTTGTGAGTATTTTTAACAAAACTTCTGTATCCAAACAAGGTTTAGCTTTCTAAAACATCACTGTAAGAGGTCAAATACTTGGTCCACATGGCAGCATTTTTATGCCTGTCTGCAAATTTTCAGTAAAATACTATTGATACAAGTTAGAAGCAAAGCAGGCCTATCTAGCTTATAGTTGGCAGGAGACAAAACCTGCCTGACAAATAAATGAAAGCAGATGGCTACAAAAGAATGAGCGAGTAAGTAGGGCAATAAAGTTGGGACAGTAAATCTTTGGCCTCATAACCTTATAGGAAACAACAATGAGACCCACTAATCAGAAAGCCATCCAATTCTCACTGGTTAACCTGACGTCAAGCTCTGTAACAAGGAAGACAACCAAGATGGCTGACATGGATTGAAGTGCTGTCTTCCTGTGGCATGTCAATACCATAGGCTCTCTTTTCTCTGCTGTACTTTTTTTGCTAATAAATTTTTCTATTACCTTTACTTATGTTCATGTCTGCCTTAACTCATGTCTTTCCAGGCACAAAGACTGAGATTGTGTAGCTGCCCTAAACTTTCTAGTAACATTGTCTAATGCATGGTGCAGGAAGTTAGGGATTAACTTTTTCTGACTTGGACTCATTGAATGGTTACACTATACAAAGAAAAATCATGCAGAAGAGGCATCATCAGACAAAGATGGAGTGTTTCAGTTTGGGCAGCCAGTATAAAGGCCAGATGTATTCAGCCATCACAGGCAGGAGGACTGAACAGTGAGAGGACCCTTGGTTCTACTTTACCATCAGCTCCTTGACCTCCTTGACTGCTCCCTGCTGTGACTGAATGAAATTGTTTATTAATGGAAGTGTTTTCAAATAAGAAAAGTGGGAGTTACAGAGAAGGGATGGAAGTAGGCTTGGTATAGATCTAGATTCACTGACAGGGAACATTGTTAAGTGAAAAAGGCAGGTTACAGAATTTTACATGTGTATAATGTGACCTCATGTTTAAAATATATGTACAAGTAGCTGTGAATAGGTACACAGAGTGTGCACTGTGTGTTTAGGTGTCTAGAGAGAAAAGGAGAAAGCTACAGAGACAGAGAAGGACTCTACTAAACATCAAGATGTAAATAGGACTTGAATTCAGGGCCTCATGCTTTCACTCAGCTTTCTTGCTCACTGCTGGGGCTCTGCCACTTTGACCTCATCTCCAGCCCTAAGTGAGTATTTCTGAGAGGTAATAAATATGGCTGGGAGCCAGGCACAAGGGTCTCACACTTGTAATTCCAGCAAATTTTAGGAGGCTGAAACCTGAGGATCAAGGTTCAAAGCCAGGCCAGGCAGAAAAGTCCAGAAGTGCAAAACTCCAGAAGTACAGCTCTGGCTCAAGTGATAGAGAGCCAGCTGTGAGCAAACAAGCCAAATGAGAGCACAAAGTCCTGAATTCAAACTCTGTACCAAAAAAAAGATAGATCAATACATACATACATACATACATACATACATACATACATACATACATACATACACATACACATTTATATGAGTGGCTTTTTTTCTTTTTGCTTGTCTGGGTCCTAATTTTTCTACGAGACATATGACATAGTAGTGAAAAACTAAAGCAGGTTGTCAGAGAGAAACTGAACAGATGTGGCTAAAGTTTATCGTTCAATAGTTCCTTAGTGTTTCCTCTGTCCTTTCTAAAAGCCGGCACCATTATACCACTGACACAGCAATCTTTAGAGGGAGCCTCCAGTGCTCTTTTAGAATCTGATGATTCTTAAAGAATCCTCAGCATGCATCATTAACTGAAAAGCAAGATGAGCTTGCATTGTTTACCAAAGGACAGGGAAACCATTGACTTGTACATGCCTAGAAATTCTCTGCAAGTGTTCATAGGAAACATGTAGCAGGAGTTACTCATAGGGAGTGGCAACTGAGCAAAGGATGGGGATAAATCTCTATTTTATTGTATTGTCATGTATTAATTGTTCAAGCAAATGGAGCTAATGGTGACATGGTTATACCTGCATATAACCTAGTTCAATGATACCTACTCCTTACTCCCCTCTCTCATCCCTCTCCCTCCTCCTCTTGATCCCTATGTCTAACAGTCTCTGTTTTACTTTCTGGTTCTTTTTATTGTTTAAGATTATGCAAATCCAAAAGCATGATATATTTGTCCTGCATCTGGTTTATTTTGCTTAACATGATGGTCTCCAGTTGCACCCATTTTCCTACAAATGATGTGATTTCATTTTTATTTATGGGTGAATATAATTCTGTTGTGTTTATATACTATTTCCTCTGGCTTAAGTTTTTTATTGGTATTCATTAGTTTTTCAAGGAAAGGGACCATGGTGACATTTCCATGGAAACCTGCAATGAACCCTGTCAACATCACCCCCTCCTATACTGGCTCCCCATTTACTTAGAACAATTTCAAGTGGATGCATACAAAGTACTTAAAACCATATTCACCCTCTCCATTGGCCCTCTCTCTCTCTCTCTCTCTCTCTCTCTCTCTCTCTCTCTCTCTCTCTATATATATATATATATATATATATATATATATATATATATATATATATGTCACATGTGTGTGTGTATATATATATTCAGAAAAGCCCTCTTTTGTACTCTATTTCCCCATCCCCTCTGCCCCCTGTTGTTCAACACCTTTGGTGAGATTACTTATGCCATTTTTATATATAGAAACAACGTATTTCCATATTATTCACTTTCCATCATTCTCTTTCCATTTCTCCTCACCCCTTGAACCCATACCTGGTCCTGTGGTTCAATCAAGTTATAGATAGACAGATAAATGTGTTAGGTGTGTTATATGTGTGTATCTGTGTTTCATATACATATGTTATATATGCATGTATACCATATTCTCGTTACCTGTTTGTCCACTGATGGGCATCTACGTTGAGTCTGTAACTTAGCTATTAAAGTTAACTGACTTTGATCCTTTTGCATCTATACCCAGGAGTGGTATAGCTGTATTATATGGTAGTTCCATTTTTAATGTTTTATTGTCAAGGTGATGTACTGAGGGGTTACAATTACATAGGTAAGGTAATAAGTACACTTCTTGTCAAACTTATTACTCCTTTCCTCATTTTTCTCCTACTTTCCTTCCCCCAACCTCCCCCACAAGTTTTACAGATGATTTCTAACATATTGTCTTGTGTATATCACGGTTGCATTAGTTCCCCCCTTGTTCTTTGTCTACTTTTTAATTTTTAAGGCATCCTTACTGATTTCCATAGTGGAATTTACCCTCCTACCAACAGTATATTAAGTGCTCCTTGCCCCTGCATCTTCATGAACAAGAGTTTGTTTCCAATTTGACTGGGATGAAATGGAATCTCAGTGTAGTTTTGATTTACATTTCCTTAAGGCTGAAGACATGTAACAAGTTTTCATTTATGAGTTATGTGTATTCCTTCATTTGAAAAAATGTTGTTTATTTGTCCATTTCTTGATTATTTGTTCTTTCAGTTTTTGAGTACTTTCTGTATTTTGGATATCAATTCCTGTTCTGATAAACAGCTGTCAGATTTGCTCCCATTCTACGGGCTAGATCTTTATTCCATTGTTTCCTTTGCTATGCAGAGACTTTTTAATTTGATGCAATCCCATCTGCCAATTCTGTGTGTGTGTGTGTGTGTGTGTGTGTGTGTGTGTGAGCACACATGCACCAGACCTGGGACTTGAACTCAGAGCTGGACCTGGTGCTGTTCTTGAATTTTTTTTGCTCAAGGCTAGTACTCTACCACTTGAGCCACAGATTTACTTCCGGGTTTTGTTTTGTTTTTTAATGTTTAATTGAAAATAAGAGTCTCACAAACTTTCCTGTCTCAGCTAGCTTTGAACAGTGACTTTCAGATCTCAGTCAGCTGAGCAGCTTGAATTACAGGCACATGAGACACTGGTATCTGGCCTCTGTTCTATCCTTCTGAATGCTAGGTTAACCAAAAAGTTCAAATAGAAAATAACCACAACTGAGGTTTAGTTGTTAGCAGTCATCTAGAAAGCACATGTTCTCATTCATTATTCTGTTTTGGATTCAGTATTAACTTCTGTTGGATCATAATGTTGTCGCTATTGTTTCCCTATTAACATGGTGCATCCAATGGGAACATCTGCCCAACACTAATGAGCTATTCACAGGAGAAACAAGAACAGGGTATCAGGAGCCAAGGTAAAACAATTAGGGAGCAAGGGAGATGGTTGGCTCCTGACCTAAATTGAATTGCCTTTAAGAGACAGAAACAGATTTTTAATTATGTAATCCCTTTGTTTCTCATTTCCTCCAAAATGTAAAGGTCAAATTCCCCTTGTGAATGCCAAGAGCAGGATGGGCTATTGATTGTGCCTGTCTGACTGGCTTGACTAAAACCAGAGGAGATACCTCATGAAACCTGATTGGGACAAAGCATATATTTCTGTTTTGTGATCCAAAGCGCTGTTTAAAGTAACATGAACAACTGTTATCTTTCTCCCTTTCTGTCTCATTTTTATTTTTCAAATACTATTCTAAAGGAAATCAAGTCTGCCTTTACAAAGAACTGCTTTCATGCATAAAGATTTGAGATAAGCAGAAATCTTGTTAACCTACTTTTGCAAGACTTCACTCCGCTTTGAGGTTGCTTTAAGCTACACTTTTCTTTCTCATATTTTATTAAGATTGCCTTTCGAAAAAGGAAGAGAGTTCCCTCCTCATACATTTTTCTGTGCCCTTCATTCCATCTCCTTCTAAACTTTCCAATGCAGCCCTCTAGCTCCATCTTGCAAGGCCCAGCTAAGTCCACCCTTTCGAAACAGCTCCATTGGCTCCTCCCAACTTGCTAGTCTATGATTTCCTGTGTATTTCTGCACATACCACCCATTCTGGCACTTCAACCCACATGGCCTTGGCAAGAAATCTAACAAATGGGGCTGCACTGGGTCACACCATCAGCAAGAAAGCACAGCTGTGTCAGGAGACTTGGTCATTGTCACGGACTGCTTCCCTCCTCCATGTCTTGGCTTGCTTTCCCTTTGTGCAGATTCTGTGTCAACAAGCCCTCCCCGCCCCACCCCAGGTGGCTTCTATAAATCCCAGCACTTGGAAAGCCCAGGAAACAGAGGACATTGTTGCTTTATAAAAGATACTAAGACAGACTAGCCCTGAAATACCAGGTGGTTTCATCCTCTCCTCCACTTTGCCAAGTCCTTTCCTCTTGGCCTTAGCTACACAATACTTTCCCTCCTGTCATAGCCTCTGCTTCATAAATCAGCAGTCACATGCCCCAGGTGTGAGGCATGAACTGTTACAGGGCTCAGTAACCCTGAAGGCACACCTCTGCCTTCTCCCAGTCCCTCCAGAATCATGCCATTCACCAACATCCCTGACCTCATCCTAGCACTCGTGGTGCATAAAGAGCTCTTAGCAGACACCGGGCACTTGAATAAGGCTTGCTAGCCTTAACTGTTACTTAACAGCTCCTGTAAATGCAGTGTCACCAACTAGAAGGTACCTTTAGATACCAGTTTTACTGCCTTATATTCCAACCACTTTGTCAAGATCTCCCTCAGCAGGAATCATTGGGACTGCCCAACACACTTGTGGTCCTTAATGATCCATAACTCCCAGTATCCACACACTATGTGCTTTTCTCCCATTTAATTGAGGGCTCACCTTACAGCTACTTTTTTTTGGGGGGGAGGGGGGTCCAGTCATGGGGTCTGAACTCTGGACCTGGGTGCTGTCCCTCAGCTCTTCAGCTCAAGGCTAGCGCTCTACCACTTGAGCCACAGCGCCACTTCCGGCTTTTTCTGCTTATGTGGTGCTGAGGAATCGAACCCAGGGCCTCAGTCATGCAAGGCAAGCGCTCTACCACTGAGCCACCTTCCCAGCTGTTACAGCTACTTTTAATCACAGAATGTATCCTGATTCTAGGTATCCAACCTAAGACTTGAAAAGACCTGCACTTTCAGTTTATGAGCCCATGGGAGTTCTGAGCTACTGCAGTAGTAGGGAAAGCAGTAGGGAGAACGCTCAAAAGACTACACATAGAGTTCCCCTATTGACCCAGCAATACCATCTTTGGGCATTTACCCAAACAATCACAAAGAAGTCCATACTAAAGCTACCAGCATAACCGTTTCTTGCAGCATTATTCACCATAGCTAAAATATGGAACCAACCCAAATACCCCTCAGTAGATGAATGGATCAAGAAAATGTGGTATAATGGTATAACCTCTGTTTTCACTGTATTTGATGTTGGTGCCCTGCATCTTGTACATATACTTTTCTAATTTGGAGAGGAGAAGGGAAATAACAAAATGCTGAAATAAGTATACAGGTTGACCCATTGTAACAACTTTACAACTTGGGTGGGGGAGGAGGAATTGGGGAAGTGGGAAGGGAAGGGATGGTGGGGAAAAACAAAGGAAGAGGTATCAATGCTCCATAGGAAATGTACTCATTACCTTACTCATATAACTGTAACCCCTCTGTACAGTATTTTTACAATAAAAAATATATTAAAAAAGAAAATGTGGTGTATATATATATATGTGTGTATGTATGTGTGTGTGTGTACACACACACACACACACACACACACACACAAATAGAATTCTATGCCTACATCAGAAAGAATGACACCACCCATTGTTAGGAAATGGAAAGACTTGGACAAAATTATATTAAGTGAAGTAAGGCAGGCCCAAAGAACCATATGTCCTATAGTTTCCCTTATTTGCAATAACTAGTGCATATGTAGGACAAGCAGAAAAGGGCAAAAGCTATGTACATATGACCATATAAGATGATGTTAAGCAAAATGAACCCCAAGATAAGGACACAAGAGGTTTTGTCTTTGTTGCTATTGTTTTTAATGTGCTTATACTTAATGTAATTGTAACTATAATATAATATAACTCATTACCTTATTTACATAACTCTAACTCATACATTAAAAAATAAAACTGAGGCTGGGAAGGTGGCTCGGTGGTAGAGCGCTTGCCTTGCATGGCCCTCGGTTCAATTCCTCAGCACCACATAAGCACAAAGAAAAAAGCCAGAAGTGGTGCTGTGGCTCATGTGGTAGAGTGCTAGCCTTGAGCTGAAGAGCTGAGGGACAGCGCCCAGGCCCAGAGTTCAGGCCCCACGACCGGACCCAAAAATAAATAAATAAATAAATGTAAAAAATTGATAGAGAAAAAGTAGACAACTAAATGAAAAAGATGAGAAAATAACGGTTATTGAGACCTTCCTATGTTGAGATGCTATACCAAAGCATTTTCACATATACACTTCAATTTCTCACCAATAACTCAATAATCATATAATTATTTCCCTAATTTGTGGTGGTTGTTTTTGTTATTATCATTGTTAACTATTTATACAAACAGGTTTTGATTTTTGATTCAACATGTCTGATTGTGAGTGCAATGCATCTTGGTCAACATCACATCTTTCATCGTTCTCCTTCATCTCTCCCAACCGCATCTATCCCTCAAATTACCTGTTTCGTTTTCATTAAATATTATGTATATTCACCCACTCTTCCTCTCTCCATTTGTCAGCCCTCCTCCCCTTGACTTCTTTCCCATCTAACAAACACATGTTGCAACTTCCTAATGTTCATCTTGTTAAGCTGTAGGTTAGTTGTTCTAAGGAGTTGTACCATTGGAATCCTTCCCTGAATGTATCATATTTTAGTTAATATGTCTGTGTATGTATGTATATGATCCTGTACATGTTTTATATGTTTATAATTTAGATCTCACTTCCACATAGGAGAGGAAAACATGCAGCCTTTGTCTCTCTGAGCCTTACCTACTTCACATAATTTTTTCCAGGTCCATCCATTTCCTTTAAAATAACATAATATTATTCTTCCTAATGGATGACTAAAATTTCATTGTGTGTCTATTTTTTTTTCTTGATCAGTTTGTTCACTGTAAGGAATCTGAGCTGCTTCTGTAACTTCAGTATGGTGAATAATACAGCAATGAACATGGGTGTGCAAGTGCCTTTATTATATCCTGAAAATCAGACAGTTTCAAGGTATAAAACTTTGGCTTCAGCCGGGCACCAGTGGCTCACACCTGTAATCCTAGCTACTGAGGAGGCTGAGACCTGAGGATCATGGTTCAAAGCCAGCCCAGGCAGAAAAGTCCATGAGACTCTTATCTCCAATAAACCACCAGAAAACTGGAAGTGGTGTTGTGGCTCAAGAGGTAGAACGCTCTCTTTGAGCTGAAGAGGGCAGGGACAGCGCCCAAGCCCAGAGTTCAAGCCCTACAACCAACAAACAAACAAAAAAAAAACTTTGGCTTCAAGCCAGACATGTGAAGCCTATAATCCTAACTACTCAGAAGACTGAGATCTAAGGATTTCAATTCAAAGTCTGAAAAGGACAGTCCATGAGACTATTATCCCCAATTAATTGCCCAAAACAAACAGAAGTGGAGCTGTGGCTCAAACAGTAGAGTGCTAGCACTAGCCTTGAGCACAGAAACTCAGGAGTAAAACCCAGACTTTAAACCTAAGAACCAAGGGAAACAAATTCAATACAGATCTTCTGCCTACAACACCCATGTCTCCACCCCAGTATTGTGCTGTCTTCCTAAACATGTGTGGCCATCACTCTAGCCTCACCACTGTTTTCCATGGCATTCTGAGCTTGTCCCATCCCCCACATGCCCAATAATGCACTGGATTATCTAGTCCCAATTTCTGAATGGTTATGAAATTCTAGCAGCTCTTCAGTAAAGTCTGGCTCTAAAGAGTCCTTGGGACCAGTTCAGACTTGAGACCTGATTCAGTGATGCTTCGTGCCAAAATGGAGCTATGCTAAGAATGGTCTAGAAGTGGGGGTAGAGGTGAAGGCATGAATAGGGAGCATGCCACTGTCCAATGGTACCTCTTCAAAATGCACATTTATCATGAGGGCACACCCATGTAGGTACTGGCTCCATAAGCCAGTATAGCAGCAAATAATCATCCATGTTGACAATTAATTCTGACACATATCCAAGTCTGCAAAGCACTATGCCAATCCATTTAAAAATACAAGTAACTCTGAAAAAATTTGAGTCTTTACCCAGAAATCTGTCATTACAGATGGTATGTGAAAGGTGATACATTTTTAATTACATGGATTGCCTCTCTTGACATCTTCAATTCACTAGGTGTCATCAAACATATTCTTTAATGCTGACTTACAAAAATCAGTTTAATATCTGAAAATGTGAGTTTTTAAGAATATCAGTAGTCATCCTGAAAGTGATGTCGTTAGCTTTTATTATGACAAAGTACATTCAGATTTTGGTTCTTTGAACAGATACTAACATCTTTATTGCAATGGGTGTAGCCATATGCCAGGTGATTGTGTAGTTGTATGAACATCTTAGTGTACTTACACAAACCTCGACAGTATGGCCTACCACATATCTGGCTGAAGAGTAGTCACCGTTGTGTATGGGAACCAACACAGCCTGAAGATCAAGGTTCTAGCTAGCCTGGCCAGGGGGAGAGGGGGAGAAAAAAGGGGGGGTCACAAGTCTCAGTCTTAATAAAAAGAAGCTGAGTGTGGTGGCACATGCCTGTCATCCCAACCATGGACCAAGTGCATTCCTAGGCAGGAAATAAGACCTTATTTCAAAACTCACCAGTCAAAAAATGGCTGGATGTAAGACTAAGCAACAGGGGCTGGGAAGGTGGCTCAGTGGTAGGGCGCTTGCCTTGCATGCCAGCGGCCCTGGGTTCGATTCCTCAGCATCACATAAGCAAAAAAGAAAAAAAAAGGAAGTGGCGCTGTGGCTCAAGTGGTAGAGCGCTAGCCTTGAGCTGAAGAGCTGAGGGACAGCACCCAGGCCCAGAGTTCAGGCCCCACGACCGGAAAAAAAAAAAAAAAAAAAAAAACTAAGCAACAGAGTTTCCTTTATGCTTCTCTACTTTGCTAATTAAATGTTATGATGTCCAGAGCAACGTGAAATCTGGCTAGCATCCTCCAAAAAAGAAGCTGCTTCTATGTTTGCACAAAAAATATCTAAGAAATTATATGATATAATCTATAGCTGAGTCATCAGTAACACATGCACAGCTGAGTCATCAATCAATAACTTCACACCAGAATTTTAATGGAGACTATAGAAAGCCGCGGGGTTTGCATTTGCACTGAGAAAAACCTGCTTATTTAGTACATTGAATTCCTTGATTTACATCATGAAAAAGAAGCCATTTGAAGGTTAAAACAGTGCACAAACAAGCCATTGTGTGTACACAATGTGTGTGTGCTCATACATGCACGTGCGCTGTACTCAGGTTTGAACTCAGGGCCTGCGTTTGCTAGACAAGGTGCTTCACCACTGGTCCATGTCCACAGCTCTTTCTTGATGTAGTGATTTTTCAGATAAGAGCTTTAATTTTTGCCCCAGGTTCACTTCATCCCATAATCCTGCTACCTATTCTCCACATGTAGCTAGGACTGCAGCAGGGCTTCACAATACCCAGCTTCTGGGTTTGCTGAGATGGGAGTCTCAACAAAAAAACTGGAATCTCCCCTGCCCACCCCACTCTCCAATCTCTTCATCCAGACAAAGATGGAAGAGTCAAGAACACAGTGGGCAGCAGCGTTACTCAGTAGACACTACATCGAAAATGAACTATATACAACTTGTAGGCGGGGACAGAATGGAAAAACTGGGAGAAAGCAAAGAAGAGGTAACAGTGTCCATAAAGAAACGCACTCACTATATGACTTATGAACGGTAACCCTTCTGTACATGACCTTATAATGTTTTAATTTAATAATAAAAAGAACACAGTGGGATGATAAACATGTATACAGAAGCAAGAAGAGATAAAGGGCAGATTGGTGGTAGCTGTTGGCTCCTGCTGTGGGACAGTGCATGCTGGGTGTTACAGCTATCATGCCTTGCAGTGGTTTACACATCACAGAAGCAAGCATTGGAGATAGATACAATGCCAGCTGAACAAATGTCTAACCTAGAAAATGAGATATTGAGCTAAAAGCTCAATGCATTGAACTACCTTTTGAATTCCTGAGAAAAAGGTCATAGTAACACATAAATGCATTGCTATGAAAAATACAGGGAAGAGAGGACAAAGGGTCTACTTATTCTACCTCAGTACAGAGTCTGTTCATCTCACTTTATTCAAAGAAAAACAGACTGAAAATCCAAAAATGGACCCATGGAGGAACACTATGAAATAAGAAAAAGTATGTTAGAGGTCAGGAAAAATAATTTAACTTGAAGAGTCTTTAATTCTCATTTCCTTCATGAGGAACAGGAAACGCTTTTCCCTCTTCCTATTTCTCTCTACTTTAACTCTGAAATACTAAAATATGTCCTTGCAAAAACTTTTTAAAAAAACTAACCTGAATCTAAATTCTTCTATTCCAGGAAAAAGGATAAGGAGCAGTGAGAAGATGGGAAAATAGAGACACAAATAGAGACACGCCTTCACTTTGTTAAAGCTGGGCTCTGGTAGCTCATACCCGTACACTTAACTATTAGGAGGCTAATATCTGAGGATCACAATTCAAAGCCAGCCCAGGCAGGAAAACCTGTGAGACTTTTATCTCCAATTAACAACCAGAAAACCAGAAGTGGCACTGTGGCTCACAGTGGTAGAGCGTTAGCTTTGAGCTGGTGGCTCATGCCTGTAATCCTAGCTACTCATGAGGCTGAGAACTGAGGATCACAGTTCAAAGCCAGCCAAGGCAGGGAAGTTCATGAGATTCGTATTTCCAATAAACCACCAGAAAACAGAAAGTGGCACTGTAGCTCAAGTGGCAGAGTACTAGCCTTGAGCTGAAGAGCTGAGGGACAGCGCCCAGGCCCAGAGTTCAGGCCCCATGGCCAACAACAAAAAAAAAAAAAGCTCAGGGACAGCACCCAGGCCATAAGTTCAAGCCCCATGACTGAAAAAAAGGAAAAAGAAAAACCTTTAAACAAAAAAAAAAAAAATAATAAAACTTTTAAAACTAAGCCCTACTAGAATAATTTAAGTGTGTATCTTCCAAAGGAAGATGAAAGCGAAGAAAATGAGATGCATATTTCAAAACAATGGAAGTACAAAGGAATATGTAAACAAAACATGAAACAAGATGGCAAGTAGCACTAACGGGATTGGAGTCAAAGGGCTACAGACTGAATGCAACACCGCTGTGTGTAAGAGAGCCATGGAATATCAAATAATGGAAATGAGATACAAGCAAAAGAAGAGCAAAATATAGGAAGATGAATGGACACAGAGATGCAATGATGAAGAAATACTAATAAATTATCAGGACGTTAGTTAGACATTGATGGCTCACAACTAAAATCCTAGCTGCTAAGATCTTGGTTCACAGTCAGCCCAGGCAGACAAATCAAAAATACACTTATCGCCAATTAAACAGCAAGAAATAAAAAGCGGAGGGGTGATTCCAGTGATAAGGAGCCAGCTGATCAAGTAAGCTGTGCAAGTGTGAGGCCCTGAATTCAAATCCAAGTACCACCAAAAAAGGAATTTTTGTATTTAACCTTATATTAAAAAAATGACAAAAGTATTACATATGAAAGACATGGTAAATTTATAGTGTATTTATGATAACTGTATCTTTTTTGGTTGATTTGGTGGTATCTCTCCTCTCTCTCTCTCTCTCTCTCTCTCTCTCTCTCTCTCTCTCTCTCTCTCTCTCTCTCTCTCTCTCTCTCTCTCACTGTGTGATCAATCTGACTAAAGTACAGTATATGCATGTGTGATAAAGCCCATTTGGACACTGAACATGTAGTTCAACAAAAACAAATATGAGAAAGATTAAATGTTTCTTGTCTGGGGTGCAGGCATTAGTGGAGAAGCAGACAAATGGTGAGGGTGAAGGCGAACAGACAGACAAAACACTTAATATACATGTGTGAAAATGGAGCAAGGCTGGTTTGGGAAAGAGGAGGTTGGAATAGAAAGAATAGTAGAGGAGTAATTAAAATCAAGAAACACTGGAGTGACACTGATCATGATGCATGATACTCATAGACATGTTGAATAGAAACCCTTTTGTACTTAACAATAATATAAATAAATAAATAAACACAAAAAAAGCACTCTATACATCAATGGAATTGTTACAATGAAACGACCTGTGCAACTAATTGATGCCAATAAATTTCAAAACTTAATATCTAGCCATGTGTTAGCAAACTCTTTCTGAAGGAAAAAGAAAAAGGAGAGAAGAAAAGAAGGAAAGGAAGGAACAAAGGAAGGGAGGGAGGGAGGGAGGGAGGGAGGGAGGGAGGGAGGGAGGAAGGAAGGAAGGAAGGAAGGAAGGAAGGAAGGAAGGAAGGAAGGGAGGGAGGGAGGAAGGGAGGGAGGGAGGGAGGGAGGGAGGGAGGGAGGGAGGGAGGGGGGAGGGAGGGAGGGAGGAAGGAAGGAAGGAAGGAAGGAAGGAAGGGAGGGAGGGAGGGAGGGAGGAAGGAAGGGAGGGAGGGAGGGAGGGAGGGAGGGAGGGAGGGGGGAGGGAGGGGGGAGGGAGGGGAGAAAAAGGGAGAGAAAGGAAGGAAGGGGAAAGAGAGAAGAAGGAAGGCAGGAAAGAAGGAGAGAGGGAAGGAAGGAAGAAGGGAGGGAGGGAAGAAGAGAGGGAAGGAAGGAAGAAAGGGAGGGAGGGAGGGAGAGAAGAAAGGGAGGGAGGGAGGGAAAGAAGGAAGGAAGGCAGGCAGGCAGGAAGGCAGGAAGGCAGGCAGGCAGGAAAGCAGGCAGGCAGGAAGGAGGGAGGAAGGGAGGGAGGGAGGGAGAGAGGGAAGGAAGGAAGGAAGGGAGGGAGGGAGGGAGGGAAGTATAGAGGGAGAAAAATCTAATGTTAATCTACTGGTAATTAATGATTATTCATTTATTTATCCTATAAAGCAAAAATTGCCTCCTTAAAACTTTCTACATAAAAGAAACCTTCAAAATTGCCATGAAGATTAATTTAGAAATAGCCCAGATGAGAGCACTACTTGTGAAAGAGTGTGACATCAGTGGGGTAGCTGATTATCCATGAACACTTTAAATAGGAAACAGGAAAGTGGCAAATGACTGAGCCCTTGTTTTACAAATGCAATAAAGCAAGTTAAGAGTAAACACAAGGAAGAAATTAATATGAGAAGTAAATTATGAATAAGGAAATCGAAAAATATTGAAACTGATAAATAGCCTCTAAAAGATGGCTCATTGAAAGAATCAATAAAATAGACAAATGTCTACGGAGCCTAGCCAGCAAGCAGACAGAAAGATAAACACAGAGGATTGGAAATACAGATATAAAAACACTCTTAAATAAAAGATTAACATCTTTTATGAAAATCTGAATCAAAATAATAAAAGCCTTTCACACTGAGTAGCCTAGCAGAAGTCACAAACATCTCACAATTCAAAAGATGTGTTGTTAGATGCTCTGCCCAAAGTAGTGAAGAAGGCTGGACACAGTCTACCTGGGAGGCAGTGTCTTGTGGCTCTAGGTCACTTCCTGTTCATTCCATGATGACACACTGGAATTTCAGCCCAGAGGTCAGAGGATCATAGCAGGAAAGGCTCCCCGATCATCCCTCCCACCTACCCAATATTCAAATCCAGAAGCAATGTTCCTTATCAGGGCTTCAGGATTGAGCAGTTTTCCATCTATGTCTGATCTGGGGATTTTTGTGCAAAGACTTAGATGTCATCATCTTTCACAAGGTTTCACTAAGCGGGGCACGAGTGGCTCATTCCTGTAATCTAGATACTCAGGATCTGAGGATCACAGTTCAAAACCAGCCTTGTCAGGAAAGTCCATGAGACTCATCTCCAATTAACCACCAGAAAACCAGAAGTGGCGCTGTGGCTCAAGTGGTAGAGCACTAGCCTTCAGCTGAAGAGCTCAGGGACAGCACCTAAGCCCATAGTTCAAGCCTCATGAACAATTAAAAAAAAAATTAAATAAAGAAATAAAACCTCCAATCTCTCTTCCCTTGTTTTTTTTGGGGGGGTGGGGAGGTTGTTTGTTTGGTCTTTTTATACTAATTATATTCACTCAATGCATTCTACAAATATTTGCTGGTCTCTTCTATTACAGCAATGTAATAAGCCCTAGACTACAAAAGCTTTGGGCAACAATAACTACCCTAAGTAGACAGCCCGTTGGCATAGGAAAGACGTGTATGCAGAATAAAAGGTTTCTAATATTGGCTGTGTATAGTTAGCAGCAGGAGCAAGGCTGGGAAGTCAGCGTGGGCTTCGCTGGGGACACATCTCTGAGAATATGTTTGTGGAGAGGCAGGGGAGGGAGAGAGAAAGAGGAGGCATGGGAGGAAAGCAAGGGGACTGGGGACAGGAAAAAGGAATTCTCTTGCTGAGTGAAGTGATTCCAAGAAGAGCATCCTTTCTCTTCTCACAATGAATCTCCAGAGCCTCTTCCTTCCAAAATTATCCCTCTGGTCTAAATCACCACAGGATCCTTCAAGACAGCCTGCTTGCTGCTTACTCCAGCCTTACCACATTTTGGACTTTTCCCTCTATGATCATACATGTCCCTGTTTAAATCTTCCATAAAATTCTCATTACCTTCAGCCTGAAAAATCTAAACTCCTTAACTTGACTTGGATCTTCAAGACCTGACCCATTTTTATCTCCCAGTTTCAGAAATTGCCCAATTACAATGAACTCCTGCAGTCTTGCAGTTGAACTAATGAGTTAGACTTTTCCACTGGCACTAAAGTTCTACCAAAGAAGAGAAGCCAGGTGCAGGTAGCTCACATCTGTAATCCTTCCTACTCAGGAGGCTGAGATCTGAGGATTGAGGTTCAAACCCAGCCCGGGCAGGAAAGTTTGTGAGACTCGTATCTCTAATAAACTACCAAAAAGCCAGAAGTGGAGCTGTAGCTCACATGGTAGAGAGCTGGCCTTAACCAAAAAGAAGTTCAGGGACAGCACCTAGATCAAGTTCAAGCCCCAGGATGTGCACCAAGGAAAAAAAAAGAAGTTCAGGGACAGCACCTAGATCAAGTTCAAGCCCCAGGATGTGCACCAAGGAAAAAGGAAAGAAAGAAAGAAAGAAAGAAAGAAAGAAAGAAAGAAAGAAAGAAAGAAAGAAAGAAAGAAAGAAAGAAAGAAAGAAAGAAAGAAAGAAAGAAAGAAAGGAAGGAAGGAAGGAAGGAAGGAAGGAAGGAAGGAAGGAAGGAAGAAAGGAAGGAAGGAAGGAAGGAAAAGGAAAGAAGGAAAAGGAAGGAAGGAAAAGGAAGGAAGGAAAGGAAGGAAGGAAGGAAGGAAGGAAGGGAAAGGAAGGGAAAGGAAAGGAAATAAGGAAGGAAGAGAAGAGAAGAGAAGAGAAGGAGAAATGGGTAGGAATAAAAGAAATTTGGGAGGTGAGTATGAAGCCTTACTCCTCAGTCCAGCATTGGAATACTTGATGGGAGAAATGCAGAAAGCCTAGAGTAACATGGGAAGTCCTTATCAAAAGGAGTTTGGAAGCTGAGCACCAGTGACACATCTGCAATCCTAATTATTCAGGAGGCTGAGCTCTAGAGGATCATAGTTCAAGGACAGCCTAGACAGAGTTTTCTGAACTTCATCTCAAAGCAATCAGCAAAAATCTGGGACAGAGTTATGACTCGAGTGGTAGAACACTAGCCTAGAAAGAGGGAGGCCCTGAGTTCAAACCTCAGTACGATTTTTTTTAAGGGAGCTTAGATCTTCCTGTCTGGAATTCTTCTATTCTTCCCACAGGCAGTTAAAGCAGAGAGCAATGCAGAGGCCTCAGAGAATTTCTTCTACCACATTGATGTGCACAGGGTGTAAGCAGGAAACTAGAGAGAGCTTTAAGAGGTTTCAAAATCCTTAGTAAAGGATGAGGAGGGTATCTGAAAATTATGAGTCAACATGTGAAGTTGGGATGGCAGGGAACAGTCCATGGCCAGCAGCCCAGGGGCCATCTGGTAGCAGCAGAGGCAGAGTAAGTGATATGATCAGCAGGGTCATCGCTGAGCTGTCCTGAGCATCACCGAGAGAAACAATCCGCAGAGTACTAGGGCAACAGTGGGTAGGCTGATGGCTAACGGCCAATTTGAACAGCCTTCTAGTCAGAAACCAGTGGCCACCAAATGCTAGCAACTAACACCTGCAAGCACCAGGCGATTTGTGGTTATCTTCAAAGAAAAGAACAGGAAAAAAAAAGTCTGTCACCAAGTAACTACTGGATCCAAAGCAAGTTACTTAATCACTCTTTCTCAGCTTTCTTGTTCATAAAATGATTACCCTTAGCACAAAGAACCACAGGCATTTGGAGCATAGAAAGTGCTAGATTTGTATTCAATTACTATTATAGAGATGTGGATAGGCCAGGCAGCCATGGCTCACAACTCTACTCCTAGCTACTTGGAAACCTGAGATCTGAGAATCCAGACCAGACAGACAAATTCACCAATTAACCAGAGAAGGGGGGGGGTGCTTAAGTATTAGCGCATCAGCCATGAGCAAAAAAAGGCAAATGAGAGCTTAAGACACTTGAGTTCAAACCCCAGTACCAGAAGAAGAAAACAAAACACATGAGCAGTTTGCACTTTCTGGTGCATTTGTATTTGATCTGTACTGTGTAATCTGTAAGCCTTGCTCCCTACCACTTGCCCAATCTTTCATAAGGTCTTTAAGCCTTCATTGCCTTTTCTAGAAAAGGCAGGTGCTAATGGGGGCAGCCTGATAATGCTGACCAAGGCCCCCACCACAGTGATAGCAGTCAACACAGACTGGACACTTAGTAAGTACCAGGCAGTGATCAAAGCATATTCCAGACCCTCCACCATCTAATCCTCACATATATCAGTCGCGTAAGTGCTATGATTTACAGACAGGTTTGGACATGTACTCCCAGAGAAATTTAGCGAGATGGCAAAGCTGGGCCTTGAACCCCCAAGGTGTCCCAGAGTCTGTGCTCTTTGAGTCATGTTCCCTTTGCATTTGAGTAGAAATCATCATCCATGCATTTTTTTTTCTTTAAAAGATAGGGATTTGAAAAGAAAAAAAGATAGGGATTTGATCTCTTCTACACTCCTTGCTAAATGAAAATATGCTTGATTATATATATTTTTAAAGGAAAATCTCTGACTCTAAACTGCTGTGATGCCCAGATTGAAAATGGCCAATACTCAGAAACTGATGTGAGAAATGGCCGCAACACCCACTGCTTCTAGCATTTACCAAAGCTGCTTATCTGCACGGAAGAGAAGCGCCACTCACAAGATAAGTAGTTCACCTGAGCATGGATTTTCAGCACTCTGGAATCATCTGCTAAATATAACTTTCACACGTGAAGTGCCCTGGATATGACTGTAAACTTCTGCTGAATAAAGAATATCACCATACCTTAAACCCATATTTAGGGAGTGAAAGATGAAAATGTAGTCAAAATATTAAGTATTTTATAAGAAAGTATACATCAAAAAATAGTGTCCTCAAGTTTCCGCTTTGTTCTTCTTTGTTCAAGGCTGCCTCTCTGTCACCTGAGTCACAGCTTTTTTGCTGGTTCTTTGGAGATAAGAATATCACAGACTTCTCCACCAGGACAGGCTTTGACAGCAATCCTCACATCTCAGCCTCCTGAGTAGCCAGGAGTGTAGGCATGAACCACAGGGCCCCCAGCTTCAGGCAAGCCTATCTTATGCTAGCGTTGATCAGTTCCTACTTTTAAAAGAATCTGCTCCTCCAGCAAATAAAATGTTGTGTATTTAACATATCTTCTGTAAACTCAGACTTTGAAATCTTTCATGCATGGTATGGACCTTTTTTCTCATTTTCAGCAAACTGGTTTTTTTTTCTTACTTTTGGTGTCTAATTATTTCAGACAGGAAGAGGGATTGGTTTCTAAAAATCAAAGACTAACAAAGCATGTATTTGATAGGGGAAAAAAAATCAAAGAATTAGAAAAGTTCAGAAGTAGAGAAGGATCCTTAAAGTTCCCTGCTGTGTAGTAGCTACTGCCCCCATGTGGTTAAAAAAAAAGTTTAGTGCCTTCTAAGTGTATTTTTAACTCTATCCAATCAAGAGTTTAATTTAGTCAAACTCTTAAGTAAAACTCTTAATCAAACTCTTAATCAAAACTCTAGTTATTTCTCTTTGAGTACTTCATTCCTTTGCTTTTTCCTTAAGCAGTTCTATCTTTTGTTCCCTGAAGGTTTAGTAATACAAGAACCAGAGTACACTAGGCAAATCCTAGCTATTCAGGGGGCTGAGATCTGAGGATCAAGTCAAAGCCAGCTTGGGCAAGAATATCCAAGAGACTTTTATCTCCAATTAGCCATCAAAAAGCGGGGGCTTACCTGGGCACCGGTGGCTCACTCCTGTAATCCTAGCTACTCCAGAGGCTGAGATCTGAGGATCACAGTTCAAAGCCAGCCTGCGCAGGAAACTCCGTGAGACTCTTATTTCCAATAAACCACTAGAAAGCCAGAAGTGGTCCTGTGGCTCGAGCGGTAGAGCAGCTCGCCTTGAGCTGCACCCAGGCCCAGAGTTCAAGCCCCACGGCAGACAAAAAAAAAAAAAAAAATGCTGGGGCTTTTTGTGGTAGAATGCCAGCCTTGAGCAAAAAAGAAAGGTCAGAAACATTGCCCAGGCCCTAGTTGGTTGGGCCCTAGTGTCAACACCAAGAAGAAAGAAAAAGAGAAGGAAGAAAGGAAGGAAGAAAAGAAGGAGCGTGTGAACTAAAATGCTCACTCAGTTTTAGAGCTATTTCAGCAGTTTTCCCCATACATAAACAGTGGAAATAATAGAGAAACAGAATGACATGTCTCCCAACAGAGCAAATGAGCACAGAATAATCTGTGTCTCTTGACATGTTTTGTTTTACAATCCTTCTAATAGATAATAGTAAAGACAACTTGGGAGGAAATAAATTGTAGTACTCATTTCATCAAATCACAGGATTCAGAAATAAAGAACAACATATATAATTCATGAGTCATCTAACACATGAAAAAATCCTCAACTGATTATTTGGAATGAAATTATGAACTTCTTCTCTGAGAGTTTCGGGGAAGATAAATGATTAAATACTTTATGCCTATCTAGGCAGATAGCTGACTGGTGGGTTGATTCTATTTCTGACTTTCTAGAATCATCAGCAACTGATATTTTTAGCACAAGGAACTGCTCTGAAAGTCACTTTTACCTCAGCACTTATGCAACTTACATATTATTGTATATAAAGCGATTAAATAACATGATTCCTGGTCCATTTTTTTGGCCACAATTGAAAAACACACACACAAAAAAGCTGATGTTACTTAAGGTCAAATAGTGTTGTGCCCAGGATACTCCAAGCAAGGAGGGTCTTCACTGACATAGTATTCCCAGCCCATGGAGAATCTTCACACCACAGAGCGGATTCAGTGGGCAGAAAGATCATAAACTCCTTTCTGAAGAAAGTGGCAGCATGATGTCTCTATCTTTGTTACTAACAAGAGCATACAGATACCCTTGCCCCACATTTGGCTGGCTAGTATACACTTTTATTAAGTTGATAAAAGCCAGGCACTGATGGTTCATGCCTTTGATGCTAGCTACTCAGGAAGTTCAAAACCAGTGCAGGCAGGAAAGTCCATAAGATTCTTATGTCTAAGTAACCACCAAAATCTAGAAGTGGAGCTGTGACTCAAGTGGTAGAGTACTAGCCTTGAAAAAGAAAAAAAAAAAGCTCAAAGACTAGAGCCAGGCCCTGAGTTCCTATATACACACACACACACACACACACACACACACACACACACACACACACACACACACACACGCACACGCACACGCACACGCCAGGCCCTGAGTTCCTACATACATACATACATACACACACACACACACACACACACACACACACACGCCAGGCCCTGAGTTCCTACATACATACATACACACACACACACACACACAAATATACATTAGTTCTACATTGTCTGTACCTGCATTATCTGTGCCTACTTTCATTTTTTAGTAACCTGTCTAAACTTTTTAAATTATTTAATTAAATTATCTTTAAGTAGTTGTAAAGGGGGTTTCACTTCAACATGTGAGTTTCTGAGTACAATGTATCTTAAATCATACCATATTTTGTCTTTTCTCATTTCTCACCCTTTCCATTTTCTATGTCACATATTTCTGTTCTACCCTTTTATGTCTTGCCTTGCTTTATGTTTTACTCATATGCATATGAATGTGAGTGTGTGTGTGTGTGTGTGTGTGTGTGTGTGTGTGTGTGTGTGTGTGTGCTAGTTCAACAGATTGAATTCTTTGGGTATTGTTCTCCTGTATAGCTGATGCTCTACCACTTGAACCATACCTCCAGTACCGGTAAATTGGAGCTAGAAACTCACAGACTTTTTGGTCTTAGCTGGCTTCTAACCTTTATCCTCCAAGTGTCAGCCTCCTGAGTAGTCTCTAACACCTGGTGCTTTTGCCTGTGCTATTTTTCTAACATCATAAGTAGGTGGATAGTGATTTCTCCATCCCAAATAATGATTTTGTCTTTTATATAAAAATACAGCTTCCTTTCTGTTGATCAGGTATTATTTTATTTTATTCATTTACTTCCAAACATTTCTTGCCATCCTGTGTTGAATAGCTTTTGGAGCAATTTAAAAAAAAAAATTAAAAGCCAAATGCTGGTGACTCACACCTGTAGTCCTAGCTACCCAGAAGGCTAAGATCTGAGGATCAAGGTTTAAAGCCAGTGTGGGCAGAAAAGTTCATAGACTCATCTCCAATTTAACCACTAAAATGCTGGACGTGGAGCTGTGGCTCAAGTGGCAGAGTGCTGGCTTTGAGTGGAAAAAGCTCAGGAACAGTGTAAGCCCTAAGTTCAAGCCCAGTTCCAGCACCAACATACACATAAATAAATAATCAAATAATTCACTAAAATTCCAGTTACAGTTAATTAATTTAATTTTAATTAATTTACTTACAATTACTATTTTTATTCATGTTTAAACATTCAGGTTTTCTTCCCCTGGTACTGGGGTTTTGAACTCAGGGCCTTGAGCTTTCTCAGGTAACATTCTACCACTTGAGCCATGCTATCAGCTCTGATTTTTGCTGGAGATAACATCTTGTGGGCTTTCTTCTCAAGCTGGTTTCAAACCAAGTTTCTCCAGATCTCAACATCCTTAGTAGGTAGGATTATTGTACAAGCCATTGGTGTCATCTTTTTTTTTATTTGGCTCATTCTTCTCTTGTATTTTTTTCTTTTCAAGTTTTTATTTCTATACTTTTCTTACTATAATAAAATAATAATGTTAGCAAACACACATAAACAAAGTTAGGAATAACAAAAGCTCAAGCCAGGACATAAAATTTCCAAACCAAAATGTGTAACTTTCAAATCAGTAGAGAAGAGGGAGTAAATGTAATTGAAGCAGTCAAAAATGTCAACGAAATCTTTCCTTCTCTTCTCTTTCCCAGCTCTCTTCTCTTTCCTAGCTCTCTCTTTCCCACCTTTCCCAAACACCCTCTCTCTGCTCTTTCCTCTCTCTTTTCTAGCTCTCTTCTCTTTCTCAGCTCTTTCCCAGCTCTCTCTCTTTCCTAGGCCTTTCCCAGCCGTGTGGAGGGCCAACCTGGCCTGGTCCCAGCAGGTCTACTGAATAAACCTACCCCTTATCTGAAAAAAAAAAAAAAAGTCAACGATAAAGAACAGGAAAGGAGCAGTGAAGGAAAGGCATGGTAAATAAGCAAAAAAAGAAAAATAATGGACTGATACTTTTTATTTTTTTTATAAATTAGAAAGATTTGTAAGGTTCCTACAATAATAAACAGTAGTACTGCATTCACTCTTTTCCAGTCTTCCGCAAATTTCTTAAGACTTCATAAAATCAGTCTTCTCACATACTTATGTGATTTGCCAGTCTATCACTGCTTATAGTGAATAGCATTTTTCAATACTTTCAAAAATTTTAAGCAATAGTTACTTTTAGTTTAAGCAATAGTTACTTGAGTTAAACAAGACATCTGTAAATTGCTGGATTCTGAAGGACATTGAGACGGCTTCATGAAATATGAGGAAATATTTAAATCAATCTTACATGACAACACATTCTTGTAACTGCTGCCCTATGAAGTAATCTGGTACTCTCTGATTTTCTCATTTAAAGAAATGGTGACATGGAGCCTGGCGCTAGTGGCTCCCGCCTGCAATCCTAGCTATTCAGGAGGCTGAGATCTGAGGATCACAGTTCAAAGCCAGTCCAGACAGGAAGTCCATGAAATTCTTATCTCCAGTAAAAACCACCAGAAAACCAGAAGTGGTGCTGTGGCTCAAGTAGTAGAGCTCTAGCCTTGAGCTGAAGAGCTGAGGGACAACACCCAGGCCCTGAGTTCAAGCCCCATGACCAACAAAAAAGAAAAAATAATAATAATACTAAAGAAAGAAATGGGGGTATGGGCTAGGAAGATGGCTTATTGGTAGAGTGCTTGCCTAGCATGTATGAAGCCCTGGGTTCCGTTCCTCAGTACCACATACACACAAAAAAGCTAGAAGTGGCACTATGGCTCAAGTGGTAGAGCACTAGCCTTGAGCGAAAGAAGCTCAAGGACAGTGCCCAGGCCCAGGACTGGCCAAATAAAGAAAAAAGAAAAGAAACAGTGGCATCTGATAGTCCAGGTGTGTTTGCTGGTTATGAAAATGTTTCCAATCAGAACATCTTAGACCCACTGTCTGCAGAACTATTCTTTTCCCAGCTGCAATAACCAGAGGATTTCAACAGAGGAAAACCAGTAAAGCCTGGTATGATGAATGTGTTTCCTGTGGGAAATGATTCCCTGCTCTGCTGAGGAAGGAAACCAGGGTTCTCTGATCTGTAAGCTCTTGCTCACCTGTCTGCAGGGAGGAGATGCTTCTCCACAGAGCTCCTGTGTATACATTTAACATGGGCTGAGGACAGTACTGTTTGTTTTGGATAAATAGAGAAATCCATAAGATCAACAATTTTCACAGGAATTAGAAATTTTTTCCCATCAGAAACTCTAGAGATTGCTGATGAATAAAGATTACTTCTGAGCTAAGATATCACTGAGAAATGAGGAGCGTACCAATGAAAGAACTGCAGATTACAGGGTCACATTTTACTTTATTTAGTGGCTTAAAGTCGTTTCTCCAGAGCAATTTAAAAATAACAATCTTCAAGTGTCTAAAAATTAATCTTAAGGAAATCCTTGTGAGAAGCTGAGGTTAAGTATTCTGTGTGTTTGAAAACATACATGAAGACGTGAAATCTAGCAGAGAAGACAGAATTTCAATGCTTCTCAGACCTGACCATGCATTAGAACACCTATGGATCGTGATGAAATGATCTTCACCATTAAGACTGAGATTTGGCATTTCTGATAAGCTCCCAGATGATATCAATTAAATGTGATCTTTGCTATGTTTGGGGACTTTCAAAGGAAGAAATTCAGCAGTTTAGTGGCAAAAGTACATTTTTTAATTAGAGACTCCAGTTTGGGAACCATAAAGATGGAGTTGACAGCTTAAGTTATGGGAGAGAGAGATGCTTGTTTTACTATTCACTGACTATGAAGAAAACTGTCACTTTTAGCAAATTGTCTTGCTTAAAAGTTCCTGCTTTGGCCTGGTGGCTTGGCTCTTGTTGAGGAAAAAAGGAACTGCTTTGTGATAAAAAAGGATTTTTAACCTGTGAGGTTTTGTCTTAAACTGATTTCTTTTCAAGATAGAAATAACAGGGGGTATGAGTATGCTTTGAGATTACTTGTGAAGGGCTGGGAAGGTAGCTCAGTGGTAGAGTGCTTGCCTTGCAAGCATATGAGGCCCTGGGTTCGATTCCTCAGCACCACATAAACAGAAAAAGCCGGAAGTGGCACTGTGGCTCAAGCGGTAGAGCGCTAACCTTGAGCTGAAGAGCTGAGGGACAGCGCCCAGGCCCAGAGTTCAGGCCCCATGACCGGCAAAAAAAAAAAAAAAAAAAAAGATTACTTGTGAACTATCCATCTTATTTCAAAATTACCTTATGTAAATACAGACTACCACATTCAAACTAGCCAATCATGAGAAGATTGTGAACCTGAGCTCAACCAATCTGAGCAGAGGGGTGGGGACTGCTGCATTAGAAATAAATATCATGGCAGCCTGCCTGCTCTGTGTACTTGCTTGCCTGACCTTCGGCTGCACCCTTCTGGGAAGAAGTAAATTTTGCCATGCTGAGATAGTTCTGTATTTTCATATCTATCTTTGTGACTCCAATGGTTCTTGCAGAGCATATTTATAACATGACAAGGCATGTAGAGAGCAGTATTAGTCTTTTACCATGAGCATGGATTCAGCCCTCAAGTATGAGTCCTAAATGTTTAATTCTCAATTTTTTATTTTTTAATGAGAACAATAAATCTCTTTATTTTTTTATTGTGAGAATACGGTACAGACGGGCTGGGAAGGTGGCTCAGTGGTAGAGTGCTTGCCTTGCATGCATGAGGCCCTGGATTCGATTCCTCAGCACTACATAAGCAGGGGGGGAAAAAAACCAGAAGTGGCGCTGTGACTCCAAGTTGTAGAGTGCTAGCCTTGAGGTGAAGAGCTGAGGGACAGCGCCAAGGCCCAGAGCTCAGGCCCACGACTGGACCCAAATCTCCCTCCCTCCAAAAAATATATATATATTTGTGATAATACCATACAAAGGAGTTACAATTACATGGACAAGATAACGAGTACATTTCTTATCAAGCATTGTTGCCTCCTCTTCGTTTCCCCTTCCCATCCCTTTCCGTACTCCCCCCCTCTCCACACCCAACGCTCCCCCTACCACCCACCAAAGTTGTAAAGTTCATTTTTCGACATAACAACTTGTACATCTCATTGTTGCAGTGGGTCCACCTGTATCCCTAGTTAAACAATCTGTTTTTTCCCTTCCCCTCCACAAATTATATCAACATCAAATACAGTGAAAGCATGGGTTATACCATGGGCGAGGGACATACAAAGCAACATAGAAATCATCTTATGAATATGTTAGAAACAATTGCATGAAAGGAAAAACAAAAAAACAAAAAAATTTGAATACTTATCTTGGGGTCCATTCCCCTAATGTCAACTTATCTGACCTTTTCTGCTTGACTCAGACATATACTAGTTATTGCAAATAAGGGAAAAAATGGGACCTATGTTTCTTTGGGCCTGGCTTACTTCACTTAATATAATTTTTTCCAAGTCTTTCCATTTCCTAACAAATGGGGCAATGTCATTCTTTCTGATGGAGGCATAGAATTCCATTGTGTATATATACACCACATTTTCTTGATCCATTCATCTACTGAGGGGCATCTGGGTTGGTTCCATATCTTAGCTATGGTAAGTAATGCTGCAATAAACATAGTCATGCTGGTAGCTTTAGTGTGGTCTTGTTTGTGATCATTTGGGTAAATGCTCAAAAGTGGGATTGCTGGGTCATAGGGGAGCGCTATGTGGAGTCTTTTGAAAGTAGCAGGGTATAAAAGTAACCCTCAAAAATCAATGGCTTTTCTTTATGCCAACAATGAGAAAAGTGTGGCTGAAATTAGGAAAGCAACTCCATTTGTAATAGCCCCACAAAAAAATAAAATACCTAGGAATTAACTTAACCAAAGAAGTGAAGGACCTCTATGATGAAAACTTTAAAAACCTGGAAAAGGAAACCAAAACAGAACTTAGAAAGTGGCAAAACCTCCCATGCTCCTGGATTGGAAAGATCAACATCGTGAAAATGGCAATACTTTCCAAGGCCATCTACAAATTCAATGTGATACCCATCAAAATTCCAACCTCATTCTTCAAGGAAATAGAAGAGGCAATCCAAAAATTCATATGGAATAATAAAAGACCCCAAATAGCAAAAACAATCCTTAACAGAAAGAACAGTACTGGAGGAATATCAATACCAAATTTCAAACTCTACTACAAAGCTATAGTAATCAAAATAGCTTGGTACTTGCACAAGAACAGACCCAATGGAATAGAATTGAAAACCCAGAAATGAATCTAAAGACCTATAGCCATCTAATCTTCAATAAAGGAGCTAAAAAAATAGAATGGAAGAAAGACAGCCTCTTCAGTAAATGGTGCTGGCAAAATTGGTTAATTACTTGTAGAAAACTAAAGCTAGATCCTTATATATCACCCTGCACCAGAATCAACTCCAAATGGATCAGACCTCGGAGTCAAAGCAGACACTCTGAAAACATTACAGGATGGAATAGGAGAAACCCTAGGTCTCCTTGGCACAGGCCGAAATTTTTTTTTTTTTTGGGGGGGGGGTCCAGTCGTGGGGCCTGAACTCTGGGCCTGGGCGCTGTCCCTCAGCTCTTCAGTTCAAGGCTAGCACTCTACCACTTGAGCCACAACACCACTTCCAGCTTTTTTTTTTTTTTTTTTTTGCTTATGTGGTGCTGAGGAATCGAACCCAGGGCCTCTGGCATGCAAGGCAAGCGCTCTACCACTGAGCCACCTTCCCAGCCCCCGAAATTTTCTTAATAGAGACCCAGAAACACAACAAATCAAAGAAAGGTTGGACAAATGGGATTGCATAAAATTGTAGAGTTTCTGCATAGCAAAGGAGATAGGCTTGCAAGATCAATAGAAAGCCCACAGATTGGGAGAAGATCTTCACTAGCCATACAACACAAGGGTCTCATATCTAAAATATACCTGGAACACAAAAAAATTAAATCCCCCAAAAACAAATCCTCAAAGAAGCAACTGCCCAATAAATAAATGGGCTAAAGACATAGAAAGACATCTCTGAAGAGGAAATAAGAATAGCAACTAGACACATAAAGAAATGCTCAACCTCTCTAGCCATAAAAGAAATGCAAATCAAAACAACATTGAGATGCCACCTCACCCCAGTTAGAATGGCTATAATCAAGAACTCTAATAACAACAGATGCTGGAGGGGATGTGGATAGAAGGGAACCTTACTGCATTGCTGGTGGGAGTGTAAACTTGTTCAACCACTTTGGAAAGCAGTATTGAGTTTCCTCAAAAGACGCCACGTAGAGCTCCCCTATGACCCACCAAACCCACTTTTGGACATTTACACAAATGATCACAAACAAATCCCTTTATTTATTAAATATCCTTTTTCAGCAAGGACGTGTTTCTATTTTGATTTTTTTTTTAATCATTACAGAGGCTGGGAATGTGGCTTAGTGGTAGAGGGCTTTTAGCATGCATGAAGACCTGGGTTCCATTCCTCAGTACCACATAAACAGAAAAGGCCAGAGTGGTGCTATGGCTCAAGTGGTAGAGTGCTATCCATGAGCAAAAGAAGCTCAGGGACAGTGCCTAAACCCAGAGCTCAAACCCCAGGACTGGCAAAAAAAAATCATATTGTTGAAATATTAATGGTTGTACAATATCATGTAACTGAAAGTTTTCATTGACTTCTGGGTTCTGGTAACACCCACAACTAGGTTCTGCATTTAATAGGGATATTGAGGAAATAAGATCCAGAGTACTCAATTGTAAATGGGTCAATCATCATCTGTAAGAAAGATCCCAAGGCTGGGAAGGTGGCTCAATGGTAGAGTACTTGCCTTGCATGCATGAGACCCTGTGTTCAATTCCTATCACATAAACAGAAAAACCCAGAAGTGGCACTGTGGTTCAAGTAGTAGACCACTATCCTTGAGCCGAAGAGTTGAGGGACAGTGCCCAGGCCCAGAGTTTAGGCCCCGTGACCTACACAAAAACAAAGATCCCAAGCCAAGTGCTAGTGGCTCGCACCTGTAATCCTAGCTACTCAGTAGGCTGAGATCTGAGGATCAAGGTTCAAAGCAAGCCTGGGCAGGAACGTCCCTGAGACTTGACTTCAAATAACCACCAGCAAATCGAAAGTAGCCTTTTGGCTCAAATGGTAGAGTGCTAGCCTTGAGCTGAAGAGCTCAATGGCAGCACCCAAGCCCAGAGTTCAAGAACCACAATGACAAAAAAGAAAGATATCCTTTGTACAGAAAAGATTGACAAGAAAAGATTATGAAAGGTTCCTAATTAGGCATGCTCACTAATTGGTTAGATACCATTTATGGGGTAGGTAGTCTTGGCTCTACTTGGAGTTACAAATAAACTTGGGCTGGGTGCTGGTGGTTCATACCTGTAATCATAGCTACTCAGGAAGTTAAGATCTAGGGATCATGATTCAAAGCCAACCCCTGCAGGAAAGTCTGTATGACTCTTATTTCCAATTAATCACAGAAAAAGCCGAAGTGGCATTGTGGCTCAATACTATAGTGCTAGCCTTGAGCAAAAAGAGCTCACAGGGACAGAGCCTAGGTCCAGAGTTTAAGCCCCAGGACCAGCAAATAAACAAACTTGGAGCTGGATGCTACTGGCTCACACCTGTAATCCTAGCTACTAAGGAAGCTGAGATCTGAGGATTACGGTTCAAAGCCAGCCAGTCCATGAGACTCTTCTCTCCAATAAAACACCCAGAAAACTGGAAGTGTTGTGGCTCAAGTGGTAGAGCACTCGCCTTGAGCTGGAGAGCTGAAGGACAGCGCTCAGGCCCAGAGTTCAAGCCCCACGACCACAAAAGAAATAAGAACCTGGGAGTCTCTGAGCGGACTTTGCACCATAGAGACTTCTATATTGTTTGTCGTATGATAACTCATTTTCCTATTTATTTACAGAGCTTTCTCAATTATATTTAATTATTAAGTTCCATACATGCCCCAAAGTGGTTCCTGGTAAATGACTCTAATGATTAGGTTCCATTAGTGCTGCAAAGTCCTGCATAGTTTCAGGGAGTTAGTGGATTATTTTTCAGGTATTTAGACAAGAATATTCAGCACACTCACTGTGCTTAGCCCAACTATTTGATGAGAGCTACATCTGCTTCTCCATCTGCATCTGTCTCATCAGAGTTCTATCCATTAGCTGTCTATGACTGTTAAGAGTCAACCTGGAGCTAAGGAAAGAAACTACATTTTTAATTCTCTATCCCTCTGCCTAGACATATAATCATCATTTTGCAGTGATATATTTCTTGTGATTAAATAGACCACCAAGGCTGTGATTGTCAAATAGAAAGGTAACAGAGGCAAAGTTTACTTTTATTAAAAATGTAATCATATCCAGACACCAGTGGCTCATGCCTATAATCCTAGCTACTCAGGAGGCTGAAGTCTGTGGATCTCAAAGCCAGTGTGGACAGGAAAAGTATAAGATTCTATCTCTAATTAACCATCCTCCCCCCCACACACAAAAAAAAACCTGGAAGTGGAAGTGGAGCAGTGGCTTAAGTGTAGAGTACTGGCTTTGAGCAAAATGGCTCAATACCTAGGCCCTGAGTTCAAGCCCCCAAACACACACACACACACACACACACACACACACACACACACACACACACACACGTACAGAATATCATTAGTAATGTACTGATTCATGGTTTCCAAGATTGTCTTATGTGTTAAAGCCTGTCTGTCTCTGGGGTCCTTTTACTCCAAATGTGCTAACTCACAAATGCGCTTTAAAAATAGAGAGAGAAGGCTGGGAAGTGGCTTAGTGGTAGAGTGATTGTCTAGCATGCATGAAGCCCTGGGTTCCATTCCTCAGTAACACATAAATAGAAAAAGCCGGAAGTGGCACTGTGGCTCAAGTGGTAGAACCTTGAGCAAAAGAAGCTCAGGGTCAGTGCCCAGACCCTGGTTCAAGTGCCAGGACTGGCAAACAAAAACAACAAACGTAGATAGATAGATAGATAGATAGATAGATAGATAGATAGATAGATAGATAGATAGATAGATAGATAGATAGATAGATAGATAGATAGATAGATAGGCGTATCTATAATTTTATTGTTATTGAGGGGTTACTATTTCACAATTCAGGTAATGAAATCGCCCCTTCCTTCATTTTTCCCCCAGTTTCCCCCTCCCATCTTTCCCCATAAGTTGCATAGTTCATTTTCCACATCGTGAATACTGAGTACCAGGACTGTATTTGTTCATACTTCCTCCCTCCCTTTCTCCACTCTCCTTAGCCCCTCCAAAAAGCAGAAAAAGGGAAAAAGCACACACCATTATTTGAGGTGAACTATACTTACCTGAGCATGGTGACTCAAACCTGTAGTCCTGGCTACTCAGGAGGCATAGGTAGAGAGGTTCCTTTTCTGACCAGCTCAGAACCTTCCTCCCACCAAAAAATTGTTTTCAGACCCCTCAATGAATAAAAGCCAGGCACAGCTGCACACATCTGCCATAGGAAGTATATGAGGCTTACAGTGCAGCCCAACCAGAGCAGAAATGTGAAATCTTACTTTAAAAATAAAAATAAAAGAAGTGTCTCAAGTGGTGGCTCACGTGGTAGGGCATGGTGTACAAGGCCCTGAGTATGAACTGCAGTCCTGCCAAACAAATAAATGAACTTAGTCCTGAAACAAAGATTACAGCACCATGCTGATCTGTGATGTTTGTATTGTCAAGATTTGGTCTTCTTGCATCAAGTGACATGTGACACGTGACAGAGTTCTAGACAATGCATTGTTTCCCCTCTGCTATTGGCGCATGAGCTGGTGTCTCTCTCTCTGACTGCTTTTTGCACATGGCTAGTGCTCTACCACTTGCCCCATACCTCCACTTCTAGTTTTTTGCTGGTTAGAGATCACAATCTTTCAGATTTGTCTACTGAGGCTAGCTTTGAACAGTGATCCTCAGATTCCTCCTGAATAGGGATAAACCACCAACACCCAGAAAAATACCATTCTTGTTTGAGATAGGGTTTTTAATATATACTCCAGGTTGGCCTCAAATTTGTAACCCTCCTAAGGCTTCTGAGGTGTCAGGATAAAAGGTACATGCCACCAGACATACCCCAGCCACAGAATATTACCCTGGCTGATAGACTTTCCCCTCCTTTTCCTTAATTCAGAGACTGATTGTTACAAATGTAGTTGTGAAATTCTAATGAGAAACCAGAGAATCTTAACGATTCTTGGGATCTACATAACAGCTTCCTTGTCTACTTACTATTCTTCACCTTACTGTGCTAAACCTCCATCATTACGCTGGTCTGGGAAAATAGAAGCAGTCTCTGTACCTCAAACACTTTTCTCCCTCCTGCTAAAATAACAGTGTTATTGTGTGTGTGTGTGCACATGCGCGCATATACACGTGTGCATGTGCTGGCTTGAACTCATGGCCTGAGTACTGTACCTGAGCTTTTTTTTTTCTACCACTTCTGGCTTCTGCCTTTTTTAGTAGTTAATTGGAGATAAGTTTCACAAGCTTTCCTTACTACTCCTGCAGATCTTGAGACATGTGACTCTCCAACTCTGCTGTCTCCTGCAGTTCTCCCATCTTTTCCTGCAGCTGGTCCAGCTTCTCAGTCAGATAGCCCTGGACCTGCTGCTCTTGACTACAGTCCAGCAGTAAGTTCCTCACTTTCATTAGTCAGCCTGACCAGGACAGCCTGCAGATCAGCTAACTGCTCTAGGAACTTGGGGTTCTGCAATAGTATGCATTTTATGGCTTCATGGACATTCTCCAAGGTCTCCAGAATCTTATTGTGATCTTCTGTAGGTTGACTGAAATCTCCCCAACTCTCTAGTGACCACAACCTCGCCTCCTGCTCCTGGTTGAGGACAGAGACTCTGATTTTTCTTGCATTTGAACATGCAGCTTCTAGGCTTCTCCACCTGTAGCTGCCACTGCTTCCATAGTCCTGGGAGTGATGGCTCCACCAGCTGGCTCAATTCTGCCAGCCTGGCCTCCAATACCTGCCTCACCTCTTGCTTTTCCTCTTTCAGTGGTGTGCACATCTGTCACCATATATGCTGGACCTTTTCTTTCCATGTGGAGCTCCTACACCTTCAGGTCCTCTGCCTATTGGTCTCTCACCAGTTGGAGTTTTGTCTCCACCTCTGTCAAGCTCCAAACATGCCTGGTCACTACCTGGAGGCTCAGATGTGCTAGGGAATTGAAGCAGTTCTGACATCTAGGCCACCTCTAAAGATCCTTGAATTCTCAGCTTCATGTCTGCTTTGTCTGTCCGGACTCACAGCCTCTTCTGCAGCTCTGAGTTCTGCTCCTATAGGTCCTCCTTCCTTTCACTTTTGTCCAGATGCAACTTCAGTCCTCTCTTTTAGTCAGCTCTCTATTGTAGCTGAATGCCTGCTTCAGCTTGGTGTCTACTACAGATGGGTTCTCTCCAGCTTTGTGATGCACTGCTGGGAAGACTGCAGGCAGCCAGACTCCAAACTTTCCTGTCAGAATTCCAGGTGGCCCCCCCAGAAATGGGATATATACCCAAGAATGGGACAGGTGGATCATACAGTGGAATTATGTGTAGTTTTTTTTGAGGGACCTCTTACTTTTTCCATATCTATCCTAATTCACATCTCCGCACTCCCCCAGAAGTGTGTTCCATTTTCTGTAAACTCTCATTCATATTTCTCTTTGCTTCTTTGATAAAATCAATTTTTAATTAGAAAAAGATACTGGCTTTTTTTTTTTCAAAACTGGTGTTTGAGGGCTGGGAAGGTGGCTCAGTGGTAGCAGTGCTTGCCTTGCATGCATGAGGCCCTAGGTTCGATTCCTCAGCACCACATAAGCAGAAAAAACCAGAAGTGGTGCTGTGATAGACTGCTAGCCTTGAGCTGAAGAGCTCAGGCTCAGCACTCAGGCCCCGAGTTCAAGCCCCAGAACCAACAAAAAGAAAAAAGAAAACTTGGTGTTTGAAGTGGGCCTTGCATTTGTTAGGCAAGTGTTCTACCACTTGAGCCATGTGTCCAGCCCCACTGTGGTTCTGATTTGCTTTCCTTGATGATTAGTGATAGAGTATTTTTTCAGATACTAGTTAGTTAAGCAAATGTAGTTGTTATTGGCCAAGAAATGAATGTAGTTTATTAAACTTGGCTTTATAATTTTTATTTATTTATTTTTTTGAAACAAGACCTTGCTATGTAGTCCAGACTGGTTTTAAACTCTCAATCCTTCTGCCTCAGCCTTCTTAGTTAGAGTTGAACTTACAAATGTGTGCTACCAAACTTGGAAACACTTGGTTTGATGTTAAAGTATTTTTTCAGCTATTTTTCAGACAATATTGACCAATTAGTATTATTTCAACTATTCATGGAATTTCTATTTACATTTTCCATTTTTCTAGTATACATGTATATTTTGTAGTCTTGTGCTTGATTTGTATTCATCTCAATTATTTTACTAAGGGGCTGGGAAGGTGGCTCAGTGGTAGAGCACTTGCCTTGCATGCATGAGGCCCTGGGTTCAATTCCTCAGCACCACATAAGCAAAAAGAAAAAAAAGCCGAAGTGGTGCTGTGGCTCAAGTAGTAGAGCGCTAGCCTTGAGCTGAAGAGCTGAGGGACAGCACCCCCAGAGTTCAGGCCCCACAACTGGACCCAAAAAAAAAAGAAAAAGAAAATATAAATTATTTTACTAAGTAAAATTACAGACTTATGGGGGGAGGGCACACAAATCCCTGAGTTCAAGCCCGACACTGGCACCAAAATTAGTAATAATAGCAATATTCCTTTACAAAAAATGTAAGCATGCATCGATGAGTTTATATGGTTATTTTTTAGAAATAAGGTCAATAGTGATAATAGGCTCAAAAATGAATTCCAAAACAGTTCTGAGTAACAGCCCCAAGCCTCTCGGTGCTAACAATTTAGCAAATATATTTTTATATATCCTAAGTTCTTTATAATTTTTTCCCTAATGGCAGTGTCCTTGGAACCACAGACTTATGGATACTAAAAATCTATTGTGTCCTACATGACTATGCCAGGCAAGAGATAAAATTGTGTGTGTGTGTGTGTGTGTGTGTGTGTGTGTGTGTGTGTGTGTGTGTGTGTGTGTGTGTGTGTGTGTGTGTGTGTGTGTGTGTGTGTGTGTGTGTGTGTGTGTGTGTGTGTGTGTGTGTGTGTGTGTGTGTGTGTGTTGGTGGTGGTGGTGATGATGATGATGATGATGAAATAAATATTTAGGGGCTGGGAAGGTGGCTCAGTAGTAGAGTGCTTACCTCGCATGCAATGAGGCCCTACGTTCGATTCCTCAGTACTATATAAACAGAAAAGGCCAGAAGGGGCGCTGTAGCTCAAATGGTAGAGTGTTAGCCTTGAGCTGAAGAGCTGAGGGACAGTGCCCAGGCCCAGAGTTCAGGACCACGACCAACCAAAAAAAAAAAAAAGAAAGAAAGAAAAATGTGTATTTATATTATGTAATAATCAAATTAGGCTTATAGAGTATATATGTATTAATGATCACACTGCACCTCTTAAGTACATAGAAGTATTATGTGTCAATCAGAAATGTTTTAAATGCTCTAGTTCTACATTAGACTTCAAGTTTTGCTTGATTTCAAAGTAAGCAGGAAACAGAGGAAGTATATTTTATTGGCATTTTGACCCAGCATAGCTCAACTCAAATAAAATAGAACAAAGCAATTTAAACTAGTTGAACAACATATAACAGTAAGTTTCTGTTTTACTATCATATGATTGTGTTCATGCAAGTACAATCATCAAAACTATCTTTCAAAATATATGTCAGAGCACCACTTCCACTTGTAGTAAATGATAATGTAAATTCATTGTCAAATCTTATCTGGCTTTAGAAGTGTAAACATATTTGCTACAAGTAAACTTTAAAAGGTAAAAGTTAATGCTACTAATGAATAAATCAAACTAAAACCAAATATCAACACGTGACATAATTAAACATTATATAATACTGTTTCAATAACAACTTAATAATTTCACAAAAGAGAAATAGAAATAAAAAGTAATGTGTAAACTCCCCATATAGTGTTAAAATACTGAAGGATATAACTTTTACCTAACAAAAAGATGAAACATCAAAATGAAACACCAAAACTAAACCAAATCTGGCTTAGTAGCTACCACAGTCATTATACTTCAAAAGATCTTTTCATTCACTTTGAAAAAAATGCTTTATTTCCTACCTCTTGTTTAATTCATGTAGTTAATTATGTGAATTGAATATTTGGGGGAGATTTCACATTTATTGTCAGTTATAGGACTGTAACCCCCTAAAATTTTTCTTTTTTAAACAATTTTTCCAAATAACCTAAAATATTATCTTCATAAAAAAATTACCATTATAAAGTCAGGCAATTCCTAAACATTAAATCCATCTTAACAGAAGTAGAGAAAAAGTGTATATATAAATGCTGAAAATGACAGAAAAATATTTAATGAATAGGCAAAAATGTTCACATTTATCATTACTATTGATTTGTTCCTTTCTGGCTAAAATTCAATATGTTCTTAAAAGGTCAGCAAGGACATTCAGTGCCACTTTAGATTTTTCTATCTGTAATACAAGGCAGACTCTATTTTTATTCTTAAACATAATTAAATTATAAAGACTACAAATTTGTAAAACTAGTTATAATACTGTACCAAGCAAAACAAAGTTGTTCTCATTGCTCTCGTTACATTCCAGCTTAATCTATACAAGTAAAAATGTTTCTAGATGTTGTGTCAAACCATACTGGTACAAGGTGGGGGGAAAAGCCTAGAGAGAGATTTCTGTTGGCTCCTAGGATAAACTGAAAAGGGAAAAAAATGAAATTGAAATATTTCATCTCAAGTGTCCTTACGAGGCTTAGCATGTCAAGCAGCACTTGATACAGCAAGTTTCTTCAAATGATCCATGAACACTTGTAAACTAACATCATCTGTGAGAATAGGGGCTCCAGACTCCTAGAGGAAAAGGAAACATCTGTTAGAATCAAAATATGGGATGACACCTTGGAATGTATAAGCAATGTAGAAGCAAATTCTTAAGGCTATCATTTGAAGTAGAATAATGACTGATTCTGGTTGCAGAAAGGGAAACTCAATGTAAATCCTAAGAAATCCCTGAGTAACAGTACTGTAATTCATGGGCATACCTTAGCTTCTGCTAGGAGATGAACTGTCTCAGGAGGAAGGCTGGCTACCAGAAAGAGCAAGGACATAAATACTGGGTTGGGACCTTAATACAACATGACCTCCAGACCCCTGTTCCCTGTCATGAATACTGGGTTGGGACCTTAATACAACATGTCCTCCAGACCCCTGTTCCCTGTCACAAATGCCAGCTGAACAAAAAGAAAACTCACAATATCATTTTAAATAACTGGCGCTTATCGAATTTCTTTCTAGTCATTTTCATTGATTTCTGTGGGTTTTAAGGAACTAATAAGAGTTAAGGAAAATTCCTAATATGCATTTTAATCAAAACTGCATTGACAAGCTGGGCAACAATGACTCATGCCTATAATCCTTGTTACTCAGGAGGCTGAGATCTGAGGATCACAGTTCAAAGCCAGCGAGGCAAAAAAAAAAAAGAGGAGGTATTATAGCTCAAGTGTTACAGCACCAGCCTTGTGCAAAAAGAGCTCAGAGACAATACCGAGGCCCTGAGTTCAAGCCCCAGTACCAGTACCAAAACAAAAACAAACAAATGTTACATTGAACAACTATACTTAAAGATAATTAAAAGTTTTTAAATATGCACTGACAAAATGATAGCCTAATCCAATAACTATTAAGTATTATAATAGGAAAATATTTTCATAAGATTTCTGAATTTTAAATTCTTCTGATGCTCATACTTCATATAGTAATAAATAGAAAAAGTCTAAAAGCAGCAAACATTAAGTAATTTTGAGACCAACAAGTTAGTGGCAAATACAGCTCCTGTGAGTCTACTCTGGCACAGCCTTTTCTGGCAAAAGGGAAATCCTATCATGTTAATCCACTTTTTTAAACCAAGAGAAAAGCTGTATTTTTTTATGGCTGATAATATATATACTTTTTTATTATTATTACTTTTAAGTAGTTGTACAAAGAAGTTTCCATTTTACAAAACAGTATATGAAGACAAAGTGTCTGACAACATTGTCACCCATCTCTCCTAACCCATCCTTTCTCACTTTTTTTCTTTAATCGACATTAGATGATTACATAAATTTCATGTATTTTACAGTATTGTGGAATAGTGATACTTAAAGTCAACACATTTCACAAGGCAAACTGTCATTATCATGGTCTATACAGTTTGTGAATTCTATGAGCAGAAAAGCTGTATTTTAAGAAAAATGAAATGCAAAAGGAAAAATGCTGAACATGGCATGATATAGTAAAGGAACACTAAAGGTGCTTAACGTTATATACAGCTATATAGCAGCAGAGAATTTTTTTTAAAAAAACATACTGAATTAATAAACTGCTTTGTTAAATGACAACTCTTTTATACAACTACTAAAAGACAATAAAAAATAATTATTTTTGGTCATGGGTCTTGAACTCTGGACCTGGGTACTGTCCTTCAGCTCTTCAGCTCAAAGCTAGTGCTCTAGCTCTTGAACCACAGCGCCACTTTCAATTTTCTGGTAGTTAATTGGAGATAAGAGTCTCATGGACTTTCCTGGCTGGGGTGGCTCTGAATCATGATCCTCAGATTTCCACCTCCTGAGTAGCTAGGATTACAGGCATGAGCCACCGGCGCCCGGATTTAAAAATATTTTTAAAAGCCAATAGACTTGAAAGAAATAAGAGTTTAAAAACTGCCAAATATTGGGAATGTGGCTCAGTGGTAGGACACTTGCCTTGCACCCATGAGGCCCTGGGTTCGATTCCTCAGCACTACATACGCAGAAAAAACCGGAAGTGGCACTGTGGCTCAAGTGCTAGAGTGTCAGCCTTGAGCAAAAAGCAGCTCAGGGACAGTGCCCAGGCCCTGAGTTCAAGCTGAGGACCGGCAAAAAAAAAAAACAAAAAACAAAAAACCTGCCAAAGGGTTGGGAAGGTGGCTCAGTGGTAGAGCGCTTGCCTTGCATGCATGAGGCCCTGGGTTCGATTCCTTAGCACCACATAAGCAAAAAAGAAAAAAGCCGGAAGTGGTGCTGTAGCTCAAGTGGTAGAGCACTAGCCTTGAGCTGAAGAACTGAGGGACAGAGCCCAGGCCCAGAGTTCAGGCCCCACGACCAGACCGCCCCCCCCACAAAAAAAAAAAACTGCCAAATACTACAGGAAAAAACATGTTTCTTGGTTTGTAAAAACAAAATGCTACTTATCATGCTAATTTGTAAGAAGGGTTAGAATTCAGAGGAACACAGTCAGACTGCCTGGAATCAAATTCTGAATCTGCCACATCTTATTCATGTGACTTTGAGGATTACTTATTCTGTGTCTTAGTCTCTGCATCTGGAAAAAAGGGTAATAGGACCTACTCACACAGTTGTTGTAAGGACTACATCAGTTGAACACCACAATATAAACAGAACCACACCTGGCACACACCGTTTGGCTACATCCACTATTACTTCTTTTGGAAAACCTATTATTTTATGATACTAAAATAATTTCCTTTTACATTAGCAGTTATCCTGGAGAAACACAGATTTCAGATGAGACTTAAATCAATACAGGCTGGTAGGCCTTCCTAAAACTATGCCTGATTGTTTTTGCAATTTACATGTTTACCATCCCAATTCACCCAGCCCCAAATCTACTTCTAGTCAAGACAAAATATGTAACTTGCCTAATTTGGAGGCTGAGATTTTATTTGAAATTACAAATACTAATGCTCAGGCTTTATCAAAAATTAGCAGTTAAGATGATCTTAATTTTTCAAATACCCTTTTTTTAAATATATAATAAAATATATATATATATATATTAAATATTTAAAATATATGTAGCATTGTGGCTCAAGTGGTAGAGTGCTGCCTTGAGCTGAAGAGCTGAGGCACAGTGCCCAGAGTCTAAGCCCCACAATGACAAAAAATAAATAAATAAGTAAAATATATGTAGCATTAGACAGTGAGGCCCAAGGTTCACATCACCTAGTTCACAAAGCACTACATCCAGAGACCCCTCACTGTGACAGAGCAGTGTTACAGTGCTGCCCTCTTCAGGCCACCACTGTTCATGACTGCTGATAAAAAGAAAACTAAGAAACTAGATTCCATTAATCTTTACTAAAATGTTTGATGACTAATTCCCCAAATCACAATTACCAAGTTACCGTAATAATTAAGAATTTACAGGGAAAGATGGGGGAGAGAGATGAAAAGGGAGACATTAATAAAGAAATAATCTGGGGCTGGGAAGGTGACTCCGTGGTAGAGCACTTGCGTTGCATGCCTGAGGCCCTGGGTTCGATTCCTCAGCACCCCATAAGCAAAAAGAAAAAAAAGCCGGAAGTGGTGCTGTGGCTCAAGTGGTAGAGTGCTAGCCTTGAGCTGAAGAGCTGAGGGACAGTGTCCAGGCCCAGAGTTCAGGCCCCATGACCAGACCCCCCCCCAAAAAAAAGAAAAGAAAAGAAAAAAAAAGAAATAACCTAAGTTGCTAAAATAAGTAATCTCTCTTTAAGTTATAAAAATTAAAAAGCGCTGGACACTGGTGGCTCATGCCTATAATCCTAGCTACAGGCTGAGTTCAAGCTCCAGTACTGGTCAAAAAAAAAAAAAAGAAGAAGAAGAAGAACCTGCCAAATACTACAGGAAAGGACATGTTTCTTGGTTTGTAAAATCAAAATGCTACTTATCATGTTAATTCATAAGAGAGGTTAGAATTCAGAGGAACAGAGTCAGATTGCCTGGGCTCAAATCCTGAATCTGCCACATCTTTCTCAGGTGACTTCAAGGATTACTTATTCCGTGTCTTAGTTCAAAGCCAGCCCAGGCAGGAAAGTCCATGAGACTCTTACCTCTAACCACCAGAAAAACTGAAGTGGTGCTGTGGCTCAAATGGTAAGAGCATCTGCCTTGAGCTGAAAAGCTCAAGGACAGCACCCAGGCCCAGAGTTCAAGCCCCGTAGCCCCCCCCCAAAAAAAAATTTAAAAAGTTACATAAAATTAAACAAAATAATAATAAAGAATGTAGAATCTGTAATCAAGAGCCTACCACAGTTTAGTGATGGCATCTTAGGCAAGTTAATCTATATAACCTCAAGTTCTTTTTCTGAAATACAGGTCTTACTTATGCTTAGACTACCTTACTTCCAGGAAGTAATAATTAAACTTCAAAGTTTAAAATAAATGTTTTTGTGGGGGTTTTTTGCCAGTCCTGGGACTTGAACTCAGGGCCTGGGCACTGTCCCTGAGCTTCATCTGCTCAAGGCTAGCACTCTACCACTTAAGCCACAGCACTACTTCTGGCTTTTTCTGTTTATGTGGTACTGAGGAATGGAACCAAGGGCTTCATGCATGCTGGGCAAGCACGACCACTAAGCCACATTACCAGCCATAAATGTTCTTTTTTATGTTGAATACCTTTAAAGGGGAAAAACCTTTTTGACCAAAGATAGTGAAACTAAGCCAATATTCAGATTGTTATTGTACAAATCAAACACATTACTATTAAAACTGGACAACTAACTTGTCTGTATTGCAAAATTTTAACTGCTACCCTGTCTGCCAAACTTCTATACATTCATGTTTCCAGATCTATTGTATTCAATGTTCAGGATATTGTGGGAAGTTCAAAATGAAAGGAGGCAGGGAATTCCTTTTTGCAAAACCAAATATAAGAAGGATGAAGACAATAAATTAACATGATAACTGCCCTCAAGTAAAGTATAACCTAACAGCAAAAGAACCATAGGAAACAGGATGCTGGCGTGGGCGGCGGGAGGAGAATGATAGGGCAGGGACATTATACAAAATTACTCACACACTCATAGGAAAGGTTTCATGGGTTTTGTGAACTATACGCTGGGCCTTGAGAATAGCTACATGTGTCTCAGGCTGAAACTACAGAGAAGGGAACAAGAAAGAGAGAGGCCCAGGGGTTGACCAAGGGGTCTGTATGGTAGCTAACAGGAGAAAAGCACATTTGGGTCAGATTAGTAAAGAACCCTCAAGACAATACATAGGAATACTATTCAGTAACTGATCAAAGATTTTAAAGCTGATATTTAAAAAAACTAATGTTTTTTTTTTCTTTCATGCAATTGTTTCTAACACATTTATAAGATGATTTCTTTGTTGCTTTATATGTCCCTCCCCCATGGTATAACTCCTATTTTCACTGTATTTGATGTTGATATAATTTGTGGAGGGGAAGGGCAAAAACAAATTGTTTAACTAGGGACACAGGTGGACCCATTGCAACAATGAGATGTACAAGTCATTATGTCAAAAAACGAACTTTAGGGCTGGGAAGGTGGCTCAGTGGTAGAACGCTTGCCTTGCATGCATGAGGCCCTGGGTTCGATTCCTCAGCACCACATAAGCAAAAAGAAAAAAGCCAGAAGTGGCGCTGTGGCTCAAGTGATAGAGTGCTAGCCTTGAGCTGAATTGCTGAGGGACACTGCCCAGGCCCAGAGTTCAGGCCCCACGACCTATCTCCCCCCTCCCAAAAAAAAAGAAAAGAAAAAAAGAAAAACGAACTTTACAACTTTGGTGGCAGTGGGGAGGATCAGGCTGGAGAAGGTGGGGGGAGTATGGAAAGGGATGGGAAGGGAAACAAAGAGGAGGCCACAATGCTTGATAAGAAATGTACTAGTTATCTTGCCCATGTAATTGTAACTCCTCTGTATGGTATTTTCACAATAAAAAAGTAAAAATTAAAAAAAAAAAATCTGGTAACTGCCCTCCTCCCCCCCAGAAAAAGCTGAAAATACTAAGATCAGTGAGCAGGAATCCCATCAGTCCTTGTGAAAGCACCTGACTTTGATTAATGACATGGAAGGGAGAGAACAGACAAAAGAAACGGGGTAAAACATTTGTAATGAGGAGCAGAAAGAGAAAAAAAATTTAAGTAACTGACGTTTCAAGCCCTGGGGATTAAAGAGACTGATGAGGTCCTTTGTAAAAGTATAGGGAATCATGAAAGACAAGACCGTGTAAAAGGAGAAGTAGTAAGGTCTGGCATTCTGTGTGTGAAACTGTCTACACGAAGTCATGTGTAAAGGCAGTTAAAGAAAAAGTTTACAACTCAGCATGAAGCCAAACAAAAGGTAAAGATTAGCAAGCTAGCCTGCACATGAAAGCTGAAGCCATAACAGAGCCATTTCTCTCCCTCTAAGCCAGGATTCAAATTTTGTATACCGCTGTTGTACCCTGGAATAATTTTCCTCCAAAATCCAGTTACGTTCTATGGAGTCTTCTTTTGAAATATCTCTCAAATTTATTCCTTTTCACTACTTTGTCTTCATTTCCCCTAAGTTACATCACTATAATAAATAGCTTCTGCCTAGAGAGAATTCTAAATTAATCTTAGGATTAATGTATTAATATTAATATAATTAATATATTATGTAAGGCCCAAATTTGCCTGTCTGTCCAAAAACCTTGAACAATTAGCTCTTTATTGCTTACCAAATAAAGACAACTCCTCCGTCTTCAACTTGGCATTCAAGATTCTCACAATTTGGTCATGGAACACAGCTCCAGTTTTACATTCTACTATTGACTTCTACACATATTATCTTAGCCTACACTATATTTTACGGCAGAATTCCCCTTCTCAGGTACTTTCCACTTATTTAGGTAATAATCATTCCTTTTTACAGAGTTCTTTGGGGTCACATACCCTCATCTACTGTAACCATAATCTCTTCTCTCTTCTTCTATCCCTACAATACTTGATAGTTTTCTAAAGGCATATTCTGCCCATAGTTTATTTAGGTATGTAGTCTCCTTAGGTAGACTACAAACTCTTTAAAGGCATACTCCAAAGTGCCAACACACAGTCCTGTACATACTGAACATTTGATAGATGTTGACGTGGCATCAAGAGGGAGAGCTAATGAGGTCAGTAAATGAGAATAAATAGGGTCAAAGTAGTTCATTCACATGTATGAAAACAGAAAATGTATAAAAATTCAACAACTGCTCAAATTGTTTTAAAAGGGACAGGGACAAGGGAGTGTGACAGAGTGAGATCAATTGCAATACATTGCACACAAGAGTGAAATGTCATAATGAAACCCCTTCTGTACAATTAATGTATACTAATTAAAAGTGGGGGTGGGGGGCCAGACCTGTAACCAAGTTAAAATATGCCAAAAAACAATTTCTAGACTTCTTTACTCTCCAAACTTGTTGTGCCTTCCTTGTGCAGTTCACAGCCTTATATCAGACTCAAATCTTCCTTTCCTATTTTATTGCTTTTTGTCTCGGGAGGGTATGGGGCTTAAGGTGGACTATGATGAGGTTCTAGCTGTGTGACTGAATCAACTTGTTTTGTTTTTCTATGGTGCTACCAACTACTAATTCTATTTTCTTTCCTTATTTTCTCATAACTTTTTTTTAGCAGAAAACATCACTACATACACAGGGGAAAATGTGTTTTTTTACTTAAAGAACAAACGATGACAAGTGACTACACAAAGAAACAGTTTCAAAGACTGCTACTGACACTTACCTGCCCCCAGGCATACATATTATTATGCGTCTGTGAAGGGTTGACTTTTGAGAGAAGGAAACGAGCCTTAAAGAAGAAATAATATTATCCATCAAAAATAGATTTAGCAAATATAAACTAAATAAATATACTTGAAGTCAATTTAATCATTGCTAAAATTAATTTTATTAAAATACAACATCTAAAAAGATTAAGTTTTCAAATGTGTAGGCCATTATGTGCTATAAATAATGTTCCCTCTTCTCTTCCAATCATGTATCCTAACATTAATAACAATAATAAATTGCTGCATCTAAAAGTCAGCATATAAAAATTATGTGTGTAACAAATATGACAAAGTTTAATGTGAAATTATAATTTTTGCAAAGTAGTCAAAAATATAATTAGAAGTCTGAAGTCTCATAAAATGATACAAATAAAAACTCTGACAATCTACACTGTTTCACTTTCAGAAATGGTGTTCCAAGTTAAAAACCACTGGTGATTCCATGGGACAACTTAACAATCACTCTCCATCAATCCATCACAGCTTATCATGAAAAAAATAAGTTAAAGAGAAAAATAGCAAGACACATTGAGACAGTATTGAGAGTAGTCATATATCTTAATTATTTGAGAAGAACATATAAGTATGTAGACTCACATAGAATCTGTTTTCTAAGTAAGCAGTTCATACAGTATCTGAGCATTTCTGAACTCAATTCCTAGAGCCAAACTAAGCATGGTGGTGATACCCTATGATCTCAGCACTTGGGACACTAACACAAAGTATGGAGAGATTGATGCCAGCCTGGATTACACATTGAGTCACTGTCTCACAAACAAATTTTACATTCTTCATTTAATGTGCTACCCTGTCCACAAGTACTTCAAATCTCAATTTTCTAATCTTCAAGGTAGAGATAGAAACACAGTTCTTATGAGAATCAAATGAAATAAGGAATGCAAAGTGCACACACATTCTCAGTACATGATAGTCCTATGAAAAATACAGTAAAAGGGGCTGGGAAGGTGGTACAGTGGTAGAGCGCTTGCCTTGCATGCGTGAGGCCTTGGGTTTGATTCCTCAGCACCACATAAGCAAAAAGAAAAAAAGGCGGAAGTGGTGCTGTGGCTCAAGTGGTAGAGCGCTAGCCTTGAGCTGAAGAGCTGAGGGACAGCGCCCAGGCCCAGAGTTCAGGCCCCACGACCAGACCCAAAAATAAAAATAAAAAAGAAATAAAATTTAAAAAAGAAAAATACAGTAAAAGCAGAATAATTGGTATAATTTCTATGTAACTGTCACTAATACTTTTATAATATTGGGGTTGAAACTAGGGATGTAGCAATAAACAAACTATAGTCTCTGCCACTAAGAAGTAAGTAAAATACATCACAACTTAAAGTTCAATGTACTATAACTGATCACCACTGCAAGGCAGAAGTGTCTCAGAGACATGTGTTAAAGACCATAAACCTGGCCTTCTGGAGAGCTCAATAAGCCTGGGTATATATGTACCTATCTACTTAAATCTTAGTTCTAAAAATCACAAAAGCATTTTCTAATACAATGCTTTTCTTTTAGTAGAAAACTAGAGCAATATAATGAAGGAGTAAGCTAACACAAAGTTTAGTATTTTACTTTAAGGAAAGTTCACTACATCATTTCCCAAGGATTCCTGTTCCTATCTTCTTGCTCACTAAGGCTAATATACCATTGGAATGCCATTCTGGCTTTGTTACAAGAGGGAGTGGAGGTGGAGTAAAAAATCAAGTGCCAGCCTCAGGCAACTGGTTAATTTTATTGTTCTGCTTTTAGAGCCACTGCAAAAAGCAAGCATTGGATACCCTCCCATCTCCTTCCATCTGTTCTGTGAGGCAATCTATTCAAATTCCTCCCAGAAGGCAATCAACAACATGGGCATGTGTATATGAACTACTCACCTGGCTGCCTCCATGTTCTGTGTCAATGTATCTTGGCATTGGAAACCGGGAGTGAAGAATCTCCTGGGCGTCATCCACTGGGGCTTGCAGAAGGTGGCGGAAATTTTCATATTCTGGCATGTCCTGATATCCTGACTTTCGCCACTGGGCTATGGTCTAATTTTAAAACAATTAAAGGAATTTTAAATTTTCCTGTCCATCTAAAAATCTTGAGTTTTTTTAATAAAAGGATGTAATCTTCAGAAAACAAGAAAACGGTTAAAAACTGCATTTATCTCCATTTTTATTGTTTTTATTTTATCACTATAAAGGTGTTGTACAGAGGGATTACAATTACCTAAGTCAGGTAATGAGTACATATCTCAATTTTTTAAAGTTACAAATACTAATTTCAATAGAGTGGAAAAAACAATTTAAATGCTGAGTACTAATGGCTGACACTTGTAAACCTTAGCTACTCAGGAGGCTTAGATCTGAGGATCATTGTTCAAAGCCAGACAGCCAAAAAGTCCATAAGACTCTGATTGCTGCCAGGTGTCAGTGGCTCACACCTGTAATCCTACCTACTCAGGAGGCTGAGATCTGAGGATCATGGCTCAAAGCCAGCCCAGGAAGGAAAGTCCGTGAGACTCTTATCTCCAATAAACCACCAGAAAGCTGGAAGTGGTGCTGTGGCTCAAGTGGCAGAGTGCTAGCCTTGAACTGAAGAGCGCAGGGACAGCGCCCAAACCCAGAGTTCAAGCCCCACAACCGACCCAAAAAAAAGTAAAAAAAAAAGAAAGTTTATCCCTGACCAAATACTGGCCACATAATAGAGAGGGAAAGCCTCCCCAGAATAAACAGACTTCACACACACAGCATGTAAAGCATTTACATGCACAGAGTTTAAACACCACAGACTCTTACCTCACCATGATAAATCAGAATCTGGAAGAATGTGTCCATGAGGAGAATTCGATCTGCAAGAATGCTGCTGCTATCAAGAAGAACTGGCTAATGAAAAGAAAACAAAAAGACATGAGGAAAAGAAAGTACCTGAAGATACAAAATAGACCTTTCCAAGATGTTTTCTAGATTTTAGTTTCACAGTTCAAGTCTTTGTCATGAATTCTCAGTGTGTTTTAATGTTCTAAGGATTCTCTCTAAACAATAAAAACAATAACAATAAAAAATAAGCATCAAGAAGAAACTGGGATGACTCCTAAATCTGTTAGTAGTAGTACTGAGTGCAACCAGAAAGGCTTGAATAAAACAGATTTAAGGAACATGGAAAAATAGTTCTGTACATGAAATAAACAGGAAAGGCCTAGACGGATGAATAATTTGGATCTCTCATGCACAAAGATGGTAATTAAAACTATGGGGTTAGATTACATCATTTAGAGGCACTGAAGATAAAGCCAAAAAAATGAACTTTCAAGTATGCCATATGTAGAGATCTGAAAGGGAGACGCTAGCAAAGGAGACTGAGCAGGAGCTGCCACAAGTAAAAGACCAGGTTAGAAAGAGTAAGTGTCAGGGAAGCACAGGTTCTTTAAGGAAAGGATCCTTGGGCAAGTGCTGAGGAGAGTTTACTGAGGCAAGCTGGAGGTCATCGGTGGTCTTGAGAGGAGCCATTTTAATATAATATTAGGAACCAAAGTGTAACTCTGGTAAGTGGAGAAGAAAATGTAAGGATAGAAAGAACATATAACAAATAATTGGTTTTAATGGTGATAGGGAACAAAGAAATTATGTGATAATGAAAACATACAGATAAGCTGAAGTTTTTAGTTGGTTTGCTTCTTTAATGAGTATTATTAAAGTTTCTATGTTAATGAGAATAATCCAGATTGACAGAAAGTGATGATACAGGGCAGAAATAAGATTCAAAAGCAAAGCCTTAAAAACATGGAAGCAAGGCTAGGAAGGTGGCTCAGTGATAGAGTGCTTGCCTTACATGCATGAGGCCCTGGGTTCGATTCCTCAGCACCACAAAAGCAGATAAAGCCAGAAGTGGGGCTGTGGCTCAAGTGGTAGGGCGCTTGCCTTAAGCTGAAGAGCTGAGGGACAGCGCTCAAGCCCAGAGCTTAGGCCCCATGACCAGCAAAAAAAACAAAAATCAAAAAATATAAAAAACATGGAAGCATGGCTGGACACTGGTGGCTCACGCTTGTAATCCTAGCTACTCAGGAGGCTGAGATCTGAGGATCATGGTTCAAAGCCATTCCAGCCAGGAAAGTCCATAAGACTCATCTCCAATAAACCACTAGAAAACTGGAAGTGGCACTGTGGCTCAAGTGATAGAGCACTAGCTCTGAGCTGAAGAGTTGAGGGACAGCACCCAGGTCCAGAGTTCAAGCCCCCCCCCAACAACAACAACAAAAAAAAAAAAAAACAAGGAAGCAGGACTGGGAATGTGGTTTAGCAGTAGAATGCTTGCCTAGTATGCATGAAGCTCTGGGTTCAATTCCTCAGTACCACATAAACAGAAAAGGCCAGAAGTGGCATTGTGGCTCAAGTGGTAGAGTGCTAGCCTTGAGCAAAAAGCAGTTCAGGGACAGTGCCCAGGCCTGAGTTCAAGCCCCAAGACTGAAAAAAACAAACAACAAAAAAAAAAAAACATGAAAGCAACTGGTGCTCATGCATGAAACAGAATGGCTTGAATTAAGTCAGGAACAGGCATTCTAGGTGACAGGATTACAATTCTTCTAACTAGTAACCTACATTTTCCACATATCTGAACTTAAAAAAAAAAGTTTGTAAAATTTATTTTTCTGACTCAAAGAGCACTAAGACATAATTTTTTTCCAGAAAAGGAATTATCAAATTACTAAACAAATTATAGCAAAAAAAAAAAGTGTAATAAAATGAAAGAATTTACCCACTATTTGACAAAACCTGAGGGATAATTAATCAAAATAAGTAGTCTTTTAATGGTAACTCTTCCTAAAGAATTACTTTCAAATACAGCCATCATATACTTTTATGTAGTAAACCAGGCAATTCAAAGTAAAGAATAGGACATTGTTCATTTGGTAACAGGTTAAAATAAGTAAGACAATTTGCTAAGGAAAATCAGTGCTGACTTTATCACTCTTCTACATATATATCTTTTTAGTCAACTATATCTCAAAGGGTCAAAGGAAAATAGGATTACATTGTAACAGGAGACTTAGTTTAGAAAGAGGATCACAAATGCAAGGAGCTGAGTCAGAAAAAAGCCAGGAACTTCTCTAGAGAACCACAATCTCTTCTGGACACAGTTAAAGACTGGATAAGATGATCTGCAAGTCCTTCTACCACATTTTTAATATGATCTGTTAAAGATTTCCTAATGAAACCTATCAAGATACTTAGTATATAGGAAGCACTTACAAATACTTTTAAAGTGCTTGAGATAATTAATTTAACAAATGCTTATATTTTACAACTCTATATTTTTAAGTTGTTTTCATTTCTAAGTGCTGTTTAATGCTTTTAATACATCACAATAACACAACAATTAACTCTTCTGTTCCTCTTACCTCTGGTGGTCCACTAAAAGAATATGCATATAAAATAGGCTGAATCATGATTAGAGACTGTGTCAGATCTTGACGCATAAAATGGTGACGATAATATGAACTCTCATCAGGACTGTTGTTAAAAATTTGCAAAAAAGGAGATCTTCTTAAGTGAAACATAAACTGTAAGGTAAAACACGGGAGACAGCTCTTATGAATTTCATTACTGTAACAGGATTTTAGTATTAACAAAGCATGTAATTACAACTATTAGTAGCACAATAAAACACTTTCTATTAAAAAAGTGTGTTGCTTGCCAGGCACTGTGGCTCACGCCTGTAATCCTAACTTCTCAGGAGGCTGAGATCTGAGGATCGTGGTTCAAAGCCAGCCTGGACAGGAAAGTCCATGAGACTCTGATATCTCCAATTAACCACCAGAAAACCGGAAGTGGCACTGTGGCTCAAGTAGTAAAGCGCTCATGTTGAGCTGAAGAGCTGAGGGACAGCACCCAGCCCAGAGTCCAAACCCCATGATCAACTAAAAAAAAAAAAAAAAAAAAGAAAGAAAGAAAGAGAAAGAGTACTGCTCAAAAAAGAAACCTATTCATGCTAATTATCAGCTGCTTAAAAATGCTATTCTGGAATTAGAGGTATGGCTCAAGTATGTTAGAGCACCAGTCATAAGCAAAAAAGCTCAGCAAGGGTACAAAAACCCTGAGTCCAGACCCTAGTGCTGGCACAAAAAAAAAAAAAAAAAAAAAATCCGTATTAACACTTACATCTTCCTTTCCCAAAAAAAAAAAATTTTCACCAGACTTAGATTCTTCACTTCCTTCTCCTTTCATTTTTTCCCCAGCTATATAGTCTTCACATAAAAACAGATGAAAAGGAAGAAAGGCAGGCCTGAAAGGACCAAACAAGAGTCTGTCCACTTTAGTCATGTTTCTTAAATTCTTTCATCTCTACATGTTGCTCCTGCCTAGGAATAGTCATAGTTCTCTCCACATACACAGCACTCACTGCCGTTGTATTCTTTTTCCTTTTTCATTGGTCCATAATATACTAGTCTCTTTCATCTCTTATTTCAGTCTCTACTGTTGACTCACAAAAATATCTAACTGGTAAATTTTCAGGTAATATTTTAGGGATGAAGACTTCCTTTTACAATGATCTTTTTACAAGATGGTAGATTTTGAAAACCCCATATAAAAAACAACATTGAAATGCTTTGCCTTTTATTTCTGGGAAAGCAGAAAAGATGAGACAGCAAGAACTCTGAAGATCTAAATGCTAAAGAGAAGGTTTGGGGCATAGACAGAAAAGGAAGTGTGAAGAATTTACCCTAATATATATTCTAACACCCCCAATCTTTGTCCTGGTTTTGTCTATTGCAAAAAATGAAGACACGGAATTCCTCAAACAGAAAGGATTTTACATGCCCCAAGACATACCTCTTCTTCACGGTTTTTTAAAACTTCACCAGAAGTAAACAGAAGTCTCCTCTACTATAATGGAGCTTCTTAGGAGGATTATAAAAGCCGGTGCTAGTGGTTTACACCTGTAATCCTAGCTACTCAGGATCACAGTTCAAAGCCAGCCCAGGCAGGAAAGTCTATGAGACTCCTATCTCCAATTTAATCACAGAAAAAGCCAGAAGTGGCACTGTGGCTCAATTGGTAGAGTGCTAAAACCCTGAGCAGAGCTCAGGGACAGGGCCCAGGCCCAGAGTTCATGCCTCAGGACTGGGGGTAAAATAAAGTAAAATAAAGCTCTACAAAGAAAGCTCAAATTTTAGGACAGGGGCTAGGAAGGTGGCTCTGTAGTAGAGTGAGTGCTTGTCATGCATGCACGAGGCCCTGAGTTCAATTCCTCAGCACCACATAAGCAGAAAAAGCCGGAAGTGGCACTGTGGCTCAAGTGGCAGAACACTAGCCTTGAGCTGAAAAGCTGAGGGACAGCGCCCAGGCCCAGAGTTCAGGCCTACAACCAACAAAAAAAAAAAATTATGATAAAGGTTTTATAGGCAAAAACAAAATTTCAGTGTGTGTGACAGTACACACCTATAATTCAGTTGAGGCAGGAGGATCACAAGTTCAAGGTCAGCCTGGGCTACATAATAAAACAATGGCTCAAAAAAAATAGATAAAATGAACCTGATAGATGGGTAGACTCTATTACTTCCAATTGAAGAAAGTTCTACAAGTAAATCAGTAAATTCTACAGGGTAAAAAATTAGTTTCCGGGTTGGGAAGGTGGCTCAGTGGTACAGTGCTTGCCTTGCATGCATGAGGCCCTGGGTTCGATTCCTCAGCACCACATAAGCAGAAAAAGCCATAAGTGGCGCTGTGGCTCAAGTGGAAGAGCGCTAGACTTGAGCTGAAGAGCTGAGGGACAGCGCCCAGGCCCAGAGTTCAGGCCCCACGACCAGACCCAAACAAAAATTAGTTTCCTAGGGCTGAGAATGTGGCTCAGTGATACAGTGCTTGCCTGGCATGCATGAAGCCCTGGGTTCCCTTCTTCAGTACCACATAACAGAAAAAGCTGCAAGTGGCACTGTGGCTCACATGGTAGAGTGATAGCCCTGAGCAAAAGCAGCTCAGGAACACTGCCCAGGCCCTGAGTTAAAGTCCTATGACTGGCGCAAAAAAAAAAAAAAAAAAGTTTTCTTTACCTGATACAGCCAAATAAAATTGTTCTCAGGTGATGATAGCATGCCCTAAGACTAGCTCATTGGTCAGATTATCTCACATAAAGACCTTCCATTAACACAGTAATTTAATTTGAAGCTCTTGACTCACATGGAAAGATAATCAGCTTTACACTTATTGTAAAACTCTGCCAAATAAATACAAAATAAGAATACCAAACACAATTCATTGACTAACCACAGCACAGTATTAACTACTTAGCTATACCAAAAAATTGTCTAACAAAATGAGTAACTCAATAAAACAAGTACATAGTAAAGAGAAGACAATTACTAAAGGTGAGACTCAGTGCTACTAGCAGCCCAAGAAAAGAATATGGACCTTTTATCTACTCACCTGTGGATAGAGAGAGAAGGTTTCTGAAAATCTAAAGGAACTTGGATCGTCTTTGTGATACTCTCCAAATTTCTGACACTGTAAAACACAAAGTGTTAGTGACAGACTTCCTGGACTACTAAAAGCTAAAATTCTTGCCCATATGTGTTGTAGTTTACAAAAAGTTTTTAGGAAGCAAATACAAAAATGGAACATTACATACAGACTTAGCAAGATACTGATTACAACGCAAAAAAAAATAGCCAGGCACTGACTGCTCATGTCTATCACCTTACCTACTCAGGAGGCTGAGATCTGAGGATCGCAGTTCAAAGCCAGCCCAGGCAGCAAAGTCTGTGAGACTCTTATCTTCAATTAACCACCAGAAAACCAGAAGTAGAGCTGTGACTCAAAGTGGTAGAACACTAGCCTTGAGCAAAACAGCTCAGGGACAGAGCTCAGGCCCCAAGTTAAAGCCCCGTGACCAAAGGGGGAAAAAAATAAGAATACACTTAATTTTTAGGAACAAACAATACTCAGCCCCAGTACAAATGAAAACTCATCCTAAGATGTTTGGATTTAGGGACAGATGGGATATGTGGAACTCAAACTAGTAAAGTGCTTGCCTAGCAATCACAAAGCACTAAATTCAAATCCTAGTACCACCAAAAAATTAAAATAAAATGTTTGGATTTGTTTTAACTAAGTGTCTATGGTAACATAAAAAATTCTTAAATGCTGACCAAAAGCTTGAGCTTCCTAGGACTTTACAAAAACAGATACCTGACAGAAAGATGCACTATTAAAATACCAAAATAGGGGGAAGGATGGGAAGGGATGGGAAGGGGAAACAAAGGAGGAGGCTACAATGTTTGATAAGAAATGTACTTATTATCTTGCCCATGTAATTGTAATCCCTCTGTACAGTTATTTTCACAATAAAAAACTTTTTTTTAATAAAAAAATAAAATGCCAAAATAGGCTGGGAATGTGGCTTAGTGGTAGAGTGCTTGCCTAGCACACATAAAGCTCTGGGTTCGATTCCTTAATACAACATAAAAAAAAAAAAAAGCTGGAAGTAGCACTGTGGCTCAAGTGGCAGAATGCTAGCCTTGGGCAAAAGAAGCTCATGGTCAAAAAAAAAGAAGCTCATGGTCAGCGTCCAGGCCCAGAGTTCAAGCCCCAGGACTGGCAAAAAGAAAAAAAAATTAAAATACCAAAATAGCTACAAAGGTAACTTGCTAATATAAAATCTGGCATACAGAAATACCAAGAAAGGCCAGGTACCAGTGGCTCATGCCTGTAATCCTAGCTACTCAGGAGGCACAATGAGGATCTCGGTTCAAAGCCAGCTGGGGTAGAAAAGTCCCCATGACACTCTTGGCGCTGTAAGTCAAGGGGTAGAGCATTAGCTTTGAGCACAGAGACACTCAAGGACAGTGCCCAGGCCATGAGTTCAAGCTCGACACCAATAAAAAAAAGGGGAGGAAAAGAATATCAAGAAAAAGAAGAGCTGAAGAAAAGAAAATCAGAGAGAATAACAATCTGGTAACAGACAAACTCTCCTGATGACAGAAAATGAAGATCTATAGAGAGTCTAGCTACTCAAGATTCTGAGATCTGAGGATCATAGTTCAAAGCCAGCTGGGAAGGAAAATCCACCAGACATATCCAATTAACCACCAAAAAAACTGGGAATGGAGTGGTGACTCAAATTTAGATGCCAGCTGATGAGAATCTGCTTTGCTCTGGTACTTTGATGTGGCCCACTGACCACGGTCACGCAGGGAATCTCCCCCTGGCAATCTCCTCTGTCACCTCCCCTCACCCCTGGGAATCTTAACAGAATACCCATCCTTGAGCTATCCTCAGCAAAAAAATCACTATGGCCTTATCTGAAGGTACAGTACTGCTAAGCCATCACAAACTCAAAATATGACCTTTTGTTACAACAATGAAGACATTATAAATCTAAAACTTTCACATCCTACTATTTTTAAATCTCAAAACTCCCATGCTCCTAACTCCTTGTTTCTCTGACTCTGGTCAGTGTTACTTGGGGTCCCTCTGCAGCACTGACTAAAGCCTGCTGTGATCTGCTGAGGTCTCTGTCTTCTTTCCTTTTGCCTGCTTGAAATTTTCTAACATCAGCCTTCTGGCACGCACACGCACGCATGCGCACACACACACACACACACAGACCTAAATGAAATTCTCACTATGTCATAATTCATCCTCTGGCCCAAACATTTTACTGTTGTTGTAAATGTTGCATGATGCAGAAAATGTAGATGAGAGATTAATTATATGGTAAGGCTTTATACTTTCTGCAATTGTTTCATTTGGTTATTTACTAGGCCCTATTTTATATTTTATGAGTGTAATTTACAAACATGTCAAACAACATGGCAATTTTTGAGAATAAGGTGTGAGGAAAGAGAGCCTAAGCTAACTCAGAACTCAAAAAAATTACAATCCTCTAGATCATTTCACTGCATTCATGCAAGGAACATAGAAATGTCTATCTTTGAAATGGAAGGTACTAAATGGTTTTTACGAGGCTGATAACTCAAGATTGTACTATTCAATTCTATGTTGTATGTAGCAACCTACAAATACAATAGCTCTAAGCAAAATGGAAAAAGCACTTTACTACAAATCATAGCCACTTGACAAGTAAAAGTGCTGATTACTTCTCAAGACAAGACTAAGTCACTTGCAATGAAAAGGCTCAGGAAGCAAGCTCTTTCAGAACACAGTTATTACCCAGAAAGTGAAAAGTCATACTAATGTCCACAAGTTAAGTGAAATGTCAGCAGACACAAGGCTTTTGATCCAATCACCAGAACCAAAAAGGAGGTTCCATTTAAAACAATATAATAACTTAAGGCATCGACAACATATCAGATGATGCTGAAGATTTATGTATCTGTGATTTTAAAAAATAGTTTATTGGCTGGACACTGGGGCTAACACCTGCAGAAATCAAGGAGATTGCAGTTCGAGGCCAGACAGGGTAAAAAAGTTACTGAGACCCCCCATTTCAATCAAATAAGCAAATATCTATAATCCATCTACTCAAGAGGCTATAACGTAGAAGGATCAAGGTCCAGCCCTGTCCAGATAAAAATTTAAGACCTACAACTGAAGCAGGAAATGGTAGAGTGGTAGAGCACCTGCTTAGCAAGTACAAGTCCTTGAGTTTAAACTCCATTAGGATAAAAAAGAATCTGAGTTTAATATGGTTTTCTAGATCAGAATGTAACTAATGGGTTCCTAAAATGTTTTTTTAAAAACTCAAATAAAGTAATATTACCAATAAGTTTACTAGTATACATCTGGTGATCTATATCAGATAATTTTAAAACTTGTATATAGTTTTTTGTATGTGTAATTTTATATGAAGGTTTACATATTTTAAACATTCCATTAAAATAAAAATAGAAAGCAAAAACCAAGCTGGGCTATGGTGGCTCACAACTGTACTCCGAACTACTCCAAAGGCTGAGATCTAAAGATCTCAGTTCAAAGCAGCCCAAGCAGGAAAATCCATAAGACTCTAATCTCTAATTAACTACTAAAACAACCAGAAGTGGAGCTTCTGTGGCTCAAATGGTGGAGCTCTAGCCTTGAACAAAAGAAACTCAGGGACAGCAAACCAAGCCCTGAACTCAAGCCCTAGGACCAGCACAGAAAATAAAACAAAAACCATAGTAGCAATTAAAAAAACACTCAAAAAAAATTAAGAACAGTTAAGAAGATAAAATTAAATTTCAAACCAGCCAAATTAAATAGAAAAATAATAGGTTACACATTTGCCATTCCATCCTTTTAAGGAAATAGGTATTAGTTTATTGTAAATGACAAATTCTAATAGTTATTATTGTGCTACTATCATGATAACTAAACAGGAGTCCATCATACCATTCTTCAGGTATACTAAATACTTCAAAGGTGATTATCCACTAAAAAAAAGTTATTACAAATGAATGACACAGACTTGGAAAATTTACATTTACTTCTTACCAATCGAATGAGCTGTCTGTCCAGCCATCTCAGCACATCTGGCCCTTCTTCTGTCTCTGCTCGATATATTGCCAGCCGGGCCATCAGAATAGCAGCTGCCTCCTGGTCAAAAGAAGCAGCAATGTTCTGGATTTGAGTTTGAGCATCTGCCCAGCTAGAGAGTAAAAAAGCACAGAAATGTCACTTGGTTATATTACAACACTGTAGCTGGGGGCTGGGAAGGTGGCTCAGTGGTAAAGTGCTTGCCTTGCATACATGAGGCCCTGGGTTCGATTCCTCAGCACCACATAAGCAGAAAAAAAAAAAAGCTGGAAGTGGGGCTGTGGCTCAAGTTGTAGAGTACTTGCCTTGAGCTGAAGAGCTGAGGGACAGTGCTCAGGCCCAGAGTTCAGGCCCCACGATAGACCAAATTAAAAAAAAAAAAAAAAAAAAAAAAGCCGGGCGCTGGTGGCTCACGCCTGTAATCCTAGCTACTCAGGAGGCTGAGATCTGAGGATCGCGGTTCAAAGCCAGCCCGGGCAGGAAAGACTGTGAGACTCCTATCTCCAATAAACCACCAGAAAACCGGAAGTGGCGCTGTAGCTCAAGTGGTAGAGCGCTCACCTTGAGCTGAAGAACTGAGGGACAGCACTCAGGCCCAGCGTTCAAGCCCCACGACCAAAAAAAAAAAAAAAAGAAAAACCAAAACACTGTAGCTGGACACCACAGACATTTACATTTAAGATACATAAGACAACTTCAATATTTCAAATTACAATGGTTCCTATACAAACTCTCATTTTTTAAAGAAATCATTAACAGTAGTTTTACTACTGCTTTTTTTTAAATAACCAAATCTAAAAATATTTCTTTGAATTGTACAGTCTTGTCTCCTGTTACATTTCCTGAAAACATCAAGACTTTCACAAGTAAAAATAACAATATGCACATACCTCAGACATACACATCTCTAATCAGATTTTATAATTTTACTTCTTCAATTTTATAAAAATAGAAAAGTAAAAGTTTCTTCTCAGCCTAATAACCATTTGTTCCACAGAAAAATTAATAACATGAACAACTCAGAGACTTTCAATCAGTCAATGATTAGTGGTAAAAATCACATAATTGAAAAAACTTTGAGCTGGGCGCTTGTCTCATGCCAGTAATTCTAACTACTCAGGAGGCTAAGATCTAAGGATCACAGTTCAAAGCAGCCTGGGCAGGAAGGTTTATGAGACTCCAATTAGCCACCAGAAAACCTGAAATGGAGCTGTGGCTCAAAGTGGTAGAGTGCTAGCTTTATGCAAAAAAATCTCAGCAACCACTGCCCAGGCACTTAGTTCAAGCCCCATGACCAACAAAAAACAAAAAATTTAAGTGAGACTATGGAAATCAGTATAGAGGTTTTACAAAAGTTAAAACCAGAATTACCATAATCCACCTATAACATGTCTGAGTATATATTACATCCAGAAGAATCAAAGTCATCTTACTAGAGAGATTATGGCATAACCTTTTTTATCATATCACTATTCTTAATAGCCAAGGTATTGCAATTATACATACTGTATATTATAAGTATACACACTAGAATCATATTAAGTCACAAAGAATGTAAAAACAATGTTACAGACTCGTATTGTAATCCTAGCTACTTGGTGTAGGTAGGGGTGCCAAGATTTAGAGGACTGTGGTTGAAAGCCAGCCTGGACGGAGAAGTTCACAAGGCCCCCCTTCTCAACCAAGAGCTGGATGAGGAGACATACCCCTGTTATCCTAGCTATGACAGGAAGCCTAAAATAGGTGGCTCACAGTGCCCAGGCAGGAAGCAAAACCCTATCTCAAAAATAACTAATGCAGCCTAATGCTGGTGGCTCACACCTATAATTATATTAAGGAGGCTGAGGCCTGAGGACTAAAATTTGAAGCCATCCCAGGAAGGAAAGTGCACAAGACTTATTTCCAATTAACTTCCAAAAGCCAGAAGTGGAACTCTGCCTAAAGTGGCAGGATGCTAACCTTGAGCTCAGAGACAGAGCTCAGGGTAATTTCAAACTCCAGGATTGGCACCAAAATAAATAAATAAACAAGCTGAGATTTTAGGATTACAGTTCAAAGCCAACCAGAGACTCTTATCTCTAATCACCAAAAAGCCAGAGGGTATGCTCAAGTAGGAGAGTGCTATGCTAGCCTTGAGCAAAAAAGCTAAGAGACAGCTCCCAGGCCCTGAGTTCAGCCACAGTACCAGCAAATAAAATAATAACCAGCGCAAAAGAGGCCTGCAAGTGTGGCTCAGTGGTATAGCCGCTGCCCAGAAAGTCAAGAAGCATGAGTTCAAAACCCTAGTACAGCCACACATACATACAAAAAGACTAGGAAAATGGATGGAACTGGAAGCAATCATGTTAGCAAAATAAGCCAGACTCACAAGGGCAAGTAGAATAAGACTGTCCTTATTTGTGAATTTATTGCACACAGTTCTGACCAACCACAGTGAAAAAAATAAATAAATTTTGAAAAGACCAAAGGAGATCTCAAAAAAAAAATTTTTTTAACTCTCATGTGGGCATTCTATAGCTCAAGTTGATTCAGAGATGCTCTCAGTCATACTTTATCATCAGTTGTGTTTAAATTGTTTCCCCACCCTCAATTTGTGAAAAATACCTCCCAAAAAGCAAATGGTAAAAAGCAAAAAGCAAAAAGTAAAACTTATAGAAATCCTAAGCCTAAGAAATCCTAAGAACATGTAATGTGCTTATTTTAAGTGCTTAAGTGAAAATCTAAGATTTATTGAAAGGCATGTCTTTGGTGCAAGCTGGGTGATATTATGAGAAAAACAAATCAAGAATCTGCAGAATTCTTTAAGATCTGGTTTTTCATAACCATGTCAATGTGAACAGCAGAAGTTGTAGTGATAGTCCTCCATGTGGCTTCAAGTTATAGATGCTCAGAACTACTCAAAATACACAGAGGTAATGATTTATCCTCAACAGCAGTCTCTAGACCCATAGGCCTGCAGACATCAGTGGCCTATTGAATAGGCCAATTGTTTTCTCCAATATGTAATTTAGGAAAAACTTATAAAAAAAGAACATTATGTCAGACACCTTGTATTCATATACTGTTTTGTAGAATGGGAACTTCTTTGTACAACTACTTAAAGATAATAATAATACAACTTTGGGGGGGGTGAGGGTGGTGGGGGGGGGAGGGTGGAGTGGGGTGGGTAGAAGTTGGGAAGGGATGGGAAGGGGAAACAAAGGAGGAGGCTTGATAAGAAATGTAGCCCAGGCCAGAGTTCAAGTCCCATGACAAGGGGGGGTGGGGGGTGAGGAATGTACTCATTACCTTGCCCATGTAATTGTAACCCTTCTGTACAGTATTTTCACAATAAAAAAAATAATAATAATAATGAATTAAATAAATTAAAAAAACATGAAAGTACAAAAAGGACTATTACAGATGTGAAAGAAGAAAGAAGAGGGGGAATAATAAAGTGAATACAATACAAATGTCAACAAAAAGCCAAGACTTTGTACAATTAATATGCACTAATAAAACTTTTAAGTAATAATTTCAGTCTAGGAAATTAATTTGATAACTATGTATGAAAGAGCAGTAATTTATTAAGTGGTTATCTATATAAGCCCAATCTAGTCAAACTCCTCCTGGGTAAACACTGATTTTTATTTGATTTACTTAATATTTCAAAGTCACTACTTTTTGGTCATATTTTAGCTGATCCAAATTTGTAAAGGACCTCACTTCAGACACAGCTCTTATGGACTTCTGAACAAACGTTGAACCAATTATACATAAATTTTTCATGTAATCAATTCTGCTGTGATCCTGAGAGAATTCAGGTAGTAACAGTTTCAAAATTTTCCTCCTATATTTTTAATTTTCTGGTCTATACCACACCATCACAAGGCAGACCCAGTATGGTTATTTGCATTCACACTATCTTGTAAGAGTCACAAATCCACTGAACAGAAGCTGAATGACAACTTCACAGATACATTAAGTAGCTAATATATATACATATACATGACCATCACCAACTGAAAAATAATGTGATTTATCACTTTACTATATAAAATATATATGGTGGATTTGACATGTAAATATGTATATAAGTATATATATTATTGCCTATTAAGTAAAATGTTTATTTGATTTTTTTTCCTCTCATGGGAATAAAGTAAATAAAAAATTTTGAAGCATGTGTCTAGGAGTACTTTTAAAATTTGCTTTTACAGGACTGGGAAGGTCACTTAGTGGTAGAACACTTGCCTAGCATGAAGCCCTGGGTTCGATTACTCAGTACCACATAAACAGAAAAGGCCAGAAGTGGTACTGTGGCTCATGTGGTAGAGCACTAGCCTTAAGCAAAGAAGCTCAGGGACAGTTCCCAGGCCTGAGTTCAAGCCCCAGAACTGACACACCCAAAAAAAAAAAAAAATGCTCTTACAGTTTTTATCAATGGATATTCTAGCTAATACGAAAATAAAAGAAATTAAAGGCTCTGAATTACAAATGTTCACTTTCTAATAATGAATTTCACCAAGACAAGAACTGGGAAGGGGAGCGTAACATACAGTAGTTTAGCTAAGTAAATTAAATACAACTTACTTCCTGGCGATGGTGGTCACTCGGATGCGCCTCTGGCCACTTGAATGCTGATACTGTGTCACAAACTGGATTGCACCACGTCCACCTTGAGGAATTGGAGCATTATGCTGTGTAAAAGAAGTAAAACCTAAGCAAAATATACTACACTGTCATCATACAATTATATTCTTCAATACTTATAAATGTTCATTCGAAAGTTGAAAGTCTCACATCAAAGAAAAGCTCAGGGCTAAATGGCTTCACTATAGAATTCTACCAAATATGTAAAGAACGAATACCAACTCTTAAATGAATGAGATTTTTCCCAGGGATATATGGATTAGGTCAACCTATGCAAACAAAAACTGGTATCTCTTAGAATGAAGGACATCAGAATGAAAGATAAAAACTGTATTATAATCATCTCAATAAATGCAGAAAAGGCACTTGATAGAATTCAACATCCCTCTTCCTGATGAAAAAACTGAACAAATTTTTTATTAAAAAAAAAACCTCAACATAATAAAAGCAATACATACCAAGCCCATGACTATCATTATATCAAGAGGTATAATAGAAAAAAAAACTGAAAAATTTCTTTCAAGAGCTATAATAAGAGTGCCCACCTTCACTACTTTTACTCAACATAGTACTACATGTTCTGAGCAGAGCAATCAGGCAACAGAAAGAAAAAAGGCATTGAAACTGGAAGAGAAAGTTAAACTGTTACAGTTTGCAAATGACACAATCTTTCATATATGCAGAAAACTCAAAACACTTCACTCCAAATATTAGAATAAATTCAGCAAAGTCTCAAAATACAAAGACAAAAGATACAATTCAGCAAAAAAAATACAAAAATAAAATAGCAAACTCTCTATAATAGAAATCAAGGGCTAGAGATGTAACTCAGAGGTAGAGCATTTGCCTACCAATTGAGATCTGGGTTCAATCCCTATCATGGATAGGAAAGGGAGAAAAGTAGAGAAAGGAAAAGAGGAGAGGGAAGGAGTGGGAGAAAATCAAGGAAGAAGAAGAAATCAAAGTTATTCCATTTGTAACAACTACAAAAATACCTGTGAATAAATTTAACTACAGATGAAAAGTTCAAAATATTAATGACAGAAATTTAACAAGACATAAACTGAAAGACCGAAAGAATAAATATTGTTAAAAGGTCCATAGTAAGAATGCAATCTATGGATTCAATATAAATCAATAAAGACGGGTGCCAGTAGCTCATACTTGTAATCCTAGTTACTCAGAAGATGAGATCTAAGGACTGCTATTCAAAGTCAGCTCAAGGCAAAGAAGTACTAGAGATTCTTATCTACAGGTAAACAGCAAAAACACCAGACCGGAAGCATGAGTCTAGGGGTAGAGCACCAGATCTGAGTGGGAAACCGCTAAACAAGAGTACATAGCCTGGAGGGCTGGGAAGGTGGCTCAGTGGTAGAGTGCTTGCCTTGCATGCATGAGGCCCTGGGTTCGATTCCTCAGCACCACATAAGCAGAAAAAAAAAAAGCCGAAAGTGGTGCTGGTGGCTCAAGTGGTAGAGTGCTAGCCTTGAGCTGAAGAGCTGAGGGACAGCGCCCAGACCCAGAGTTCAGGCCCCAGGACCAGACCCAAAAAAAGAATACATAGCCTGGGCTGAGAATATGGCTTAATGGTAAAGCACTTGCCTAGCATGCATGAAGCCATGGGTTTGATTTCTTAGTACCATATAAACAGAAAAAGCCAGAAGTGGTACTGTGGCTCAAATGGTAGAGCTAGCCTTGAGCAAAAGAAGCTCAGAGACAGTGCCCAGGCCCTGAGTTCAAGCCCCAGGACTGGCAAAAAAAAAAAAAAATAGAATGCATGGTCTGAGTTGAAGTCCCAGTACCTGCACCAAAAAAGAAGAAAAACAAAAAATACCATTGACATTATCCACAGAACTATAAAAAAAAATCCTAAAATTCAGAAGAAATATTCACTGCCTAAATTAAATATTTATTTGCTTGTCAATATTAAAATACAGGACGGCGTACCTGATTAACCACCTCAAAATAGATGGCTAAGGTTGAAGTAGGACTGAGCCCACATATCTTCCACTGACAAGTGCCACCTGTTCCTATCTCCTGCAAAACAAAACACAGCATAGAACAACAAAACACATTTTATTAGTATAATTTATATTAAAAAGAAAATGGGGGCTGGAGTCATGGCACAAGGGGTAGAGCACCACTCTGAGCTAAAGCAAGTGCCAGATACTGAGTTCAAGTCCCAGTCTCAGATTTAAAAAAAGGAAAAAACTTCCATAGGAAACAAAGTTTTCATGTCTAAACTAATTCAATGAACGTGAAAAGCTTAAGACTTTTAAGACCATATCACAAACACATTATGAGATAAAAATCGAGCCATTTTTATGTAACAAAATTGTTCAGATACACAAATTTTTTGTTAAGTAAATTAAAAGTACTGATGCAAGGTCTTTTTACTCTGTTGTCTTTAAAAGCATATACCTTTTAGTGCATTGTTTTTAAGTATGTGATCTATGGAAATGGACACTTAACACAGGGCATAGGTATGTATGACAAGACGTATAGTCAGAATTCCAAGCAGAGTCCCGAGAAAATTGACACATATGCAAACTGCTTATAAATTAGTTTGGTAGGGCTGGGAAGGTGGCTCAGTGGTAGAGTGCTTGCTTTGCAAGCATGAGGCCCTGGGTTCGATTCCTTAGCACTACATAAGCAAAAAGAAAAAAGCCAGAAGTGGTGCTGTGGCTCAAGTGGTAGAGTGCTAGCCTTGAGCTGAAGAGCTGAGGGATAGCGCCCAAGCCCAGAGTTCAGGCCCCACTACCAGACCCAAAAAAAAATTAGTTTGGTAACTGTCATTTTTAAGGCTAATTACCTATTTTGTATTATTTGCCTCATTGACCTCTTTAGAGCTACATGATTCTATGATTTGGGATATATCACACTTCCTCTAGATAAGAAAAAAAGAAATAAGGGAATAGAAACTTCAATCTTGCCAAGTTGGTAATTTTGCTGCTTATTCTAGTAACAGAAATTCATATTGAATTGATTTTTACTTTCAGAAGTACACAAATTTCCAAACCTTAAAAAAAAAGTTTTAAGAAACACTAGGGCAAGGAATAACAAAGGCATAGGAAACAAAGGACTGATATAAAGTATGAAAGTTTTAATTTAGCCGTAGATGGGAAATCCTATGTGAAAAGAACAAACACGAACAGAAATCGACAAAGAGAAGGTGAACCATATAAAACAACTCATACAATAAATTCAAAAGGAATGCTAAAGTCTGCCTCTTCAGGTTTAGTGCTGTCTGAGAATTAACTGTATTTTCTTTTACAATAAAAGTGACTTACATTTTCAGACACACAGGGTCCTTTAGAATTAAGAGACACACAGGGTCCTATAGCTCCTGAAATCTTTATTTCCCTTGAGGTCTGCAAAATAAGAATATACTATGTTTGATTTCCCCTGACAAGACCAGATGTCCGTAAGTATTTAAGAATTTAAGCTACCCCTCCATATTTAATACTAGGAAGTCAATGAAAATAGACTAACATTAAAAAATAACTGGTTGTTGAGTACTTCTACACTGATAAATATCAGATTTAAAAATCAATGCCTAGGGCTGGGAAGATGGCTCAGTGGTAGAGTGCTTGCTTTACATGCATGAGGCCCTGGGTTCGATTCCCCAGCACCACATATGCAAGCAAATAAATAAATAAATAAATAAATAAATAAATAAATAAATAAATAAATAAAAATCAATGCCTAATTTTAATCCTCTGTTTCAATCAGCCATAGTCAATCTCCATTTGGAAACCTGACCCTGAGTTCAAACTCAGCATACTCGTAATTCACATTTCCTCCTCCCAAACTGTAAACATCATATACTGTTGTTCCTTGATAGCAGGTATAGGAAACCATTTTTCTGCCAAGAGTCATTTGGATATTTATAGTATCATTCTAAGGCCATACAAAACTGTGAATACAGGAAGGAGGACCACAGACAGCTGGAGAGAAGCATTAAGTGTCTGTACCAAATGATTTTAAGAACCTTATAGGGCCTGAAGGTGGATGTTTTCCACCTCATCTCTACAGAAAATTAAATCTTCAAGAATGATCTCTTTCCAGGGGCTGGGAAGGTGGCTCAGTGGTAGAGCGCTTGCCTTGCATGCATGAGGCCCTGGGTTCAATTCCCCAGCACCACATAAGCAAAAAGAAAAAAGCCGGAAGTGACACTGTGGCTCAAGTGGTAGAGCACTAGCCTTGAGCTGAAGAGCTGAGGGACAGTGCCCAGGCCCAGAGTTCAGGCCCCATGACCGGACCCCCCCCCCCCAAAAAAAAAAAAAAAAAAAAGAATGATCTCTTTCCAGTCTCTACAGCCACCAAAATTTAAGCTTCCATATTATGGCCTGAAAACATTAAAAGGCCTATGTGTGTTCTTGAGATTATTTTTACTGACCAATCCTGAATACCACTGTCAGATTTATTACTCAAAACACAGTTCTCAGGGCTGGAAGTATGGCTCAAGTGGTACAGCAATCAGCCTAGCAAGTGCAAGATCCTGAATTCGAATCACAGTTTTATTTAAAAGAAAGGTTCTTTATTAACCTACAAATGATTTCTGTAGATATATGTATCTTCAAACAACAACCTACCCACAAAATTGACACTGTTGTTGCTTTTATTTCCCCAAACCTACCAGCTATTAGCTACTATCACTTAGCATTTTCCTCAAGCATTTCATGTTAATTCTCACCTGACTCTTCACATTTAAGTTCCTAACTAAAATGCACTCTCCTCTTATCCTGAAAAAACAAAAAAGCAAAACAAAACTCCCCTAGAATAAATAATGTCCTACATATGTTCCCTTTTTTCCTTTGAACTTTGAACTTTTAGAGTACTTTTAGTTCCTACTGTTATTTCATTCTTTTACATGTTAGTCTCATTTCTCATCACTTACAATAAGACCTTAACTTTAGGTATCCTGACACCTCTACAAATTCCTCATATAATGCTAGATAGGCAGAAAGTATTCAATGATATAAGAAGATTAACAAAAATAGTGATGGGCACTGGTGGCTCACACCCGTAATCCTAGGTACTCAGGAGGCTGAGATATAAAGATCACAGTTCAAAGCCAGACCATGCAGAAAAGTCCATGAGACTTTTATCTCTAATTAATCACCAAAAAGCCAGGAATGGAGCTGTGGCTCAAGTGGTAGAGTGCCAGCCTTTAGCTAAAATAGTTAAAGAAGAGCACTGTAATCCTGAATTCAAGCCCCAGTACTGGTATCAATAAATAAATAAGTAGTTTATTTATAATTTATGTATTATACTTTATATAAACACACATGTATATAAATGCATTATAATTAATATATTTATATTTTATTTAATAAAGCTTCAAAATCAGTGTTTATGCATATAAACTATCTGCATATAACTGTCGTTAGATTTTCTTTAAATCCAAATTTGAAATGAATTAATAACTGTGTAGCTAACCCAAAATTGTTTTGTATCATTTCAAGTTTGAAATGACATTTTTCAAGTTTAAAATACATAGAGAGCTGGGAAGTTGGCTCAGTGGTAGAGCTCTTGCCTTACATGCATGAGGCCCTGGGTTCCATTCGTCAACCACATAAGCAGAAAAAGCCAGAAGTGGGGCTGTGGCTCAAGTGGTAGGGCGCTTGCCTTGAGCTGAAGAGCTGAGGGACAGTGCCCAGTGCCGGAGTTCAGGCCCCACGACCGACCAAAAAACAACAACAACAACAACAACAGAAATGCCTGGAAGTGGCATTGTGGCTCAAGCGGTAGTGCACTCACTAGCTCTGAGCTGAAGAGCACCCACGCCTAGAGTTCAAGCCCATGACTGACCAAAAAAAAAAAAAAAAAGAATAGTTTCCTCTTAAGTTAGATAATTTATGCACCTAAAAAGAGAAAACAACACTAAATTACATCAATTTGGTTGGGAATGTGGCTCAGTGGTAGAGTGCTTCCCTAGCATGTACGAAGCTCTGGGTTCAACTCCTCAGTACCACATACACAGAAAAGGCCAGAAGTGGTGCTACAGCTCAAGTGGTAGCACGCTAGCCTTGAGCAAAAGAAGCTCAGGGACAGTACCTAGGCCTTAAGTACAAGCCCCAGAACAGACAAAATAAATAAATAAATAAATTTAGCAAGAATAAAAGATAAAACATACAACTGGGTGCAGTGAAAGTATGCCTGTTCCAACATTCAAAAAGCTGAGGCAGGAGGACCAAGAGTTAAGAGGTCAGTCAGCCTTGACTACACGGCAAGACCCTGTCTCAAAAATGATCAAACAAAAACACTTTAAAAAATTACATCCAATATAAGTAAACAATAGAGTTAAACGAATTTTTATCTATTTAATTCTACTTTATTCACAAATGTCCAGAAATGCTTAGTCTCACTGCACATATACAATGTTGACAGATCTTCCCAGTGAACCAAATTTCCCACTTAAGGTTTCAATACATATATTGTGTTTGACTAATATTTTTACAGTAAGATCAAGCCTACAAATTCCTCTTGATAACCATAACACACATTTCAAGTTTGAGTTCTTACCTTTATTTCTAATGTACCACCAAAGCCCATTTTAAACTGTCCATGCATATCTTTGGTGAAGACTCGTTGAAAAGTTTGCTTAAATAAGGAAGTGTTGAAAGAGTCACCCATCACCATATACCCGCTGCACAGAAAAAAAACAAAACACAATGTATGTAATAGTTATCTAGGTCACATGCTACATATGCATATATTACCACCCAAGGTTACAAGAAACTTTCAAACTATTTCCAAAAATGTGTGTGTGTGTATGTATGCATTTGCATGTATGCATATGTACCTGTACTGGGACTCAAACTAGGGCCTACAAGCTGTCCCTTAGGTTTTTCACTCAAGGCTGGTGTTGTACTACTTAAGACACAGTCCCACTTAGGCTTTTTAGTGGTTACCTGGAGATAAAAGCCTTATGGACATTCCTGCCTGAGCTGACTTCAAACCATGATCCGGAGACCTCAGCATCCTAAGTAACTAAAATTACAGCTATGAGCAACCAGCAAATGGCTTATTTGGCTACGTTTTAGAGTCTGGAAATTATAAATAAAAAATGCAGTCCATGAGACTCTTATCTCCAATAAACCACTAGGAAAACCAGAAGTGGCTCTGTGGCTCAAATGGCAGAGCACTAGCCTCAAGCTGAAGAGCTGAGGAATAATGCCCAGGGGTCCAGTTCAAGCCCTACAACTGACCAAAAAAAAAAAAAAAAAAAAAAAAGCTACTGAAGTAATAAAACTTTGGGATATTAAAATTTTAAAACACAGCTAGGCACTGGTAGCTCACGCATGTAATACTAGCTACTTAGTAAGCTGAAATCTGAGGATCGCAGTTCAAAGCCAGCCCGGGCAGGAAAGTCCATGAGACTCTGATCTCTATCTACCAGAAAACTGGAAGTGGTATTATGGCTCAAGTAGGAGAGCACTAGCCTTGAACTGAAGAGCTCAGAGACAGTGCCCAGACCCAGACTCAAGCCCCATGACTGAGAAAAAAAAAAAAAAAATTGAAGCAGAACTTGTGATTTTACAATTCTGTGTTTAAAAAAAGTCAAAGTGTGGGCTGGGAAGGTGGCTCAGTGGTAGAGCACTTGCCTTGCATGCCTGAGGCCCTGGGTTCGATTCTTAAGCACTACATAAGCAAAAAGAAAAAAGCCGGAAGTGGCGCTGTGGCTCAAGTGGTAGAGTGCTAGCCTTGAGCTGAAGAGCTGAGGGACAGCGCCCAGGCCCAGAGTTCAGGCCCCACAACCGGACCCAAAAAAAAAAAAAAAGTCAAAGTGTAAGCTGGGCATTGGTGGCTTATGCCTGTAATCCTAGTTACTCAGGAGTCTGAGATCTGAGGATCGTGGATCAAAGCCAGCCCAGGCAGGAAAGTCTATGAGACTCTTATCTCCAATAAACCACTCAGAAAAATGGAAGTGGCACAGTAGCTCAAGTGGTAGAGCACTAGCATTGAGCTGAAGAGTTGAAGGACAATGCCCAGCCCCAGAGTTCAAGCCCCATAATCGACAAAAAAAAAAAAAAAAAAAAGTGAAAAAGACACACTAAAATCATTAACAGGGGCTAGGAAAGTTGCTCAGTGGTAGAATGCTTGCCTCGAATGCATGAGGCCCTGAGTTTGATTCCTCAGCACATAAACAGAAAAAGCCAGAAGTGGCCCTGTGGCTCAAGTGGTAGAGTGCTGCCTTGAGCTGAAGAGCTGAAGGATAATGCCCAGGCCCAGTGTTCAAGCCCCACAATGGACAAAACAGAGGTTGTTCTGAAGTAGTGAGACAACAAAGATACTTTTATTTTCCTGAACTATCATTATTGGTTTATATTTGTAAACTGTCATTATTAACTTATAATTATATAACTTCTACAAATTCCCATACATACCCAGTAAGGTTGGGACAGCACTTCATCTCCAGGAGGCCTGTCTGATCTAATGCACAAGCATAGATATCGATAACGTGGCCAGTTGTAGCAGCCCGATTAGCTAATGCTTCAAAATGCTGTAAGAGATGTTTTAATTAAATCAAATTATTTTAAAACATTCATTTTACATATCTTTTTCCTATTAACAGATCAAAATAATTTAAGACTTAAAGAAAAATCACCTAACTTAAATATTTGTTATTTGATTTTCTATAATGTTTCATAAAAATGATACAACTGCTAAAATATGACCATTTCATGTTTTATTCAAAGCCACAATTTCTTTTTTTGTTTGTTTGTTTGTTTGGTTGGTTGGTTTTTTTTTTTTTGGGTCCAGTCGTGGGCCTGAACTCTGGGCCTGGGCGCTGTCCCTCAGCTCTTCAGCTCAAGGCTAGCACTCTACCATTTGAGCCACAGTGCCACTTCCGGCTTTTTTCTTTTTGCTTATGTGGTGCTGAGGAATCGAACCCATGGCCTCATGCATGCAAGGCAAGCGCTCTACCACTGAGCCACCTTCCCAGCCCTAAAGCCACAATTTCTTAATAAAATAATAGGAACATATTTATTTTTCATAATAAGCATGATAGAACAACACAGAATTCCTTTTTTCTACCTTTGTCAAGTTGACAAAATCATCAAAAGAAATAATAACAAAAGCAGGAAGAAAATTTCAACTATTTTCTGTAGCTCTAACAAAGAAAAATTACAAGTTCAAAAGGAAAACTAGTTTGCAGGGGGAAAAAAAGCATTTAAGCCAGGCTTATACCTACTGTAACTATTCAGAAGGCTGAGAACTGAAGATCACAGTTTGAAGCCAGCTATGGCAGTAAAGCCCATGCAACTCTTTATCTCCAATACACTACTCAGAAAAAGCTAGAAGTGGTGCGGTGACTGAAGTGGTAAAGCACTAGCCTTAAGCACAAAAAGGCTCAGGGACAGCACCCAGGCTCAAGTTCAAGCCACAGGACCAGAAAAAAAAAAAAAAAAAAGGCATTTACTAACAGTGACAAAATTGTCATTAAATGTTTTCAAAAATATAATGACTGTTAAAAATATGAAATAACAGCACAACTAAACCTGAACTAAAAATTAACAGGGATATTAACAAGCATAACCAATATAAAAGAGACCATAATCATCATTAATGAAATATCCTTGCACAAATTCCAAAATGTAACATTAGAGGAATAGAAAAGAATTCACGAGAAAAAGATGCCACCCTAGCACCAGTGGCTCACACCTGTAATCCTAGCTACTGAAGAGGCTGAGATCTGAGGATAGTGGTTCCAACCCAGCCTGGGCAGGAAAGTCCATGAGACTCTTATCTCCAATTAACCACCAAAAAAACAGAAGTAGCACCATGGCTCAAGTGGTAGAGCTCTGGCATTAAGATGAAGAGCTCAGAGACAGCGCCCAGCCAGAGTTCAAGCCCCATGACCAACAACATCAAAAAAAAAAAAAAAAAATGCCAGTGAATTCTAACTATGAACAGGAAACAGTAGAGACTGCCTAATGCCTAAAAGAAAAACTGCAAAATGTACTAGACTTTCCTAAAAAGAAAGATATTCTGTAACACAAAAAATTTTAAAACACACAGGATTTCTCACCGGAGTATCTTTAGAGATACTTATTCAGACCCACTTCTAAGTTTTTCAGTATTTCAAACCAGAGCCATGAAGACATGGCTCAACATATATTCACACAAATATATATATTCACACACATATGCAAATATTATGCCTTTGAATAGTATTATAGTATCATACTTCATACCAGATTACTGTCAAAAATGGTGTATTCTTCCCCTCCCATAAAAAGAATACCTGTTTTTAGGAGGTGAATCTCAAAGGGGAGACTGAATGCCAAACAAGTTCAAGGCCTAGAATTCCTTCTCCATCAACACCATAAGGGGGTGGGTGGAAGTGTTTAAAACTATACTCATGTTATAATAAGTTTTTAAAAAGTTACAAAACAACATTACCTTAGTTCCCTTCTTAACATATTTGGCATTATCTTTATCGATGTCATGCCAGGATCTTATAGGTGTCTTCAATTCATCTCCCACCACCATTCCAGGCCCCTGAGTAGCAGGACCACCAATGAACATCATGATGCGAGCACCAGTGTTGGGAAAAGTGCACTGTAGGAAACAGGGAACTCATCAAAAGAGGTTCAAGAAAACAAAAACATGCAGTTATTCATCTCTGATAATGAGTTGTAATATATTTTTTCTAAAGAGAGAAAAGTATTATTTCTAAGGACTTAGCATTATTTCTAGGAAATCAATGTTTAAAACCAATTTTTAAAACCAAATTAAAGTTGGGCACCAGTGGCTCACGCCTATAATCCTAGCTACTGAGGAGGCTAAGATCTGAGGATCATGGTTCAGAGCCAGCCAAGGCAGGAAAGTCCATGAGACTCTGATTTCCAATTACCCACCAAAAAACCAGAAGTGGCATTGAGCTGAAGAGCTCAGGGACAGCATGCAGTCCCAGAGTTAAAGCCCCATGACCAGCCGGGCGCTGGTGGCTCACGCCTGTAATCCTAGCTACTCAGGAGGCTGAGATCTGAGGATCGCGGTTCAAAGCCAGCCCGGGCAGGAGAGACCGTGAGACTCCTATCTCCAATAAACCACCAGAAAACCGGAAGTGGCGCTGTAGCTCAAGTGGTAGAACGCTCGCCTTGAGCTGAAGAGCTGAGGGACAGCGCCCAGGCCCAGAGTTCAAGCCCCACGACCGACAAAAAAAAAAAAAAAAGCCCCATGACCAGCAAAAAGCAAAAAAAAAAAAAAAAAAAAAGTTGTTCAATTCTCTTTTAAAATCCTAAATAGGGGGCTGGGAATGTGGCTTAGTGGTAGAGTGATTGCCTAGCATGCATGAAGTCCTGGGTTTGATTCCTCAATACCACATAAGCAGAAAAGGACAGAAGTGGTACTGTGGCTCAAGTGGTAGAGCACCAGCCTTCAGCAAAAGCATCTCAGGGACAGTACTCAGCAAAAATAAATAAATAAAATAAAATTCTAAATACATTTTTTTTAGGTCGATTGTGGGGCTTCAATTCTGGGCCTGTGCACTGTCCCTCAGCTCTTCAGCACAAGGCTAGTGCTCTACCACTTGAGCCACAGTGCCACTTCTGGTTTTATGAGTGGTTTATTGGAGATAAGAGTCTTACGGACTTTCTTGTTGGCTTTGAACTGTAATCCTCAGATCTCAGCCTCCTGAGTAGCTAAGATTACAGGTGTCAGCCACTGGGGCCTGGCAGATATTTCTAATTTTAAAAGAATCTATAACCAAGTGCTAGTGGCTTACACCTGTAATCCTAGCTACTCAGGAGGCTGAGGTCTGAGGATCACTGTTTGAAGGCAGCTGAACAACAAAGAATTTGAGACTCTTACTTCCAATTAGCCACAAGAAAACAGAAGTGACACTGTTGCTCAAAGCGGCAGAGTGCTGGACTACAGCAAAAGAGCTCAGGGACTGCACCCAGGCTCCGAATTCAAACCACAAGACTGACAAAAAAATGCTAATAAAAAAATAATCTATAAACCTAATCCCTATAAACATTTCTCTTGCTTAAATACATAGCAATAAAAAGAAAAGGCATCTTTTTCTGCTTCATTATTCCTGTTGCTCTAGTTTTTTTTTTTTAATTAATATATAGCATGACATACTTGAAGATGATACATTGAGTACTCTAATCTACTTATTCTTCTTCCTACAGCCAGTGAAATGGCAGAAAAAGTACTGCTTAAAAAATAAGTCAACAGGAGCTGGGAAGGTAGCTCAGTGGTAAGTCAACAGGAGCTGGGAAGGTAGCTCAGTGGTAGAGTGCTTGCCTTGCATGCATGAGGCCCTTAGTTCAATTCCTCAGCACCACATAAGCAGAAAAAGCCGAAGTGGTACTGTGGCTCAAGTGGTAGAGTGCTAGCCTTCCTTGAGCTGAAGAGATGAGGGACAGTGCCCAGGCCCAGAGTTCAGGCCCCATGACTGGCAAAAAAAATAGTAAGTCAGGGGCTGGGAAGGTGGCTCAGTAGTAGAGCGCTTGCCTTGCATGCATGAGGCCCTGGGTTCGATTCCTCAGCACCAAATAAGCAAAAAGAAAAGAAGCCGGAAATGGCGCTGTGGCTCAGGTGGTAGAGTGCTAGCCTTGAGCTGAAGAGCTGAGGGACAGTGCCCAGGCCCAGAGTTCAGGCCCCGTTCCACGACTGGACCCAAAATAATAATAATAATAATAATAATGTCAACAGCCAGGCACTGGTGGCTCATGCTTATAATCCTGGCTACTCAGGAGGCTGAGATGTGATGATCATGATTTCAAACCAGACTGAGCAAGGAAGTCTGTGAGACTCTTAGCTCCAATAAACTACTAAAAATGCCAAAAGAAGTAGAGCTGTGGCTCTACTGGTAGAGCACTAGCCTTGAGCAAAAAGTTGAGGGACAGAACCCAGGCTCTGATTTCAAGTCCTAGGACCAGCAAAAAAAATAATGTAAGTCAATAGTGCTGAGGAGTTCAGTGGTGAAGTGCTTGACAAGCATCATAGGTTTGACTTCCAGAAACACACACACACACACACACACACACACTACATGCCAAAAAAATTGCTCCTTGCTACCTCAAGAAGTCCTACAGCTATGGAAAGAGCCACTCCTGAGGAACGCAAAGGTCTCTTTCCCTGTGGGACAGGCCAAGGGTCTCTCTGAAGTTCTCCCAGAAGATCTGTGAGGTTCATGTCTATTTTCTGTACTGGCTGTAAGAATCTGCAAAATAAAATTGAATAGAAAACCATTTATAATTGGGTGCAAGTGGCTCATGCCTGTAATCCTAGCTTCTTAGGAAGCTGAGATCTGAGGATGGCAGTTTGAAGCCATCCCAGACAGGAGAGACTCTTATTTCCAATTAACCACCAGAAAACCAGAAGTAGTGCTATGGTTCAAAGTAGAGCACTTGCCTTAAGAAAAAGAACTCAGGGACAGCCCACCAGCACCATGATCGACCAAAACTAACCCAAAGAATTTTTTTAAAAGAAAGAAAAAAGAAAACCATGTATAGATGTAAGGATTTAAGATTTCCTAGAGAAAAATACTTGTGATATACTATAAATCAATAGTACTGAAACTTCAGTACATCAGAATATGATGAGGGCTTCTTTAAAACCAGACTTGTTTTAGTTTGTTTCAGTAGGTCTGGATTAGGGCCCAAGATCGTTCTTGAAAACAAGTTCCCAGGTGATCCTGATGGCACTGGTACAGAAACCAGCAGCACAATTTTTTTCAATGTTTCAATTTTTTTTTTTAATTTTAAAATTTTTAATTAAAAAAAACTCAAATCAACTATTATTTCAGGACTTCATCTTTCATTTATTCTATTAAGTTCTAAGGTTACTAAAATAATTATGAGAAAATATACCAACTCACTTTTAGTTACAGAATTTTTGATTAGAAGGTTTAAGAGAAAAAGCTACCAACAAGTTTAAAATAAAAAGCTTTTGGGGCTGGGAAGTTGGCTCAGTGGTAGAGCGCTTGCCTTGCAAGCATGAGGCCATGGGTTCGATTCCTCAGCACCACATAAGCAAAAAGAAAAAAGCCGGAAGTGGCCCTGTGGCTCAAGTGGTAGAGCGCTAGCCTTGAGCTGAAGAGCTGAGGGACAGCACCCAGGCCCAGAGTTCGGGCCCCACGAGTGGACCCAAAAATAAATAAATGAATAAATAAATAAAATAAAAAGCTTTTTTTTTTTTTTTGGTCAGTTGTGGGGCCTGAACTCTGGGTCTGGACACTGTCCCTCAGCTCTTCAGCTCAAGGCAAGTGCTCTATACCACTTCAGCCACAGGGCCACTTCCGGCTTTTTTCTTTTTGCTTATGTGGTACTGAGGAATCGAACCCAGGGCCTCATGCATGCAAGGCAAGTGCTCTACCATTGAGCCACCTTCCCAGCCCTAAAATAAAAAGCTTTTGAGCATTATTTTGACTTGAACTCCAACAAACCTCAAAAATTGTTCTGTTTTTTCTTTTTTTTTTTTTTTTGTCGGTCGTTGGGTTTGAACTCTGGGCCTGGACACTGTCTCTCAGCTCTTCAGCTCAAGGCTAGCACTCTACCAGGTGAGCCACAGCACCATTTCCAGTTTTTCTGGTGGTTTATTGGAGATTAGAGTCTCGAGGACTTTGCTGCCCCGGCTAGCGATCCTCAGATCTCAGCCTCCCAAGTAGCTAGGATTATAGGCGTGAGCCACTGGCATCCAGCAAAAATCATGTTTTTATGAAGTTAAAAATAGGAAGTCTTGAAGTAGCGCTATGGATCAAGTGGTAGAGCACTAGCCTTGAGCTGATGAGCTGAGGGACAGCGCCCAGGCCCAGAGTTCAAGCCCCACAACTGACAAAAAAAAAAAAAAGGAAGCCGGGCGCTGGTGGCTCACGCCTGTAATCCTAGCTACTCAGGAGGCTGAGATCTGAGGATCGCGGTTCAAAGCCAGCCCGGGCAGGAGAGACCGTGAGACTCCTATCTCCAATAAACCACCAGAAAATCGGAAGTGGCGCTGTAGCTCAAGTGGTAGAGCGCTCGCCTTGAGCTGAAGAGCTGAGGGACAGCGCCCAGGCCCAGAGTTCAAGCCCCACGACCGACAAAAAAAAAAAAAAAGGAAGTCTTGGGGCTGGGAAGGTGGCTCAGTGATAGAGTACTTGCCTTGCATGCATGAGGCCCTGGGTTCGATTCCTCAGCACCAAATAAGCAGAAAAAGTCAGAAATGGTGTTGTGGCTAAAGTGGTAGAGCACTCACCTGGGCTGAAGAGCTTAGGGATAGTGCCCAGGCCCAGAGTTCAGACCCCACAAGCGACGGAAAAAAAAAAAAAAAAAAAAAAAAATAGGAAGTCTGCCAGGCAGTAGTGGCTCACATCTATTATCCAAGCTACTCAGGAAGCTGAGTGAGATCTAAGGCTCACAATTCAAAGCCAGCCTGCTCAGGAAATTCCTGGAGACTCTTATCTTCAATTAACCACAAAAAAAGGAAAGTGGAACTACGGCTCAAGTGGTAGAGCACTAGATTTTGAGCAAAAGCAGCTCAGAAACGCACCCAGGTCCTGAGTTCAAGTTTCAGGAGTGGCACTAAATTTTAAAAAATAAAAAAGCCAGGAAACATCTAAACTAAATTCCTTACATTGCAATGAAGAAAAATGAGTATTTTTTTAGCCAGGTGCCAGTGGCTCATGCCTGCAATCTGGAACTACTCAGGAGTCTGAGATCTGAGAATGATGGATCAAAGCCAGCCCAAGCAGGTATATCCATGAGACTATCTCCAATTAACCACTAGAAAACCAGAATTGGCACTGTGGCTCAAGGGGTAGAGTGCTAGCCTTGAGCTGAAGAGCTCAGGGACAGAGCACAGTCCCAGAGTTCAAGCCCCATGACTGACAAAAATAATAATAATAATAATTTTAGTGATATTACTCTGCCTTAACTCCATATTGGGTGCATGACTTAAGTTGTACCATGCCTGCCTAAAAAAATGAGGACTTGAATTCAATTCCTAATACCAAAAGATTATACTCCTGCAACACAATTACATTCCTAAAAACACTCGTATAGTATCATGAAACTCATATGCTCAAGGGTATGAGATGCTCAAAATAGCTTCATGAATTATAAATCCTGTTTGTCATATTATTACCTATTGGAAGGAGGCGGCTGCTGTACCTGAGGACCACGTGTTGCTTGAGTTACTGGTACTTTAGCAAGCCCCAGCATTTCCTGTAAAGAGATTATATATCTAAGTGATATTCATTGTTTACAAAGAGTTATGAACCTATTTACCATGTGCAAGGTGCTATACTAGAAATTAGGGACACAAAAATAAAGAACACAACAAGGTCTCTTTCCTCAGAAGACAAACAGTACAGCTGGAGACACTGTAAAGGAAGCAATACTAATTCAATGAAATTATCATGATGAGAGAGAAAGTACAAGGTATATAAGAAAAACAGATTAGGGGCTGGGAAGGTGGCTCAGTGGTAGAGCGCTCGCCTTGCATGCTCAAAGCCCTGGGTTCGATTCCTCAGCACCACATAAGCAAAAAGAAAAAAGCTGGAAGTGGCGCTGTGGCTCAAGTGGTAGAGCGCTAGCCTTGAGCTGAAGAGCTGAGGGACAGTGCCCAGGCCCAGAGTTCAGGCCCCATGACCGGACCCAAAAAAAAAAAAGAAAAACAGATTATTAATTTAGAAATATTCATATATAACTCAGAGTCAAAATAAGTTAATGTGGCTGCATATGGAGCACACACCTGAGTCCTAGCACTAGAGAGTCTGACTGAAGCTAGATCTTTTCTTTTTTTTTTGGGGGGGGGGGGGGGGATCCAGTCGTGGGGCCTGAACTCGGGGCCTGGGCACTATCCCTCAGCTCTTCAGCTCAAGGCTAGCGCTCTACCACTTGAGCCATAGCGCCACTTCCGTCTTTTTTCTTTTTGCTTATGTGGTGCTGAGGAATCGAACTCAGGGCCTCAGGCATGCAAGGCAAACGCTCTACCACTGAGCCACCTTCCCAACCCAAAGAAGATCTTGAGTTAAAGGCCACTGGGTACATAAGAGTTCCAAGTCCGCCGGGCGCTGGTGGCTCACGCCTGTAATCCTAGCTACTCAGGAGGCTGAGATCTGAGGATCGCGGTTCAAAGCCAGCCCGGGCAGGAAAGACCGCGAGACTCCTATCTCCAATAAACCACCAGAAAACCGGAAGTGGCGCTGGAGCTCAAGTGGTAGAGGGCTCACCTTGAGCTGAAGAGCTGAGGGACAGCGCCCAGGCCCAGAGTTCAAGCCCCACGACCGACAAAAAAAAAAAAAAAAAAAAAGAGTTCCAAGTCAACTTGAACTATATAATGAAACTGTCTCAAAAAAGCAGAACAAACAAAATACTTAGTCTTAGAGTAAAAATATGTAATAATCACAGTCTACAAACCTACCTCCTATATACCAGATTCTGAGCTTACCTCTTTATATCTATTATTGATATGATAAAATATGACAAAATAATGAAAAATCAGGCACAGTGACACACAACTGTAATTCTATCTACTTAGAAGACTGAGGAAGGATTTAGAGTTTGATACCAACTTGTGTGAGATGCTATCTCAGGAGAGCCCTCCCACCTAAGATAAGGAGGTACGAGAAGGGTAAATATGGTCAAATATCCTAAATGTATGTAAATTTTAACAATAAAATATGTTGATCTGTTCCAAGGGAAGGAGGAATGAGAAGAGATAGGCGGGATGGGTTTGATCTGGATACACTGTATACATATATGAATTTGTTCCAAGAGGAGGAGGAATGAGAAGAGACAGGAGGGATGGTGATCTGGATACATTATATACACATATGGAAACAACACAATCCTTTTATATGATGAATAATGGAGGGAGCTGGGAAGGTGACTCAGAGGTAGAGCGCTTGCCTTGAATGCATGAACCCTGGGTTCGATTCCTCTGCACCACATAAGCAAAAAGAAAAAAAGCTGGAAGTGGCACTGTGGCTCAGTTGGTAGAGTGCTAGCCTTGAGCTGAAGAGCTGAGGGACAATGCCCAGGCCCAGAGTTCAGGCCCCACGAACTGACCAAAAAAAAAAAAATTAATAATGGAAATGAGGGAAACAGGCTGTAGGTTTGGCTTACTGAACTAAATTAGACTAGTAAGCTCAAGGTCACTAGTTCAAACCCCCTGAACCACCAAAAAGAAGAAGGAAAAAAAAAAAAAAAGCAGCAGAAGCCTGTTTAAAAACTACTAAAACTGGACTGGGAAGGTGGCTCAGTGGTGGAGTGCTTGCCTTCCATGCATGAGGCCCTGGGTTCAATTCCTCAGCACCACATAAGCAGAAAAAGCTGGAAGTAGAGCTATGGTTCAAGTGGTAGACCACAAGCCTTTAGCTGAAAAGCTGAGGGACAGCGCTTAGGCCCAGAGTTCAGGACCCATGACCAGCAAACAAAAAACAAAAAGCTACTAACATTTCCAGTTTTTAATTTTCCTTTTTCTTTAAAGTCTAATACAGACATTGATTCACAGAATCATTACACAATAATATCCAGTATTTACTTTATTTAAGGCTGGACAGTGAGCAGCAAATTTATTGAAGACTCTAAGGATCACAATTTCAATATGAAGCAGTAAAATAATGCTTGGTAAACTGCTACTTGTTAGGTGATACCTTTGAAAAAAATGTTCCTATGAATGTGTAGCCTCTGTGTTCATGAGTCAGTAAACACAGAAAATCACAATAATGAGGCATGTTTCTAAATTTCTACTTTACACGTGAAAATTGACAGTAGAAAGACTGTACAACAAGTCATGTCGAAAAACAAACTTTAGGCTGGGAAGGTGGCTCAGTGGTAGAGTGCTTGCCTTGCATGCATGAGACTCTGGGTTCGATTCCTCAGCACCACATAAGCAAAAAAAAAAAGAAAGAAAGAAAAGAAAAACGAACTTTACAACTTTGAGGCGGGGACGGGAGGGGGGGGAAGGGGAGAAGGATACGAAGGGATGGGAAGGGGAAACAAAGCAGGAGGCTCCAATGCTTGATAAGAAATGTGCTCATTATCTTACCCATGTAATTGTAACCCCTCTGTACAGTATTTTCACAATTTATATATATATATATATATATATATATATATATATATATAAAGAAAGACTGTACAGAAAGAGAAAGAGAAAGGAAAAAAGAGAGAGGGAGGGAGGAAAGGAAGGGAGGGAAGAAAGGAGGAAGGGAAGAAAGGAGGAAGGAGGGAAAGAAGGAAGGAAGGAAGGGAAGAAGGGAGGGAGGAAAGAAAGCATGCAGGCAGGCAAAGATAAAGTAATGTGTGTAATGTTGTACAACAAAGCAAAATTTTAATCCAGGTTTTCCTACAAAACCCTGTAAAGACTTACACCATACTAGGTACATTAATAAAAAAAAGTGATGCAAAATTATACAAATAGAAAAGTTTAGGTTTGAACCACAGGACTAGAGGTGTAGAATAAGTGGCAGAACATTTGCCTAGCAAGCACAGTGTCCTGAATTCAAGGCCTAGTACTACCACCAATTAAAAACAAAAAGTCAAACACTGGACTATTCAGGGAGAAGGTATGGGTTCTTTTTCAATCAAACACAGAAAGAAGATAAAAATGTTCTGATGAGGAAAAAAAAAATTCCTCTATAAGCATTTATTTGCCTATTGCAAAAGGAAGGTATTTTATGCACTACATATGTATTATAGCTTAAATAAAAGGTACTCTATGATCAAAACTTAACTACTCAGGGGCTAAGAAGGTGGCTCAGTGGTAGAGTGCTTGCCTTGAGTGCATGAGGCCCTGGGTTCAATTCCTCAGCACCACATAAGCAAAAAGAAAAAAAAGCCAGAAGTGGCACTATGGCTCAAGTGGTAGAGTGTTAGCCTTGAGCTGAAGAGCTCAGGGACAGTGCCCAGGCCCAGAGTTCAGGCCCCATGACAGGACAAAAAAAAAAAAAAAAACTTAACTACTCACTTAGAAATAACAAAATCCACAATCTGACAAGTGCATGTGATCCTAATATGCTATATATAACTCCTTTGCCCCAGAAGAAAAGGCATGTTTTCCTCAATGAAAAACATTTTATGCGTAATATGTATGCGTCTGCATATGTACTCATAGTTCATCTATTAATAACTCCCATGCCTGAAAATATATTTCCCTTTGCCAAACATAGCCAAGTGTTCAGTTTCTACTTGAAATGTCAAAAGCAAAAGCAAGCTGGGCACCAGTGGCTCATATCTATAATCCTAACTAGTCTGGAGGCTGAGATCTGAGGATCTTGCTTCAAAGCCTGCCCAGGCAGGAAAGCCTATGAAACTCTTTAATAAACTACTCAAAGAAAGCCAGAAGTAGAATTGTGGCTCAAGTGGGAGAGCTCTAGCCTGAAGTAAAAGCAGCTCTGGGACAGAGCCCAGAACCTGAGTTCAAGCCCCAGGGCAACAAATCAAAAGGTGTGTGATTGCTCTCTATTTGCCTGAAGCACTACTCTTTTCTAAACCCTTTAAATCTCTAAAAAAAATACCTTCAACTATTGTAAAGATACAATTAAAAGACTCTTCAATCTGCTGCTGGGGGCTCCTGGTACAGCATCTTTTTTTTTTTTTTGTAGGTCCTGGGGCCTGAACTCTGGGCCTAGGCGCTGTCCCTCAGCTCTTCAGCTCAAGACTAGTGCTCTACGACTGGAGCTACTGCACCACTTCTGGCTTATTTCTGCTTATGTGGTGCTGAGGAATTGAACCCAGGGCCTCATGCGTGCAAGGGAAGCTCTTACCACTGAGCCACCTTCCCAACTCCTAGAGCATCTTTCTTGAATGCACAAGGTCCTAGATTAAATACTACAAAAAAAAGTCTTCAATCTGAGTAATAGCAATTTAAAGCACACAGGACAAAACTGATGTCAATATTACCTATGTGTTATAATACAATTATATTAATCAATTTTTTAATTTCCAGAAACATATTCAAAAGACATTTATAAACACATATATTGATATTCACACATAATTAAAAACTATCATTCTTCTTACCTGCAGTTGTTTGGCAGATAGATCTTTTGTTCCTCTAAAGACATAGCTTTTTGAAATGCCTTCACATCCAAGCTCATGAACCTGTACCATTCTCCCAAAAGTAATAAGTCCAACCAAAGCTGTTGGTGGCAAGAGACTTAATGACATCTGCATGGATTCCTTCAAGGCTTGTAAGTCTTCATCTTCCATGCAAGTATCAACCACGTAGAGGAATATCAAAGGCATTTGAGGACCACGCTTTTAAGAAAATTTTGCAATAAGAAAAGATATTAACACTTCAATGCAATATTTAAAACATTCAAGGACTCATTAATTAGTACAAATTCTAATATGTGCATACAATGCAATAATAACTAAGCCATAACAGAAATAAAGTAGGTTATATGTGTTGTTATTGAAAGGTGGCTCAGAAGCTGTAATGAGGTAAAAATTAAGTTTAATACAACATAAGCCTGGTACCAGCAGCTAACACCTGTAATCCTAAGATCTGAAGATCCCATTTCCAAGCCAGCCCAGACAGGAAAAGTCTGTGAGACTCTTATATCCAATTAACAACTAAAAAGTCAGAGGTGAAGCTATGGCTCAAGTGGTAGAATACTAGCCTTGAGGGGAAAAACAAACAAACAAGCTCACAGTCAGTACCCAGGCTCTGCACCCAAAAGAAAAGAAAAAAGTCATATTATTACACAGAGGGAAATTTATTTTCTATTTAATTACAGGAAGTTAAATTTGCTTTTGTGTCTATATGTCACAAGCTCTTACTTGCAAATCAACATTTTCTAAGTCTGAATTTCATGTAAAAAGTATTTGTTTACTTTTAAATAATAAATCAGTAACTATGTAGCTTAAGCCAGGCATGGTGGTTCACACCTGTAGTTTCAGCTACTTAGGGAGGAGTACTTGAATCAGCAAGTTCAAAATGAGACTGGACAGCACAGCAAGACCTCAATCTCATTTTTTTAAATTTTTTTAAGTTTAAAAAATATGTATAAAGAAAGTGACACGGTAGCTCAAGTGGTAGAGCAATCGCCTTGAGCTGAAGAGCTGAGGACAGCGCTCAGGCCCAGAGTTCAAGCCCCACAACTGAAAAAATAAATAAATAAATAATAATAATAATAATCCCTCATAGCATTTGGGGCTGGGAAGGTGGCTCCGTGGTAGAGCACTTGCCTTGCATGCATGAGGCCCTGGGTTCAATTCCTCAGCACCACATAAGCAAAAAGAAAAACGCTGGAAGTAGCGCTGTGGCTCAAGTGGTAGGGTGCTAGCCTTAAGCTGAAGAGCTGAGCAGTGCCCAGGCCCAGAGTTCAGGCCCCATGATCATACCAAAAAAAGAAAAAAAAAGATAAAAATATGTATAAAATAACTACTTAAACATTAATGCCATTCTTGAAGAATCTTTTTTTTTTTTTTTTTTTTTTTTTGCTGGTTATGGGGCTTGAGCTCTGGGCCTGGGTGCTGTCCCTCAACTCTTCAGCTCAAGGCAAGTGCCCTACCACTTGAGCCACAGCGCTACTTCTGGCTTTTTCTGTTTATGTGGTACTGAGGAATTAAACAAAGGGCCTCATGCATGCAAGGCATGCATTCTACCACTGAGCCACGTTCCCAAGCAGCAGAATCTTAAATTAGTCAGGAAGGCCAAATTGCTGAGTGGCTCCAATAAACCATAATTCTGTTTTCTATACAACACTCAGGAAAACTATTATTTCCACTATGTGAAACTGTTCACAAACGGAAGAAAAAACGATCTTCCCAATGCAAAACAGGTTCATTAATTACAGTTAGGGGGTACATTAACGGATTTAATTATCATAGTAACTAAGTATCTGTGAAAAGACTTTCCAATTACAAAACAAAATATACTAACTTACTCCATACAACAAATCACACATCCTACCCAGTATCTGACTATCCATCAAATAACTATATCAGAGAAATTATCTACAAAGGTAGGTTCTTACCTTTGAAAGGCTCTTTAATTCAGTGAGCTATAATGCATTTAAAGCCATCTGAAGCCAGACACAGTGGCTTACACCTTTAATACTAACAATTTAGGAAATGGAAATAGGAAAATGTAGTTGGTTCAAGGCCAGCCTAGGCAAAAAAAAATTAGCAAGATTCTATCTTGCCAATACTATAATGCCTGCCTGTAATCCAAGCTATGCAGGGAGCATAGACAGGATGGCCATACTCTGGGGATGGCCTGAGAAAAACGTGTCAGATTCTGGTAGTAGTTCGCATCTAAAAGCCTAACTACTCAAGAGGCACCTGGTAGTTCAAGACCAGGCTAGGCAAAAAAAAAGTTCATGAGATTCTACCTCTAAATAATCAGCAAAAGCAGGGCAGGGCAGGCACCCAGTGGCTCACACCTATAATCCTAGCCAATTAGAAGGCTAAGATCTAAGAATAGAGGTTAGAAGCCAGCCTGGCAGACAAATCTGTTAAGACTTTTATCTCCAATAACTAGGGGAAAAGAGCAGGAAGCAGAGGCATGGCTCAAGTTGTAGAATATTAGCTTTGAGCAAAAATGCCTAATGTGAACGTGAGGACCTGAATTTAAACCCCAGGACAGGCACTAAATAAATATTCTATGACCCTATCTGAAAAAAGTTAACAAGACTGGGAGAGATTGGCTACTACTGAGTAGTAGAGGGCCAGCTTAACATGCACAAAAACCGAAGTTCAAGCACCAGTACTTTAAAAAACAAAAAAACTGGGCTAGGAAGGTGGCTCAATGATAAGAGGGCTTGCCTCGCATGCATGAGGCCCTGGCTTCAATTCCTTAGCACCACATACATAGAAAAATCTGGAGTGGGGCTGTGGCTCAAGTGTTAAGAGCACTGGCCTTGAACTGAAGAGCTTAGGGACAGTGCCCAGGCCCAGAGTTCAGGCTCCATGACCAACAACAACAAAAAAAACTCAATTGGACAATTACTTTGACAAAAATTATTGCATACTTAAAACTTTCTACGTGGGGCTGAGAAGGTGGCTCAGTGGTAGAGCGCTTGCTTTGCATGCCTGAGGCCCTGGATTTGATTCCTCAGCACCACATAAGCAAAAAGAAAAAAGCTGGAAGTAGTGCAGTGGCTCAAGTGGTAGAGCGCTAGCCTTGAGCTGAAGAGCTGAGGGACAGTGCCCAGGCCCAGAGTTCAGGCCCCACAACCAGACCCAAAAAAAACCCAAAACTTTCTTCTTATTTGCTCTCATGTTCTTACCAGAACTACATATTCAATGCTAGAAAACTGAGGCAAAAGTTCAGCAGGCTGATTCTGTTCAGATATCCCAGCATAAGTTGGTGGAAACTACAAATAGAAAAACAAAAATTTTTAATTATTTGCCAGAAAGAGATAATTATAAACTGAAAACTATTTCACCATTTAATTATTAAAAGTTTCAAAACATAAAACATAACTATTTCATCCTTTGTAAAAGTGCATTTTCCTATATGACTAGTACTACACATTAGCATCTGCAATGGGTATTTTCTTACCTGATTCCTTTGATAACAGAAGTTGCAAGCCCAGAGTTTTGCTCTATAATCCACTTGACTGTTTTAAGAAAAAGACGTATTAGATTATAATTCACTTCAGTTTCACAAGGATCTTAATTTTTTTAATTTCTTTTGAGGGGGTGGGTTGAAGGGCTTGAACTCAAGGCTAGATGCTTGAAGCATCAGCTTCAAGAAAAAAGAGCTTTGAGTTCAAGCTCCAGTACAAGACAAGTAGATGTATAAACACAGAAAATAATACTAGCACTTAACACGTGGGAAGCAGAAAGACCTCTGGTTTGAGACAGCCCTAGGTTACATGGCAAGTACAAAATCAGCCTGGAAAAAATAGCTAAACCCTAGGTCAAAAAAAAATAGAGGCTGGGAAGGTAGCTTGGTGGTAGAGTGCTTGCCTTGCATGCATGAAGCTCTGGGTTCAATTCCTCAGCACCACATAAACAGAAAAAGCCGGAAGTGGCTGTGGCTCAAGTGGTAGAGCACTAGCCTTGAGCTGAAGAGCTGAGGGACTGTGCTCAGGCCCAGAGTTCAGGCCCCACAACAACAACAAAAACAAAAAAGTAAAAAAATATAGATAGATATAGATATTATGAAAAAATAAAATTCTTGTAGATAGAAATAATAAAGATTAAAGAAAACAAAACAGACTATAATAGCAACTTTAAAAAAGAACATGTTTTTCTTTTTTTTTCCTTTTTTTTTTGTGCCAGGTCCTAGGGCTTGAACTTGGGGTCTAGACTCTTAAAACTTTTCATTCAAAGCTAACACTCTGCCACTTGAGCCACAGCTCTACTTCTGACCTTTTTGGTAACTAATTGGATAAAGTCTTTTAGATGGTTAGTTGGAGTAGGTCTCATAGATTTTCCTGCCTGGCCTGGCTTTGAACTGCAATCCTCAGATCTCAGCCTCCAGAGTAGTTAGGATTATAGGTGTGAGCCACCAGTGCCCAGCTAGAGAAACTTCTTTTTTTTTTTTGGGGGGGGGGGGGGAGGCGTCCGGTTGTGGGGCCTGAACTCTGGGCCTGGGCGCTGCCCTCAGCTCTTCAGCTCAAGGCTAGCGCTCTACCACTTGAGCCACAGCGCCACTTCCAGCTTTTTTCTTTTTGCTTATGTGGTGCTGAGGAATCCAACCCAGGGCCTCAGGCATGCAAGGCAAGCGCTCGCTCTACCACTGAGCCACCTTCCCAGCCCTAGAGAAACTTCTTAAACTGAAGGTTAACCTGAATGAAAAGAAACCAAGAGGAGAGTAATTCATAAAGTATTCATATCTGCACAAGTTCCAAGGTAGGAACAAATCTGGTATATTCAAGAATGAGAAAGACAGCAGGATGGCTAAGGTACTATGTAGATGAGAGTAAGAAATATTCATTATACATGATGAAGGCAGAAATATGCACAGACTAGATTATATAATGCTTTACAGGGGCTTGGAAGGTGGCTCAGTGGTAGAGTGCTTGCCTTGCATGCACGAGGCCCTGGGTTCAATTACTCAGCACCACATAAGCAGAAAAAGCCAGAAGTGATGGAGTGCTAGCCTTAAGCTGAAGAGCTGAGGGACGGTGCCCAGGCGCACAGTTCAGGCCCCATGACTGACTAATAAACAAACAAAAAATAATAATAATGCTTTACAGGGCTCGATAAGGGTTTGAATTTTTCATTCCAAGTATTAAGGGGCTAGAGGTGCACCTAAGGGATAAGAGTATTTGCCTAGCACAAGATCCTGAGTCCAATCTCCAGCACTGGGGAAAAAAAAGAAAAGTTGTAGATATATGCATATTTGCTGGCATGATGGCACATGCCTGGAATTCCAGCACACCAGAGGCTGAGGAAAGAAGATTTACAGTTCAAGGACAATCTGTTTTGTAGTGTGATAGTGATAGTGAGAACCTGTCTTAAAAAATGGGAAGGGGCCCTAGGAATATGGCCTAGTGGTAAGAGTGCTTGCCTAGCATGCACAAAGCCCTGAGTTCGATTCCTTAGTACCACATAAACAGAAAAAGCCAGAAGTGGCACTATAGCTCAAGTGGTAGAGTACTAGCCTTGAGCAAAAGAAGCTCGGGGACAGTGCCCAGGTCCTGAGTTCAAGCCTCAGGACTGGCAAAAAAAAAAAAAAAAAGAAGAGATATTAATAATCTGATTTACACTTATAAAATTCCAGCTTCTGAACAGAGAACAGACTTCTGAGACAAAAAATGGAAACAAGGCCGGGTGCTGGTGACTCACGCCTGTAATCCTAGCTACTCAGGAGGCTGAGATCTGAGGATCGAGGTTCAAAGCCAGCCCTGGCAGGAAAGACCGTGAGACTCCTATCTCCAATAAACCACCAGAAAACCGGAAGTGGCGCTGTAGCTCAAGTGGTAGAGTGCTTGCCTTGAGCTGAAGAGCTGAGGGACAACGCCCAGGCCCAGAGTTCAAGCCCCACGACTGACACAAAAAAAAAAAAAAAAAAATGGAAACAAGGAGATCAAGACATTGACATTACCTAGGAAAAAAAATGATGACATCTTTAAGTAGGTAGCAAAGTACAAGTTATAAAAACCTGTAGCCAAGTGCCAGTGGCTCCTGCCTTGTAATCCTACCTACTCAGGAGGCTGACATCTAAGGACCATAGTTCAAAGCCAGCCGGGGCAAGAAAGACAGTAAGACTCTTATCTCCAATTAATCACAGAAAAAGCCAGAAGTAGAGCTGTAGCTCAAGTGATAAGAGTGCTAACCTTGAGCAAAAAGAAACACAGAGACAGCACCCAGGCCCAGAATTCAAGCCCCAGGACCAGAAAAAAAAAATCTGGAATAGTCTTGAGGTAGAACTCACCAAATTTTCTCCTAAAGTAGGAGGGAAAGACTAGAATGAGGAATAAGAAATGATTCCTGAGATTTAGACTTTTTCTGTTTAAAACTACAGCATCTTTTGACATCATGTCACTCAATTATTATTTTTCTAACAGAAGTTAGGTTGATACATAGCTAGACCAGTGCCTAGGACAGATAGGATATATCAGTTCTTATGTTAGAACCTTTAATACTTGATCAAACTTTTATATTTTGATCTTATATTAGCACCTCGCTATAACCTGAATGATTCTCCTGTCCTGGGGCTTGAACTCAGGGTCTGGGCACTGTCCCTGAGCTTCTTTTGCTCAAGGCTATCACTCTACCACTTGAGCCTCTTCCAGCTTTTTTTGTTTAAGTGGTACTAAGGCATCAAACCCAGGGCTTCATGCAGGTGAGGCAAATACTTTACCACTAAGCCACATTCCCAATCCACACAAGTACTTTCATATAAATGAGCAAGAAATAAACTACATTTTTAATGGTATGCTATAATTAGTTTTCTATGTATTTTCATTACCATAAAGGATTCAAAACAGCACGGCAAGTGGTCCTACTGCACAGAACCGGCTCATACTGAATGGGTGGTAGGTCAGGTCTCTCCTTAAGAGGTGTAAACAAGGCTGCCACTGGAACAACCATTCTTGTAGCTTCCAGTCTACTTGATGGCCAAACATTCCAACTAAAGCGGACTCCATCTCGTTCTTCATTTTGTTGGATAAATTCCAAATAGGTCGTCATGATTGAGCTTGATGCTTATTTCTGAAACAAAATTAAATGAAACTTGAAAATCTATGACCCTCTTATTCTTACCTTCCTACTTCTAGGGGTTCTAGTATGCTATCCCATATGCAGCAATATTAACATATTATAGATCATGACCAAATGAAAACATCTATCTCAGAAAAGAATCAGCAAGCAATAACTCTAGAAAAAGAAGTAAGTAGTTGGGCACTGGTGGCTCAAACCTGTAATCCTAGCCACTCAGGAGACTGAGATCTGAGGATATGGTTCAAAGTCAGCCTGGAGAGGAAATTCCATGAAACTCTTTTTTTTTTTTTTTTTTTTTTTGTCAGTCGTGGGGCTTGAACTCTGGGCCTGGGGACTATCCTTCAGCTCTTGAGCTCAAGGCGAGCACTCTACCACTTGAGCTACAGCACCACTTCCGGTTTTCTGGTGGTTTATTGGAGATAGGAGTCTCACGGTCTCTCCTGCCCGGGCTGGCTTTGAACCGTGATCCTCAGATCTCAGCCTCCTGAGTAGCTAGGATTACAGGCGTGAGCCACCAGCGCCGGGCTCCACGAAACTCTTATCTCCAATGAACTACCAGAAAACCAGAAGAGACTCTGTGGCTCAAGTGGTAGAGTGCTCAAAAAAAAAAAAAAAGTAATGTTGCTCCACACATTCATGCCTATTAGACCCAATACTGGGGATTTTTAACCTTTTTTATTCACTCTTCTAAAATCTATGGCAAAAACAGTGGTAATATTTATGTAAAGGTGTATTTAAAAAGGGGCAAAAATTGGGGCTGGGAAGGTAGCTCAGTGGTAGTGCGCTTGCCTTGCATGCATGAGGCCCTGGGTTTGATTCCTCAGCACCACATAAGCAGAAAAAGCTGGAAGTGGGGCTGGGGCTCAAGGGGTAGAGAGCTAGTCTACAGCTGAAGAGCTGAGGGACAGCAACCAGGCCCAGAGTTCAGGCCCCATGACCAACCAAAAAAAAAAAAAAAAGAGGCAAAAATCGGGAAGGCAGACTTAGATCTATGCTTTCTATGTTGTTTGCAATATATTCTAGTAAAATAAACAAGTATCAAAATCAAAATGTTTTAACATTTTGGTTCCCTATCTCAAGAAATGGCAAGCTCCACTAAACTTCAAAAGAAGAATGGCTAATAGAATGCAACAGAAAAGAATTGTTCCAGGGGCTAGGAAAGTAGCTCCGTGGTAGAGCACTTGCCTTGCATGCATGAGGCCCTGGGTTCGATTCCTCAACACCACATAAGCAAAAAGAAAAAAGCTGGAAGTGGCCCTGTGAGTCAAGTGGTAGAGTGTTAGCCTTGAGCTGAAGAGCTGAGGAACAGCACCCAGGCGCAAAGTTCAGGCCCCATGACCGGACCCAAAAACAAAAAACAAAAAACAAAGAATTGCTCCAGCTTTTTGTCAGTCACGAAACTTGAACTCTGGACCTGGGCACTTTCCCTCAGCTCTTCAGCTAAAGGCTAGGACTCTACCACTTGAGCCACAGCACCATGTCCAGTTTTCCAGTGGTTTATTGGAGGTAAGAGTCTCACGGGGAAGCCAGGCACCGATGGCTCACACCTGTAATCCTAGCTACTCAGGAGGCTGAGATCTAAGGATCACGGTTCAAAGCCAGCTCGGGCAGGAAAGTCCGTGGGACTCTTATCTCCAATAAACCACTAGAAAACCAGAAGTAGCGCTGTGGCTCAAGCAGTAGAGCACTTGCCTTGAGCTGAAGAGCGCAGGGACAACGCCCAGGCCCAGAGTTCAGGCCCCATGACCTGAAAAAAAAGAGTCTCACAGACTTTTCCTGCCCCAGCTGGCTTAGAACTGCAGTCTCAGATCTCAGCCTCCTAAGTAACTAGGATTACAGGCAGGAGCCACTGGTGCCCAGCAAATTGCTCAATCTTAAAATTACAAAATCAAGTATAAAAATCCTTTTACAAACTAACTTTACATAAAAATGGCAATTACTTGACAAGCACAGGGTCTTCTAATATTAACATGTTTACATAAAAACATAAAACCAAACCAGCACTGCTGGTGGCTCTTGCCTGTAATCCTAGCTACTCAGGAGGGTGAAGATTGCAGTTTAAAGACATCCCAAGCAGAAAAACCCATGAGATTCTCTAATTAACTACCACAAAACCTAGAGAGGGAGCAGTGGTTCAAGTGGTAGAATGCTAGCCTTGAGCAAAAAAGCTCAGGGACAGCACTTAGGCCCCAAGTTTGAATCCCAAGACACACACACACACACACACACACACACACACACACACACACACACACACACACACACACACACACACACACACACACACACACACACACACACACACACACACAATTACTGTCATACTATGTTAGCGTGCAGACTTAACATGGTCATCTTACATAAAGTAACACAGAACACAAGCCCATCCTAAAGAAATATTCCACCTTTCAATATAACAATCTGTGAACTGTTTCAATTAACTTCTCCTGGCACATATCAGGTCACTCTAACCTAGTATATCAAACATTTCCCCACAGTATTTAAAAGGCTTTCCTTAGGACTGAAGCCTGGGGTTGTTTTTCACTATTTTACTTTGGTCTTTTTATACATATCTAACGGAAAAAAAAAAAAACATAGAATTCTGGGTCAAATTTCATCTTCAATGAGATAAAAGTGATGAGTAGCTGTAACAGGTTTGATTCATATCAAGTGAACATGGATGGACCTCTAACTTGATTCCCCCTATACTATCAAAGAGAGAGAGGAAGAATTCACATGCCTTTATATTTAAATCTAAAACTTTGTGAGCAAGCTGGTGTTGCTAAGGCATTGGTGGCTTGGGGTGGGATGGTGAGGGAGGGGGGTTAAGGAGGTTCTGTGAACTCAAGACTCTCCACTTAGTAGATTACAAGTGGGTTTCCTCTGACTTCTGGAACACACTACAGGTGGAACGGGGGCCCAACAACAAAAGAAAAAAAAAAAAAACAGTGGTCAGATCTGAACTCCACTAGTGATCAAGGGGTGCCCTTGACCCGTTGGGGCTCCAGAGGCTGAATTGGGGGTGAAGTCACCAGGGTTCAAAGTCTAGGGCACTGATGGCCGGGGAAGGAATGAGCCAACGCGCCCAGGCACCAGGAGCGAGAGAGAGCAGGGTAGACCTAGGCGTGTGGCCCGGGAGGGTGAGGTGGGTGCGGGGCGCGGGGCCTGGGGGTGCGGGGAGGCCGGGGAGCCAGACCCGGTGCCTCGGCGCCGAGGGCGACAGCGGGCTCGGGGGTCGGCGCTGCCCACGCCGCGGCCTCCCTCCCTCCGGCGCGCCGCCGCTCCCGCCGCCGGGGCACCGAGCCGGGACGCCCTGAGACCGCGGCCCGCCGCCGCCGCCGCCGCTGTCCCGGCTTCCGGCCGAGCGCCCCGCACACCCCCGGGACGCGGCCCGCGGGCGCCCGTGAAAGTCAGTCCTTACCGCAGCGCCCTTCCTGCGAGAGCGGCGCCGGTCGCAGCCTCTCGTCAGTGCTCTGGGCCGCGCCCGAGCCGCCGTGGCACCGCAGTCCCAGGGCCCCGCCCCCCGGCATCCGCGAGGACCTCGGCCGGCCAACGAGGCACGGGCGGCCTCTGCCACGTCAAGGGGGGCGCGAGGGGGCGGGGCTACCGGAGGAAAGGGCGGGGCTGTGAGAGGAAGGGGCGGGCGGAAGGAGGGGCGCTGGGGTCGAAGGGGCCCGGGGCGCTCGGCCTTGGGTGTTTGTTAAGGTTAAAATGCTCTCCTGGAGCTCTGCGGGAAAGCCGGGGAAAGAAAAAGAGGGCCGAGGACCATTCAGTTCGAACGGTTGTCACAGCCGGGCGCCGGTGGCTCACGCCTGTCATCCTAGCTACTCAGGAGGCTGAGATCTGAGGATCACAGTTCAAAGCCAGCCCGGGCAGGAGAGACCATGAGACTCCTATCTCCAATAAACCACCAGAAAACCGGAAGTGGCGCTGTAGCTCAAGTGGTAGAGCGCTCGCCTTTGAGCTGAAGAGCTGAGGGACAACGCCCAGGCCCAGAGTTCAAGCCCCACCACCGACCAAAAAAGAAAAAACAGTTGTCACGTTCCTCAGCCATAATGAAATAGCTGTCACTGCGAAACGACTAGAAAGAACCACCTGTCAGGGAGCTGGGAAGTGGGGTGGCCCTGGTGGAGGGTCCTTCCCCTCCCTGCACGTTGTAGAAATGGTGACCAACTGTTGTAGACTCAAGACCAAGAGAAAAAGAGGCATCCTCCAGAACTCCATCTTTCCTGGGGACCTGGTTGATGTCTGAAACCTTGTGGTTCTTTCACCTAGTATGACTAGTACTGAACACCTACTGTGTTACAGACAATTGACCTGATGATGACAGAATGGCCTGGTGGAATTCACACTCTATTTAGGTATCTCTTGCCAGTCTATCTCTTTTCCTTCTACATCTTCTCTGCCACCTCATCTCCTCCTCCCTACAATAAAGTACCATCTTTCGCTGGTTGTTGTTAACGTGTTTGCTGCAGTTTGGTGGCTGATCTTAGGCAATCACATCCTTCAGCCAGGGATCAAGGCTAATTCCAAACACAACAGCATCTAAAAGTCCTTTGAAGCTTAGGCTTATCAGCGTTTTATGGAGTAGCCCACAGCCTACATTCATGAGGCCATAATACCATACATAAATTTTCCTTTCTATAATCTATGTGCTACTATTATTTTAGAAGGTGGAAAAGAATGTTTGCTTGTCATATTTGAAATAGAATCCTAAAGAGGAAATCGAAATCAAGGTAAAAATCAATGTAGACCTTCAAATAAAGGAGGCCCAGGAAAGAGTAACCTTAACAGAACAACATAAAAGCAGTATGGACAATGTCATAAAGTTGGAATGAGAACATTCACAGAAACTAAAGATCCAAGAATGAGAACAAATAGACAAGTGTTAAGGTGCTGGGAAGGTGGCTCAGTGGTAGAGTGCTTGCCTTGCATGTATGAGGCCCTTGGTTCGATTCCTCACACCACATAAGCAGAAAAAGCCGGAAGTGGGGCTGAGGCTCAAGTGGTACAGCACTGGTCTACAGCTGAAGAGCTGGGGGGCACTGCCCAGGCCAAGAGTTCACACTCCACAACCAACAGAAGAAAAAAAAATAGACAAGTGTTAAGTCTGTAGGGTTATTTATGCCAAAATACCATATAAACAACAAAATTTTTCTCACACTTCTAGAGAAGTCCAAGATCAAGACAGGTACTATTGGTTCACTCCTGTAACCCTAGCTACTAAGGAAACTGAAACCAGGAGCATAGTAGTTCAAAGCCAGCCAGAGCTGAAAAGTCTGAAAGACTCCATCTCCAACCAGTAAATTTTAATTTTTCAGATTGTTTTATTCCAGTTCAGTTTGTCTTTCTTGGAAGCCTCATAAACAATGAAGAGAATTTATTTTGTTAATTCATTATATTTGCAATTACTATATGTATAAATTGGACTTGTACATCTAAGATACACACCGGTTTTGAGTGATTTTGCTTCTCCTATGTTTTGTTTTGTTTCACTTTGTTTTTTGAGACAGAGTTTCACAATGTAGTCCAAGCTTGTGTCAAGCATTTCATCTTCCAGTCTCTACCTCCCATAAACTATGCTTTCAAGCACTCGCTACCAGGCCCAGGTACCATGCCTATACCTTGAAACACACTACTTACTACTTCATCATGTACAGAGTGATTTCATCATTCCTCCACAAAAATTCCAAATTACTTTAAAAAAAAAAATACTAGGGGCTGGGAGTGTGGCTTAAGGGTAGAGTGCTTGCCTAGTATGAATGAAGCCGTGGGTTTGATTCCTCAGTACCACATAAACAGAAAAAGTCGGAAGTGGCTCAAGTAGCAGAATGCTAGCTTTGAGCAAAACAAGCTCAGGGACATTGCCCAGGACCTGAGTTCAAGCCCCTGGGCTGTCAAAAAACAAAAAACAAAAAAGACTAATGAGTGGGTTTGGAATAAATGAGGAAGGGGAAACAAAGGAAAGGGTGACATTGACCAAGGAACATTGTACTCATAAACTAACATGTTGGAAACCTTTGTACAACTACTTAAAGGTACAAATATCTAATGATTTTTTTTCTTAAAAGTAAGCCAGATGCCAATGGCTCATACCTATAATCATAGCTAGTCTAGTCAGGAGGCTGAGATCTGAGGATATTGGTTTGAAACCAGCCTGAGCAGTGAAGTTCACAAGACTCTTTTTTTGTGGTAAAACACCACAAAAAAAAAAAAAAAAAAAGCCAAGCTGGGCACCCATAGCTCACACCTATAATCCTAGCTACTCAGGAGGCTGAGATCTGAGTTTCAAAGCAGCCCAAACAGGAAAGTCTGTGAAACTCTTATCTCGAATAAACCACCAAAAAGTCAGAAGTGGTGCTGTGGCTCAAGTAGAGAGCTAGCGTTGAGCTGAAGGACAGTGCCCAGAGTTCAAACCCCATGACAGACAAAAAAAAAAAGTGGAGCTGTGACTCAAGTGGTAGAGCATTAGCCTTGCTCAGGGCAGCACCCAAGCCCTGAGTTCAAGCCCCAGGACCAGTATGATCAATTGATCAATAGATAGATACATACATAGATAGATTTTAAAAGTTTTTTAAAAAAACAGAAAAAAAGACTAATAAGAAAAAGGAAGAATGGTAGCATTCCTAAGCTGATAGTTAAAAAACAGTACAGTAAAAAAAATAGTAAAACATGATGTTTTATTATATTCTCCAAAGGTTCAAGAAGAAATGATTGATAGAGTGAGTAGTAAAGGAAGGAATAAGAAAATCACTCTTTTTATTCTTTTTCTTTTTTTTTTTTTTTTTTGTTGGTCATGGGGCCTGAACTCTGGACCTGGGCGCTGCCCCTCAGCTCTTCAACTAGGGCTCTATCCCTTGAGCCACAGTGCCACTTCCAGCTTTTTCTGCTTATATATCATGCAGGAGGGCTTCATGCAGGCGAGGCAAATACTCTACCACTGAGCCACCTTCCTAGCCCCAGAAATCACTCTTTGAAAGACACATACTTTGCTGGGCACCAGTGGCTCACACCTGTAATCCTAGCTACTCAGGAGGCTGAGATCTGAGGATTGCAGTTCAAAGCCAGCTTGGGCAGTCCATGAGACTCTTATCTCCAATTAACCACCAGAAAACCAGAAGTGGTGCCGTGGCTCAAGTGGTAGAGTGCTTGCTGAAGAGCTGAGGTACAGCACTCAGGCCCAGAGTTCAAGCCCCATTGACCAACAAAAAAAAAAAAAAGAAGAAGAAGAAAGAAATCAAGAAAGACACTTCTATCTGTGTGATGCATATTTAATGCATATATTTTGGGGGGGGGGGGGGTAGAAGCAGTAAGATTTGAAATGCAGGGTTTTTACTTGTTAGGAAAGCACCCTACAACTTAAACCATGCCTCCAGCCTCAATCTTTTACTTTAAGGTCAATTCCATTTATAAAGGAAAGTTGATTTTGACTAACAGTTCTGGGGGTTCTGACCATGCCTTGTTGCTAGCAGAGTCCTAAGACAAGGCAGGACACACAAGGCAACAGATAATAAGCCTATGTGTGCAAGTCTCCTTCCTTCAGTTTTCTTCTTGCAATGCCTAAAGTATTTCATTATCTTCCAACAACTATTATGCTTTTAACTTTCACTAAGTATAGTTGAAAGACAGATGGAAGAGACAGAAATTTTGATCCAATGAGAACTGTGAAATCCATGAGTCTTTACATAATCACATGCAGGTGGATTTCTCAAGCACAAAAAAGTGAGTGAACAATGTATTTTTCTCTTTTTTTTTTTTTTTTTCAGTGTCTGGAAACTGTCCCTGGGGTGCTTTTGTTCAAGGCTAGCACTCTACCACTTGAGCCACAGCTCCACTTGCTGTTTAACTGAAGAATCTCATAGACTTAAGCCTGGCACTTGGTAGCTCATGCCAGTAATCCTAGCTACTAGGAAGCTAAGCTCTGAGGATAACAGGTTCAAAGCTAGCCCAGGGGAAGTGGCGCTGTAGCTCAAGTGGTAGAGCGCTGGCCTTGAGTTGAAGAGCTGAGGGACAACGCCCAGGCCCAGAGTTCAAGCCCCACAACCGACAAAAAAAAAAAAAAACTCTATAAGAGCACAAAGCTAGCCCAGGCAGGAAAATCCATGAGATTCTTTTCTCCAATAAACCACCAGAAAACCAGAAGTGGTGCAGTAGCTCAAATGGTAGAGTGCTCACCTTGAGCTAAAGAGCTCAGGGACAGCACCCAGGCCCAGAGTTCAAGCCCCACAACCGATAAAAAAAAAAAAGGGGGGGGGGTGGCTAGGAAGGTGGATCAGTGGTAGATTGCTTGCCTCACGTGCGTGAGGCCCTGGGTTCAATTCCTCAGCACCACATAAGCAGAAAAAGCCGGAAGTGGTGCTGTAACTCCAGTCATAGAGCACTAGCCTTGAGCTGAAGAGCCAAGGGACAGTGCCCAGGCCCAGAGTTTTGGCCCTATGACTGACAAAAGAAAAAAAAGAAAAAAAGAAAAAGGAAACAGCTTACACTAAGCAAAAGGAACGAAATGTACATATCACCTGATTTGGAAGAAACAGTTGTATTGTCAAAGTTTGTAGAGTTCACAAGCTTTATAGACCATGATAATGACAATTTGCCTTGTCAAAATTAAAATGTGTTCCTGACTTTAGCTAAGTATCACTATCCCACAATACTGTGAAATTTATGTAATCACATATTTTTATTCTTATCATAAAGATTATATAAAAAGGGATTACAGTTATATACGTCAAGTAATGAGTACATTTCTTTTTGGACAACATCACCCCTTCTCTCGCTGTCTCCCAGTTTTTCTCTCTTGTTCCCACCCCCAAGTTGTATAGTTCATTTTCAACATAGTGTTTAGTGAGTACCACTGCTGCATTTGTTCACCCATTGTCCCTCATTTCTGTGCCCCCTTACTTTCCCAAAAATAGTAGATGAACAAACAAGACAGAAAGAAAACAAAAACAAGAAAAAACCTCCTGTTTCCATCTCCAAGATCGTGCTCTTCTAATAACACAAATTACAATATTCATTCACACTTCAAGAGATTTCCCTGCATAAGTTTAATAGGTATGATTCTTTTTTTGTTGTTGTTTTTTGTTTTTTTTGGGTCCAGTCGTGGGACCTGAACTCTGGGTCTGGGCGCTGTCCCTCAGCTCTTCAGCTCAAGGCTAGCACTCTACCACTTGAGCCACAGCACCACTTTTGGCTTTTTTCTTTTAGTTTATGTGGTGCTGAGGAATCAAACCTAGGACCTCATGCATGCAAGGCAAGCACTCTACCACTGAGCCACCTTCCCAGCCCTCTTTTTTTTTTTTTTTTTTTTTGCTAGTCCTGGTGCTTGAACTCAAAGCCTAGATGGTGTCCCTGAGCTTTTTTGCTCAAGGCTAGCACTCTACCACTTGAGCCACAGCACCACTTCTGGCTTTTTCTATTTTATGTGGTACTGAGGAATCAAACCCAGGGCTTTGTGCATGCTAGACAAACACTCAACCACTAAGCCCTGATATGATTCTTAAGTAGAAAAATGCTGCCAGGCACTAATGGCTCATACCTGTAATCCTAGCTATGCAGGGGGCTCAAGAGGTTGAGATCTGAGGATCATAGTTCAAAGCCAGCTTGGGCAGGAAAGGCCATGAGACTCCTATCTCCAATTAAGCCCCAGAAAACTGGAAGTAGAATTGTGGCTTGAAGTGGTAGAGCACTAGCCTTGAGCAAAAAAGAGCTTAGGGATAGCATCCAGACGCTGAGTCCAAGCCCTACAACACGTTAATGAATATAAAAAGGTGTATATAAAAAATGTATATTAAACAATGCATTAAAAAAAAAAGATGTATGGGGCTGGGAATATGGCTCAGTATGGAGTCGTTGCCTAGCATGCATGAAGTCCTGGGTTCCATTCCTCAGTACCACATAAAAAAAAAAAAAAAAAAAAAACAGAAGTTGTGCTGTAGAATGCTAGCCTTGAGCAAAAGAAGCTCAGGCTCAGGGACATTGCCTAGACCCTGAGTTTAAGTCCCAGGTCTGACAGAAAAAAAAGGACATAGATAGATAAATAGAAAGATAAATCGATAGATAGATGACTAGTAGCAGGTGTAGTGGTGCACACCTGTAATTGCAGCTGTAGGGAGGCAGAGGCAGAAGGAACATCAGATCCAGACCAGCATGGGCTACATAATGAGAACCACTGGAAGAAGAGGGAAGAGGAGGGGAGGGGAGGAAAGGGGAGGAGAAGGAAAGGAAGCACAGAAGGAGAGAGAGGACTAAAAGAAAGAAAAAAGTTTTTGTTTTGTTTTGTTTATTGTCGGTCATGGGGCTTGAACTCTGGGCCTGGATGCTATCCCACAGTTCTTCAGCTCACAGCACCACTTTTGGTTTTCTGGTGGTTAAATGGAGATAAGAGTCTCACAGATTTTCCTGCCTGGGCTGGCTTAAACCGTGACCCTCAGCCCCCTGAGTAGCTAGGATTACAGGCATGAGCCACCAGTCCCAGATAATGATTCAAGAGAAAGAAGAAAAAGAAATGACATGAATCCATGATCAAGTAGTTATGATTTGCTGTTACTTCTTATAGGATGGGAATTTTCTCATTCACTTGAAACAGATGATATGAAATTATACCCCGAAAGCACTGAACATTTGGGGTATACATCTTCAAAACCAGGAAAATTTGGAATGGAAAGCGAGGCTTAGATTTTTATCAAAATGTCTAATAAAGTCTTTTACTTAAAAATTCATTGATTATTCCTTTACTCTAATTTGTATAAATTATTGGTAATATGATATGACTGAAATGGCAGAGAACCAACGGTGAACAAAAAAGGAAACCAGGAGGGAAGGCCCTGAATTCAAACCCTAATGCAAGCAGCAAAAAAGTAATTAATGAAAGAGCAAGGTTCTATCATCAAATAATGTCAGGAAACATAAAGTTAAAACAGGTTTCTTGCTGGGCCCCAGTGGCTCACACCTGTAATCCTAGCTACTCAGGAGGCTGAGATCTGAGGATCACTTTTCAAAGCCAGCCCAGGCAGGAAAGTCCATGAGACTCATGTCCAATTAACCACCAAAAGCCATTCGTGGAATGGCCCAAGTGTTAGAGCAACTAGCCTTGAGCAAAAATCTCAGGAACAGCACTGAGATAAGCCCCAGGATTGGCGTGAGCGCGCGCGCACACACACACACACACACAGAGAAAAAAATAGGCTTCTTAATTCATCATGGATTTGAATATCATAATATTTACTGTGGGGGCTGGGAATGTAACTTAGTGGTAGAGTGCTTGCCTAACATGCATGAAGCCTGGGTTTGATTCCTCAATAACACATAAACAGAAAAGCCGGGCGCTGGTGGCTCACGCCTGTAATCCTAGCTACTCAGGAGGCTGAGATCTGAGGATCACAGTTCAAAGCCAGCCCAGGCAAGGAAAAGTCTTATAAACCACTAGAAAACTGGAAATGGTGCTGTGGCTCAAGCGGTAGAGCGCTCGCCTTGAGCTGAAGAGCTGAGGGACAGCGCCCAAGCCCAGAGTTCAAGCCCCACAACCAACAACAAAAAAAAAAAAACAGAAAATTCAGAAGTGGCACTGTGGCTCAAGTGGTAGAGTGCTGGCCTTGAGCAAAAGAAGTTCAGGGACAGTGCTCAGACCCTGAGTTCAAGCCCCAGGACTGGCAAAAAAAAAAAAAAATGTATATATATAGTGAATCTTCAAGAGTGGGATTTAACTACATGTATCAAAGATACCTGAGCTTCCATTTTTTTCAGGGACTATCTTAGAGCAGGTATTCTAAACACCCTATGAAAGACTGTCTTCCACATTACCTTAAATACTAGTTAGTAAGTAACAACCAATAGTGTCTTCCAAACTCAAAATCCACAGATGTTTCTAAACCAGAGATTCCAGTACTAGTCAGATGAAAGATGATGAATTGTGTACGTTAACCATAAGATGGAGCTTTCACTTCTACTATTCATTTTGAATTTTATTAGATATAAAGCAATCGTAATTGTTTGTTTTGGTGCCCATCCTAGGGCTTGAACTCAGGCTTGGGCATTGTCCCATAGTGTTTTTACTCAAGGATAGCTCTCTACCACTTGAGCCACCATTCCACTTCTGGCTTTTTGGTGGTTAATTGGAAAGTAGTTAGGGTTACAGTCATACGTCACTGGCACCCAGCTTCTTTACTAACATGAATTCTTTTCCATCTGTGTAACATGGAACAGACCAAATACAGACAGCAACCTTTGGAGTACTCACTAAAAAAAAGAAATGCTTAGATTCTTCTGTTTTGAATTTTCAGTACCAATAACACGCCAATCATCATTGCAACATAGCATTTGTCTGATTTCTATTCTGCACTAATAGTGATGATAACTATAGTACATCTAAGATTAAAAAAAAAAAACATGTTTGGCACCAGTGGCTCATGACTGTTAGTTATCTTAGCTACTCAGAGGACTGAGACCTGAGGATTGTGGTTTGAAGCCAGCCAGAGCAAGAAAGTGCATGAGACTCATCTCCAGCTAACTAGCAAAAAACTAGAGAGGAACTATGGCTCAAGTAGAAGAGCAGTAGCCCTACTACAAATATAAATAAATAAATAAGACTAATAACTCTCATAGAAATTATAGAATCCTAAATTTGACCACAATGATCAGTGATCAGCCTTCTGTGTGATAAATGAAGGTAAGGAGGAGAGGTTAAAAGGAACAGACACTGAGCACTGACCACTGACTTATCCTACCTACTTTGAGGCTGAAATGTGAGGATCATAGTAGCCAGCCCAGGAAGGAAAGTCTGTGAGTCTCTTATATCCAATTAACCATCAAAAAGATAGAAAAGGGGGGGTGGCGGGAGGGAGGGGAGGATTGGGGGGGAGGGGGAGGCTGGGAAGGGATGTGAAGGGTAAACAAAGGAGGAGGCTGCAATGCTTGATAAGAAATGTACTCATTATCTTGCCCATGTAATTGTAACCCCTCTGTAGAGTATGTTCACAAATAAAAAAAAAAAAAAAAGATAGAAAAGGAGCTATGGCTCAAATGGCAGAGTGCCAGCTAGCCTTGAGTAATAAAGTGCAGAGACAGCACCCTGAGCCCTGAGTTCAAGCCCCAGGCCCAGCACACACACACAAAATTCTGCCTAGTATGCATGAAGCTCCAGGTTTGGTTCCTCAGTACCACATACACAGAAAAAAAAAAACAGAAGTGGTGCTGTGGATCAAGTGGTAGAGTGCTAGACTTGAGCAAAAGAAGCTCAGGGACAGTGCCCAGGCCCTCAGTTCAAGCCCCAGGACTGGCAAAAAAAAAAAAAAAAAAAAATCAAAACTTACAAAACAAAGGAGGGAAATTTCTTTTAAAAGAAGACCCTGATTTCTATTTTTACAACGAAAGAGGAGTGTAAGTTTTGCTTGCCATTCCCATGAATAAACTAAACCTTATCTTGGTTTTCTGACATCAAGTCAGCCACCTCGCTTCTTTGTGGATGTCCATCTCAGAGGCAATGAACAGCATTCTCAGTCAGGATCTGAAAACTGCTCACACCCAAAGTGTGCAGGGATTATCTCAACATTGAAGGAGCCTCCAGATTCTAGCTACAGGGGAGAAATAGGAGAGAAAAAGTACTGGTAGTCAGAGAGGGTAAGTTTCCAGATAAGGATATCTCCAAAGGAAGACACCTAGGCTAGAAACACAGTGATACATATGAGCATTGTTGGCCAACAAGGATGGTGCAGGGCAAGTCACTAACTGCAAGTCCAGGTTGGACACTGGCGCACTGGTAAGGGGGAGAGCAGCTGTCAGGGAAAGCATCTGTAATGTCTGAGGACAGGATTAAATAAAACTCCTCCATAACTTGTTAACCAGAAGCTCCACACCTCAGAATTATCCCAGTTTCCTAACATCAAAGCTCCACTTTCTCCAATTTGCTTAACAAAGCCCAAATCTTATAAGTGAGTTCTGATTACCTCCTATTGAGTTACCACCTGGATGCCAATCATGTAACCACAGGAGCAACCAGACCATAATAGGAGTGTGTCATAAATATTAACCACACATATCTAGATTTCTACATTCAGCACCATTCACTACCTATTCTCTGTGCACCAGCCATATTGACCTTCCAATTTTCCAACAGGACCTATTACCTCCAGCATCAAGTCCTTAAATCTTTCTTGACTTGCTGAGAAACTGAATATGCAAGCACTCAATGGTGAAATCACAAACACACACAACCACATAAACAGAAAAAGCTGGAAGTGGCACTGTGGCTCAAATAGGAGAGTTCTAGCCTTGACCAAATGAAGCTCAGGGGACAGTTCAAGCCCCAGGACTGGCAAAAAAAAAAAAAAAGATGCCCTACTTCTCATAAGCCCATTGTCTTCATTTATTTTCTGCTGCTGTAACAGAATAATACAGATTGTGTAATTTTTGTTGTTGTTAGTCATGGGGGCTTGAACTCTAGGCCTGGGCACTGTCCTTCAGCTCTTCAGCTCAAGGCTATCGCTCTACCACTTGAACCACAGCATCATTTCCGGTTTTCTGGTGGTTAAGTAGAGATAAGAGTCTCATGGACTTTGCTGACCAGGCTGGCTTTCAACCACAAACCTCAGATCTCAGCCTCCTGAGTAGCTAGGATTACAGGCATGAGCCACGAGCACCTGGCCAGACTATGTAATTTATAAAGCACAGAAGCTTATTTGGCTCATAGTCTTAAAGGCTGGGAAGTCCAACACCATGGCACTAGCACCTGTTGGGAATCTGATGAGGACCTTCTTTCTGCATAGTAATGGTGCAGAAAATCACATGACAAGTGAAAGCAATGCGACAGAGACAGTGGCTGACACCTTTAATCCCAACTACAGAGGTAGAGATAGGGACAGGGAAGATCAGGGTTTGAGGCCCCATAGCAAAAAGTTAGTGAGATACTATCTCAACAAAAAATCTGCGTAAGGGCTGGGAAGGTGGATCAGTGGTAGAGTGCTTGCCTTGCATGCCTGAGGCCCTGGGTTTGATTCCTCAGCACCACATAAGCAAAAAAGAAAAAGAAAAAAGCCGAAAGTGGCGCTGTGGCTCAAGTGGTAGAATGCTAGCCTTGAGCTGAAGAGCTGAGGGACAGCACCCAGGCCCAGAGTTCAGGCCCCACGACCGAACCCAAAAAATAAACTAATAAATACATAAATCTGAGTAAGGGGGCGAGGAATGTGGCCAGTGGTAGAGTGCTTGCCTAGCAAGCATGAAGCCCTAGGTTCTATTCTTCAGTACCACGTAAACAGAAAAAGTAGGAAGTGGCACTGTGGCTCAAGAGGCAGAGTGCTAGCCTTGAGCAAAAGAAGCTCTGGGACAGTGCCCAGGCCCTGAGTTCAAGCCCCAGGACTGCGCACGCACACAGACACACACACACACGTCTGAGTAAGGTGTGAAGCATTAGTACACAGGTAAGGAAGAAGAAAGATTGTGGTTCCAGGTCACTCTAAGAAAAAAAAAATCCCTAAAAAATAACAAAGGACTAGAATATGGTTCAAGTGTGAGGTCTTGAGTTCAAACCTCACCACTACAAAAAAGACAAAGAAAAAAAAAGTTGGAACAATGGTGTTAGCTTGGGACTGACTCTCTTCCTCTTTCTAAAGCCATTAATGTCATCATTAAGGACCTGATCCTCATAATCTCCTAATCCTAATTACATCCGAAGGGCTCCACTTCCAAATATCATTAACATTGGTTTGGGGATCAAATTTCCAACACAGAAATTGTGAGATGCATTTAAACCATAACACCCACTTCTATCTTCCCCATTTTCAATAGCCAGCCTTTAATAAGAACATTCCTAAAGGTTGCCTTTTTTTTCCCCACAACTAATCCTTCCCAATCCCTGCCTGCAGAAAATGCAAGTGGGCGGTGGTTGGTGACTCTCTCCTGTAATCCAAGCTACTCAGTAGGCTGACTCGGCAGGAAAGTCCATTGAGCCTCTTATCTCCAATGAATCACCAGATTCGCTTTGGCTCAAAGTGATTGAGGGCTAGGATGGTAGAACTCAGGGAGAGTGCCCAGGCCTGTGAGTTCAGGCCCCACAACAATAAAGTCGTTCCTAAAATTACTTCTGATTATCTCCAGTAGTTCGCACCAGTAATGGAAACTATTCAGGAGGCTGAGAACTGAGGATCAGGGTTCGAAGCCAGTCTGGGCAGGAAAGTCGGTGAGACTCTTCTGCAATTAACCACCAGAAAACCGGAGGTGGCTCAAAGCGTTGGGGCTCTAGCCTAGCGCAAAAGAGCTCAAGGACAGCGCCCCGCGACCGACAAAAAAACCCCACAAGTTTAGAAGAGAGAACAGAAGGTAAAGCGCTTGCCTCGCGCACGCAAGAGCACCTGGGTTCGATTCCTCAGCACCACTTAAGCAGGAAAATCGGAAGTGGGCAGGTTTGCGCATGCGCAGTCACGCCCTCCTACCCAAAGCTCTGCCCAGCGCCAAAAAAGTGTCCACTTGTGCGCCTGCGCCACTGCCAGAACCCACGCGCATGCGCTGTGGTCGGGGCTGTTCGGGACCCGCCGCCGGATTGAAGACCATGGCGTGGGTCCCCACGGAGTCTGCAGTGGAAGAGTTGATGCCCCGGCTGTTGCCGGTGGAGCCCTGCGACTTGACGGAAGGTTTTGATCCCTCGGTACCTCCCAGGACGCCTCAGGAATACTTGAGGCGGGTCCAGTGAGTGATTTGGTGCTGTGCTACGGGTGGCCCCGCCCACAGGGTTGAGCGAGCTCGGAGCGTGCGTTAAAGACCCGCGCGTGTTCCCGTCCCTGACTCTCGCGAGGCCTGTCCGGAGTGGGGGGAGGAGCGCGGGCGGTTCTGACTGCAGGTGTGCAGGTGCGTGCTCGTGCGCGCTTCTTTCTCATCCAGATGATGGCAGGCCTGTGTTTGGTTTTCCAGAGTTGGAAGTCTGGACGAGCAAAGCACGATCGTGATGTCGTCCGTTTGTCGCTTTGTTGGCAGGATCGAAGCTGCTCAGTGTCCAGATGTTGTGGTAGCTCAGATTGACCCTAAGAAGCTGAAAAGGAAGCCAAGTGTGAACATTTCTGTGAGTTTTATCTCCGCCTGATGATAATCTGGATCCCACCCCTTAAAGGATCCACCCGTATCCATATGGTATAGGTAGGGTCTAGACTTTTTTACTGTTTCTTCGGACGGACATTTGTCTCCAAAGTGATCTTCAGTAACTGGGCTTTGTGGAGACTTGTACATCTTAATTTGGGAACATGATCCAAAAATCCCAAAGAAGTCCTTATAAAAATAAAGGCGTCTTTTTCTTATTCTGCCTTGATAAATACTATTGGGCTGGTGATTGTTCAGTGACGTTCTCACGTTCCGAACTGGAACTGGTATAATTTTTTAAGAATGGCAAGCCAATGCCTTAATACCTTTCTTAGCTCCTTGCACACTGGGAACATTTTCATTCATTTATGGAGCACGCTTTTCATTATGCGAGGAGGTCCTTCCAGGCATAAGAGATAAGACAGAAAAGAGCCCTATAGTTGTAGAGTTAATACTGTCATGAAGAACACGGAAAGCAAATAATTCCATGGAGAAGATAAACACAGAATGATCAGTAAGCAACAGGAATAAATAAGGTAGTCACAGAATATTTCTCTAAAGGGGCTGGGAAGGTGGCTCAGTGGTAGAGCGCTTGCCTTGCATGCCTGAGGCCCTGGGTTCGATTCCTCAGCACCACATAAGAAAAAAGAAAAAAGCCGGAAGTGGCCCTGTGGCTCAAGTGGTAGAGCGCTAGCCTTGAGCTGAAGAGCTAAGGGACAGCTCCCAGGCCCAGAGTTCAGGCCCCATGACTGGACCCCCCCCCAAAAAAAAAATAATCCGGGTTTTTTTTTTTTTGTACCAATATCAGAGCTTGAACTCAGAATCTTGCACTCACCTGGCTTTTTCACTCAAGGCTGACATTCTACCCTTGAGCCACATCTTGCTCTGGCTAGCATCAAACTGCATTCCTCAGATTTCAGCCTCCTGAGTAGCTGGGATTACAGGCATGAGCCATCAATACCTGGCCATCCTTCTTTTTGTGCAGTTGTAAAAGTACCATTTTTTAATGTAGATGTCATGTTTTACTTTATTATTTGCCCTTCATCTAGTTTTATGTTCTGCATATGCATGCGATTTCAGTTCTAACATTAACATTGGTTCTGTGAGCTGCTTTCCAGCTTTCAGGATGCCAGCCTGCCCCTGAAGGTTATTCCCCAACACTTCAGTGGCAACAGCAACAAGTGGCACAGTTTTCAAGTGTTCGACAGGTAAGTGCTATATTTCTTCAGTTTTTGTTCCTAGACAATGATGAAAATGTATGATCCTCAAGTATACAGAATATTTGTGAATCAGCTTGCTAAGTTATTGTTATAAGTATTAGGAATATTATAGCGTGTAGTAAAATATTTTCTAAGTTTTATGGTGGCTGGAATTTGCATAGGAACTGGCCTCTCTTTAGAAATGCATCCTCTAAAGACCACTGTCTAAATTTTCTTTTAGAGTGTGAACAAGCATAGAAGTCACTGGAAAGCACAGCAGTTGGATAGTAATGTAACTATGGTATGTAAGTTTCTCTATGTAAATTGGATGATGTATACCTGCATGAACTTTATTCATATATTCAGTCATATTATTTTCACTTTAATCAGACCAATTCTGTTATAACAGTAGATTGAACAACAGAGTCAGTAGGATGGATTGTTACTATTTTGGCTATTTAATTCCCCATACCTTGGGAGAATTGTGAAAGAAATCAAAATGGTCTACTAAACAAGAAGGGTAAATTATTCATGAGGCCAAATATTACCCAAAACATCTGATATAATATTCCTAAGTTTTGTCTTTACAATTCCCAAGAGCCAGGTACCAGTGGTTCACACCTATAATCCTAGCTTCTTAGGAGGCTGAGATCTGGGATGGCATTTCCAAGCTAGCCCAGACAAGAAACTCCTTGAGACTCTTTTTTTTTTTTTTTTTGTCGGTTGTGGGGCTTGAACTCTGGGCCTGGGCGCTGTCCCTCAGCTCTTCAGCTCAAGGCGAGCGCTCTACCACTTGAGCTACAGCGCCACTTCCGGTTTTCTGGTGGTTTATTAGAGATAGGAGTCTCACGGTCTCTCCTGCCCGGGCTGGCTTTGAACCGCGATCCTCAGATCTCAGCCTCCTGAGTAGCTAGGATTACAGGCGTGAGCCACCAGCGCCTGGATTCCTTGAGACTCTTGTCTTCAAACAACAACCAAGAAACTGGAAGTGCTATGGCTCAAGTGGAAGAGTGCTAGCCTTGGACAAAAAAGCTCAGGGGAAGTACCTAAGCCTTGAGTTTGAGCACCATGACCAGCACATATATACATACACAACCAAAAAAAAAAAAAAGATCAATAAATTAAAACAAACTTTTACTAGTCTCAGCCTCTTTGAATACACCATACTTTACTGTGGCACATATTCTCATTGTAGTGCTCTACTATACCCAAGTAAATACTCTGGAGAATTTTTTTTTTAATTTAGTTTGGCAAATAAGTGATTCTTTGGCCTGTATAGGTTATTCAGGATTCTCCTATACTGTTATTTTATGAAATATGTTACCAATATTTAAAAGATGGTATACAACCTTATTAGACTTTCCTGATGAAATAATATGCCCTACAGTAAACTCTTTTGTTGTTTTGGTAGAGGGGTTGTTGTTTTTTGTGTTCAAGGTCTTGAATTCAAGGTCTGGGCATTATCCCTAAACTTTTTTGCTCAATGCTGATACTCTTAACACTTGAGCCACATCTCCACTTTTGGCTTTTAGGCAGTTCATTAGAGGTTAAGTCTCATGGACTTTGCTGTACCCAGTGGCTCTGAACCATAATCCTCAGCTCTTGGCTTCCTGATTAGCTAGGATTGCAGACATTACACCATGAGCAAGTGGCTCCCAGTAGTGAATCTTGATATATTCAGTGTTATCTGCTTCACAGTAATATGATATGACACTGTCATATATATTGGATCTCATCTTTGTTTAGTTAATTTGATCAGTCATGGGGCTTGACCTTGGGGCCTAGGTACTGTTACTGAGTTCTTCTGCTCAAGTCTAGCTAGCACCACTTCTGGTTTTCTCATAGTTAATTGGAAATAAGAGTCTCCTCGTGGCCTTTTCTGCCCAGGCTGGCTTTGAGCCTTGATCCTCAGAACTCAGCCTCCTGAGTAGCTAGAATTACAGGCATAAACCACCAGCACCCAGCTTGAATCTCATCTTAACAACTTAGTTATCGTTGTAAGCTCTTCAGAAGGTACATTAGCATTTCCAAATGAAAAGAACAGCTAGGAAATTATTTTTAACTTTTTAAGGAATCATATTTCTGAGCTGTTGTTCTATTTGCATACATTAGATGTATTTGGAGGTAATTATGGCATTTCCACACATGTGTACAACATATCCCATTCAAAATCAACTCTGCATCATTTTCCCTTACCTACCTCCCTGGCTTTGAAAATAACTCAACAAGTTTTATTCTAGTTTTATACGTGAAAACAACTACTTCCACTGTGTTCATCTTCATTTACATTCTACTCTCTCTGGTATCCACCTTCCCAACAGAACCATTTTACTTTCCTGTCTTTCCTAATGAAAACTATTGATCTTCTGTTGTGTCCAAATTTCCCCTAATAAAGACACCACTTTAAGTGATTTAGAGTCAGGTACTGGCTGCTCATGCCTGTAATCCTAGCTACTCAAAAGGCTGAGATCTGAGGATTGCAGTTTGGAGCCAACTTGGGCTGTTTGAAAGTCCATGAAACTCTTAGCTCCAATAGTCACCAAAATAGTCAGAATTGAAGCTGTGGCTCAGGGAGTAAAGTAGAACCCTAGCCTTGAGCAAAAAAAGCTCATGGATAGTGCCAAGGTCCTGAGTTCCTAAATTCAGTCCTCGGGATTGGCAAAAAAAAAAAAAAGAGGTTTAGAGCTCACATAAATTTAATCACTTTCTAAAAAATAAAAATAAAAGATAAAATAAATAAATTTAATCACTTTCTTAATGGCCCTGTATCCCAGTGCAGTCACAGTCTGAAATACAAAGGTGAGGGCTTCCACATAGGAGTCCAGAGGGCATATAGGTGTGTCTATGACTGGCAGCATATCTTTGTGTTGAGGTGTGGGAATGTAAGGGTGCTCACTTCCTTCTATGCTGTTCAGTATAAAAATAAGTACATATATATATATATGTAATGTAGTATATAAATGCAATATAATATTGTAAAATAAGTAAATTTTTTTTCCCTTTCAGCCAAAATCCGAAGATGAAGAAGGCTGGAAAAAATTTTGTCTGGGTGAAAGGTTATGTGCTGAAGGGGCTATTGGGCCAGCTACAAATGAAAATCCTGGAATTGATTATGTACAAGTACGTGATAAGTGCACATGCAACACAAAGAATGTTCTCATTCTGGTATGCCAGTAGTGTAAAGGTGTCAGCAAACTACCAATTGGACCAAATTTGAACCACAAACTATTTTTGTTGTTGTTGTTGTTAGTTGTGGGGGCTGAACTCTGGGCCTGGGCGCTGTCCCTCAGCTCTTCAGCTCAAGATTAGCGCCTTATCACTTGAGCCACAGTGCTACTTCTGACTTTTTTCTGCTTATGTTGTGCTGAGGAATTGAACCCAGGACCTCATGCATGCAAGGCAAGCACTCTACCACTGAGCCAACTTCCCAGCCCCACAACCTATTTTTGTATATCTCATGAGTTAAGAACAATTGTTCGGCCAAGCACTGGTGGCTTCTACCTGTCATTCTAGCTACTTGGGAGGCTGAGATCTGAGGATCGTGGTTTGAAGCCCACCGGGGCAGGAAAGTCTATGAAACTCTTATCTAGTTATCTACCAGAAAACCAGAAGTGGAGCTATGACTCAAACTAGCCTTGAGGAGAAAAATCTCAGGGACAGTGCCCAGGCCTGACTAAAAAAAAAGTTGAGTGAATGGGGGAAGAATACCTGTTCTGGGACTTTAGTGCTGGGCCTGAGTACTGTCCCTAAACTTTTTTTGCTCAAGGCTAGTGCTCTACCAGTGGAGCCTCAGCTCTACTGGTAGCATTTTAATGGTTAATTGGAGGTAAGAGTGACAGTGGAGACGAGACTTTCCTGCCTGGCTGGCTTCAAACCTCACATCTGTCTCCTGAGTAGCTAGGAATATAAGTCACTGGTGCCCAAAAATCCAAGCTGTGAGACCCTGAAAGGATTGGGAGTTGGATTGCCTCCTCCCAAATGCACTGTGGGAATGCTGAGCTTTCCTGGAAAGGTCAATCAATCTGGGCATAACAGGAACTCAGATTCTACCCTAAACCTTGCAGAAGCCTAAGGGTAGACTTAGATTTATGCAAATTGAGGGCTGTTTACTGTTTAGTTCCTTTTCCCCTTCCCCTTGCCATGAGGGACAGAAAACAAGAATTTGGGAGGTCAGACTTTCCAGTGTTAGAAAAAAAGAAAAAAGGAAACAAGCAAAATGTGACTTGTAACTGAGATCCTCTGTGACAGAAAGCCTGAAATAGTTATTGTCTGACTTTTACAGAAAATGGTTGCCAAGCTTTATTGGCTTATTAACATAGAAAGCAGCAGCCCACTTTCTAAAATAATTTACTGTGGAGTTTGGCTTCATATCTCTTTTTTTTGTTGTTTTTTTTTTTGGGTCCGGTCGTTGGGCCTGAACTCGGGCCTGGGCGCTGTCCCTCAGATCTTCAACTCAAGGCTAGCGCTCTACCACTTGAGCCACAGCACCATTTCCGGCTTTTTTTTTTTTTGCTTATGTGGTGCTGAGGAATTGAACCCAGTGCCTCAGGCATGCAAGGCAAGCGCTCTACCACTGAGCCACCTTCCCAGCCCCTTCATACCTTTTTTTATTATTTCTTTACTGACTTTAAGTGATTACATAAATTTCAGTTTTCTGGGATAGTGATACTTAGCTGAAGTCACAAACACATTTTAAGCTTCACAAGGTGAATTGTCATTATCTTCATCTCTCTTATGTTTTGGCTCTATAATAATTTTACAAGTTGTATAGGATTCAGTTCAGAGGTTTTGGGTGTTTCTTGGTCAATCCTGGGGCGTGAAATCACCAGTCTGGTCACTGTCCTTGAGATTTTTTTGCTCAAGGCTAGCACTATACCACTTTAAGCCGCAACTCCACGTACGTGTGTGTGTGTGTGTGTGTGTGTGTGTGTGTGTGTGTGTGTGTGTGTGTGTGTGTGTGTGTGTGTGTGTGTGTGTGTGTGTGTGTGTGTGTGTGTGTGTGTGTGTGTGTGTGTGTGTGTGTGTGTGTGTGTGTGTGTGTGTGTGTGTGTGTGTGTGTGTGTTCGTTCTGTGGGGCTTGAACTATGGACCTGGGCGTTTCCCTTCAGCTCAAGGCTAGGGCTTGAGCTAAGGGCTTCAGCTAAGGCTAGTGGCTACAATGTGTGTGTGTGTTTGTGTGTGTGTGTGCTAGGGCTTGAGCTAAGGGTTTCAGCTAAGGCTAGTGGCTACAATGTGTGTGTGTATGTGTGTGTGTGTGTGTGTGTGCTAGGGCTTGAGCTAAGGGCTTCAGCTAAGGCTAGTGGCTACAATGCTACTACCAGCTTTTTCTATTTATGTGGTGCTGAGGAATCAAACCCAGAGCCTCATGCATAGGAGGCAAGCACTCTACCACTGAACCACCTTCCCAGCCCTTCTGGCATTTTTTATGGTAAAATTTATTTAGTCACAAAATATAAAGGGCTTTTAAAAACTACAAAAAAAGACCAAGAATACTCCATTTGAAAAACAAAATTGGGATATACATAGATATCCCACAGTAATGAAGTATAGATTATTCTTACAGTGGAAGATGCCCCACCTGGCTCATAATAGAACCATAACTTGCTCTGGTGATGACTTAGCATTTTTCAGATACACTATGTTGACAAAAACTGAGGAAACAAGTATTCAAACACATGATGTAGAAGTAGAAGTAGACATTTAAGCTTTTCTGACACTTTCTTATACAACGTGTTGTTCTTTTAGATACTATCCACTGCTACACTTTACAAAATGTAAGCCAGCTGGGCCCTGGTGGCTCACGCCTGTAATCCTAGCTACTCAGGAGACTGAGATCCGAGGATCGTGGTTCAAAGTCACACCCACCAGAAAAGTCCATGAGATTCTATCTCCAGTTAACCACTAGAAAACCAGAAGTGGTGCTGTGGTTCAAGTGGTATAGCGCTTGCCTTAAGCTGAAGAGTGTAGGGATAGCACCCAAGCCCAGAGTTCTAGCCCCACAACTAACAGGAAAAAAAAAATTTAAGCCAGACATTAATGGCTCATGCCTGTAAATCTAGCTACTCAGGAGACTGATTGCTTAGGATCACAGTTCAAAACCATTCTGGGCAGGAAAGTCTGAGAGTCTTTTTTTTTTTTTTTTTTTGCCAATCCTGGGGCTTGAACTGTTAGGGCCTGGGCACTGTCCCTGAGCCTCTCTGGGCTCAAGGCTAGCACTCTACCACTTGAGCCACAGTGCCACATCCGGCTTTTTTTGTGTATGTGGTATTGAGGAATCAAACCCAGGGCCTCATGCATGCTAGGCAAGCACTCTACCACTAAGCCACCTTCCCAGCCCAGTCTGAGAGTCTTATCTCCAATTAATTACCAGAAAACCAGAAGTAAAGCTGTGGGTCAAGTGGTAGAGCACCAACCTTGAGGAGGAAAACCTCAGGGACAGCACCCAGACCCTAAATTCAAGCCCCATGACCAACAACAAATAAACATTTAAACTTACTAAAGAGTTAATATTTGTTTGATTTGTTGTCACAGTAAAATACGCAAGTAAAATATGTTGTCTCATGGTGTCTCGTGATTTCTGTCTAAGCTTCTTTGTCTTTTTCTTTTTTGGTACTGGGGATCAAACCCAAGACGTTGCACTTGCTAGGCCAGTGCTTTGCCACTGAGCTACATCCCAGCCCTATCTAAGCTTCTTTGGAGGTAGAGAAGGATCGCAGTTTGAGGCCAGACGGGAAAAAAGTTAGCAAGACTTAGTTCGTGACTTAGAATGGACATGAAGGACTTTTGTTTGATGCAGTACTAATGATTGAATCCAGTATGTCAGGCATATTAGGCAAACACTGAATCACATTGTCAGCCCCAGAAGTCATCTTTTATCTGTTCTTTTTCCCAAACAAGGAGTATGGAAAGGAATGTACTATTTTGGGAGAAAAAGTAAAAATCTTCCTTGTAATTCCAATTAATAATTCTCAGTCTTCTTTCTTTCAGATTGGTTTTCCTCCCTTGCTTAGTATTGTAAGCAGAATGAATCAGGTAAATTATAGTAAAATAATAGTATCTACATTCTTTTGTTTACAATATTATGGAAGTATTTGAGTATATTTAGTGTATTTAGTGTGTGGTATGCAAGAAGTTGTTCTAAGCTTCTTGGGGTTTATATGTAATCCTTACTATATCTCTTGTAGGGACTTACCTTATATTTAATCCTTACTATATCTCTTGTAGGGACTTACCAATGATGGTTTTTGGTTTTTGTTTTTTTTTGCCAGTGAGTTTCTTTTGCTCAATGCTAGTGCTCTACCACTTCAGCCACAGTGCCACTTCTGGCTTTTTCTGTGTATAAGGTACCGAGGAATCGAACCCAGAGCTTCATGCATGCAAGGCAAGCACTTTACCACTAAGCCACATTCCCAGCCCCTTATAATGTTATTGTTTTTTTTTTTTTTAATAGACGAGGAAATAAAATCCAAGGCTGAATTACTTGCATGTGGCTTTTCAGAAAATAAGTGACAGCACTGAGAAAAAAATGGCAGGTTGATTTGATTCAAAGTTCTTGTTCCTGATAGGATGCTAAATTAGTGATGTGTGTATATTTCAGTTTTAAGTCTGAGATTCTGAGGCTTACAGTAAATATTACTTCTAGATTGGCATTTGTGTGTGTGTGTGTGTGTGTGTGTGTGTGTGTGTGTGTGTGTGCGTGTGCGTGCACGTGCTCATGCACACACTACAACTGGGCTTGAATTCATGACCTTACACGCTTAGCTTTTTTGCTCAAGGCTACCACTGGAGCCATAGCTCTACTTGGGAGTTTTGGTAGTTACTTGGAGATGATAAGGGTCTCATAGACTTTTCTGCCCAGATTGGCTTCAAACCTCAATCCTCAGATCTCAGCCTCCAGAGTAGGATTACAGAATTATTTTTATTTTACTTTTTTTTTGTCAGTGGTGGGGCTTGAACTCTGGACCTGGGCATTGTCCCTGAGTTCTTCAGCTCAAGGGGAGTGCTTTACCACTTGACCTACAGCTCTACTTCTGGTTTTCTGATGGCTAATTGGAGATAAGAGTCTCATGGACATTCTTACCCAGGCTGGCTTTGAACCACAATCCTCAGATCTCAGCCTCCTGAGTAGCTAGGATTAAAGCTGTGAGCCACCATACCCAGCCAAGACTTGTTTTTTTAAGAGTATGAACTTGCTGGGTGACACTGAGATTTACTATATTAATAACCTGACTTCTGGAATTGAAACACTTTTATACAGCTACCTAAAATTAAAACAGTCTGAAGTTTCTCAGTAGTTAAACACTAAATTAGTTGTTATAAACTAAGTTCTAGGATTTAAATAAAAGCCTTGATACTTAAGCGTGTAAGATTATTTCTCAGGGCTGGGAAGGTGGCTCAGTGGTAGAACACTTGCTTTGCATGCCTGAGGCCCTGGGTTTGATTCCTCAGCACCACATAAGCAAAAAGGAAAAATTATTTCTCTTAAAAGCCTCTTCCAAATAGATAATTATCTAATGAAGTTTCTAAGTAGGGCCACAGTTTTCTTTGAAGTTCTAAAAAATGTAAACATCAGAATTGCTAACTTTCTGGAACACTTGTCAGTGTTTTTTACTAATACAATTCTTCTGCATCCCATCTTTTTAATTTTTTTTATTTTTTAGGCAACAGTAACTAGTGTGTTGGAATATCTGAGCAATTGGTTTGGAGAAAGAGACTTCACTCCAGAATTGGTAGTATTGCATCTTTTTGTTCTCTTAAGGCAGGCAAAATTATGTATACAACTACAGTAAGAATCTCAGTAATGACCCATTTGATAGTCAGAGAATATTTTGAAGTCTACAATGCCCTGTACCTATTGTGACAGGACAGAAGAGACATCACTTGGTTCTCCAGGTGATCCTTTGTTGTACATATCATACCACAGTTAAATGTCTTATGAACTTACTCATGGCAAATTGGCAAGTACAATCTCAGGCCTGTAGATAATAAATGAAATTTATGGTTCAAGAGCTGTCTGCTGAGGGCTGGGAAGGTGGCTCAGTGGTAGAGTGCTTGCCTTGCATGCACAAGGCCCTGGGTTTGATTCTTCAGTACCACATAAGCAGAAAAGGCCAGAAGTGGCGCTGTGGCTCAAGTGTTAGAGCACTCACCTTGAGCTGAAGAGCTGAGGGACAGCGCCCAGCCCCAGAGTTCAGGCCCCACGACCAACAAAAAAAAAAAAAAAAGCTGTCTACTTACTTTTTAAATTTTTCTTTAGGGACGGTGGTTTTATGCTTTGTTGGCTTGCCTTGAAAAACCCTTGTTACCTGAGGCTCACTCACTCATTCGGCAGCTGGCAAGAAGGTGCTCTGAAGTGAGGCTTTTAGTGGTAAGTTACTCCTCACTGTTGCAAATTAAAAGCATCTGCCAATCTGTATGGTACAATATGTCTTAGTTGGAATTAGAGGCCACAAAAACAGAAAGATGCCAAATTATAGTAAGTCCAATTAAGATGTTTTCCTCAGATAAAGGAAATCTAAAGGTGGGCAAATGAGATCTAAAATGACAATGGTCTTTACCTTTCATTCTTCCCTTTTGATTTCCATTCCTATTTTAGTCCATTTTGTGTTTTCCATTCAGGGGATTAAATCCCATGCTAGGCAAGCCTTCTCTCATTAGCTTCTTTCCCAGCCTGAAAAGAGGTACTTCAGTTTTGGAGGCTGAAAGCTCAAGGTCACAGGCTCCATCTGTTCAGTCACCACATGGCAGGAGTGAGTGCAAGCGCAGCTAGCGGGGAAGTACCGGGCTCACTTTGTAACACCCCCTCACCCTTGGCAAAGCTAATCTCAGAGATAATCTTAAATGCTTCTTTTGTGGTCGTTAACTCTGGGATTTTTCTCCTCTTCCTTGGAGGGTTCTTTTTGCCACATAATGATTGTCATAAATTAATGTTTCATATTTTCAATAGAAATAAAAGGAAACTTATTCTAAAACAGCCCTTTTTTTGTTTTTTTGTTTTTTTTTTTTCCAGGACAGCAAAGATGATGAAAGAGTTCCTGCTTTGAACTTATTAATCTGCTTGGTTAGCAGGTATAGTTTAAGTAAATTTGAACTTCTTATTTATTAATGAGGGTAGAACATGTTTAATTTTGTTGCATTTGTATTTTTTAATTAATCTTTGGTTCACTTCAATTGATGAATTCATGCTCTGTTTTTGGTTGTTTTGTTTTGTTTTGTTTTCCCCAGTCCTGGGGCTTGAACTCAGGGCTTGGACACTGTCCTTGAGCCTCTCTGTGCTCAAGGCAAGCACTCTACCACTTGACCCACAGTACCACACCTGGCTTTATCTGTTTATGTGGTACTGAGTGCTAGAGTGCTAGGCAAGCACTGTACCACTAAGCCACATTCCCAGGCTGTCCCTGAGCTTTTTCCACTCAAGACAAGCACTCTATCTCCTTGAGTTATAGTGCCACTTCCAGTTTCCTGGTGATTAACTGGAGATAAAAGTCTCATGAACTTTCCTGCCTGGACTGGCTTCAAACCATCATCCTCAGATCTCAGATATATATCCTCAGATATATAGATATATAGATATATAGATATATATTTTTTTGTGTGTCATGGCCTGGGCACTGTCCCTCAGCTCTTCAGCTCAAGGCTAGGGCTGTACCACTTGAGCCACAGCACCACTTCCAGTTTTCTGGTGGTTTATTGAATATAAGCATCTCACGGTTGTTCCTGCCCAGGCTGGCTTTGAACCATGATCCTGATACCAGCATCCTGAGTAGCTAGGATTATAGGCATGAGCCACTGGTGCCCAGCTTGAACAACTATTTTCTTTTTGTTGTTGTTGTTTTTTTGGGGGGGTCCGGTCATGGGGCCTGAACTCTGGGCCTAGGCACTATCCCTCAGCTCTTCAGCTCAAGGCTAGCGCTGTACCACCTGAGCCACAGCACCACTTCTGGCTTTTTTTCTTTTTGCTTATGTGGTGCTGAGGAATCGAACCCAGGGCCTCAGGCATTCAAGGCAAACGCTCTACCACTGAGCCACCTTCCCAGCCCCAACTGTTTTCTTAATCAACAATAATTATGTTGTTAATAATAGTTTACATTTACTAGGCACTTAGTGCTAAGCATTCTTTTGTATTATAATATGAACTTATTTATTCCCTACATGGAAGGTACAACATCAGTTTACAGATAAGGAAAACAAGACAGAGAGGGAAACAGCTTTCCTACATTTCTACCATCCCAGAGCTAGCAAATAGTACAGCTGGCAACCAGATAGCTTATCTCACAACTATGCTGTTTTGTTTGTTCTGATTGAATTCAAAGCTCTACCACTTGAGCCACACTCTCAGTTGCAAAAGCCAAGGAAAATAGTACATTTCTTTTTGGACAATATCACCTCCTTCCCTCACTCCCAGTTTTTTTTTTTTTTATGTGGTGCTGAGGAATCGAACCCAGGGCCTCAGGCATGCAAGGCAAGCGCGCTACCACTGAGCCACCTTCCCAGCCCCTCCCAGTTTTTATAACTAGTATTTTTGCAATACATCAGGCTATATTTTTCAAGATGAAGATGTAGATTTAGAAATGGTACCATAGCCAGGTGCCAGTGGCTCACGCCTATAATCCTAGCTACTCAGGAGGCTGAGATCTGAGGATCACAGTTCAAATCCAGCCCAGACAAGAAAGTCCGTGAGATCTGATCTCTAATTAATTATCAGAAAACCAGAAGTGATGCTGTGGCTCAAGTGGTAGAGCACTATCCTTGAGCTGAAGAGCTGAGGGACAGTGCCCATGCCCAGAGTTCAAGGCCATGACTGACAAAAACAAAAAGAAAGAAATGGTAAATAGTAAATAAAGCCAGAGATATAAACTAGCTTCTGGGTAATGACTGAAATTTTACCATATTATATGATTATAAAAGCATAAATGTTCAAGTGTATTGCTTATGATTTTTCCCCCTCAAAAAGTTAGATAAGGGCTGGGAAGGTGGCTCAGTGGTAGAGTGTTTGCCTCGCATGCATGAGGCCCTGCGTTCGATTCCTCAGCACCACATAAGCAGAAAAAGCCGGAAGTGGCGCTGTGGCTCCAGTAGTAGAGTGCTAGCCTTGAACTGAAGAGTTGAGGGACAGCGCCCAGGCACAGAGTTCAGGCCCCATGACAGGCAGAAAATAAATAAATAAATAAAGTTAGATAAAAGCCAGGCACCAGTGGCTCACACCTAATCCTAGCTACTCAAGAAGTTAAGATCTGAGGTTGCAGTTCTAGGCTACCCCAGACAGGAAAGTCTCTGAAACTCTGATCTCCAATTAACTACCAAAAAAGCTGGAAGTAGAGCTGTAGCTCAAATGATAGCATCCGAGCCTTGAACACAAAAGCTTAGAGACTGCTCCCATGCCCTAAGTTCAAGCCTTAGCACTGACACAAGAGAGGGAGGTAAGGAAGTTAGATCAAAGGAACTAGCAGACTTCCTTCAGTGATTAAAAAACAAAACAAAAACTAGACACCTGCTTAGCAAGTATAAGGTCTTGAGTAAAAACCCCAGTACCAGATTTTTTTTTCCAGTCAGCCTTATTCCCAGCCCACCAGATTTTTTTTTTAATCATAAAAATAGAATCCAAGATTCTGAAGCTATAGGCTTCACTTAAAAGGATCTATAGTGGTAGGCAAGAGGGTTGCAATTGGAGGCTAGCAAGTGTTAGGTTTAATTGCAAATAAACCTAAATAAATAAGACTTAATAGAAGATTGTAGCAGATTTGAAGAAATGTCTTATCTTTTTGTAATATTAGCTTAAATGTAAGTATCAAATATTGCTTTAACTCTTCTGTTTTCTTGTTTATATGGGTACCTTTAAGGGAATAAGTGGTAATTATCTTTCAAGCTTCTTATTATGGAGATTTTCAGACACATACAAATGTGATAAAATTAAAACCCTAAATCCACCCATCACCCAAGAGTTATTAACCATTATTCAACTGTTATTGATTTCAACAGCGTATTTATTTCTCCCTATCATTTGTTTAATACATTTTAAACAATACCCAGATGCTGCTGTTGTTTACCTATAGCAAACCTGTTTAGTAATTCTATAATATCATCTGGTGCCTAGGCCATGTTTCATATCCTCTAGCCATCCTGAAAATTTTTAAATTTTTTAAAATTTAAATTTTGAAATTTTAAATTATAATCTTCTATTTCTAGAATTTCTAATTTTATATTTTCAACTGAACTTGGGTTACTAAGACTGCAAAAAGTTAAACAATGCATCAGTGATAAAACCTTAAAACTAAGGACAGAGCTAGGCTCAAGCCTGTAATCCTAGCTAATCAGGAGGCTGAGAGCTGAGTCCTTGAGACTCTTATCTCCAATAAACCACTAAGAAAAACAGAAGTGGCCTGTGGTTCAAGTAGTAGAGCTCTGGCCTTGAGCTGAAGAGCTGAGGGGTAGCACCCAGGCCCGGGAGTTCAAGCCCCACGACCAACAACAACAAAAAAATAAAGCCTGGCACTAGTGACTCATGCCTGTAATCCTAGCTATTCTGGAGGCTGAAATCAGAGGATCACAATTCCAAGAAAGCCCCAGGCAGGAAAATTGTAAGACTCTTACCTCCAATAAACCACTCAGAAAAAGCTGGAAGTCAGGCTGGGAAGGTGGCTCAGTGGTAGAGCGCTTGCCTTGCATTCATGAGGCCCTGGGTTCAATTCCTCAGCACCACATAAGCAAAAAGAAAAAAAGCCGGAAGTGGTGCTGTGGCTCTAGTGGTAGAGTGCTAGCCTTGAGCTGAAGAGCTGAGGGACAGCGCCCAGGCCCAGAGTTCAGGCCCCACAACTGGACCAAAAAAAAAAAAAAAAAGCTGGAAGTGGAGCTGTGGCTCAGTGGTATAGTGCTAGCCTTAATCTAGAAGAAGCTCAGGGACAATGGGCAGACAGGCCCCATGCCAAAAACAAAAATAAAACCATGTATCCTCCATATGGTTATGTATGTATGTATGCCCTGGGGCCTGGATGCTGACCATGAGCTGTTTTTGCTCAATGCCAGCACTCTACTATTTGAGCCACAGCTCCACTTCCAACTCCCCGTCTGCCCCTCCACTCCACCCGCCCCCCTCCCCACCCAGTTGTGGGGCCTGAACTCTGTGCCTGGGCGCTGTCCCTCAGCTCTTCAGCTCAAGGCTAGTGCTCTACCACTTGAGCCACGGAGCCACTTCCGGCTTTTTCTGCTTACGTGGTGCTGAGGAATAGAACCTCATGCATTCATTCAAGGCAAGCACTACCACTGAGCCACCTTCCCAGCCCCCACTTCCAACTTTTTGGGTACTTTATTGGAGATAAGAGACTCACGGACATTTCTGTCCAGGCTGGATTCGGACCTCAATCTCAAATCTCAGCCTACTAAGTAGTTAGGATTGCAAGCATGAGCCACCAGTGTCTAGCAGTGTCCAGCTATTTCTGAGACTGTGTTCACTGTTGGTCCCTGCCTCCTAAGTAACTGGGATTACAAATGTTGTCACCATGCCCAGCTCCTCACCCATTTTTTAGGAATAACCACCTCCCATTATATAGATACGCTGTCGGTTATTCAATTAGTCCCCTTATTGAAAAGATACTTCATTTGTGTTCTTTGGATGATAACAAGCAGTACTATATTTGTACATACATTGAATTTTCTTTTCACTAGGTATTTTGACCAGCGTGATTTAGCTGATGAGCCATCTTGATATTGCTGATCTCTCAGTGACAGAAGGTAATTCTGCTGAAGACAGCCTAAATTTGAGGAAGTATTGGGAACTCCAGTACAGATTACATCACTTCAACACTGTGAAGGGCCTTCACCATGTACCTCAAGTGCATGTCCAGGATGTAGATTGGCTGAAATATGTGGAAAATTCCACCTGGTAGTCAGTGAACTGTTTGTATTGCTTTCCATAGTCACATGCATTTGAAAGTATCATTTATCCTCAAAGCAGCCTGCACAGGAACTTTACAATGAAGTTTTATAGAGGTCCTTGGTGCTGCTTCATTGTTTAAACTTTTTAAAGAAAATGTGTTTGGGTTATTCATATTTTGAACAAAATAAACCACAATTATTGTCCTGAATATTATAATTAAAATAAGAGTCTAAATGCAAATTTATTTAAAAACTAATCAAATAGTCTCTTTTAAATTTAACACTTGTTTGTTTTGTTGTGTGTTTTTGTCCGTTGTGAGGCCTGAACTCTGGGCCTAGATGCTGTCCCTGAGCTCTTCAGCTCAAGGCAAGCACTCTGCCACTTAAGCCACAGCGCCACTTCCGGTTTTCTGGTGGCTTATTGGAGACTAAGAGTCTCATGGTCTTTCCTACCCAGGCTGACTTTGAACAGCGATCCTCAGATCTCAGCCTTCTAAGTAGCTAGGATTACAGGCGTGAGCCACTGGCGCCTGGCAATACTTTTATAAGTACTTTTTTTTTTTTTTAATCTTTTGCAAGCAAATCAACTTCAGTAATACTCTGATAGGTCAAGTGTTTAACTTTTCTGTCAATCTGTTTATCTCACTTATAATTTATTTATACTTTTTCCTTTAATAACAAAAGGTACAGGCAATATTGGTTACTCAAAGTAGGAGTGTACTTTTTTCATAGAATAGCAAGTCTGAAAAACTGGCCATTAACACTGGTTCAAGGCCTTGATGATATCCAGGTCTCTGTCCTTCTTTTAGTTCTTCCCTCATGGTAGCAAGACTGCTGCTTCAGTCTGGGCATCCTGGTACATACTAGCCCAAGCTAGCCTCAAACTCTTAATCCTCTTGCCTCAGGATCCTGAGTTATAGGTGTGTACTATCATACCCAGTCACATCACCAGCCTTAACAGAAGTAGGTTCCAAAGGCATAAGAAAAAAAAAAAGTCATAAGGTGTTGGGTTGGCAGTTAACAGTCTCTACCATAAAGAGTTTAAATTACCAGCCTGTACCACAACTAGCTATAATAGTGTCACTTTTTTTGAATGTATCAGTATTGTGGACTTACATAATAAAGGCAAATCATCAATTGTTTTTAAATTTCTTCTATAGTGGCCAAACAAATGCTATTCACACAGAAGAAAAGTTTTCTTTTTTTTTTTTTTTTTTTGGTCGGCTGTGGGGCTTGAGCTACAGCACCACTTCCGGCTTTCTGGTGGTTTTATTGGAGATAGGAGTCTCATGGTCTCTCCTGCCCGGGCTGGCTTTGAACCACGATCCTCAGATCTCAGCCTCCTGAGTAGCTAGGATTACAGGCGTGAGCCACCAGTGCCCAGCAAAAGAAAAGTTTTCTGAGAACTAGTTTAACACTAAAAATAAGGTAATGTCACCAGATACCAAGGACTTATGGCAGAAAATTCCTCAAGACTCTCTCTTGTTAACCAGCAAAATGCTAGACTGGGAGTATGGCTCAAGTTGGTAGAGTGCCAGCCATGAGCAAAAAAGCTGAGCAAGAACATGAGGCCCGGGCTGGGAAGGTGGCTCAGTGTTAAGAGTGCTTGCTTTGTATGCATGAGGCCCTGGGTTCAATTCCTCAGCACCACATAAACAGAAAAGCCAGAAGTAGCACTGTAGCTCAAGTGGTCAAGCGCTAGCCTTGAGCTGAAGAGCTGAGGGACAGCGCCTAGGCCAGAGTTCAAGACCCATGACCGACATACATACATACATACATAAATAAATTAATTAATTAATTTTAAAAAAGAACATGAGGCCCTCGAAACCATGCATGGCACTAGTACAAAAAAAAAGCTATTTTGCATGTGCAATAGATAAAAGGTTTTGTTTTGTTATTTAACCTTAATCCAGTTCCATCTCTATAGGCAAGTTGAAGGATTTCTGTTACCATGAAATGCCATTTTTGCATTTGTTTTTGTTTGTTTGTTTTATTGGGTCTGGTCATGGGACCTGAACTCTGGGCTTGGGCGATGTCCCTCAGCTCTTCAGCTCAAGGCTAGCACTCTTATCACTTGAGCCACAGTGCCACTTCCGGCTTTTTTTCTTTTTGCTTATGTGGTGCTGTCAAACCCAGGGCCTTATGCATGCAAGGCAAGTGCTCTATGACTGAGCCACCTTCCCAGCCCCCCAAAAATATTTTTTAGGGGGGTCCGGTCGTGGGGCCTGAACTCTGGGCCTGGGCACTGTCCCTCAGCTCTTCAGCTTAAGGCTAACACTCTACCACTTGAGCCATAGCACCACTTCTGGCTTTTTTCTTTATGTGGTGCTGAGGAATCGAATCCAGGGCCTCAGGCATGCAAGGCAAGCGCTCTACCACTGAGCCACCTTCCCAGCCCCCAAAAAATATATATATATTTTTTTTTTTGGTCGGCCGTGGGGCTTGAACTCTGGGCCTGGGCGCTGTCCCTCAGCTCTTCAGTTCAAGGCCAGCGCTCTACCACTTGAGCTACAGCGCCACTTCCGGTTTTCTGGTGGTTTATTGGAGATAGGAGTCTCACGGTCTCTCCTGCCCGGGCTGGCTTTGAACCGCGATCCTCAGATCTCAGCCTCCTGAGTAGCTAGGATTACAGGTGTGAGCCACCAGCGCCCGGCTCCCAAAAAATATTTTAAAAAGTCAGAACTATTGTGAATTTTCAAGTCTGATATATTTTTATGTCATGTGCCCTATATATAGCATGTGCAGTAAAAGGTTTTTGTTTTTTTGGCCAGTCCTGGGGCTTGAACTGAGGGCCTGGACATTGTCCCTGAGCTTCTTTTGTTCAAGACTCGTACTCTACCATTTGAGCCACAGTACCACTACTGGGTTTTCTGTTTATGTGGTACTGAGGAATCAAACCCAGGGCTTCATGCATGCTAGGCAAGCACTCTACCACTAAGCCACATTCCCAGCTCCTGGAACCGATTTGATACTAAACCAAGTAAGATCTTTCCATGTGAATGCTTATAAATTTACTTAATCTTTTTTTTTTTTTTTGGTCAGTTGGGCTTGAACTCTGGGCCTGGGCACTGTCCCTGAGCTTTTTTCAGCTCAAGGCAAGCCATAGCACTTCTGGTTTTCAAGATTCTCATGGACTTTCTTGCCCGGGCAGGCTTTGAACCGCTATCCTCAGATCTCAGCCTACTGAGCTGCATTACAGGTATGAGCCACCGGCGCCAGCTCTACTTCATCCTTCTTAACAGCTGCAGAGAATATCTTTGTATGCAAGCCTAATCTGATTAGGTGTTTCCAATGAGTTTTTTTTTTCTTTTTTTTGGTCTGTCGTGGGGCTTGGGCCACTGTCCCTGCACTCTTAAGCTCAAGACAAGCACTCTACCGTTTGAGCCACTTCCAGTTTTCGAGTGGTTTATTGGAGATAGGAGTCTCAAGGACTTTCTTGCCCAGGCTGGCTTTGAACCGTGATCCTCAGATCTCAGTCTCCTCAGTAGCTAGGATTACAGGCGTAAGCCACCAGCGCCCAGCACCAATGAGTATTTTTTTGGGGGGTCCAGTCGTGGGACCTGAACTCTGGGCCTGGGTGCTGTCCCTCAGCTCTTCAGTTCAAGGCTAGCGCTCTACCACTTGAGCCACAGCACCACTTCCGGCTTTTTTCTTTTTGCTTATGTGGTGCTGCGGAATCGAACCCAGGGCCTCAGGCATGCAAGGCAAGCGCTCTACCACTGAGCCACCATCCCAGCCCACCAATGAGTATTTTAAATAGTGAAGATCCTTTTTCATAGTTTTTGCATCTCTTTCTTAGGATAGCTTTGAAGAAATTGGACTGCTGCAGTGCTCACATAGCATGAACAAGGCTCTGGTTTCAATCCCCAGCTCCAAAAGTTGCTGAAATCAGGGTGTTTTCTTTTTTCTTTTGTCAGTCATGGGGTTGATCTCTGAGCCTGGGCATATTCCTTAGCCTATTTTGCTCAAAGCTAGTGCTCTACCACTTGAGCCACAGCTCCACTTGTTTTTTGAGTGGTTAACTGGAGATGAGTCTCACAGGGACTTTTTTGCCAGGGCTGGTTTTGAACTGTGATCCTCAGATTTCAGCCTCCTGAGTAGCTAAGATTACTGGTGTGAATCACCAGGACCATCTTAGCCTAATATTTTCAAGTTTCATTTGTGAACCACATCAGCTTTTTTTTGTTGTTGGTCATGGGCCTTGAACTCAGGGCCTGGGTGCTATCCCTTAGCTCTTTTACTCAGGGCTAGCATTCTCCCACTTTAAGCCACAGGTGCACTTCCAGTTTTCTGGTGTTTAATTGGAGATAAGTGTCTCACAGCCTTTCCTGACCAGGTTGGCTTTGAACCACCTGTCCTCAGATCGCAGCCACCTAAGTAGCTAGGCTCACAGGCGTGAGTTACTAGCACCTGGCCGGTCACACAGGCTTTTTGTTTGTTTTGGGTTTTTTTTTTTTTTTTTTTTTTGCCAGTCCTGGGGCTTGTACTCAGGGCCTGAGCACTGTCCTTGAGCTTCTTTTGCTCAAGGCTAGCACTCTACTACTTGAGCCACAGGACCACTTCCAGCTTTTTCTGTTTATGTGGTACGGAAAAATCGAACCAAGGGCTTCATGCATACTAGGCAAGCATTCTACCGCTAAGCCACATTCCCAGCCCCACACAGGCTTTTTAAAGGAGAAATAGTACTGCATTGTACTGCTACATTTTCTTTGTCCATTCACTCCTACCTACTTAAGATTTCCCACCTTAGTTATTGTAGATGTTACAGTGAACAGGGAGTGATTTCTTCCAGATCTTAATTTCTCTTCTTTTGAATACTGTTTCATCTTAACAGTAGAGTAGTTCCTACAAAAGACTGCCCCAAACTGTCTATTTGGAGTTAGTTGGGATGACAAAAGTTCTAACACCAGAGTAAATCAATCCAGTGTGTTAAGGAACTTGTACATTCGTGGGACACAACAAAGTGTTGACCTTAATATGTCAGCCACAAGGGGTTTGGAGACAAGTTATTTTATATGTCTTAGGGCCAGGACTTGTATGTTAGTGTTTGGATCAACAACCAAAATGCCTTTAACAGTACCTAGAAATGTTCAAGACCTGGTTTGAGTTCCTATATAGCTAGCTGGATCAGAGCTTTCAAGGGACCTTGCTTTGCTGTTTGTGTCAGAGTGGAGAAAATGTGGTGGGTGGTTTGTGGGACCCTGTATAAATGGGAGAACTGGGTCATATGGTAGTTGTACTTTTAATTTCTTAGGAACCCTGGTTTCCACATTCTTCCTTTCATGGTCATGAGATCAGTGCAGATTGCCTTAAGACAGCCATCATCACATACCTTCACTAAGATGCAAGAGGGGACTGGGAATGTGGCTTAGTGGTAGAGTGCTTGCCTAGCATTCATGAAGCCCTAGGTTTGATTCCTCAGTACCTAACATAAACAGAAAAAGTGAGAAGTGGTGCTGTAGCTGAAGTGGTAGAGCGCTAACCTTGAGCACAGAGAGGCTCAAGGACAGAGCCAGGCCCTGAGTTCAAGCCCCAGGACTGGCCAAAAAGAGAAAGAGAGACAGACAGACAGACAGACAGAGGGACAGAGAGAGACAGGCGCAAAAGAATGGAACCTGGGGATGCTGGCTCACACCCATCATCCTAGTTTCTCAAAGGCTGGTACTGGGGATCACAGTTCAAACTCAGCTGTGGGTAGGAAAGTCTGGAAAATTCCATTTTGCTGATTAACCAGCAAAATGCTAGATTGGAAGCATGATTCAGTTGGTAAAGCACTATGCTTGAGCAAGAGCTCAAGACCTTAAACACAAGCCTCAGGATCAGCACAAAAAAGGGGGTCGAGAGGTCAGAGTTAATCTGTCATGTATTTTTTTTTTTCAGTGCTAGGGATTGAACTGAGAGTCTCATGTGAAAGACAAGCACTCTACCACCAGATTGTACCCCTAACCCTTGTATCCATGTTTGTGATTTTTTTGTTTTTGTCATATGTACCCCAAGGTGGACTCATGCTTGCAGTCTAGCCTAGACTGGTCTTAAACTTGGAACCTTCATGCCTCCATCTCCTAAATGGTGGGGTTACAGGTGTGTGCTACCAACCCTTATTGCTTCTATTCATTTTGAAAGCAACAAGAAATTTTCCAAAACCCAGATTTCTCCCTTTTAGCTCATTATCTAGAACTTTCTCAAAATATCAGGATAAGCAAAATTACCATGATTATCTTAGAATCTACTCAACACACACTTTCATGGGACTAGGGAAGTGGTACCTCACTATAGTACAAAGCAGCCAGAATGTAACCACCAGGCTGGGGATTAGCTCAGGGGCAGTATTTACCTAGCACATAAGAGGTTATAAAGGGAGTTATCAGAGGGAAGATGGGTCAACAAATGAATAACTATGTGGCTTGAAATACCTTTCTCACAAACATACTACATTTGCCCTATTTTGTAATTCTGTATATTGATCTTTTTTTATTTTTTTTTAAAATTTTTGTTGGTCATGAGGGCTGAACTCTGGGCCTGGGCGCTGTCCCTCAGCTCTTCAGCTCAAGGCTAGCACTCTACCAATTGAGCCACAGCGCCACTTCTGGCTTTTTTCTTTTTGCTTATGTGGTGCTGAGGAATCGAACCCAGGGCCTCTGGCATGCAAGGCATGCGCTCTACCACCGAGCCGCCTTTCCAGCCCCTCCATTGATCTTTTTTAAATGCCAAAGTTTAGTCAGGCACTGCTGGATCACCCCTATAAAGCCTATAAGGATTACAGGCCTGAGCCACTGGTGCCCAGCAGCTTTTCTCTTTTTTAAATGACATTTTTATTAAAATAAAGCTGGAATGTGAGGACCAAGGTTTGAAGCCAGCACAAGCAGACAAATCCTAGAAACTCTTACCTTCACTTAACCAGCAAAAAGAACTGAAGGTATGGCTCAAATGGTAGAGCACCAGCCTTGAGTGAAAAGCTTAGTTAAGAGCACATCCCTGAAGCACCGATGGCTCATGCCTGTAATTCTAGCTACGCAGGAGGCTAAGATCTGAGGATTACGGTTCAAAGCCAGCCAGGGCAGGAAAGTCCATGAGACTTTTTTTTTTTTTTTTTTGGTCCAGTCATGGGGCCTGAACTCTGGGCCTGGGCACCGTCCCTTAGCTCTTCAGCTCAAGGCTAGCACTCTACCACTTGAGCCACAGTGCCACTTCCGGCTTTTTTCTTTTTGCTTATGTGGTGCTGAGGAATCGAACCCAGGGCCTCAGGCATGCAAGGCAAGCACTCTACCACTGAGCAACCTTCCCAGCCCCAAGTCCATGAGACTCTTATCTCCAATAAACCACCAGAAAATCAGAATAGCACTGTGGCTCAAGTGGTAAAGCACTAGCCTTGAGCTGAAGAGCTGAGGGACAGTGCCCAGGCCCAGAGTTCAAGCCCCACAACTGACCAAAAAAAAAAAAAAAAGACACAGTCCCTAATGCAAGCCTCAATTAGCAGTACACACACACACATATATATATATATGTATATATACAAAACCTGACAAAACTACATTATGTTTTTACATTTCTCATGGTCTTTCCTTAATTTAAGTATTTTTTTCCTCAAAATCTGATAAACTTGTTCTAAATCATATGAAAATTAGGATAGCTTTAATAAATTTATTTAAATTTACATCTTGAGGCCAGATGCTGGTGACTCACATCTCTAATACTAGCTACATAGGAGATTGAGCTCTAGAGAACTGAAGTTCAAAGCCAGCTCAAGCGGAAAAGTCTGAGACTGCACTGCCAACTAACTAGAAAAAAAAAAGCCAGACTGGGAGTATGGCTTAAGTGATAGAAGACCAAGTGTGAGCAAGGAAGCTCTCAGCAAGAACACCAGGTCCTGAATTCAATTCCTGGAACCCACATCCCCCTAAAAAACAAAAGAAAAAATTGTATCATGATAATACAGTATACTTTTCTATTTCATATTTAGAAAGGTATACTGAGTTTCGGTTGCCTAATTTTGGGGGGAGGGTTGATATTAAGAGATTCAACTCAGTCTCATGATTGCTAGGCAGGTACTCTACTACTTGAACTATTCCCCAGCCCCTTTTTGGGTTGGCTGTTTTCAAGACAGGGACTCCCTTTATACCCTAGCCATCTTGAACTGTCATCTTCCCATTTTTGGTTTTTGGTTTTTTTTTTGGGTCCGGTCGTGGGGCCTGAACTCTGTGCCTGGGCGCTGTCCCTCAGCTCTTCAGCTCAAGGCTAGCGCTCTACCACTTGAGCTACAGCACCACTTCCGGCTTTCTTTTTTCTTATGTGGTGCTGAGGAATCGAACCCAGGGCCTTGAGCATGCAAGGCAAGCGCTCTACCACTGAGCCACCTTCCCAGCCCATCTTCCCATTTTTGGTTTCACTTGGTTGCTGGGATAACAGTGCTATTAGGCCCAGTCACTATGCTTCCCAGTAGATGGAATAACAGACCTACACCATAGTGTCCAGCCATTGGCTGAAATGAACTAATGAACTAAATGCCCTGGCTGACCTCAACCTCCATCTCTGATCTCCAGCTCCCAATAAATAGCTAATTCTAATTGCTAATTTTCTATTCATTTGTTAAAGGAGTCACTCTTTTCTAATTTGCTTATTTATTTATTTGTCAGTCGTGGCGCTTGAACTCTGGGCCTGGGCGCTGTCCCTACGCTCTTCAGCTCAAGGTGAGCGCTCTACCACTTAAGCCACAGCACCACTTCCAGTTTTCTAGTGGTTAACTGGAGATAAGAGTCTCAAGGACTTTTCTGCCCCGGCTGGCTTTGAACCATGTTCCTCAGATCTCAGTCTCCTCTGTAGCTAGGATAACAGGCGTGAGCCACTGGCACCCAGTTCTAATTTGCCAATTTCATACGTGTTTCCGTGCCAATCACCCTCCGCCCCCCATTTCAGTAGTTAAATGGTAAACACTTTTCATTTTCTTTTGTTTCCTGCCCTTGAGCTAGTGATCCTCCTGCCTTCACTTCCCTTAGGTATTACCCACCACACCAGACATAAGTGCAGTTAAATAATCAAAGGCAAGCATTCCAATATGCAAAGTTTTAACAAATTTCAAAGACAGGGCTGGCGCTTGCCTTGCATGCATGAGGCCCTGGGTTCCATTCCTTAGCACCACATAAGCAGGAAAAAAAAGCCGGAAATGGCGCTGTGGCTCAAGTGGTAGAGCACTCGCCCTGAGCTGAAGAGCTGAAGGACAGTGCCCAGGCCCAGAGTTCAGGCCCCACTACTGGACCCTCCCCCCCAAAAAAAGACAGCTGCTTAAGCTATATAATTAAAATAAAATAATCCAAAAAGATACTTAAGAGACCTACAGAAGATGAGCAGTAACCCCAAGCCATGGAGAAAATACGATCCCAGAGAATGCTGGTGTGACTATTACCCCTCTGCCTTTGTGAAAGAGTATGTAAAGGGATGAAGATAAAGATGGTACAACTTTCACCAGAACTTCCATGCATGAAGAGAAAAGCTCAAAGTCAAGACTGATGCAGGAATAAGTAGAAAAATTTCTTCCTAATATATTTTGTATTCTTTGGCCATGGAGTCACTGACTTTACATTTAAACTAATCTGTATTTCATATTGATTATATGACACGACCTATTGAGGACTAGAATCTAACATAGTGAAATTAAATTTTCAAGCAATTTTAACAGTCACATGTATTTATATATACACACAAACACACCATGTATACATGACATACTTATACAGACATAAAGGTTCTCAAATAGAAATAAATTAAAAATTAAGTTTAATTTACTATATTGTTTGCTTCTTTAAAATAACTAAAACAACTTTAACCAATTTCTGGAATTTTTACAGAAATGATTCTGTTTACTGCATGTTTTTCTTTATGCTAATTCAACAAATCCTGAGTTTTGCTTTTCGTCTGTGGTTAAATAGATATCACCCTAAGTAAATAAAAAATATTGAAAATAAAGTTTACACCTTGGTGTTTAGTTATTTGAAATTAGGTTTTCATTTAAAATAGTATGAGTAACATTTATATCACATTACCCTTTATCTGCTTTAACTTGGCCTGTGTTCAATTGATAAAGTGAACCCTTACTTCTGAACAAACATCTGACAAAGCATTATTTAAAACACTTTATACATGAATAATTTATCTCTTTACAATCCAGAAGTCTTGCATGTCAGTATAATCTATAGCTTCTGTATCATCACTTGAAATTTACCTGAAAAAGAAAGCATAAGTCATTGATTTTTAGATACAAGGAAAACAAGTCCATACATCAATTGTTCTGTGCCATTTAGGAAGCAGATTCAATCAACAAAATTTGCCGTGTCAAAGATCTTTCTACACCCCTCACAGTGCTCAATAAAATCAATGCCATTTTTACTAAATAATTCTCTGGCTTAGAAGTAGGTGCCTTTCTTTTTTGTAAATCCCACCTTCTGGGTAGTTTATTGCTAATTATCACAGTAAAGGCAAAGTAATACAAGGAAGCACAAGTAAATTTTATTTCTGGTTAGCAGCCCCAGTGAATCTTAAGGAAATTTAGTGACCAGTTGGTTTTATTTAGCTTTATATACTATATATATTTTAAACTCTAAAAACTAAAAAGTATCAGCTGGCCTTGGTGACTTGCACCTATAATCCTAGTTACTCTGGAGGCTGAGACTGGAGGATTGCAGTTCAAAGCCAGCCTAGGCAGGAAAGTCCATGAAACTCTTATCTCCATTTAACCACAGAAAACCAGAAGTGGAGCTGTGATAGGTCATGTGGTAGAGCACTAGCTTTTAGTATAAAAGCTCAAGGACAGTGCCCAGGCCCAGAGTTCAAGCCCCATGATTAAAAAAAAAAAAAAAAAAATCTGGGCACCAGTGGCTCACACCTGTAATCCTAGCAACTCAGAGAGCTGAGCTCTGAGAATCACAGTTCAAAGCCATCCCAGGCAGAATAGTCTGTGAGACTCTTATCTCCACATAACCACCAGAAAACTGAAGTGGCGCTATGGCTCAAATGGTAGAGCACTCATGCCTTGAACTGAAGAGCTGAGGGACAGTGCCCAGGCCCAGAGGTCAAGCCCTAGACCAACCAAAAAAAAAAGGAAAGTTTGCCAATTACAAAGTATTCCCATGCTCCACCTGGTCCTGCATCCCCCTGCAGATTATTCCACCAAGACCTTTTCTGTTCTGTTCTGTTTGTGTTGATGTTGGGGCTTGAACTCAGGACCCAGGTGCTGTCACTGAACACTTCTTTTGGTAAAGGCTAGCAATCTACCACTTGAGCCACAGATCTTCTTCTGTTTTTTTGTTTTTTTGTTTTTTGTTTTTTTTTTGGGGGGGGGGTCTGGTCATGGGGACTGAACTCTGGGCCTGGGCACTGTCCCTCAGCTCTTCAGCTCAAGGTTAGCGCTCTACCACTTGAGCCACAGCGCCGCTTCCTGCTTTTTTCTACTCACGTGGTGCTGAGGAATCGAACCCAGGGCCTCATGCATGCAAGAAAAGAGCTCTACCACTGAGCCACCTTCCCAGCCCCTTCTTCTGGCTTTTTGGTGGTTAGCTGGAGATAAGTAAGACTCTCACGATGGACTTTCCTGCCCAGATGGGCTTTAAACCATGATCCTCAGATCTTAGCCTCCTGAGTAGCAAGGATTATAGGCATGAGCCATCAGTGCCTAGCCTAAGACTCCTTTTGTAACCAGTGAGGAGCCTCTACTGTTTATCCAAGGGGTTTGAATACCTACATCCCAGTTCACTGGGGAGACCAAGCTAAAGTTCCTTCCTCTCTACTTACCAGTGTTCATTCTTTTTGAAAAAAAAATGTTAACTGTCCCTAAGTTGTCTTATAGAATTAAATTTCTTTGGATTTTCCAAAATCTTAGTCAATTACTAATTTGAAAATAGCTGAAGATGAATATAGTATGGCATATATTACCACATTAAATTTAGTGTCAAGTTGACACTAAGATGAACGTTTTGAGTTTTCAATTTCCTCTACATTTAAAACATAAAACGTACCTAAAAAAAAAAATCCCTAAAAATATTTTAAGTAGAATCCAACTTTCAACTTACAGGCAGGCATTGAAGACACTTCTGCTGTTACAATACTTTTTATCCCCAAATTCGATAAGCCACCTCTGATTAAGCCACATGTAAATGCCAGATACTGAAAGAAAAAAAAAAACAGTAAGGACTCACTAAATGAGAAAAGTATTAATAAATGTAACATTTAGTTCAAGCCATGTTATCAACAAGTCATTGCTAAATTAAGTATGTAAGTCATTGCTGTCTTTTGTAGAAAGGTTGTGAAAAGCTGGGAAGGAAAGGGTACAAACGTCTAGTTCTAGCTAATCCAGAAGCTGAGGTAGAAGAATCTTTATTTTTTTGTGGGGGGGTCCGGTTGTGGGGCCTGAACTCTGGGCCTGGGCACTGTCCCTCAGCTCTTCAGCTCAAGGCTAGCGCCCTATCACTTGAGCCAAAGTGCCACTTCTGGCTTTTCTTTTTCTGCTTATGTGGTGCTGAGGAATCGAACCCAGGGCCTCAGGCATGCAAGGCAAGCGCTCTACCACTGAGCCACCTTCCCAGCCCCTAGAAGAATCTTTTCAACCCAGGAGTTCCAGGTTAGCCTGGGTAAAAGTCAAGCACCATCTTCCCCAGCAAAGAAAGGAGGAGGTAAGAGTTTCACGGCCTTTTCTGACAGGCTGTGAGACTCTTATTTCCAATAAACCACTCAGAAAACCAGAAGTGCCACTGTGGCTCAAGTGGTAGAGCACTAGCCTTGAGATGAAGAGCTGAGGGACCGCACTCAGGCCCAGAGCCCCACGACTGACCAAAAAAAAAAGGCTGGAAATGGCAAGGTGCTGGTGGCTCACATTTGGATTCCTAGCTATTCGGGAAGTTGAGATCTGAGGATCTCAGTTCAAAGCCAGCCCAGGCAGGAAAGTCTGTGAGACTCGTCTCCAATTAAACACCAGAAAAACCACACCTCAAGTGGTAGAGCATTTGACTTGAGCTGAAGGGCTCAGGGACAGCAGCCAGACCCAGAGTTCAAGACCCACGACAAAAAAATAAACAAAACGCTGGGTGCTGGTAGCTCTCACCTGCAATCCTAGCTACTCTAGAGGTTGAGATCTGAGGATCACAATTCAATGCCAGCCAAGGCAAGAAAGGCCATGAGACTCCTATCTCCAATTAACCACCAGAAAACTGGAAGTGGAGCTGTGGCTCAAGTGGTAGAGCGCTTGCCTTGAGCTGAAGAGATCAGAGACAGCACCGAGGCCCACAGTTCAAGCCCCACAACCCACAAAAAAAAAAAAAAAAAAGCTGGAAATGGAGTATGGTTCTTTCTTTTTTTTTTTTCTTTTTTTTTTTTTTTTTTTGGGGGGGAGTGGTGGTTCAGTCATGGGGCCTGAACTCAGCCTGAGCACTGTCCCTCAGCTCTTCAGCTCAAAGCTAGCACTCTACCACTTGAGCCACAGTGCCACTTCCGGCTTTTTAATTTTTACTTATATGGTACTGAGGAATGGAACCCAGGGCCTCAGGCATGCAAGGCAAGCGCTCTACCATTGAGCTACCTTCCCAGCCCCGGAAATGGAGTATGGTTCAAGTGGTACAGTGCTAACTAGACTTGATCTAAAAAGCTCAAGGACAATGCCCAGGCTCTAAGTTGAAGCACTGTCCCTGAGCTTCTTTTGCTCAAGGCTAGTGCTCCACCACATGATCTACAACTCCACTTCTGGCTTTTTCTGTTTATGTGGAACTGAGGAATCAAACCTGGGGCTTTGTGCATGTAAGCAAGCACTCTACCACTAAGCCACGTTCCCAGCCCCCCCCCCTTTTTTTTAAGTAGTCTAACTTATTAAATACCTTGGATGCATGTTCTAAATACTGTTTTCCTGAAGACATCTGAGTTAGCAGACGAAATTTGTTGTCCTGAAGTACATAGATGCCCTGGTTTCAAAAAACAATATGAATATATATAAATATCCAAAGTTAGTATAACCTATAATCCCTAAAAAGTATCTTATTCCGTATAAAACAATTTAAATGTTCTAAGACATAAGTCATGAGTTCAATGTTTGATAACATTAATATATTTACTGGACAAATCTATACATTGAAAATTAAAAGATGAGTGAAACAGTCCCTCTTAAAGAACTTAGAAAACCAGGTGTTGTGGTATATTCCTATAATACTAGCACTCAAGAGGCTGAGGCAGGAGGATGTAAAAGGGATCTCAAAGATGTACTTCAGTGGTATGGAATCTCAGGGTTTTATCCCTGACAGCACTGAAAACAAGAATGAGCCAAAAACAACACAGAACCAAGAATAGTGACTCAAGCCTATAATCCTAGCTACTTGGGAGGAAAAGACTGGGGATCATAGTTTAAAAACAGACTAGGCAAAAAGAATTTTGTGAAACTCCATCTCAACCAATGGCTGTTCACAGAAGTATATACCTGTAATCCCCACAGACACAACTAAGCACAACTAGGCGGGTCATAGACCAGTCCAGCCTAGGCATAAGAAGCAAGACTCGGGCTGGGAAGGTGGCTCAGTGGTAGAGCGCTTGCCTTGCATGCATGAGGCCCTGGGTTTGATTTCTCAGCACCACATAAGCAGGGGAAAAAAAGCCAGAAGTGGTGCTGTGGCTCTAGTGGTAGAGTGCTAGCCTTGAGCTGAAGAGCTGAGGGACAGCGTCAAGGCCCAGAGTTCAGGCCCCATGACCGGACCAAAAAAAAAAAAGAAGCAAGACGCTAGACTGAAAATTACCAATGCAAAGAGGGGCTGGAGACATGACTCAAGTGGTACTATATCTACCTACTAAGCATGAGGACTTGACCTTAATGAGGACCATGATAATACAAAAGTCAGCAAATGGAGTTTCTTCCTGTTATCACTTTAACTAAGTCCTAAAGCCCCATGCCAGTGGCTCATGCCTGTAATCCTGGTACTCGGGAGGGTGAGATCTGAGGATTACAGTTCAAGTCAGCTAGTTTCAGGAAAGTCCTTAACACTCCAGCAATAAGCCTGAGGTGGAGCCATGGCTCAAGAAGTAGAGTGCTAGTCCTGAGGAAAAGAGCTAAGGTGCAGCCCCCAGGCCCCCGAGTTCAAGCCCCTATACTGACACAAAATAAAAAGTTAAGTCCGCTGGGCGCCAGTGGCTCACACCTGTAATCCTAGCTACTCAGGAAGCTGAGATCTGAGGATCGAGGTTCAAAGCCAGCCTGGGCAGCAAAGTCCATGAGACTCTTATCTCCAATAAACCACTAGAAAACTGGAAGTGGCGCTGTGGCTCAAGTGGTAGAGTGCTCGCCTTGAGCTGAAGAGCACAGGGACAGCGCCCAAGCCCAGAGTTCAAGCCCCACACCTGACCAAAAAAAAAAGTTAAGTCCTAGCCAGGTGCTGGTGGCTCATGCCTGGAATCCTAACTACTCAGGAGGCTGAGATCCAAGGATCACAGTTAGAAGACAGCACAGGCAGGAAAGTCCATAAGACTTTTTTTTTTTTTTTTGTCGGTTGTGGGGCTTGAACTCTGGGCCTGGGCACTGTCCCTCAACTCTTCAGCTCAAGGCTAGTACTCTACCACTTGAGCCACAGAGCCACTTCTGATTTTCTGGTGGTTTTATTGGAGTTTCACAGACTTTCCTGCCCAGGCTGGCTTTGAACCGCAATCCTCAGATCTCAGCTGAGTTGCTAGGATTACAGGTGAGAGCCACTGGCACGACTCCAGAAGACTTTTATCTCCAGTAAACTACTCAGAAAAACCCAGAAGGCATTGTGGCTCAAGTGATAGAGTTACAGCCTTGAGCAAAAGCAGCTCAGGTACAGCACCCAGGCCAAAAGTTCAAGCCCCAGGGCCAAGGAAAAAAAAATAAAGTACTAGCTACAGTTTTGGGTAGGGGGTGGGGGATTTGTAAAACATAAGCCATTAGTGCTTGGCATACAGAACCTTTAAAAGAAAGAAATGACAGACTGGGTGTCAGTGGTTCACACCTATAATCCTAGCTACTCAGGAGGCTGAGATATGCAGATGATGGTTCAAAGCCAGCCCCTGCAAGAATGTCCATGAGACTCCTATCTCCAATTAACCACCAGAAAACCAGAAGTGGCACTGTAGCTCAAGTGGTAGAGCACTCCCCTTGAGCTGAAGAGTTCAGGGACAGTGCCCAGGCCCAGAGTTCAAGCCCCATGACTTGCAAGAAAGAAAGAAAGAGAGAAAGAGAGAGAGAAAAAAAGGAAGGAAGGAAGGGAGGAAGGGAGGAAGGGAGGGAGGGAAGGCGGGAGAGAGGGAGAGAGGGAGAGAGAGAGAGAGAGAGAGAGAGAGAGAGAGAGAGAGAGAGAGAGAGAGAGAGAGAGAGAAAGAGAGAGAGAGAGATGACAGTAGCCAGGCATGGTGGTTCAAGCCTATAATCCAGCTACTCTGGAAATGGAAAGAATGATGAATGACATCAAGGCTAGCTTGGGCAAAATGTGGCACTCTTTCTTTTTTTTGTTGGTTGTGAGGCCTGAACTCAGGGCCTGGATGCTGTCCCTCAGCTCTTCAGCTCAAGGCTAGCACTCTACCACTTGAGCCACAGCATCACTTCCGGCTTTTTCTAATTATGTGGTGCTGAGGAATTGAACTCAGGGCCTCATGCATGCAAGGCATGTACTCTACCACTGAGCTACCTTCCCAGCCCAAAATGTGGCACTCTTATCTGAAAAATACTGAAAGCAGACTGACTCAAGATATGACTCCAGCAGTAGAGTGCTTCCCCAGTATAAGCCCTGAGTTCAAGCCCTAGCACTGCAAAAGAAATTTAAAAAGAAAAATTAGGGCTGGGAAGGTAGCTCAGTGGTAGAGTGCTTGCCTTGCATGCATGAGGCCCTGGGTTCAATTCCTCAGCACCACATAAGCAGAAAAAGCCGGAAGTGGTGCTATGGCTCAAGTGGTAAAGTGCTAGCCTTGAGCTGAAGAGCTGAGGGACAGCACTCAGGCCCTGAGTTCAGGTCCCATGTCCAACAAAAAAAAAAAAAAAAAAAGTAAAAAAAAAAGAAAGATTAATGGTAGTAATAAACAATGCAATGGATATTTATTTAAACATGCTCTAAAATTTATTTTGTTATTAGCAATGCAAGAATTATTTAAGTTATTTAAACATGGTCTATAAATGTAGAAATTACTCTGAAGGTATAAATGTGGTATATGTGTAGTTCTGTATATTATCACCACTTAGTAATAGTAACTAACTAAATTCAAAAAACAATTGTCATTTTGACATTTGATACAATTTTAATTTAGCTTGGATAAACAGGAAAAGTGGCTTAGTCTTTATTCACTTTACTAAGAAAAATACTTAATTAATACCTGGTGATTTGTCCTTAGATTGTCTATTTGCTTCCTGAATACTGTAGTCCAAAAATCTTTACATACGAACTTCATGATGTCCAACTCATCCTTGAATCTTGCAGTATCTTTTGTAAACCTAAAAAGATCAAACACAAGTAACAGAACGCATTTCTTCCAAAGAAAATCAAGAGAAAATCAATTGATTTTATTCATTCACAGCTGCCTTCGCAGCTCTAAAATTTACTGACAGTCATAAAGTTATAAGTATCAAGTAAAGTAGATCCCACCTTCATCAATTCACATGAATATATTATACACCTAAAAGTGTGTTGGCAACAGTTAAACCAAAACTGTAGCTACAATTTAATCTCATAGATAGAAAAGTGGTAGAGTGCTTGCCTTGCATGCATGAGGCCCTGGGTTCAATTCTCAGCACCACATAAGCAGAAAAAGCCAGAAGTGGTGCTATGGCTCAAGTGGTAAAGTGCTAGCCTTGAGCTGAAGAGCTGAGGGACAGCACTCAGGCCCTGAGTTCAGGTCCCATGACCGAACCCAAAAAAAAAAAAAAAAGAAAAGCTCAGTAGAAAGTATTATATGAAATGTAATTCAAATCCAACTCTTTAAATACTTAGAAAAGAATACTAATAAAATATCTACTATAAATTTGAAAATTCAATATATAAACAGACTTTAATGCATTTTTTTTCAGGCAGGAGAAGTTGTTTATTTACCAAACTGCTGCCCCCACCATGCATGGTGGAGAGGCAAGGCTGGAAAAGGAACAAGGGGAGCGACTCTAATGCATTTTAATCCTAATGCATTTAAATAAAATTCCATTCAGGTTAAAGAGTCTACTATACTTTCAGTAGAAAATGCAAATAGAAGCCAGTGGCTCATGCCTATAATCCTATCTACTCAGGAAGCTGGGAGCTGAGGACTCAAGTTCAAAGCTAGCCTGAGCAGACAAATTCTAAGTCTCTAATCTCCAGTTAGAGTAAAAAACCAGAAGTGGAGCTGTGGTTCAAGTGATACAGAGCAGCCCTGAGTGGAAATGCTAAGCTAGAGCTCAAGACCTTGAGTTCAAGCTTTCTGAAAGGAGAGAGGCAAAGGGAAAGGGATGGGAAGAAAGGGAGAGGACATAGAAAAGGAAAGAGAAGGGAAAGGAAGCAGGGAGAGGAGGTGTGGGGAGGGAAAACAGGGGAGGGGAAGGAAAGGAGAGAAATGAGCCAGGTGGCAGTAGAGAAAGTGGTGCTCAGGAAGGAGGTTGAGATCTAAGGATCACAGTTTGAAACCAACCCAGGCAGACCTTCAATTAACTAACATAAACATTAGCTAACTTGAAGCCATGCTTCAAGTGGTAGAGCTCTAGACTTGAGCACAAAAACTCAAGAGATAGCACCCAGGACCAGCACCAAAAAAAAAAAAAAAAAGAAGGAAAAAAAAAAAAGGGAGAAACGACAATTGAATTATTTCAATACAACAATATTTTCAGAGAAAAATCATCTTAAATGTACAAAACATTTTTTCTATAAATATTAAAACAAAGTGTGAAGCCAAGGATGGTGGCACGCACTTGAAACTGAAGCACTCAGGGGGCTGAGACAAGAGATTTCCAAATTCAAAGCCAGTCTGGACTGTACAAGGAGACCATGACTCAAAAAAGAAGTAAATGAAAGCAAAATTTGATTGAATTAAAGTAACACCAGACTTCTGGTTTGGTTTTTTTGTTTTGTTTTACTTTTGGTTTTAGGTTATTTAGGTGTTGAGCCCAGGGCCTTGCAAAGGCCAAGCACAAGCTCTACAACTGAGCTATACCCACCTCTCCCTGAAAAAGAAATTCAATCTGTGAGTTGAAGAACAGGAATGAATTAAAATGAGAATTAAGATAAAAATACCATAGGTTTTATGTAAAATCTTTTAAAATGGACCATCTGTATTCACAACCTACCTGGAAGAAAATTTTCAAATCCATACTGCTCACCTTTCTATCAATCCTTGTCCCACTCGAAATCCCATGTTTTCCAGCTTAGTAATACATCGTCCATTTTCCTATTAAAAAATAATAATGAAAAGATCAGGAAGAATGCCCAGGCCCTGCGTTCAAGTCTCAGAACTGCCATACTGTCATGCTGACATACTGACAGACAGACATACATACATACATACATACACATCTAATTAATTTTTTTTTCCTTGTTGTTGGGCGTGGGGCCTGAACTCTGGGCCTGGGCACTGTCCCTCAGCTCTTCAGCTAAAGGCTAGCGCCCTACCACTTGAACTTCAGCCCCACTTCCGGCTTTTTCTGCTTATGTGGTGCTGAGGAATCGAACCCAGGGCCTCATGCATGTGAGGCAAGCACTCTACCACTGAGCCAACTTACCAGCCCACATAAACTATTTTAATACTTTCAGAATGTCAGAAAATTGGTATCCAAAACTTGTAAAGTTTTGGTTAAAAATATGACTGTATGGGGCTGGGAAGGTGGCTCAGTGGCAGAGCGCTTGCCTTGCATGCTCAAGGCCCTGGGTTCGATTCCTTAGCACCACATAAGAAAAAAGCCGGAAGTGGCGCTGTGGCTCAAGTGGTAGAGTGCTAGCCTTGAGCTGAAGAGCTGAGGGACAGCGCCCAGGCCCAGAGTTCAGGCTCCACGACCCGACCCCCCCCCCCAAAAAATATGACTGTATATTGGCTGGAAATTCTACTAATCTAAAAAATACAGGAGATTGGGCTGGGAGGGTTGGCTCAGTGATAGAGCACTTGCCTTGCATGCATGAGGCCGTGGGTTCGATTCCAGACTTCAGGCCCACGACAGGACCAAAAAAAAAAAAAAATACAGATTTTTTTTGGACGGTCATGGGACTTGAACTCTGAGTGTGGGCAATGTCCCTTAGCTCTTCAGCTCAAGGTAACTGCTCTACCACTTGAGCCACAGCGCCACTTCTGGTTTTCTAGTGGTTTATTGGAGATGAGTCTCCTGGACTTTCCTGCTTGGGCTAGCTTTGAACCTTGATCCTCAGATCTCAGCCTCCTGAGTAGCTAGGATTACAGGCGTGAGCCACCGGCAACAGGCAAGATTTTCTATTTTAACAATATGTTTAAAGTATTTGAGGGGCTGGGAAGGTGGCTCAATGGTAGAGCGCTTGCCTCACATGCATGAGGCCCTGGGTTTGATTCTTCAGCACCACATAAGCAGAAAATGCCAGAAGTGGCACTGTGACTCAAGTGGTAGAGCACCAGCCTTGAACTGAAGAGCTGAGGGACAGTGCCCAGGCCCAGAGTTCAGGCCCCACGACAAACAAAAAAAAAACAAGTATTTGAAAACTCCTGCTGGAAGCCGGGCGCTGGTGGCTCACGCCTGTAATCCTAGCTACTCAGGAGGCTGAGATCTGAGGATCGTGGTTCAAAGCCAGCCCGGGCAGGAGAGACCGTGAGACTCCTATCTCCAATAAATCACCAGAAAACCGGAAGTGGTGCTGTAGCTCAAGTGGTAGAACGCTCGCCTTGAGCTGAAGAGCTGAGGGACAGCGCCCAGGACCAGAGTTCAAGCCCCACGACCGACAAAAAAAAAAAAAAAGAAAACTCCTGCTGGGGAGGATTCTAAGGAATGAGTCATATGTGGAAATCTATGACAAATAATTCATGCTTAACAATCCAGAAAGCTTACAATATGAAAGAAAGATTGTCGGGTGCCAGTGGTTCACACTGTAATCCTAGCTACTCAGGAGGCTGAGATCTGAGCAGTAGGATTTTGAAATCAGCTGGGGCTGGAAAGTTCATGAGACTCTTATCTCCAATTAAAAAAAACAAAAAACAAAAAATCTGAAATGGAACTGTAGCTCCAAGTGGGAGAACACTAGCCTAGAGCAAAGCAAAAAAGTTCAGGCCCTGACTTCAAATCTCATGTTCAACCAACAAAAAAGAAAAAGAAACAAGAATTATAAGTGTCATCAATTTATTACCAGTACCTCACTTTTTTTTTTTTTAATTGGTAATGGGGCTTGAACTCTCTGGGCGTGGGCACTATCCCTCAGCTCTTCAGCTCAAGGCTAGCACCCTACCACTTGAGCCACAGAATCACTTCTGACTTTTTCTGCTTATGTGGTGCTGAGGAATCGAACCCAGGGCCTCATGCACGCCAGGCAAGCACTCTACCACTGAGCCAACTTCCCAGCCATGTACCTCACATTTCTTAAAGTGGACTTGTAGATTTCTACTTTTGCCTTTTGAAAAAAAAAAAAAAAAAAAAGAGGTGAAATAATTCTGTAAGCTTTTTTTTGGTGCTAGTAGTAGAGCTTGAGCTGGAGTCTAGCACTGTTCCTGAGCTTCTTTTGCTCAAGGCTAGCACTTAAGACACAGTTCCACTTCCAGCTTTTTGGTGGTTAATTGGAGGAGGTAACAGTCTCACAGACTTTCTTGCCTGCATTAGATTCAATCTGTAATCCTGCAATCTCAGTCTCCTGAGCAGCTAGGATTACAGGCCTGAACCACCTGCACCCAGATTTTCCAAGTATTATTTAAGATGCAGTTCATAAATTTAATAGTATTTTCGTTGTTGCTAGATCTGTTAGTAAAATTATTAGTAAAATTTCTGTGTGCCATGAAGTATGGTTACAGCTTGAATGTGTCCCACAAGGGTTTCTGTATGAAAATTTAATCCATACATATGGATCAGAACTGGAACACCTGCCTAGTATGTGAGGCTGAGGCAGTAAGACAAAGTTTAAAGGCAGTCATGGCAAAATGGGAAGATGAAGATGAAGAAAAAGGAGGAGGAGGAGGGGAAAAAAAAGAGAAAGGGGGAAGAAGTGTGACTCGAGTGGTATAGCTTGAGCAAAAAAGCTAAGCAAGAGAGTTCAAGCCCTAGTACGGGCACAAAAACAAACAAAAATGTTAGAAATACAATCCAACTACGGTGCTTAGAGGTGAGGCCTTTGGCAATTAATACTATAGCTGTCAGGGTGGAGCTCTTGTGATTGAATACTTGTGGCTTCTAGGAACCTGGTACTACGGACAACACAGACATTCCTGTCTTTCATGTGAAACCCTGTGCTACCTGGAACTCTTCACCTTGGACTCAAACCAGGAATTAAAATAAACCTTTTATAATAATGTACACTGTCAATGGTGCTGTTGTTAGCATGAAAAAAAAACAGACCAATAAAAAAGTGGTTTTGTTTTGTGTGTATGTGCTATTACTTGGCCTTGAACTCAGAGACTCATGTTCTTGCTTTCTTTTACTTGTTTTGCTCAAGACTAGCACTCTTCCACTTGAACCATAGCTCTACTTCAACTTTTTGCTGGTTAATTATAGATAAGAATCTCATGGGCAAAAAAAAAAAAACCTCATGGGCTTTTCTGCCCATCTGGCTTTGTATCACAAGTCTCAGACTCCTGAGTAGCTTGGAATACAGGTCTGAGCCACCAGTGCCTCACCCCAGTAACTTTCACATATTTTCCATAAATACCAATGCTTCTTGCTAGAAATCTCCATTTTCCTTCTCCACTTAATTATATATCTTTAACTTTTTTTCATCCATAATTTTGTGTGTGTTGTCAGCAGCTGTATCATTCCTTACTACAAAATGTATCAACATCAAGTGTCATAGTTCTTGGTGTGTCTTAGTTGATGACCATTATATTCCTTGAGACATGGAATTGTTTTGGTCTTCCTTTGATAATCCCATCTAATCTTAGGTATCATCTCTACACATACTTCAAAAAGTATCATAGACCCACAAAGCACACCCCAAAGACCCTTGGCTTTAAGCTTCTAGTCTTCCTCACACTAACACAGTCTCCTTACTATCTCTTAAACAACCTTTACAGTTTTTGTCAAGAGGTTATTATTCTTCCAGATAATCACATGATGAGTTCCATCACTTCCTTCCCGTCTTTATTCTCATTAGGACATCTCAATGCAGTCCATCTTAACCACCCTCTTTAAAGCTGCAACATCATCCCCTTTCATCAACTTTCCATCTTAGTACCTGTCAATGTGTGTTCTTCAACCAGCAACATAAGCATCATTCAGTAACTTGCTGAAAACCCAAATTCTTTCCTACTCTCAAATCTTTCAGCTAAAACAAATTTGATGTAGGGGTTGTTTTCTGTGTTTTAACAAGCCTTCTTTTTTGGTTTGTTTTTTTTTTTGGTCGGTTGTGGGCCTGAACTCTGGGCCTGGGCGCTGTCCCTCAGCTCTTCAGCTCAAGGTTTGCCCTCTACCACTTGAGACACAGCACCACTTCCAGCTTTTTCTGCTTATGTGGTGCTGAAGAATCAAACCCAGGGCCTCATGCATGCAAGGCAAGCACTCTACCACTGAGCCACCTTCCCAGCCCTTAACAAGCCTTCTAAACCCAATTCTGAAGCTGGATCTGGAGCTCAATGGTAGAACTCTTGTGAGGCCTGAGTTTGATCCCCTAACACTGTAAAAAGTAAATGGATATAAAATAAAAGTGATCCTAGGCCCGGCACTGGTGAATGGCTCACACCTGTAATACTAGCTACTCAGGAGGCTGAGATTTGAAGATCACGGTTCAAAAGCCAGCTGAGGCAGGAATGTCCATGAGACTCTATCTCCATTAATTACCAGAAAACCAAAAGTGGCCCTGTAGTTCAGGGACAGTGCCCAGGCCCAGAGTTCAAGACCCACGACCAAAGTACTATCCCTGGGTAAAAGAAGCTCAGAGAAGGTACACGGGCCCTCAATTCAAACCCTAGGACTGGCGTAACAACAAAAAAAGTGATTCTGGCCAAGCACTGTTGGCTCATGCTTGTAATCCTAGCTATTCAGGGGGCTGAGATCTGAGAATCGAAGTGTGAAGCCAGATAAGCTGATGAGACTCATATCCAAGTAAACACCAAAAAGATGCAAGTGGAGCAATGTGGCTAAAGGGTAGGGTGCTAAAATTGAGCAAAAAAAAAAAAAAAAAAAAAGGCTCAAGGGGCTGGGAATATGGCTTAGTGGTAGAGCGCTTGCCTTGCATGCATGAGGCCCTGGGTTCAATTCCTCAGCACCACATAAGCAAAAAGAAAAAAGCCAGAAGTGGCACTGTGGCTCAAGTGGTAGAGCGCTAGCCTTGAGCTGAAGAGCTGAGGGACAGCACCCAGGCCCAGAGTTCAGGCCCCACAACCGACAAAAAGGGGGAGACGGAGGGAGCGAGCCGGCGAGCCCGGCGGTGCGGACAGGCTCCGTCCACCAGGCCGGCGGCATCCGGCGGCGCTCGGACCGGGGAACGTCCGAGAACAAGGAGTCGCCGTGGCCAACTCACCACCTCCCCGTGCTCAGCGGACTTGTACACTCCCGACACCATCTCGTTGTGGAGCAGCAAAAACAACGCCTCGTCCGCCATGTCTTCCTGATGCCTCCGAGCTTTGGGTTCCGGCTTAGGGCCCGGCCCGCGCCGCGCTCCCTCAGCCCGCCGCCCCGCTCCCGGTTGCTAGGACACCAAGGAAAGCTCCCGGGCTTCCCCCAGGCCGGTGCTCAGGGAGAGCCGGCCCCGAGGGCCACCGGTCCCCAGGGCCGCCGGTCCCCAGGGCCACCGCGCCCTAGGGTGGAAAGACGTCTGACAGCCGCACTGAGAACGGAGACTCCCGGGAAAGGGGGGGCGGGGACGAGCGGCGTGTGGCCACTTCCGGTCCCCTCTACCCCGGCATTCCTCCAACTCTATGGTGGTGGGGTCGCTCTCCCAGCCCGCCGGCCCTGCCCTCCCTGACTCGCCCCGGCCTCGCTCTCCCTTCGGTAGGAAGAGCTCCTTGCCCAGGATAGAGTGGAGCTGACAGGATCCAGGGGAGATGGTAAATCTAGACGCGTCTCGTCTGACTTTCCTTTGCTCCTTAGACAAAAGCTGAATCCTGGTACAGCTCCAGAGGTGGAATGCTGGGCCTTTGGGTCAAGCCTCAGTGTCCCCAAGTCAAACAGAGAAGGGAGCAAGTCGTGTTTCCCGCCATAGGTTCTTTCATATTAAAAGTTGTGAAGTCATATATGGTATATAACATATGAGCACCGTTATATATTACAGACTGTGATAGACAATTTGCTCCAGGAAAGTTAGAATGAACTTGTGACTTTAAATGAGCATCATTATTCCACAATACTGTGAATTTCCGGAAATTATGTAATCACTTAATCACAATCAAAAAAAAAAAAAAAGAACCTCGGGGAAGGGAGGGAGGGAGGGGATGGTAGGGGGAAAACAATGGAGGGGGCAACAATGTTCAAGAGGAAGTGTACTCATTACCTCACTCATGTAACTGTAACCCTCTGTATAGTATCTTTACAATAAAAAAATTTAAAAAAAGGAGAAAAAAATAAATAAATAAATAAATAAAAGTTGTGAAGTGACGGGCTAAAATCATTCTGGCCGAGAACCGGGTCTCCTCCTGCCTGGGCCTCTCAAGCGTTGGGCATCCACGTGTGCACAACCACGCCAGCATTGAAATATTCATGTGGGAAATTTTCATATTTTTTTCTTTTCTTTTGGGTCCGGTCATGGGGCCTGAACTCTGGGCCTGGGCGCTGTCCCTCAGCTCAAGGCTCTACCACTTGAGCCTCAGCCCCACTTCTGGCATTCTCTGCTTATGTGGTGCTGAGGAATCGAACCCAGAGCCTCACGCATGCACGGCAAGGCACTCTACCACTGAGCCACCTTCCCAGCCCTCAGGTATGTTGAGATAGCATACCAGCCCATATTAGATTCACGACCAGCCTGAGGCAAGCGGAAAGATTATTATAAGGTTTATTAGAGGGGCCATATCTCCTAGAAGAGGGAGCACACGGCCCTGTGCCTTTCCAGGTGGCAGGAGGGAGGGAGGGCAGAAATGAGGTAGGTGGGTACTCTCCTGGGTCTGGGCTGAGAGAGGGAGTGGCCAGCTGTAGGGCTGGAATTCCAGGATGGGGAGGAGCTCAGGTATGGGTGGAGCTGAGGACTAAAGGTGGGCCTAATGCTAACAGATTCATTTTTTTATTGTTATTATAAAGGTGGTAACAGGAGTTACACTTACGTAAGTCAGGTAGAATACATTTCTTTTTGGATCCCATCCCCACCCATAAGTTGTACAGTTCATTTTCAATATAGTGCCTAGTGACTACCACTGCTGCATTTGTTCACCCTTTGTCCCTCTGTATCTGTGATACTCCTTACACTCCCAAAAACAGATAAATGAACAAACATGACAAAAAGAAAAGAAAAGCAACAACTAAGTAAAAAAAACCTCGTTTCCATTTCCTGGAATTAATTTTTTTTTAAATATTATTTTATATGATCAGGCATTGTGCCTTTGTGTTCTTCTACTGAGACTATCCTCCTTTGGTCTCACTGTGTGTTAATGCCTAGAGTCCTGTGTAATTTGTCATGTCTCAGTGTATTTTAGATCTAGCTTCCACATATCAGAAAAACTGTGGGCCATTTTTCTCAATTTATTCTAGATCCATCCATTTCCCTGCAAAGGACATGATATTATTCTTTCTAATGTCTGTGTAAAATGCTAATATATATATACACATACCACATTTTTTTAATCCAGCCATGTATTGTAGTGCATCCAAGCTATTAAGACAAGGGGTGCAAAAAGACAGAGTCATTTAGAAGTTTACTGGTAGTTGGAACAAAGAACAAAGGAGAACAGAGTAAGCAATAAAATAAAATACTTTAACAAGAAAATATAAACTTGGGCTGGGAAAGTGGCTCAGTGGTAGAGCACTTGCCTTGCATGCTCAAGGCCCTGGGTTCGATTCCTCAGCACCACATAAGAAAAAAGCCAGAAGTGGCGCTGTGGCTCAAGTGGTAGAGTGCTAGCCTTGAGCTGAAGAGCTGAGGGACAGCACCCAGGCCCAGAGTTCAGGCCCCACGACTGGACCCAAAAAAAAAATAAAAAAAGAAAATATAAACTAATCAGAGAATTACATGAATGGAAAGTTGATAAGGAATTGGAAGGGAGTTGTCATTGTTAGGAAAATGGAGAACAGAAAAAGAATAGGCCAGACTCAACAGGCGAGGATTGTTTATTGAAGAACAGTGAGAGGCACAGACTTTCCCAGGGGTTTGGAGGTTGTGCCCCAAGGAGTGGGTTTTTATAGGAGGTCTGAGCAAGGAGACAGAGGTTAATGAAAAAGCCACTAGGTCAAGGAAGGTGGGGGCCTTTCAGTTGGGCCCACAATGGGATGTTTACAGCTGTGCTTAGGTAGGTTGCCCTACCTGCATGTCAAACTAGTTTACACATACCTGGGATTGTGCCTGGTGTCAGTATGGGCCTGGGACAATAGGATGGGGGTCAATCCTTCAGTCACTATGAGAGTAATTCTTTTTTTTTTGGTCAGTCATGGGGCTTGAACTCTGGGCCTGAGCGCTGTCCCTCAGCTCTTCAGCTCAAGGCTAGTGCTCTACCACTTGAGCTACAGCGCCACTTCCAGTCTTCTGGTGGTTTATTGGAGATAGGAGTTTCATGGACTTTCCTGCCCAGGCTTGCTTTGAACCACGATCCTCAGATCTCAGCCTCCTGAGTAGCTAGGATTACAGGCGTGAGCCACCACTGCCCAGCCGAGAGTAATTCTTAAGAATCTATTACAGCTGGGAAGGTGGGAAGGTGGCTCAGTGGTAGAGTGCTTGCCTTGCATGCGTGAGGTCCTGGGCTCGATTCCTCAGCACCACATATGCAGGGAAAAAAAAGCCGAAAGTGGTCCTGTTGCTCAAGTGATAGAGTGCTATCCTTGAGGTGAAGAGCTGAGGGACAGTGCCCAGGCCCAGAGCAGGCCCACGACTGGACCCCCCCCCAAAAAAAATACCCAACTCTAATGTTTTGTGTGTGTGTGTGTGTGTGTGTGTGTGTGTGTGTGTGTGTGTGTGTGTGTGTGTCTATCTTGGAGCTTGAACTCAGAGCCTGGGCACTGTCTCTGAACCTCTTTTCTTCAAAGCTAGTGCTCTACCACTTGAGTCACAGCTCCCCATCTTTGGCTTATTTTATTATTATATGTGTGTGTGTGTGTGTGTGTGTGTGTGTTTAATTGGAGATAAGAGTCTCACAGACTTTCTTGACCAGGCTGGTTTCAAACTAAGATCCTCAGATCTCAGCCTCTTGAGTAGCTAGGATTACAGACTTGAGCCACAGGTGCAAGGACAATATTACACTTTAAATACATCAGACTTTATGGGGCTGGGAAAGTGGCTCAATGGTAGAGCGCTTGCCTTGCATGCATGAGGCCCTGGGTTAGATTCCTCAGCACCACATAAGCAAAAAGAAAAAAGCCGGAAGAGGCGCTGTGGCTCTAGTGGTAGAGCGCTAGCCTTGAGCTGAAGAGCTGAGGGACAGCGCCCAGGCCCAGAGTTCAGGCCTCATGACTGGACCCAAATAAATAAATAAATAAATAAATAAAATACATCATCAGACTGTGTCTTACATACATTGATTAGCATATGATTTTTTTAATTTGTTGGTTGTGGGACTTGAACTCAGTGCCTGGGCACTGTCCCTGAACCACTTTGTACTCAAAGCTAGAGTTCTACCACATGAGCCACGGTGTCACTTCTGGGTTTTGTTGTTGTTGTTGTTTTCTTTTCATTTTTTTTGTTTTTTGTTTGGGTTTTGGTCAGTTGTGGGCTTGAACTCTGGACATGTGCACTGTCCCTTACCTCTTCAGCTCAAGGCAAGCATTCTACCATTTGAGCCACAGCATCACTTCCAGTTTTCTGATGATTAATTGGAAACAAGAGTTTCATGGACTTTCCTGCCTGGGCTGGCTTTGAACCTTGATCCTCATATCTCAGCCTCCTGAGTAGCTAGAATTACAGGCATGAGCTACAAGCACCTGGCTTAAATTTACTTTACAATGAGTGTTTCTCTTTGTTCTGGTCACCTGGTATATGTGTATGTGTCCTGTATATGTATACATACATACATATACACACACACGTATATACGCACACATGCGTATATACAGGACTTTCATGCCTTGGCTGGCTTTGAACCTCAATCTTCACATCAGTTCCTTCTGAGTAGCCAGGATTATAAGCATGTGACACTGGTATCCAAAAGGAAACCTTGTGTGTGTGTGTGTGTGTGTGTGTGTGTGTGTGTGTGAAACCTTGTGTGTGTGTGTGTGTGTGTGTGTGTGTGTGTGTGTGTGTGTGTGTGTGTGTATACATATATTTTTTTAAATTTTTATATATTTTTTATTTTTTTTGTTGGTCGTGGGGCTTGAACTCTGGGCCTGTGTGCTACGTCTGAGCTCTTCAGCTCAAGGCATGAGTGCTCTACCACCTGAGCCACAGTGCCACTTCAGTTTTCTGGTGGTTAATTGGAGATAAGAGTCTCATGGACTTTCCTGCTCAGGCCGGCTTTGAACCACAATCCTCAGACAGCACCCAGGTCCAGAGTTCCGGCCCCACTACTGGACCCCCTCCCAAAAAAAAAAGAAATTTTCCCCCTCCTTTGGAGCTGAGGTCTGAACTCAGGTTATGCACTTGCTAGACAATCACCTCCACTGACCTAACTCCCCAATGCCAAGAAGCTTTTGGAGAACAAAAAGAAAATTAAGACTACCTGGATACCTGCTAAATGCTGAACATAGCATCTCACTGATCCACCTCCATAAAACAAACTGCTAAATTAGTCAGGATTCTAGGACTAGATCCCATGAAAGTGGGAGGCCTGGGAAGGTGGTTCACCTATGAAAATGGGAATAGAGGCCTGGGAAGGTGGTTCAGTGGTAGAGTGCTTGCCTCACATGCATGAGGCCCTAGGTTTGATTCCTTAGCACCATATAAGCAGTAGTGGTGTAAGTGGAGCTGTGGCTCAAGTGGTAGAGCACTAGCCGTGAGCTGAAGAGCTCAGAGACAATGCCTAGGCCTAGAGTTCAAGCCCCACAACGGACCAAAAAAAAAAAAAATCCCAAAAAACAACAACAAAAAAGTCTATCCAAGCTGGGCGCTGGTGGCTCACGCCTGTAATCCTAGCTACTTAGGAGGCTGAGATCTGAGGATCGCGGTTCAAAGCCAGCCCGGGCAGGAGAGACCGTGAGACTCCTATCTCCAATAAATCACCAGAAAACTAAAAGTGGTGCTGTAGCTCAAGTGGTAGCGCGCTCGCCTTGAGCTGAAGAGCTGAGGGACAGTGTCCAGGCCCAGAGTTCAAGCCCCACGACCGACAAAAAAAAAAAAAGGCTATTCTTTCTTTCTTTCTTTCTTTCTTTTGTCAGTCGTGAGGCCTCAACTCTGGGCCTGGGAGCTGTCCCTCAGCTCTTCAGCTCAAAGTTAGCACTCTATCACTTGAGCCACAGTGCCACTTCTGGCTTTTTCTGCTTATGTGTTGCTGAGGAATTGAACCCAGGGCCTCATGCATACGAGGCAAGCACTCTACCACTGAGCCACCTTTCCCACCTCTAGACCTCGTTTTTTTGATAAGTCCAAAAGTATTTTCCAATGGAAAAAAAAGGTTATCTTTGTTAAGATCTGTTCCACATTTAGAAACTTCAGGTACTGCCTGAGTCTTGTTATATATATATGTATATATATATATATATATATATATATAGAGAGAGAGAGAGAGAGAGAGAGAGAGAGAGAGAGAGAGAGAGAGCCAGCCAGTACAGACAGGACATAACTGCAATCCCAGCAGAAGGATTCAGTAGGAAGCTGAGGCAGGAAGATCCCAAATTGGAGGCTATCCTGGGCTACATTAGGATACCCTGTTTTCAAAAGGTAGATAGGAAAGAAAAGGTGACATGGTTCAAGAAGAAATGTAGCAGGACGCCGGTGGCTCACATTTGTAATCCTAGCTACTCAGGAGGCTGAGATCTGGGGATCAGCGATTCAATGCCAGCCCAGGCAGGGAAGTCCATGAGATTCTTTTCTCCAATTAGCCACTAGAAAACTGAAAGTGGCACTGTGGCTCAAGTGGTAGAGTGCTAGCCTTGAGCCAAAAAGCTCAAGGACAGTGCCCAGACCCATGACAGAAAGAAAGAAAGAAAGAAAGAAAGAAAGAAAGAAAGAAAGAAAGAAAGAGAGAGAGAGGGGGAGGGAGGGAGGGAGGAAAGAAGGAAGGAAGGAAGGAAGGAAGGAAGGAAGGAAGGAAGGAAGGAAGGAAAGAAGTCGTACTCTTTACCTGACTTATGTAACTATAAACCCCTCACCCCATATCACCTTTATAATAACAATTTTATTTATTTATTTATTTATTTTTGTTGGTCGTAGGGCTTGGACACTGTCCCTGTGCTCTTCAGCTCAAAGCTTGCTGCTTGAGCCACAGTACCACTTCCGGTTTTCTAGTGGTTTATTGGAGATAAGAGTCTCAGAGTTTCCTGCCTGGGCTGGCTTTGAACCATGATCCACAGATCTCAGCCTCCTGAGTAGCTAGGATTACAGGTGTGAGCCACCAGTGTCTGGCTTATAATAACAATTTTTAATTTGCTAAAAGGTAGATGATAAATGACAGAGAGGAAAATAGTCAATAAATTATGCTTACAATTAGAATTTAATAATTGTGCAACCTCATACTTTTATCCAGTCCTGCCCCTTCTCTGTTTTTTCCCTATCACTTTGAAATAACTTGCTATGTTACTTGCAGGAAAGTCCGTGAGACTCTTATCTCCAATAAACCACTAGAAAACTGAAAGTGGTGCTTTGGCTCAAGTGGTAGAGTGCTCACCTTGAGCTGAAGAGCGCAGGGACAGCGCCCAATCCCAGAGTTCAAGCCCCAAGACCTACCAAAAAAAAAAAAAAAAATCTCAGGGACTGTTCCTGCCCAGGCTGGCTTTGAACTGTGATCCTCAGATCTCAGCCTCCTGATAGCTAGGATTACAGGTGTGAGACACTGGTGCCCCGATTTGTCCAGCAGTTGTGTGTGTGTGTGTTTTATTTTCTGTAGTGCAAGAGATGGCACCCAGGTTCTCAAGCTACATCCCCAGCCAGAGATGATACATCTATTAATAACATTGTTGCTTTGGGAAATGTTAACGTTTTCTTTATGCTGGGGATTGAACCAAGTACTTTAAGCATGGTACTCTACTGCATAACTGTATCCTCAGCAGAGATAAAGTGTTTTCTGAGCTACAATGTGTATATACTCTGGAACTAATATACTTCTATGTATATATTCTACTTGGTAGTACAAACTAAGCAGACCCAGAGGTGCAAGACACTCACATACCACACACAGAGTTGATCCCCTCAGAGCACTCATTAAACCTATCAGCTCTGGCCTCTAGTAGCTAAGTCAATCACACCTGCCAAGTGAATTTCATTTTATAGTACAAGTCTCAGGCATCTGGTCTGATGGTGAGTATGTACCTGGCTTCTAAGATGTAAGGGCAGGTATAGCAGGTATGTCTTCTCATTAATAGTAAGCATCGCATCTAAGCTTTTTTGAGAGGTGGGGAACAAGAGGAGGGTGAGAGAAAGAGAGGGAGGGAGGGAAGAGAGAGAGAGAGAGAGAGAGAGAGAGAGAGAGAGAGAGAGAGAGAGAGAGAGAGAGAGAGAGAGAATGAGACTGAGACTGAGACTGAGACAGAGAGACAGACAGAGACACTAACTCAGATCCTGGGCGACGTCCCTGACCTTTTTAGCTCAAGGCTAGTTCTCTACCCCTTGAGCCACAGCTGCACTTGGGCTTTCCGGCGGTCAACTGGAGATAGGAATCTCACGGTTTTTTCTGCCCAGGCTGGCTTCCAGCCGTGAGCCTCAGATCTCAGCCAGAGAATCAGCTAGGATTACAGCCTGGAGCCACCTGCACCCGGCCCCAGCTCGTCCTTTGATTCCGCGTGCTCACTCTAATCTAGGGAGGCGTGCCCCGCCCCCTTTCCGCGCATGCGCCACACCATAATGGCCGCGCCCTTTCCTAATGAAATCACTGAGATAAAAGGAACTCGTTTCGCTCCCTTCCAGTTTTGTGTGACCCGATCAACTAAAACAAGGCGAAGCCGTTAATAAAAGAACCAATCTCAAAAAGCCAGCCCCAGAACTGCCATCTCGGAAGAGCAGCATCTATCAAGCCACCGCCCCGGCTCTGCGCTAGTAGCGGAGCCCAGCCACCCGCGGCTAGTTTGGGGCGGGAGCTACCCGCCTCTTCGACTTCTCATTGGTCCAGAATCCCAAAGGCTGGAAATGTCTCCATCTTCCGTTCGTTGAGTGGCTGAGGCCGAAGGACAACTCCCGTGCTTAGTGGTTCACCCAGCTGTCGGTCTTTCTGCGTCTTGCGTCGCGGCGCCGGTGGCGCGGCCTGTAGAACGGTGTCGGAGGCTGCTGCTGCAGGAGAAGATGGCGGTCGCAGTGAGAACTTTGCAGGAACAGCTAGAAAAGGCCAAAGAAAGCCTAAAGAACGTAGATGAGAACATCCGCAAGCTCACCGGGCGAGACCCGAATGATGTGAGGTAGGGTGGATCGGGAACCGCGGCATGGAAAAGAGAGCCCTCCGGTCAGGGTGAACTGGGACTGGGGAGGACGAACAGTCGGCCCTGAGGAAGAGTGGAAGAAACGTGTAGGCCGGTTCCCCGGGCGGCGGTAAACGCGGGCCTCGGGGCCCCGCCGCAGCCCGGCTCCCGGGCTTCGCCGTCAGCCGAGTCAGCGTCCAGGCCCTACCGGAGGCCGAGGCGGCTCCCAGGCCCCGCGGTAGGCCGATTCTCGGACCCCGCGGTGGGCCGAGCACATTCCCCGACCCCGCAGTAGGCCTTGCGGGCTTCTGCGACACGCAGTAAGCCGAAGGGGCCCCTCAGCCCCGCCGTCCACCGCAGGGCAAAGGGCCCGAGGATGGAGCGCGGTGCCTGGAGGCGCCGGCCGGCGCGGATCGCGCTTCCCGCCCTGGGCGCTGCAGGCCTGGGGCTGCAGCACAAAGCCTCTTCCCTCTGGGCTGACCCGGGAACCCCCTCCGGGTGATTGCCGGCCACCTTTTCCCCGGGCTCTGCCGAGCCAGAAGGCCGCTTCCTCGCGGTGGGTGGATGTGCTAATGCGTAGTGCCCTTGTGGTAAATGTGATGATTTTTTTGAGTACTTCTGCCCTCTCTTTGAAACACGTGGATTTGAAACCGTCATTTTGGAACTGGTCTTCTTCACACTTCCTGCCCCTCCCTCAAAGAATAGTATCTGAAAATATCGTACGACACCCTTAGGTGTTGGTGCACATAATTTTTTTTAATGATTGTGAATCTTTTATAGACCCATCCAAGCCCGATTGCTGGCCCTTTCTGGTCCTGGTGGAGGTAGAGGACGTGGTAGTTTATTGCTGAGGTAAGATCCCCTAACACGTGTATTAAATTCGTGCATTGATGTAAATAAAATTCACCATAAGAACTGTATCACTTCGTTTAATACTGTCATCTGCTAATTTTTTTTTAGAAGTGGAAAGCTAGAGGAAGAGTATTAACTGTACTAGTGTTTAGCAACCTTAATTGTATTCTTAAGAATACTGCACATTGGAATAGAGCAAGAGCAAGGAAAGCCAAAAAGAAATGTACTTTTTACCTGACTTACGTAACTGTAGCCCCTCCATACATCGTCTTTGTAATAAAAATTAAAAATACCACACATGCTTTCTGGAGGATGAGCATGTAGTTCAGCAGTAGTGTTTGCCTAGCATGTATAAGGCTTGAGATTGAATCTCTAGCACCACACAAAAAAACCCCAACCCCTCCCAAAATGCTGAATTGTCTATTTAAGGTTACTTCAGTTGGAACATTTTTTTAAAAAGCAACTTTATTATCTTGTTACAAATGTAGCTTATGTTTACAATTTATTGTACATTTTTAATTGCAGGCGTGGATTCTCAGATAGTGGAGGAGGACCCCCAGCCAAACAGAGAGACCTTGAAGGGGCAGTCAGTAGGTATGTTTAAAAAAGAATACCTGTCTCGGAATGTGGCTTAGTGGTAGAGTGCTTGCCTAGCATGCATGAAGCCCTGGATTCGATTCCCTCAGTACCACATTAACAGAAGTAGCCAGAAGTCATACTGCAGCTTAAGTGGTAGAGTGTTAACCTTGAGCAAAAGAAGTTTAGGGACAGTGCCCAGGCCCTGAGTTCAAGCCCTAGGACTGGCCAAAAAAGAATATTAAGCCAAGTGCCAGTGGCTCATGTCTGTAATCTTGGCTACACAGGAGACTTATGATCTGGGGAACATGGTTCAAAGCCAGCCCAGGCAGGAAATTTCATAAGATTCTTACCCCCAATTAATCACCAAAAAGTAGAAGTGGAGCTGTGGCTCAAGTGATAGAGAGCTAGCCTTGATTGAAAAAAACCAAATGAGAGCACCTAGACACCAAGTTCAAGACCAAGTACCAATACTGACACACTATGTCGAAATGAACTTTACAACTTTGGGGTTGGGGGCAGGGGAAGAAAGGGGAAAGGGAGAGGGATAGTGGAAGAAAAATGAAGGAGTGGATAACAATGTTTAACACGAAATGTATCATTACCTTATATAACTGACCCTTCTGTACGGCACCTTTACAACAAAATAAAATAAAGACTAAGTACCAGCAGACACATAAGAGAAGGGATCCTGCCAGCCACTGGTGGCTCATGCCACCTACTCAGAAGTTTATGATCTAAAGATCACAGTTCAAAGCTAGCCCAAGAATGAAAGTTCGTGAGGCTCCAGTTAACTACTAGAAAACCAGAAGTGACACTGTGGCTCAAAGTAGTAGAGCCTTGAGCACAAAAGCTGAAAGACTGCCTAGGCCCCATGACCACCACAAAAAGAGAAAAGACAGTACAAAAGTATTGTTGAGTTGGGTTGTATTGGAATTTAGTGGTATGCCACTTAACCTTGAGGTCCCTTGATACAAGATTAAGGTAAGACAGCCAGTATCCCTCAAAATTTAGTGTTTTATTCAATAACCTAAATTGGTATGAAAGTAAGGATCATAAAAGAATCAAGATGGGAAGCCAGCACTGGTGGCTGACACCTGTAATCCTAGCTATTGAGGAGGCTGGAATCTGAGGATCAATTTTCAAAGCTAGCCCAGGCAGGAAAGTCCGTGAGGCTCTTATCCAATAAACCCTAGAAAACCGGAAGTGGTGAAGAATTTGTGAAGAACTGACTTTTTTTTTTTTGGTCCAGTCGTGGGACCTGAACTCTGGGCCTGGGCGCTGTCCTCAGCTCTTCAGCTCAAGGCTAGCGCTCTACCACTTGAGCCACAGTGCCACTTCCAGCTTTTTGTTTATGTGGTGCTGAGGAATTGAACCCAGGGCCTCAGGCATGCAAGGCAAGCACTCTACCCCTGAGTCTTCTTCCCAGCCCCGAACTGACATTTTTAAACCATTTTTTTTTTTTTGTCAGTCCTGGGGTTTGAACTCTAGGCCTGGGTGCTGTTCCTCAGCTCTCCAGCTTAAGGTGAGTGCTCTACCACTTGAGCCACAGCACCACTTTCAGTTTTCTGGTGGTTTATTGAGATAAGAGTCTCACAGATTTTCCTACCTAGGCTGGCTTTGAACCTTGATCCTCAGATCTCAGCCTCCTAAGTAGCTAGGATTACAGGTGTGAGCCACCAGTGCCCGTCTCCATTTACTCTATTTTGTACTTAGAGAACAAATATTTAGATGTTTGATGAGCCAAATTTGAGTTGAGCATTTGTTACTGTATTTTATCCTTTCACTCCCATAGGAAAAAGAAAAATAGTGAGGAGGCTGAAAGAATGAGGCTTCAGGAGATGAGTACTAGAATTCATGGACATTTGCCTTTTGTGTGCACTTAGCTCAAATTCTCCATGGTATAAATTATTTTTTCTTTTGACAGGCTGGGCGGGGAGCGTCGGACAAGAAGAGAATCGCGCCAAGAGAGTGACCCAGAGGATGATGATGTTAAGAAGGTATGAATACAGTACCTACTACATTTTAAGCATGTTACCCATAAGCTACTTCAGTCATTGAGATTGTCTTTTTGTCTTGCAGCCGGCACTGCAGTCTTCAGTTGTAGCTACCTCCAAAGAACGCACACGCAGAGACCTTATCCAGGATCAAAATATGGATGAAAAGGGAAAGCAGAGGTATCTGTAGAACTGTCAAATAATGATGTGTATGGAAAAAATACAGGGTTGCTCAAATGCCTGAAAATGTATCTCGGAAATAGCAGTTTTAATTAAGTAGACCCTAGTGAAACTGAGTTTTGTTTGTTGTGTCTTTTAGGAATCGACGAATATTTGGCTTGTTGATGGGTACTCTTCAGAAATTTAAACAAGAATCTACTGTTGCTACTGAAAGGGTAATAAGGCAATTTTTTTTGTTTTTGTTTTGCTTTAAACTATCAGCCTAGGTGGCTAATTTTTTTTTTTTTTGGGTCCGGTCATGGGGCTTGAACTCTGGGCCTGGGCGCTGCCCCTCAGCTCTTCAGCCACAGCCACTTCTGGCTTTTTTCTTTTTGCTTATGTGGTGCTGAGGAATTGAACCCAGGGCCTCAGGCATGCAAGGCAAGCGCTCAACCACTGAGCCACCTTCCCAGCCCTAAAATTGGCCATTTACTAAAAGTCCCGTCCCCCCCCCCCCCCCCCCCGGTCGGTCATGGGGCTTGAACTCTGAGCCTGGGCGCTGTCCCTCAGCTCAAGGCAAGTGCTCTACCACTTGAGCCACAACACCACTTCCGATGGCTAATTTTTTAAGAAAACTTGAGACAGGGTCTCACTATGTAGTACAACTTGACCTTGAACTCTGATCCTTTTACACAGTATAATGTGATTATAAGTCGACAGTACCACACCAAGTTACTAAAAGGTAAAAAAGTGAGACCCTATCTTAAAAACTAAAAGATAATTCTTCAAAGATTTAATGAAGGCCTAAATTAAAGCCAGTCCCAAAATTTCAGAAAGAGTGGGGAGTTTTTTTGTTTGTTTTTTTCCACAGTCCTGGGGCTTGAACTCAGCCTGGGGACTACCCTGGAACTTTTTTTTTTTTTTTTTTTTTGGTCCTGGGGCTTGAACTCAGGGCCTGGGCACTGTCCCTAAGCTTCTTTTGCTCAAGGCCAGCACTCTACCACTTGAGCCACAGTACCACTCTGTGGTACTAAGGATTCGAACTCATGGCTTCGTGCATGCTAGGCAAACACACTGCCACTGAGCCGCATCCCCAGCCCTGGACCTTTTTGCACTCAAGGCTAGTGCTCTACCATTTGAGCAGCAGTTCCATATCTTGCTTTTTGGTGTTTAATTGGAGATTAAGAGTCTCATGGACTTTACTGCCTGGGCTGGCTTTGAACCATGATCCTCAGATCTTAGCCTCCTGAGTAACTAGGGTTACAGGCATGAGTCACCAAATGCTGAGGTAGGAATTATTTCCAACTGACCCTTTTGTTTTTACTTCTTAAGTGATTTCTGGTCTGTTAAATCTGGGTCTGGTCTAAGGTCTTTATGCCATTATTTGGCCTTAGACAAAGCCATCTATTTAGGTCTCATTGCTTTCTTTCATATAGGGGGTAATTCAGTTTCGCAACTATTTTACTGTTCAGTCTTAATTTACACACATTTACTTGATCTAGAAGCAAAAGTAGGAACATTAGCTTCCACAGCTAATTTAATTGTCATCATTTTGTACATTTTTTCCTTTGATTGTTATAGCTTAAAATGTGTAGAGTTGAACTCTACATACTATTTCTGGAGAAGTAAGAGGGGAAGCAACAATTCAGTAATGGAAAACAAATAGATTATTATAAAGGTGATGTACAGAGAGTTATGGTTACATAACCGTAAAGAGTATACAGATAGAGTATATTTCTTAGCCAGGCACTGGTGGCTCATACCTATAATCCTAGCTACTCAGGAGGCTGAGATCTGAGGCTCACGGTTTAAAGCCAACCCAGGCAGGAAAGTCCATGAGACTCTCAATCTCCAATTAACCAGTAGAAAAACCAGAAGTGGTGCTGTGCCTTAACTGGTAGAGCTCTTGCCTTGAACTGAAGAGCTCAGGGACAATGCCCAGGCCCAGAGTTCAAGCCCCAGGACCGACAAAAAAAAAAAAAGTATATTTCTTTTTGGACAATGTCACCTCTTCCCTCCTTCCTGTTTCCACCCACAAGCTATATAGTTCATTTTCAACATAGATTCAGTGAGTTCAACTGCTGTATTTGTTCATCCTTATTTCACCTTTTACATATTAACTTTGAGATTATAAATAATATCCTAAAAGCAGTCAGGAGGTATACATCTCTAATCTCATCACTCAGGCAAGTTGAGGCTATAGGATTGGGAGTTTAGTGTTAGCTGGGCTACAATGAAAGATCCTGCTTCAAAAAACAAAACAGCAACAAAAAACTTATATCTTGCCAGGCGTGGTGCCTCATGCTTGTAATCCTACCTGTTCTGGAGGCTGAGATCTGAGGATTTTGGGTTGAAGTCAGTTGGGGTAGAAAAGACAGACATATCTCCAATTAACTACCAAAAAAAGCTGGACATGGAGCTGTAGTAAAACACTAGTCTTGAGCAAAAGAACTCATAGACAGTGCCAAAGCCCTGAGTTCAAGGCCCAGGACTGGTACTGAAAACCCCCCAAACTTATCTTGGAATTAGAGGAAAGTACAACTGGTGACTTCTGTCACATTCTCTTGTTTGGAAAGATTAACTGAAAATAAACTCTTAAAAAGGACACTCTTTTTGAGGTTTACTTTTGTGGAAAATGTCCTTAAACTTTACAGCAGAAGAGAAGTTACTCTAGGACTGATGGCCTTGATAGGACTGATGGTCTCTATTTTATGAAAGATACTGTGCAACCAGTCTCAAATGCTAAGTTGAAATTATTAGATATTCTGAATTGAAAGTGTGAAATATACATACAACTTTATATAGTAAAACTATAATGTTTTCACATAATCAGGATATGTTTTAGATTATAACTAGACTGAAACCAGATATCTTTTTCCTATTATAATAAATAAATCAAAGCTGATCATTTATTTTTAGCAAAAGAGACGCCAGGAAATTGAACAAAAACTTGAAGTTCAGGCAGAAGAAGAGAGAAAGCAAGTTGAAAATGAAAGGAGAGAACTGTTTGAAGAGAGACGTGCTAAACAGACAGAACTGCGGCTTTTGGAACAGAAGGTTGAGCTTGCGCAGCTGGTGAGTATTGTTTATGAATGCTAAGATTGGTAATCCATGGTGTTATAAAAGCACTGAACTTTTACCTTTTCTTTAGCAAGAAGAATGGAATGAACATAATGCCAAGATAATTAAATATATAAGAACTAAGACAAAGCCCCATTTGTTCTATATTCCTGGAAGAATGTGTCCAGCTACCCAAAAACTAATAGAAGAATCACAGAGAAAAATGAATGGTAAGTACATGAAGTCTATTGAAGTTTTCTTTTTTTTTTCTTCCTTTTTTTGGGGGGGTCTGGTCATGGGGCCTGAACTCTGGGCCTGAGTGCTGTTCCTCAGTTCTTCAGCTCAAGGCTAGCGGTCTACCACTTGAGTCACAGTGCCACTTCCGGCTTTTTTTTCTTTTTGCTTATGTGGTGCTGAGGAATCAAACCCAGGGCCTCAGGCATGCAAGGCAAGCACTCTACCACTGAGCCACCTTCCAGCCCCTATTGAAGTTATCTTAATGGATAAGATAGTACACTTTCACATTATTGTTTTCTAAAATAATGTGATTTAATAGTTCATTTTGGGTGGGTGTTTCTTAAGATATTTTGAGGTAATAGGTTGGAGTATAGATATAGCTTCATGGTGGAGTTTAAACTGAATCTCGTTTTGTTGGTGATTCTTAAGCATATGTATTTGTATAAGATAATTTTGCATAGTAGTCTTCGTTGGCACATAAACTGCTCTCAGTGAAGTAAGACAAAAATGAACATTGTTATAGTTCATAAAAGGTGAACATTTAGAGGGATATACATTGCTAAGATGCTGTCTAGATGATGTATTTGGAGTCCTCTAAAACTGGTTCTGCTTCGTTGTTTTGTTTTTATCGGGTCATGGGACTAGAACTCAGGGCTTGGGCACTCTCTGACTTCTTTTGCTCAAGGCTGGCAGCCTCACCACCCCCTGCCCCTCTTTAAGCCACAGCACCACTTCCATTTCTTGTGGTCAGTTGGAGATAAAGTCTCACAGACTTTGCTACCTAAGCTGCCTTTGAACCATGATCCTCAGATTTCAACCTCCTGAGTAGCTAGGATTACAGGTGTGAGCTACCAGTGCCCATCCTAAAGAAGTTTTTTAAGTAGCAAATGTTTGGTTTTAGTTGGATGTGGTCTAGATTTTCTTGTTACTAATTTTTTGATATATAGACTTCCCTTGGATCTTTGCTGTCAGTTTGTAATTACTTACTTGCTATAATCAATATTTTCTTTATTCAAAAAGATTTATATGAAGCTTAATGACCATTTATGACTGGTATAAAACTAAGTTTTACACATAATTTTTATTGTTTAGCTTTATTTGAAGGTAGACGCCTCGAATTTGCAGAACAAATAAATAAGATGGAGGCTAGGCCTAGAAGACAGACAATGAAGGAAAAAGAGCATCAGGTGGTGCGTAATGAAGAACAGAAGGCGGAACAAGAAGAGGGTAAGGTGGCTCAGCGAGAGGAAGAGTTGGAGGAGACAGGTAATCAGCACAATGATGTAGAAATAGAGGAGGCAGGAGAAGAAGAGGAAAAGGAAGTAGGTATAGTGCATAGTGATGCAGAGAAAGAACAGGAGGAGGAGGAGCAAAAACAGGAAATGGAGGTTAAGATGGAGGAGGAAACAGAGGCAAGGGAAAGTGAGAAACAACAGGATAGTCAGCCTGAGGAAGTTATAGATGTGCTAGAGATGGTTGAGAATGTCCAGAATGTAATTGCTGAGCAGGAAGTGATGGAAACTAATCAAGTTGAAAGTATAGAACCTTCAGAAAATGAAACTAGCAAAGAATTGGAGCCAGAGATGGAATTTGAAGTTGAGCCAGATAAAGAATGTAAATCTCTTTCTCCTCCAAAAGAGAATGTTAGTGTTGTAGAAGTGGAAAAAGAATCAGAGGAAAAAGAAGAAAAAGAATCTGAACCCCAACCTGAGCCTGTGGCTCAGCCTCAGTCCCTCCTTCCACCCCAGCCTCAGTCTCAGCCCCAGCAAGTACATCAGCCCCAGCCTCTCTCTCAACCTGAGACTTTGACATTAGCTATTTCACAGGCACCACCTCAGGTTATTCAGGAACAAGAGAATCAACTACCTGAGAGGAAAGAGTTTCCTGTTGAGCCTGTAAAGCTCACTGAGGTGCCAGTAGTGGAACCAGTTTTAACAGTGCACTCAGAAAGCAAAAGTAAAACCAAAACCAGGAGTAGAAGTAGAGGTCGAGTTAGAAATAAAACAAGCAAGAGTAGAAGTCGAAGCAGTAGCAGCAGTAGTTCTAGTAGCAGTTCAACCAGTAGCAGCAGCGGAAGCAGTTCTAGCAGTGGCAGCAGTAGTAGTCGAAGCAGTTCTAGTAGTAGTTCCAGTACAAGTGGTAGTAGTAGCAGAGATAGTAGCAGCAGCACTACTAGTAGTAGTGAGAGTAGAAGTCGAAGTAGGGGTCGGGGACACAATAGAGACAGAAAGCACAGAAGGAGCATGGATCGGAAGCGAAGGGATACATCAGGATTAGAAAGAAGTCACAAATCTTCAAAAGGTAGTAGTAGAGATACAAAAGGATCGAAGGATAAGAATTCCCGGTCTGACAGAAAGAGGTCTATATCAGAGAGTAGTCGATCGGGCAAACGATCTTCAAGAAGTGAGAGAGACCGAAAATCAGACAGGAAAGACAAAAGGCGTTAATGGAAGAAGCCAGCCTTTCTTAGCCTATTCTTTGCAGCAGAAGATTTCTTGATGAGTTAAAGGATTACCTTTCCTTGTAAGGAGGATGCTGCCTTAAGAATTGCATGTTGTAAAAAATCTTTTTGGAAAATACAGACTGTTTGTTTACCAGACATTCTTGTACTTTTTGCATAATTTTGTAAGAGTTATTTATCAAAATTATGTGAGGTTCCAAAATATGTAAAAATAATAATAATAAAAAGATTAACATCCCTTGTCATCTTTTTTAAATATCCTATATGCTTCAGTAAGAATCTGTATATTTTAATAGGTAAATCTTTTAAGTCTTTTCCCTTCTAATTCTGTATCATACATTACTTTTGTAGAAATAAATGTTCATTTCATTATATTTGAGATGTCCTTGTTGACGCTTGTATAATAAATAACCTCTTGATATCATTTTCAGTTTTTATCACTAGATAATAAGATTAGAATGTTTTTGAAGATTTCCTCACTTACTTGGCCTTAGCTGTCAGGTCTTTGCAGCTTTGAAGGGGAATAGTTCTCTTTATAATCATTTACTATTTTCTGATCTCCCTTGTTAATCTAAGCGTTTTCCTATTTTTTGTTCAGACCGTATAGTTGGTAGATAACGTAAACTAGTACATTTTGGTTGTCATTTTCCTGATTATGGGAGCATCATTCTTCTGTCTTTGTGGTTACCTCTGTGCTAACAGTATATGCGATCTGTTAAACTAATAGTTACTTCTAAGGGAGGGAGGTAAAAGAATCTTCTAAACTTGGATTTCAAATTTGTGGTCTTGTCTTAACATTTGTGTTGGCTCTAACTTAAATATGCCAATATGTGTTTTAGAGAAGTTTTGTTCAAGGAACCATTGTATGGAAGTTTACAAAATGAAGGAAGTTCATCTAGACTTGACTATGTAAGCAAGATAACACGCTAAGTGTACCTGGTGATAACTTTGTTGTTTTATAAATTTGTATGGAGTATTTGTTGCCCATTACTATACATGTGCAAATAAATGTGGCTTAGACTTGTGTGACTGCTTAAGATAAGTACTTGTATTTTGATGTATTATATGAGAGCACATAACATTGAAAATGACCTGTTTTTAGTTCATAATTTAAAACTGTTGCTTTCAATATTCAAGTAAATGGTTTCAGAGAAAATGTGAACAAGCACTTCCAGACTTAGTTTTGTTGTCTGTACAACTCGTGTAAGTGTAAGCAAGTATGTTAAAACAACTCTTACAAAAAATAGTTTCTTGGAGTAATTATTAAAATAGTAAATGAACAATTTAAACTGCTGACCACGAAATCCCTGAGCCATGTGTTTCCATCAAGAGAGTAACTTCATTCACAGCTTGCAGTGCTCGACAAAATTTATTTTTCAAATGCTGCAATGGGAACAGGTTTGTAAACTGATTTGAAGTGCTGGCTCTGAATCTGACCTGGTTGAGGGAAAAGGCCATGTTAATAATTTGCACACATTAAGAACCTTTGTACAGGGGTGGGGATGTGGTTCGCTGGTAAGCAGTTCCTAGCACTACACACCTATACAAATGAAGTTTTATGTTTCTCTTTGATGGTGTTGGATTAAACTTGAAGCTCATGTTCAGTACAATCTCTGCCACTGACTGAGCTGGGCTGCTTGAGTCCCACTCTTCCTGGAAAGTATAAATAACATATTTGTTTTGCTAATCGAAAAGTAATAAGAGCTTAAAAGTTACTTGTAGGTAGTAATGAGAATGTAATGGGAAAGTTGTTTAAAATTTCAGAGAAGCCAATTATTTTTAGCTTTAATTCTAACATTTAAATGCTACTCAACTTTTAGGCATAATTTTATTTATTTTTTTATTTTTTTGTCGGTCGTGGGGCTTGAACTCTGGGCCTGGGCGCTGTTCCTCAGCTCTTCAGCTCAAGGCGAGCGCTCTACCACTTGAGCTACAGCGCCACTTCCGGTTTTCTGGTGGTTTGTTGGAGATAGGAGTCTCACGGTCTCTCCTGCCCGGGCTGGCTTTGAACCGCGATCTTCAGATCTCAGCCTCCTGAGTACCTAGGATTACAGGCGTGAGCCACCAGCGCCCGGTTTAGGCATAATTTTAAAGTTAAGCTTTGTGCTGGGAATGTGGTTTAGTGGTAGTGTTTGCCTAGCATGCATGAAGCCCTGGGCTCAATTCCTCAGTACCACAAACAAAAAACTGGAGGTGGCGCTGTGGCTTAAAGCAGCTCAGGGACAGTGCCCAGGCCCAGAGTTCAAGCCCCATGGCTGGCAAAAATAAAGTTTACAGGTGTTTTGATGTTCACTTACAAAGCAGCTTAGAAGAGTGGCAATTTCCCAGGAGCACAAGATAATGCCAGAGTCTTACTAGACATTACACATAAGAATATGCAAACCCTAGAAGCCAGTGTGGAATGAGGCTGCTGAACTTCATGAAGGGAGTTTGGAGCTCTAGTAATAGACATCAAAAGGCTTAGGAAACATCTTGTGTACTCAGAACCCAGAGTTTGGACAGCCACTGAAAGTTTAACCTTTAGTGGACTGTATTACCACCCATCAAGGGTCTTAAACTCCAGAACTAGTAAATTATTGATGTTATTGCTTAGATAATTGGGGCCAAGTCAACTGAAGCAATCTCTTGTTATTAACTTAATTTTAGTTACATGGGTCGGTTTAATGAACATATTAAGATATTTGAGGGTAAAGTACTTAAATTTGAGTGCTTTTACGAAATTCTTTTTGAGAATTCCATTGTCACTTTTTCCAGGAAACAATAGCAGTCTACATAGTTGGACATTCCACCAAACACTGTACCCTGCCCCCTTCATACACTTAAATGTGTGTATGTGGGTTTTTTTTTTTCTAAGCAAATGGTCTACCAAAAAAGCTACATCTCCAATCTGCTTTCTGAGCATGTCTCATCTAGCAGTTTTCTAGAAGGAAATATGACAGGAGATATAATTAATACTGAATTACAACTACATTAGTAACACCTGCCACTCTGCTTTCACTTCTATTTTCCTGCTTTGTTCAGTTTCTTCTGTTCAGTTTTTCGAGATAGGGTCTTCCTATGTAGCCTAAGCTGATCTTGAATTTATGGTCATTCTGCATCAGTCTAGTACTGCCAACCTGTGGTTACTTATGTCATACTTTTATTGCTTGCTTCCCAGAACAAAACAAGCCCCATTGTGCTCCTTCAACATACCTAGAATAATAATCTGACTTAAGCATTTAGTGTTATCATTAAAGGGTCATATATATATATATATATATATATATATATATATATATATATATATATATATATATATATATATATATGGTCTTGTCAATCGTGTGGCTTGAACTCAGCCTGGGCACTGACAGCATTTTTGATCAAGGCTAGTGGTCTATCACTGAACCACAGTGCCACTTCCAGTTTTCTGGTGGTTAATTGGAGTCTCCCAGACTTTCCTGCCGGAGCTGGCTTTGAACCATGATCCTCAGATCTCAGCCTCCTGAGGAGCTAGGATTACAGGTGTGAGCCACCAGTGCCCGGCTAAAATCTTCTAGAGCAAAAAAGTTAAGGGCCTTGAGTTGAAGCTCAAGTACCAGAACACACAAGTATCTAAAAAGGAATGGAAAGCTGGGTGCCAGTGGCTCAACACGGTAATCCTGGCTACTCAGGAGGCTGAGATCTGAGGATCATGGTTAAAAGCCAGCCCAGGCAAGGAAAGTCCTTGAGACACTCATCTCCAATTAACCACCAGAAAACCAGAAGTGGCACCATGGCTCAAGTGGTAGAACACTAGCCTTGAGCTGACCTGCTGAGGGACAGCACCCAGGACCAGAGTTTAAGCCCCATGACAAAAAGAAAAATCAGATTCTGAAGGTAGGCCTTTTTGGAGATCCAGAATCCACCTCTATATGTGTTGCATTCCTCTGCTGTGATAGGTGTAAAAACTAGTAGCCAAGATTATAATTTCAAGATCAAAATTTATGGGAGCTAGGTATGTGGCTTAGTGGTAGAGGGCTAACCTAGCATGCATGAAGCTCTAGGTTCAATTCCTACCACATAAACAGAAAATGGTGGAAGTGGTGCTTTGGCTCAAGTGGTAGAGGACTAGCCTTGAGCAAAAGAAGCTCAGGGACAGTGCCCAAGCCCTGAGTTCAAGCCTCAGGACAAGCAAAAATTTTTAAAAAGATACAAATAAAAACTTGATTCTCTAATGACTAAAGTGTATGAACTTGATTCTTTGTGATACTATCAGACCCCTTTCTTAAATTTTTTTTTTTTTTGGTCGGTCATGGGGCTTGAACTCTGGGCTTGGACACTGTTCCTGTGCTCTTCAGCTCAAGGCGAGCACTCCACCGCTTGAGCCACAGCACCACTTCTAGTTTTCTAGTGGTCTCTAGTTTCTAGTTTCTAGAGTCTCACGGACTTTCCTGCCTGTGCTGGCTTTGAACCGCCATCCTCAGATCTCAGCCTCCTGAGTAGCTAGGATTACAGGCGTGAGCCACCGGTGCCCAGCTCAGACTCCTTTAGTTCTGTATCTGCCTTTTGTAGTTGGGTGCTGATGGCTCATACCTGCAATTCTAGCCATTTAGACGTTGAATTCTGAGGATCAGTATTTGAAGCCAGCCTAAGCGGAGAAGTCCATGAGACTCACATGTCCAGTTTACACGGAAAAAATCAAAAGTAGAGGTTTGGTTCAGGCGGATAGAGGGCTAGCCCTGAGTGAAAAGTCTGAGAGACTCTTTTTGAGTTCAAGCTCAGGCATACAAAAAATGTTTGTAGATCAAAATATAGTTGCATCTTTTCAAAACTTAGCATTTTTGGGGGGGGGGGAGAGGGTGGTTGGGAAATGGGAGGGGATGGGAAGGGGAAACAAAGGAGGAGACAACAATGCTTGATAAGAAATGTACTCATGGGGCTGGGAAGGTGGCTCAGTGGTAGAGCACTTGCCTTGCATGCCTGAGGCCCTGGGTTCGATTCCTCAGCACCACATAAGCAAAAAGAAAAAAGCCAGAAGTGGCGCTGAGGCTCAAGTGGTAGAGCGCTAGCCTTGAGCTGAAGAGCTGAGGGACAGCGCCCAGGCCCAGAGTTCAGGTCCCACGACCGGACACAAAAAAAAGAAAAAAAAAAAGAAATATACTCTTTACCTTGCCCATGTAATTGTAACCCCTCTGTATGGTATTTTCACAATTTAAAAAAAAAAAAACAAAACAGCATTTTGACTGGCAGCTCATACCTTCCCTGTAAGGGATGGCTTTCTTTGTGAAATTTAGTATCCTGTTGTCCAGAGTGAAGCTATGAGAAGGGTCCCAGCATAGAAGTACCTTTCAAATTAACATTTACCTCTGTTAAATATCTGTTGGGCCTTATAGTCTTACATGTCTTTATGCTTCTATTATGGGTTTATATGCACAGAACAGTATGCCTTTGTCTGTTAAAAGAGCTGTTCTTGTGAAAATTATGTGATGATTAAGTTACCACCAAATGCTATATAGATAAAGTGACCTGAAAGAGGAAAAGCTATTAGGTAGGTTTCTTCTCCTTTTTCTTCCTCCTCTCCCCACTTTCTCCCCCCCCCCTTCCTCCTCCTCCTCCTTCCTTTGTTTTGCACATTCCTTGTGCCAAGCACTGTTGTAGCTGTTATAGCTATGAACATGTCTATAATCCTCACTGCTGAGGAAGCAGAAGTAGGGCAGAAAAGCCAATGATCATTCCAACTTGGAAACATCTAGTCTAGAATCATGGCTCACATGGTTGAGTACTGCCAAGAGCTGGTGGCTCATACCTATAATCCTAGCTACTCAGGAGACTGAGATCTGAGAATTGTGGTTCCAAGCCACCCTAGGCAGCAAAGTCCATGAGACTTAATCTCCAATTAACCACCAGAAAACTGAAAGTGGCATTGTGGCTCAAAGTGGTAGGGCACTAGCCTTGAGCAAGAGAGCTCAGGACAGTGCCCAAGCCCTGAGGTCAAGACCCACAACTGACACACACACACATCCACAAGGTAGAATGCCAGCAGAGCAAGCAAAGGCCCTGAGTTCAAGCCCTAGGAAGGTTTGCAGAATTTTGTTTTTGTTTTTGTTTGTCAGTTTCCTGAGTAGCTAGGATTGCAGGCATGAGCAACTAATACCTGGCTTGGTGCAAGGCCTTGTGCATTTAAGCATATGGCTACCACTGAGAGATACTCTTCAGCTCAAGGCTAGCACTCTGTCACTTGAGCCACAGTGCCACTTCTCGTTTTCTGGTGATTAATTGGAGATAAGAGTCTCACGGACTTTCCTGCCTGGGCTGGATTTGAACCGTGATCCTCAGATCTCAAACGCCTGGGTAGTTAGGATTACAGGCTTGAGCTACTGGTGCCGGCAGCTTTTCTCTTTAAAATGGCATTTTTATTAAAATAATTTCTAATTGAAGTGTTTATCAAGTTTTTTGTTTGTTTTTTTATTGGTCACAGGGCTTGAACTCTGGGCTTGGGCACTGTCCCTCAGCTATTTAGCTAAAGGCTAGCACCCTACCATTTGAGCCACAGCTCCACTTCCAGCTTTTTCTGCTTATGTGGTGCTGAGGAATCGAACCCAGGGCTTCATGCATGCAAGGCAAGCACTCTACCATTGAGCTAACTTCCCAGCCCCTATCAAATTTTTTATGGCTACAATTTTGTTTTGTTTGAAACTCTCTTAGCACTCTCAATTTTAAGACCAGGAAGACAGTCTCTTATCTTTTTTTTGTTGGACATGGGGCTTTAACTCAGGCCCTGAGCCCTGACCCTGAGCTCTTTAGCTCACGTCTACTGCTCTACCACTTTGAGTCACAGTGCCATTTCCAGTATTCTGGTAGTTAATTGAAAACAAAAGTCTCAGGGACTTTCCTGCCTGGGCTGGCTTTGATCCATGATCCTCAGATCACAGCTTCCTGAGTGGCTAGGATTACAGATGCGAGCCACCTGTGCCCTGCCTCTCTTTTATTACTTTTCTGGAATTGATTTCTGTTCATAGTGTATGGTTAAGTCTTGCTTCTTTTTCCCACATGCATGCTCAGATGTCCAATAGTACACCAGTACACTTTTCTCCTGATTGAACATCTGTTTATGAATGGTTCTCTTCCCAGACTTTTTTTTTTTTTTTTGTCCGTCATGGGGTTTGAACTCTGGGCCTGGGTGCTGTCCCTCAGCTCTTTAGCTCAAGGTGAGTGCTCTAACAGTTGAGCCATAGCACCACTTCCAGTTTTCTGGTGGTTAATTGAAGATTAAGAGTCTCATGGACTTTCCGGCCGGGGCTGACTTTGAACTCTGATCCTCAGATCTCAGCCTCCTGAGTAGCTAGGATTACAGGTGTGAGCCACCAGCACCTGGCTTAATGGTGGAATCTTATTAGATCTTAATAGTAGGTGGAACAAATGCACTTTATTTTTCTTAACACTTGATTATTCTTGTCTACCTATATTTTATATAATTTTACAATAATGTTTGAATTGCTTCAAGTTAGTTTGTTTTTGGATTGCGTTGACTTTATAGGTAATTATGGAGATTCACCTATATGAGTCTACTGACTTATTAGCATAGTATATTATTATAAATCAGAATAATGGTTAATCCAAGTCTTTTATATAAATGGATTGTTTTACATGTATCCAACATGAAGCTTGAGAACCTTATTAATTTTCCACCATGGTTTTTTTTTTTTTGTCGGTCATGGGGCTTGAACTCTGGGCCTGGGCGCTGTCCCTCAGCTCTTCAGCTCAAGGCGAGCGCTCTACCACTTGAGTTACAGCGCCACTTCCTGAGAACCTTATTAATTTTGTTACCTATAACTATTACTTTTTCCTTTGAGTCAGGATCTTGTTATGTAGTCCATACTGGTCTTAAACTTATGAATGATGATATTCATAAAATTCTGTCATCACTAGGTATACAAGTTTGCTTCTCCAAAGGAGGTTTTTTTTATATCTCATTTTATTCCTTTTTGAGATGTAATATTTGAGAGGCTTTGCATTTAACTCAAAGTTTTTTTTTTTGTTTTTTTTGTTTTTGTCGGTCGTGGGGCTTGAACTCTGGGCCTGAGTGCTGTCCCTCAGCTCTTCAGCTCAAGGCGAGCGCTCTACCACTTGAGCTACAGCGCCACTTCCGGTTTTCTGGTGGTTTATTGGAGATAGGAGTCTCACGGTTGTAGTGACCGTCTACTCGACCAGCGAGGAAAAACGACCACCACTCCAGGAGTCTTCTCAGATCACGCTTTATTGGAGAGCCTTTTAGTTGTAGGAGAGCTTGGGCGCGAGAGAGCGTGCACCCGAAACACAGCCGCTTATATATGAGAATCGGAACGCGGGTCTTTCTATTGTTGGTTGCCTGCCTTTCACCGTCACCAGGTGTCATGGGATTGGCTGGGAACTCTACCTGGCTCGTGCACGCGCACAGCCCAGGCGTCCCGCCAAGCACCAAGTGGGCGGAGTCTCGCCTCGGCTCCCTACAGTTCCCCCTTCTTTGTTTTATGGCAACAGGTAAGAGTAGAGGTTGGGCCTCTGTCTAAGACATTAATGAGAGGACCTTGCACTGGCCTTCGCCTGAGGGGCGCGCCTTCCCCAGTGATGACCAGGCCCGTCCGATGCCTTTTTTGCAGAGGTGGGATCTTGGGCATCAACCCACTTGCAACCCAGCATGCTCTTCTTGAGGAGATGAGAACCATCTCCTCAAGTGCAGTGCACTTGCCTTGCACCCTGTCCCAAATTGCAAATTGCATACCTGTCCTGGTGCAATGGGATCCCCTGATCCCTCGGGGTGCTAAGGCTATGCAGAATGGTAAGGCTTAACTGCCTCTTAGGGCCGACAGCCAAATCTGGGGTGAGGATCCACTCTCCAAAGTGGCTAATGCTTGCGAGATAACAACCTTGTCCCTTCTGGTTTGGGCTCGAAGGCGACAGACCAACCATAGGCAGACCACGCATCCTCCCAAGCAGCAGGCTAAAAACATTCCGACTCCCACCCGCTCTTTGGAAAAGGACACCGCAGAGGCAATCCAGTCAGTAAATTGTAACAGCCCACAGCATCATCGGTTTAGCTATCACAGGGATTGCTATTAGCACTGTTGCTAACAGCAGGAAGATCAGCTGTATCAGGAGACGAGTGGATGGCATCTTCAAGATGGGGTTTTTCTGCAGTCTCCACCGGCCTGGTCAGTCTCATTGGCACCCAGTGAGGTACTTCTTGACTCTGTGGAAAAACACAAACAGCTCCCCTGGATCTCGTTATTACCGGATCCGGTCCATACCATTTATTATTAATAACATCCTTCCACATAACCATGTCTTTAGTATCCATGGAGTCTCTTGTCATATGCTGATCTGCGGCAGACTGATCGTTGTCATTTAGAATTAAAAAATTAAGGGTAAAGAGCGCAAGAGAAAGTCTTTCCCTGGGGGACGCGGACTCAGCAACTCCCCCTTTTTGTTTTTGAAGCATTTCTTTTATGCTTCTATTAGCTCTTTCCACTATACCTTGTCCTTGAGGATTGTAGGGCAATCCAGTGGTGTGGGCAACCTGCATTTGTGCGCAAAAGGCGCGAAAACCATGGGAAGTATAAGCAGGGCCATTATCAGTCTTAAGTCTAAGGGGCTTTCCCCAAGCTGCCCAAGCTTCTAAGCAGTGTATTCTGACGTGAGACACCTTTTCTCCTGCCAGAGGTGTGGCATGAATGACACCAGAAAAGGTGTCCACAGACACATGTAAATATTTCAACTTACCAAATTCCGTCAGATGAGTAACATCCATTTGCCATAGGGCCTTTGGTCTCAACCCCCTGGGGTTTACCCCCACATGGGGAGGATGAAGAAAGGTAACACAAGATTTACAGGCTTTAACAATATCTCTTGTCACATGCCTGGACAAATTATATCTTTTCCTAAGGGTATTAGCAGGTACATGATACAATCTATGAAAGTCTTTTGCCAATTCTACAGGATCAGCAGCAACCAGAGCCATAGCCCGAGTTGCCTGGTCCACCAAATCATTACACCTTGCCATCAGGCCCGGCAACATAGAGTGGGCACGAATATGTCCAATATAAAAAGGATGTTTTCTGTTTAAGATAAGGGATTGAATCTGTAACAAAACATTAGAAATTGTACTGGCCTGCTTAACTGAAGCAGCAACTTCAAGAGAAGCAATGGCATTTACAACATATAATGAATCAGAAAATAAGTTAAAAGGTTGATCAAATCTTTTAAAAACTTCAAGCACAATTAAACATTCAACAGCCTGTGGGACATTCGGCCGAAAATTAAAGACTACCGGCTGTTTGTGTCCTTGAACAAAAAAGGCACCTTGTCCAGATTTTGATCCATCCGTAAAGATGGTTAGAGTATCAGCCAAGGGCTCCTTTGAAGTGACAACAGGAAAATACACTAAATTTTTGTTAACTATGGCAAGCAGAGGATGCTTAAGATAATGATTATCAATTACATTTGGAAATGAGCAAACAAGAATTGCCCACATATCCATTGTGGCTGCTAAAATTTCAACTTGCTCACGGGTGTATGGAATAATTAATTTATCTGGAATTTTTGCAAAGTGTATCAAACAATACTTTATACCCAAAATTGCCTGCTTTTTTTTTTTAATTTTTTTCTTATTTTTATTTTTTTATTTTTATTTTTATTTTTTTTTCTCAGATCAAAATTGCCTGTTTAGCCACTAATTCAGGAAAATATTGAACAGTTTTTGCTCCCACAGAATCATAGCATTAATAGTTAGCCTTCGAAGCAAGGCAGTGGTATAATTGGCCGTCACTCCATAAGTCCTGACTGCCTCAACTAAATCTTTTAACTGGGAGTAGGAAACCGGCTCAAAATTTCTTTCAGCAGTAATGGGATTCTCAAAGACTGGGAAAGCGGCTGCTAATCGTGACCAGGTTTTTTCTTTTATAAAGTGACTCCGCCCCGCCGGCGGGCACGGCGGGGGGGCCGACGGGTGAGGGCCAGCTCCGTTTCCTCTCCCTGGCTGCTGCGGTACTCCCACCCCTAGGGGGCGCCACCCTCCATATCTGTCTGCCACGTGCTCCGCCGCAGCCTCTTCTAAGTCTTCACTATCAGCTGGATCGAGCTGCTCTCCCTCCTCCTCTAACATTTCTTCCTCTGAGTCACTCACAAGATTACTATATTCTTGGTCCCGCCCTTCCACATGTAGGGCTGAGAACCGGTTTGCTTTTAAAGAAGGGCACGGGGGTCTCCTTGAGACCCCCTCCTCTCTGAAACCCTTCTCCTTTTGTGAGGGCTGCAGCCCCTCTTGCTTTAATTCTTTAGGATCCTTTTGTCTTTTTTTCCTTTTTCTTTTAGGCCTATTTTCCTCCCCCTTACTGGATGCTGACTCTGATAGACTATCCTGATGCCGTGTTAGTACTTTGCATCCTTCCTGGATTAAATCAAACCCTCCCTCCTCGAGGCAAGTGCGCACCATCAAAAAGACAAGCCACAAGGGAAGAAGCAATGCAAGCAACCAATAAATATCTAAATCTACAGTGAACAGCATACCGGGGGATATTTACCGACGTCCCCTCTCCGCGTGTTGAGTTCTGGCTCCGGTTCGGCCTCTCGCGCGGGTCCCGTCCCAGGTTCGTTCCCGGGTTTCGGCACCACCCGGGTTTCGGCACCAGTTGTAGTGACCGTCTACTCGACCAGCGAGGAAAAACGACCACCACTCCAGGAGTCTTCTCAGATCACGCTTTATTGGAGAGCCTTTTAGTTGTAGGAGAGCTTGGGCGCGAGAGAGCGTGCACCCGAAACACAGCCGCTTATATATGAGAATCGGAACGCGGGTCTTTCTATTGTTGGTCGCCTGCCTTTCACCGTCACCAGGTGTCATGGGATTGGCTGGGAACTCTACCTGGCTCGTGCACGCGCACAGCCCAGGCGTCCCGCCAAGCACCAAGTGGGCGGAGTCTCGCCTCGGCTCCCTACACACGGTCTCTCCTGCTGGCTTTGAACCGCGATCCTCAGATCTCAGCCTCCTGAGTAGCTAGGATTACAGGCGTGAGCCACCAGCGCCCGGCTTCAAAGTTTTTTTATCTTCTTTTTTTTTTTTTTTCATTTTTTTTTTTTTTGGTCCGGTCATGGGCCTGAACTCTGGGCCTGGGCGCTGTCCCTCAGCTCTTCAGCTCAAGGCTAGCGCTCTACCACTTGAGCCACAGTGCCACTTCAGGCTTTTTTCCTTTTTGCTTATGTGGTGCTGAGGAATCCAACCCAGGGCCTCATGCATGCAAGGCAAGCACTCTACCACTGAGCCACCTTCCCAGCCCCAAAATTTTTTTATAATTTGAAATGCTTACCTTGGTATCTAATTTTTCTTATTTATTGTGCCAGTACTGGGACTTGGACTCAGGGTCTTGAGCTCTAGCTTAGTTTTTCCACTCCAGGCTGGTGCTCTACCACTTGAGTAATACTTCCATTTCTGGCTTTTTGGTGATTAATTGGAGGTTAAGAGTCTTGTGGATTTGATTTTCTGGGCTGGTCTCAAATCAGATGTTGGTCTCTTGAGTAGCTAGGATTACAGGCACAAGCCACCAGCACTCAGTTGAAGTTCATTTTCTAATGGCAATTAATAAATTAAGGCAAGGGAAAGCAAGGCTTATGCCTGTAATCCTAGCTACTCTGGAGGCTGAGATCTGAAGATTGTGGTTTAAAGCCAGCTCCGACAGGAAATCCTGTGAGACTATCTCCAATTAACCACACGAAAACCACAGTGGCGCTGTTCCTCAACCTGGTAGAACACTAACCAGAGAAAAAGCTCAGGGACAGCACCTAGACTCTGGGTTCAGTCCCATGATTAACCAAAACAAACGCCACCACCCCCAAAATAAAAAGCAGCAAAGAAAACAAAAAATGAAATAGCTGCATTACCAAAACAACTCAAATTAATTTAAAAAAAAACACTCTTCATCAAAATTCCCATCTGTCAGATAAAGTAGTGTGTAAAGATCAGATCACAGTTCAATTTCTGAAATGCAATTACTACCAGTGCCCAGTGAACAGATCTCACTGAACACAGAAGTGATTGAATGATGCCACAATTCAAATGTTTATAAGGGAAGAAATTGTGGACCTCCCAAAGACAGAAACAGATTAAAAGTTATCTTGTGAAGACAAGTTAGTGTCACAAAGCCTTTTTAATATTAAATTTCTGTAGAAGAGATTCAAATTTAGAAGAATACTCTGAAGCAGCCCTTGATAACTCACTTCCCTAGCTCTAATACCTTCAAGCATGTTTTGTATGTAATGAATTATTTTTATCTTTTTTCCACTTAAATGGTATTTGCCGTGTGCCATTGTAGACAATTGGATAGTTACTCTGGAACTGCAAATTCAGAAAGATTTACTAACCAATGTCAGTATCACCTACCCTCTCTTTTATCATGGTTAATGGTTCTCAAAACTGCAAAAATATTTTTACATATATTGAGTATCTCCTCCTCCTCCTCCTCCTCCTCCTCCTCCTCCTCCTCCTCCTTCTTCATCTCTCTTTTTTTTTTTTTTTTAGCCAGTCCGGGGGCTTGAACTAGGAGCTAGGGCACTGTCCCTGAGCTTTTTTCACTCAAAGCTAACACTCTGCCACTTGAGCCACAGCACCACTTTTGGCTTTTTCAGTTTATATGTTGCTAGGGAATGGAACCCAGGGCTTCATGCATGCTAGGCAAGCACTCTACCACTAAGCCACATTCCCAGTCTATGTCTCTTCAGATTTATTAGAAAGGCTGTAAGTGTCTTTTCTTTTCTTTTTCTCTCTTTTTTTTTGGCCAGTCCTGAGGCCTGAACTCTGGGCCTGCGCACTGTCTCTGACCTTCTTTTGCTCAAGGCTAACACTCTACCACTTGAGCCACAGTGCCACTTCTGGCCTTTTCTTTTTATGTGAGGAATCAAACCAGGGATTCATGCATGCTAGGCAAGCATTCCACCACTAAGCCACACCCTCAGTCCAGTGAATTTTGAATTTAAATAACATTTTTCCCCCCATAAAGCTTCATATGGCTTCTTGTTTTACTTAGGTAAACTCATGTCCCAACCTCACAGCCAAGTCTCCATCTTATTGGATTCCGCCCATATACATTTCCTCCTGCATTTATCCTCACTCTCTACCGGCCTTCATTTTTTTTTTTTTTTTTTTTTGTCGGCCTGAACCCTGGTCCTGGGCGCTGTCCCTCAGCTCAAGGCTAGCACTCTACCACTTGAGCCACAGCATCACTTCTGGCTTTTTCTGCTTAAGTGGTACTGAGGAATCAAATCCAGGGCCTCATGCATGCAAGGCAAGTATTCTACCACTGAGCCACCTTGCCAGCCCAAGCCTTCATGTTTTTTTTTTTTTGAACATATGTAATCCTTCTTTTTCTGTGGGGAGACTGATTCCAGGACTCCTCACAGAGTATATGTTATGTATAAGTCTCTGAATGTATTTGTATTTATATATTTTACTGGGTGCTGTCCCTGAGTTCTTTTTGCTTAAGTCTAGCACTCTACCACTTTGAGCCACAGTACCACTCTGGTTTTCTAGTAGTTAATTGGAGATAAGAGTCTCACAGACTTTCCTGTCTGGGCTGGCTTTGAACCATGATCCTTAGATCTCAGCTTCCTGAGCAGCTAGGATTACAGGTTGAGCCACGGGCACCTGTTTACAATGATATATTATTTAAATATAACTTACATATACCCTCTCATATAATTTCTCTCCCTTTTTTTTTTTTTTTTTTTTGGTTTTAATACTTGGGCTTAAACTTATGGCTTCTCATTTTTACTTGGCTTTTTTGCTTACAGCTGGGAAGCTGTGACATATTTAGCTCACACCCTTTTCTGGATACTACTGACTCAGAACTTTATAACGTGATCATTCTCTAAGGGTTGGGGCATGTACAGAGTTACTCTGGTAGTGGATCCTTGGTCTGTCAGTCCTCAGTCCACATGCCTTGGGTTTACTGTCAGGGTGGGGCTGATTGTGACTGCCTATTTAATCATTCAGCCTTTGAACTCAGCTTTCATAAGAAAATAGTCTTCTTGCTACTTTACAGAGAATTAAAGCACATGATTCAGTATTTGGCAGGCAATATACAACAGTATGTAGTGCTTATCTAGAAATATCAGAGTCACAGGTTAGGACTCATCAATTAAAACCAAAGGGTGTTTTAATTCATTGAACCCTGGGCTTGGGTGCTGTCCTTCAGCTCTTCAGCTTAATGCAAGTACTCTACCACTTGAGCCTCAGTTCCACTTCCAGTTTTCTAGTGGTTTATTGGAGATAAGAGTCTCAAGGACTCTTCTGTCCCTGCTGGCTTTGAACTGTGATCCTCAGATCTCAGCCTCCTGAGTAGCTAGGATTACAGGTGTGAGCCACCGGCGCCCAACTTATTTTTAATTTTATTGTACTATTTGTGATTCTTTTTTTTTTCTTCTTTTCTTTTTTCTTTGGTTTATTCCCTCCGTCCCTGTTTTTGATTTCTTGTACCTTTTGTATATAAGTTTATCTGATTTGGGGAGGAGAAGAGGAAGCACAGAAATGGTGGGAAAAGGGTGAACCAATTCAGCAGTGACACCCAACAGACACTCTATGTTGGAAATGAACTATATAACTTGGGAGGGAGGGAAGTGAGGAGAGGAAAACTGGGAGAGAATGAGGGAAGGGGTGACACTGTTCAAAAGGAAATGTGCTCATTACCTGACTTATGTAACTGTAACCCTTTACAATACAATTAAAAAATAAAAATAAATTTAAAATGCTCATTTAAAGAAGTTCTGATTATTGTTGAAATTCAGAGACAAACAAATGCCGCTGTCTTTCAGTAAAGCTAGCTTAGAACTGGTGGTACATATTTGCACAAAGCCGTACTGCAGAGGCTTTGTGGTAGAAGCTAACTAGATCAACACTAAGCATTTCTTCCTGGGCATGTGTTCCTTGCATTTGGTGTGCAGCCATGTGATTGGCTGCAGTCACTCCACCAGGAGTGGGCAGAGGATGATGCTTCCAGGCCTGATCTTAAAAGCAGTGAGTGCCTGAACATTCCCTTTCACTTTTGTGAAAGGGAGGCCAGAAAGTCAAGCTGGAAAAGTCGCTAAATAGAAAGATCCTGGATCTCTGAGAAACCCAGAAGATTCCAGGTCCTGGGAGAAAGCAGCCCCCAAAAATTTCACAATCAACTGTGAGTGAGAAATAAACCAAATGTTGTTTTAAGTTGCAGAGTTTTTGTGGTTTATTTATTACCATATCATAATTTAACTCACCCTAATGTAATTCTACTTATTAATGATGATTAGCAATTATTCTTTTCTTTTGTCAGTCGTGGGGCTTGAACTCTGGGCCTGGGCACTGTCCCTCAGCTCTTCAGCTCAAGGCGAGTGCTCTACCACTTGAGCTACAGCGCCACTTCCGGTTTTCTGGTGGTTTATTGGAGATAAGAGTCTCACAGTCTCTCCTGCCCGCGCTGGCTTTGAACCGCGATCCTCAGATCTCAGCCTCCTGAGTAACTAGGATTACAGGCGTGAGCCACCAGCGCCCGGCCTTGATTAGCAATTATTCTATAAGCCACATTTTGGTAAGTTTATCTTCAGTTCCATATAATTGTTATAATTTGCAAACTACAAATCATCCATCTTCTCTCTATTTATATATATATATATATATTTTTAAATTTTATTTTATTTTATTTGAGAACATACTGTACAGAGGGGTTACAATTACATGGGCAGGATAATGCATACATTTCTTACCAAGCATTGCAGCCTCCTCCTTTGTTTACCCTTCACCTCCCTTCCCAGCCTCCCCCCTCCCCCCCCACCCAATCATACCCCCCTCCCCCCCCAAAACCGACATTGTAAAGCTGGTTTTGACATGACATTTTGTACTTCTCATTGTTGCAACAGGTCCACCTGAATCCTTAAACGACTTGTTTGTCCCCATCTCCTCCACATGTTATACTGACATCAAATATAGTGAAAGCGGGGGCTACACTGTGGGGGAGGGACATACAAAGCAACAAAGAAATAATCTTATAAATGCATTAGAAACACATGCATGAAAGAAATGAAAACATTAAAATACATATTTAAGGGTTCATTTTCCTAACATCACATTATCTGACCTTTTCCGCTTGACTCATACCTATACTAGATATTGCAAATAAGGGAAACCATGGAACCTACGTTTCTTTGGGCCTGGCTTACTTCACTTAATATAATTTTTTCCAAACCTTTCCATTTCCTAACAAATGGGGAAATGTCATTCTTTCTGATGGAGGCATAGAATTCCATTGTGTATATATACCACATTTTCTTGATCCATTCATCTACTGAGGGGCATCTGGGTTGGTTCCATATCTTAGCTATGGTAAATAATGCTGCAATAAACATAGTTATGCTGGTAGCTTTAGTGTGGTCTTGTTTGTAAACATTTGGGTAAATGCCCAAAAGTGGGATTGCTGGATCATAGGGAAGATCTATGTGAAGTCTTTTGAGGAACCTCCATACTGCTTTCCAAAGTGGTTGAACAAGTTCACATTCCCACCAACAATGAAGTAAGGTTCCTTTCTGTCCACATCCCCTCCTGCATCTGTTGTTGTTAGAGGTCTTGATTTTTGCTGTTCTAACTAGAGTGAGGTGATATCTCAATGTTGTTTTGATTTGCATTTCTTTTATGGCTAGGGATGTTGAACATTTCTTCATGTGTCTATTGGCCATCCTTCTTTCTTCTTCAGAGAAGCTTCTCTTTAAGTCTTTTGCCCACTTATTTATTGGGCAGTTGTTTCTTTGAGGATTTGTTGTTGGGTGGTTTAATTTTTTGAGTTCCAAGTATATTTTAGATATGAGACCCTTGTCCGTTGTATGGCTAGTAAAGATCTTCTCCCAATCGGTGGGCTTTCTATTGATCTTGCTAGCTATGTCATTTGTCCTGCAGAAGCTCTGCAACCTTATGCAATCCCATTTGTCCAACCTTTCTTTGATTTGTTGTGCTTCCGGGTCTCTATTCAGAAAATTTCGGCCTGAGCCAAGGAGACCTAGTGTTTCTCCTATTCCATCCTGTAATGTTTTCAGAGTGTTGCTTTGACTTCAAGGTCTTTGATCCATTTGGAGTTGATTCTGGTGCAGGGTGATATATAAGGATCTAGCTTTAGTTTTCTACATGTAGTTAACCAATTTTGCCAGCACCATTTACTGAAGAGGCTGTCTTTCTTCCATTCTATTGTTTTAGCTTCGTTATCGAAGATTAGATGGCTATAGGTCTGTAGGTTCATTTCTGGGTTTTCAATTCTATTCCATTGGTCCTGAGGTCTGTTCTTATGCCAATACCAAGCTGTTTTGATTACTATGGCTTTATAGTAGAGTTTGAAATTTGGTATTGATATTCCTCCAGCACTGTTCTTTCCGATCTATTTATATTTTTTAATTTTTATTTTTGGCCAGTCCTGGGGCTTGAGCTCAGAGCCTGGTCACTATCCCTGAGCTTCTTTTGCTTAAGGCTAGCACTCTACCACTTGAACCATAGTACTACTTCTGGCTTTTTCTGTGTATGTGGTACTGAGGAATCAAATCCAGGGCTTCATGCATGTTAGGCAAGCACTTTACCACTGAGCCACATTCCCAGACCTACTTTTTTGGTCCTGGGCTTGAAATCATGGCCTAGGCTCTGTCCCTGAGCCTTGTTTTACTCTAGGCTAGAGATCTACGACTTGAGTCACAGTGCCACTTCCAGCTTTTTCTATTTATGTCGTACTGAGGAATGGAACCTAGAGCTTCATGCATGCTATGCCACATTTCTAGCCCCATCATATATATAGGAATATATCTTCTTCTTCTTCTTCTCTTCTTCTTCTCTTCTTCTTCTTCTTCTTTCTTCTTCTTCTTTCTTCTTCTTTCTTCTTCTTCTTTCTTCTTCTTCTTTCTTCTTCTTTCTTCTTCTTCTTTTTTCTTCTTCTTCTTCTTTCTTCTTCTTCTTCTTGTCATGGGGCCTAAACTCTGGGCCTGAGTGCCGTCCCTCAGCTCTTCAGCTGTAGACTAATGCTGAGCCTCAGCCCCACTTCAAGCTTTTTCTGCTTATGTGGTACTGAGGAATAGAACCCAGGGCCTCAGGCATGCAAGGCAAGCACTCTACCACTGAGCCACCTTCCCAGCCCTGTCCAGTGCAAAAATCTGGAATAGTACATGTGTTGTTGAGGGCTGATGGGATGACTCATAAGTTCATTTTTAGAAGGGAGTATTTAGTTTTACTACTACTTTGTGAAGTTGTAGTTTAATGATCTACTGGACTACTGTAACTGGATAATTACAAATAAATACCAAAATATACATTAGAGTAGAATAAGTGAGCCCTTCTCTTGTGTTCAAATGCCCTTCAGACTGGAATTTGAACTCAAGGTGTCACAGTTGCTAGGCAGTCACTACTATTTGAGTCATGCCTCCAGTCCCTTTCTAGGCTGCTATTTTCAAGATAGGATCTCATTCCTAGGTTGGGCTGGGCTTTGGTCCTTCTAATTGTGCTCCCTACTTCTCTGGGAAAACAAATGCACACCACTGTACACAGCCATTATGTCCCTCCCCACCAAGCACAGATGAAAGGTACATGTCACCATGGCGAACATTGGTCAACATAGAGTCTTGTGGACTTCCTTCCTTGCTTCCTTCCTTCCTTTCTCTCTCCTTCCCTCCTTTCCTCCCCCTCTTTCTCTTCCTCTCTCACTCCTTCCACTCTCTCTTTCTCTCCCTCCCTCTCTCCCTCCCTCCCTCCCTCCCTCCCTCCCTCTCTCCCTCCCTCCCTCCCTCCCTTCCTTCCTTCCTTCCTTCCTTCCTTCCTTCCTTCCTTCCTTCCTTCCTTCCTTCCTTCCTTCCTTCCTTCCTTCCTTCCTTCCTCCTGATCTCCACCTCCCAAATAGTTATGACTACAGGCTTAAGCAGTTATTCCTGGCATACCATTTTTATATTTTTATTACCCAACTATAATAAGAAGTAAGTTATTTTTTTTGAGAAATAACATCTCATTTGTGAAAAATAACATTTTAAAAGCAGTATACTTCCAAATGTATCTTAATGAAATATGATGAATGTAATCAGTGATTTTAATTTTGAATTCTTTTTTGGATGCTCAGAGTTAGACTTATTGACGAACGACAAAAGGTCTCAAAAAGAGAATCTGGAGCTGGGAAGGTGGATCCCAGTGATACAGCGCTTGCCTTGCATGCATGAGGCCCTGGGTTCAATTCCTCAGCACCACATAAAAAGCCAGAAGTGAGCTGGGCGCTGGTGGCTCACACCTGTAATCCTAGCTACTCAGAAGACTGAGATCTGAGTATCATTGTTCAAAGCCAGCTGGGGCAGGAAAGTCCATGAGACTCTTATCTCCAATAAACCACTAGAAAACCAGAAATGGCGCTATGGCTCAAGTGGTAGAGCGCTCGCTTTGAGCTGAAGAGCTGAGGTACAGTGCCCAGGCCCAGAGTTCAGGCCCCACTACCGACAAAAAACAAGCCAGAAGTGGTGCTGTGGCTCAAGTGGTAGAGTGCCAGCCTTGAGCTGAAGAGCTGAGGGACAGCACCCAGGCCCAGAGTTCAGTCCTCATGACTAACAGAGAGAGAGAGAGAGAGAGAGAGAGAGAGAGAGAGAGAGAGAGAGAGAGAGAGAGAGAGAGAGAGAGAGAGAGAGAATCTGTTTAAGCATTCTCCACTTTGAACTGCTGGTGCCAAGGTTCAAAGATAACCTTTATTGGAATTCTATCTTGAAAAGATTAAGAAACAAGGATAGATTCATTTTATTTTCAGTTATCTACTATAGGACTATTGAGCCTTATGAAAAGAATCAGCAAGGTTAAGGATTCTTTTCAGAATTCAGATGAGGTACACTTTCAGCTTAATAGTTACTTTTTAGAGTCCAGTGCCAGTCCAGTGCCAGTGGCTCACACCTGTAATCCTAGCTACACGATCCTAGGATCGTGGTTTGAAGCCAGTCCAGGCAGGAAAGTCTTTGAAACTCTTATCTCCCATTAGTGTCAACAAGAAGCCAGAAATGGAGGTGTGGCTCAAGTGGTAGAGCCCCAGCCTAGAGTGGTTAAAAAAAAGAAAGAAAAAACAAGCATGAGCACAAAGATCTGAGTACTATCACAAAGAAATTAAGAAAGAGAGAGAGAGAAGGGGGGAAGGAAGGAAAGAAGGAGGGAAGGAAGGAAGGAAGGAAGGAAGGTAGGAAGGAAGGAAGGAAGGAAGGAAGGAAAGAAGAAGGGAAGGAAGGAAGGAGAGAAGGAAGGAAGGAAGGAAGGAAGGAAGGAAGGAAGGAAGGAAGGAAGGAAGGAAAGGAAGGAAGGAAGGACAGACTTGAAACTGTTGTGTCTGGTACAGTGGTTGTGGATCTATGGCTTTGCAGCTTCAAAACCACAGAATTGCCTACCTACTTCACAGCCAATTTGCTATAAGAAAATACAATAAAACACTAGGATAGGACAGCAGAATGTAGAGTGTGACAAGGAAATGCAAATTTATTACAAATCGGTGATTAACCAGGCAGAAAGGACAGAGAGAGGATTTGACCTCAGTAACTACACAAATGTTTTAATTAGACTCTGTAAGGTTGAAGAAGAAAAGAACTGCACACACATCTAATTCCGTGAAAGTCCTTTGGCAGGGGTGTGGTTTATCAATTCTGAAACTATACTGCATGCATATTGGGGGAACAAATAATGTTGTAACTCATGAGCTAGGTTTCTGTCTGCTGGAATTCTTCTGTTAAGTTCTTTGGTACTCTTCCAGGAGCTAGAGATAAATTCCCCTGTTGAAAAGAGGCTGGACATAGTAACTCTAAATAATAGTATAGGATAAAAAAAAGGTTACTTTACTTTGGAGATACCTGGCAGAGAGTGCCTTAGCTAAGTAGTCAGGGTTAGTAACACTAGTGGTGTTTTTGTTGTTGTTGTTTTGCTTTATTTATTTATTTATTTATGCCAGTCCTGCGGCTTGAACTCAGGGCCTGGGCTCTACTTCTGGCTTTTTTTTTTTTTTTTGAGTAGTTTATTGGAGATAAGAGTCTCAAGGGGCTGGGCGTGGTGGTTCACACCTGTAATCCTAGCTACTGGGGAGGCTGAGATCTGAGGATCGAGGATCAAAGCCAGCCAAGGCAGGAAAGTCTATGAGACTTTTTTTTTTTTTTTTTGGTCCAGTCGTGGGGCCTGTACTCTGGGCCTGGGCGCTGTCCCTCAGCTCTTCAGCTCAAGGCTAGCACTCTACCACTTGAGCCACAGCGCCACTTCCGGCTTTTTTCTTTTTGCTTATGTGGTGCTGAGGAGTCGTACTCAGGGCCTCAGGCATGCAAGGTAAGCACTCTACCACTGAGCCACCTTCCCAGCCCAGTCTATGAGACTTTTATCTCCAATTAACCACCAGAAAACCAGAAGTGGTGCTGTGGCTCAAATGATAGAGTGCTTGCTTTGAGGTCCCTGAGTTGAGGGATATAGTCCAGGACCAGAATTCAAGCCCCATGACTGACAAAACAAAACAAAACAAAACACAACAACCACAAAAAAGAGTGTCATGGGGACTTTTTTGCCCGAGATGGTTTCCAACCACAATCCTCAGATCTCAGCCTCCTGAGTAACTAGAATTACTGGCACAAGCCACTGTCACCCAGTAACACTAGTGGTTTGACATGTTTGTATCATGTGTAGACATTGCAGTGCTCTGTTGAGAAAGGCATACCCCTCTATGGCTTCTTCCACCCTAAATTCTACAATATCAATTGATTCATAAAGCATCTAACAAACCCATATGAGGGACATTCAAAAACATAAGATCAGGAAATAAACAATTATAGAATATAGAAAAAAATTAAAGAGACATTAGATGGGCGCTGGCTGGGACATGTCTGTAATTCTAACTAATCAAGAGGCAGAGATCTGATGGATATTTATACTTCTGCTGCTGCTAATATCAATCTCACAACAAAGATAAATATGGAAAAAACTAGATCAAAATGTTTTTTGTGTATGGGTCTGTCCTGGAGCTTGAATTCTGGGCCTGGACGCTGTCCTTGAGCTTTTTGTTCAAGGCTAGAACGATGCCACTTGAAGCACACCTCCACTTCTGGGTTTTTGGCAGTTAATTGGAGATAGCTTTACAGCCGGACACTGGTGGCTCATGCCTGTAATCCTAGCTACTCAGGAGGCTGAGATCTGAGGATCGTGGTTCAAAGCCAGCCCGGGCAGGAGAGACCGTGAGACTCCTATCTCAAATAAACCACCAGAAAACTGGAAGTGGCGCTGTAGCTCAAGTGGTAGAGCGCTCGCCTTGAGCTGAAGAGCTGAAGGACAGCGCTCAGGCCCAGAGTTCAAGCCCCACGACCGACAAAAAAAAAAAAAAAAAATAAAGAGCTTTACAGACTTTCAAGAATTGGCTTCGAATAAAGATCCTCAGATCTCAGCTTTCTGAGTAGCTAGGATTACAGGAGTGAGCCACCAGCCCTAGGTTTATGTCAACGTCTGGTGCGTTGGGGTCCCTGGGTAAGGGTCACGAAATCACCAGGACACAGGGGATGCAGCGTGCAAACAGCAATTGCCACTGCATGCTTTATTGTTAGTGGGTATTTAAAGACAAGCAAGCATAATCTTTGCCAAGATTTAGTCAGAAGACATTCACACAAAAAATTTCAACAGATACATTTTTACTTAACCTCTGAGACAATGTCTAGGTATATTATTATCTAAACTATTTTAAAGCAAGCTCAAACCACTTCTCCAAACTCAGGAAAATGCTTGACCAGCTGTTATCTATGCTTAAGCAAGCAGAAGAGCTACTTCCTCAGCTCCCAGGAGTCTGTGACATGTGTTTTGAGATAGGGAGAGAGAACATTTTCCCTCTCTAGCCTGGCATTCCAAGAGCTTTCCTAATCCCAAACACAGTCCTCAGATAATCCTGAGGCTGGAGCCTGCATCATTCTGCCCCCTCAACACAGACCCTGAGTCTTCACAGGTTCATAGCTTGTTTTACTTTTGTCCATACCTACATATTTGTTGTGTAGATTTTCTTTTATTCTTGTCCCTATTATGATTATAAGCATGTGCTCTATCCCTGAGACACACTTCCATTTTTTTTTTAACAGAAGAGAAAAATTTAATGAAAAAAAAAATTTTTTTTTTGGGTCCGGTCGTGGGGCCTGAACTCTGGGCCTGGGCGCTGTCCCTCAGCTCTTCAGCTCAAGGCTAGCGCTCTACCACTTGAGCCACAGCGCCACTTCCAGCTTTTTTCTTTTTGCTTATGTGGTACTGAGGAATCGAACCCAGGGCCTCTGGCATGCAAGGCAAGCGCTCTACCACTGAGCCACATTCCCAGCCCTGAAAAATATTATTTAACAGGGTTAGTGAATATGATCAAAGTGCCTTGTATGTATGTATAGAAATATAATAAGGCCTCTTATTTTGTATAATTAGTACAAATTAATAAAAACAAAATAAAAGGATTGTTTGCTTCTTTTGGTATAAGATAGCAATTGGGTTTTTACAGATGATGCTAGGATTTTATTTAGTTATTCTTGAAAGAACTCTGCTCATTTGTTCATTTATCCTTGTATTCTTTCATTCATTCACAAGTTACATAAAAATATATATCTGTTATTCTTTTCCTTCTCTAAAAAGTCACATGCTTGCTTCCTTCTTTCCTTTCCTTCCTTCCTTTCCCTTCCTTCCTTCCTTCCTTCCTTCCTTCCTTCCTTCCTTCCTTCCTTCCTTCCTTCCTTCCTTTCTTTTCTTTCCTTCTTTCTTTCTTTCCTTCTTTCTTTTTGAATTCAGGGCCTGGATGCTATTCCTGAGCTTTTTTTGCTCAAGGCTAGTGTTTACCACTTAGAGCCATAACACCACTTCTGGTTTCCTGGTGATTAATTGTAGATGAGAGTCTCATGGACTTTCCTGTCTTGGCTGGCTCCAAACTATCATCCTCAGACCTCAGTCTCCTGAGTAACTAGGGTTACAGGCATTTGACATTTTTCATATTAATTCTTCCTTCACGGAATATTCTGTCTCCCCACTTCCTATGTTAAGCCAAATGTCACTATCCAGAGATGCTTTCTTTGTCAGCCTTATCGAGGTAGATATTTTCTCCAATAATAACTTAACACGGCCTGAACTTATCCTGCTCAGTTGTTTGTTCTTGTCTATATACCTTCATTAGCACACAAGGTCCAGGAAAGCAGGAACTTTGTCCTGCTCATTCCTATATCTCCAGTCCCTAGAGTAGTGCCTGCTACATTGCAGGCATTTCAGTATGCCCTGTCCTGTTTCTGGAAGACATAGTATATTTACTAGTTCAAAGTTGGTGCTCAACAAACATCTCTTTTCTTACCTTGAGGAAATGAATCAGTTCAGTTCCTTGCTTAATAAATATCACACAGATGGGCTGGGCATGAGGCTCAGTGATAGAGTGGTTGCCTAGCATGCATGAAGCCCTGGGTTCCATTCCTCAGTACCACATAACAGAAAAAGCCTGAAGTGTCACTGTGGCTCAAGTGGCAGAGTGCTAGCCTTGAGCAAAAGAAGCTCAGGGACAGTGCCCTGGCCCCTAGTTCAAGCCCCAGGACTGACAAAAAAGCAAAAAACAGCCGGGCGCTGATGGCTCACGCCTGTAATCCTAGCTACTCAGGAGGCTGAGATCTGAGGATTGCGGTTCAAAGCCAGCCCGGGCAGGAGAGACCGTGAGACTCCTATCTCCAATAAACCACCAGAAAACCGGAAGTGGCACTGTAGCTCAAGTGGTAGAGCACTGGCCTTGAGCTGAAGAGCTGAGGGACAGCACCCAGGCCCAGAGTTCAAGCCCCACGGCCGACAAAAAAAAAAAAAAAAAAAAAAAGCAAAAAACAAAACAAAACAAACCCAAATCCAAACCCAAACTCAAACCCAAAACAAAACAAAACACAGACACCATTTTGGATGTAAAGTATTGTTGCATACTATTATTCTAAAGCAAATAGTGAAGGAATAATTCCTGGGAGCAAGCTATTTTCTTTTCGTTTCTCTTAACCCACTCTTCACTCTTTTTTTTTGGTTGATCCTGGGGCTTGAACTCTGGGCTTGGACACTGTCCCTGCGCTCTTCAGCTCAAAGCGAGTGCTCTACCGCTTGAGCCACAGCACCACTTCCAGTATTCTAGTGGTTTATTGGAGATAAGAGTCTCATGGACTTAACTGCTCGGGCTGGCTTTGAAACTCGATCCTCAGATCTCAGTCTCCTGAGTAGCTAGGATTACAGGCATGAGCCACTGGCCCCCCAGCCACTCTTCACTCTTTGCACTCTGCTCTATGTCCCTAAGCATAGACATGTAGAATTGCTACAAAGGCTTCCATTACTTACTGACATCTGGCTGGGTTTGGCCAATGAAGTCAGCAGGCAGGGATCAGAAGGCGAAAGCAGAGTGTGGTACTCTTGATCCAGTGCCCCTACTGAAGAATTCAAGCTCCTATAATGCAGCCTGCTCTGTAGTCAATGCCACACTGTATTCACTCTGCCTTAATCCTGGTGAATTTAGTCTGGCTAATCTAAAGTACATCCTAATTAAATTTCTCCATCTTATAAATTACTTGAATAATAGGCAGAGTGTTGAAGAAAATATTTTCTTATTTATTTATTTATTTATTTAGTTGGTTGTAACTCTGGGCCTGGGCTTAGCTCTTCAGCTCAAGGCTAGTGCTCTACCACTTGAGCCACAGCACCACTTTTGGTTTTCTGGTGGTTTATTTGGGATAAGAGTCTCACAGACTTTCTTGGCTGGGCTGGTTTGAACTGCGATCCTCAGATCTCAGGCTCCTGAGTAGCTGGGATTACAGTTGTGAGCCACGAATGCCCAGTTAATATGTTCTCATTTTAGGAAACTAAGAAGATAGTAACTTTTATTTATTATTAATTTATTTTTTATGATATTAGCCTTTGAACCCAAGAAATTAGCCCTGTGAGGAGAGGTGACCTACATCTTACCCAGAGCCAGAAGATTGACATGGGAAAAAATATCACCAGCAGTAAACATGTAGTCCTTGTGATTATGTCTGTATATCTATGGGGGACATGTTGTTCTTTCATTTTACCTCTAAGATACCATGTGTGTTTTTGATGTTTCATTCTTTTTTAAAAAAATAAAAATAAAAAAAACTAGTATATGTCAGGTGCTGGTGACTCATGCGGGTAATCCTGCTCCTTAGGAGGCTGAGATCTCAGAATTGCTGTTCAAAGCCAGCCCGGGCAAGAAAGTTTGTGAGACTCCTATCTCCAATAAATCACCAGAAAGCCGGAAGTGGTGCTGTGGTTCAAGTGGTAGAAAGCTCACCTTGAGCTGAAGTAGAGCACCCAGGCCCAGAGTTCAAGCCCCACAACCGACAAAAACAAACAAACAAACAAAAACTCAGAAAAAGCTGAAGTGGCGCTGTGGTTCAGATGGTAGAATGCTAGCCTTGAGCATAAAGAAGCTCAGGACAGTGCTCAGGCCCTGAGTTCAAGCCTGAGAACCGGTAAAACAAAACAACAAAATAGCAAAACAACAAAAAAAGTCCCTAGTATATGGTTTATTGCTTTATAGGTTATATTTTCAGGTATGAGCCATGATTTTCACTGAATGCTAATGTGGTAGGAAATTGATATTGGCTTGTTTTGTTCTTGAATACATGTTTTTATTAGCGTCAATTAGTTGTAAAAGGGGATTTCATTTTGACATGTCCATATAAACATGCAATATATCTTGATCCATACCACCCCCTTAGTCAGTCCTTCCTTCTACTCCCTGCCCCATTTGTTATCAGTCTTTATTGTTCAATTTTCCCACATGTATATTAAGTATTAATCATATTCACCTTCTTTCTCCCTCTTCAGACTTACGTAGTAGATATGCTTTCCTTCTGTTTGGTGTATATAAAACCAGGTAGGCCTTCGGATTATGATCTTGGCTGATCTGTGATACTTAGTATTAGCTATATATTTGAATATGGATACATTTAATCTTCAAAATGCATCAGCAGTTAAGTAGTATCAGGTAAATGAATGTGAGAAATTCTTCTTTGGTTTCTTACACTTAGTGCTCTGGTCCTCTTCCTATCATCATTTCTTTACTTGCCTTGGCTAAACAGAGTTAACTAATAATTTTCTACCACATATTTCAGATAACTTATTAAATTATATTTTGGTAACAATCTGAACATGAAATGAGATCATCTTATGGCATTAAGTAGCAAGAATGTGAGCACATTTCTAGTAAGAGCAAATATTTCCAGGTTTTTTTTTATTATTCACATCTCCTTTAGGCTAATCAAAAGATGAATTTAAAATTTGTTCTCAATTCCCAGTACCAATGAAATAAACAAGGTTTGCTGGATTCTCATTGCTTTTAATTTAGAGCATGATTAAATTAACTAGTTCTGAATTTAGCCATAAGGTAATATTGAATACAAAACAAGGATGGTTAAACAACATTAATTACTAAATGTTCTTTATTATTATTATTTTTTTGTGCAAGTCTTGCAGTTTGAATTCAGGGTCTCAATGCTGCCTTTGAGGACTTTTGCTCAAGGCTAGCATTCTACCACTTGAGCCACAGCTTCATTTCTGGCCTTTTGTTGGTTAATTTGAGTTTAGTCTTAAGGACTTTCCTGCCCAAGGTGGCTTTGAGCTGCAATCCTCATATCTCAGCCCCGATGAATAGCTAGGATTATAGGCGTAAGCCACTAGTGCCCACTACTAAATATTTTTTGTTTAGTATTGGCTCTGATAATTTAATGTATAAAAGTAATCTTGTGCCAAATCTTGAAGACAAACAGCTTATCCTTATTTAAATATCTTGACGGCATAGCTTTATAGCATGTGTGTGCTTATGTTGTTTTTTCTCTTTAGTGAGATTAAGTGATTACATAAATTCACAAAATTCACAGCATTGTGGGATAGTGTTACTTAGTTAAAGTCACAAACTCATTTTAACCTTCACAAGGCACATTGTCATTATCAAGGTCTATAAAGCTTATGGTCTCTACACACTTTGACACTACAGCTCTTTTTTCCAAATCAGGTGATATGTACATTTTTCTTTTTTGGGGGGTCCAATTGAGGGCCTGAACTCTGGGCCTGGGCGCTGTCCCTCAGCTCTTCAGCTCAAGGCTAGCGCTCTACCACTTGAGCCACAGTGCCACTTCCGGCTTTTTTTTTCCAGCTTATGTGGTGCTGAGGAATCAAACCCAGGGCCTCAAGCATGCAAGGCAAGCGCTCTATCACTGAGCCACCTTCCCAGCCCCTCATTCCCTTCTTTCTATCGCTGCCCTTGAATTGCTTAGTTCACTTTCATCAATGTCCAGTGCAGGTGATGAGCCCCTTCTGCTGTATTTTTTCATTTCCCTCTGATTCTGTGCCCTTCCTATTTTCCCTCAGATGTTGTGTGCATATGTTTTGTACAGCTATGTATTGGTCTGTTACAAGCCAGTTAGCTTTCAGATGGAGGATGTAAAAAAGTCTTACATTGGTCATTGTCTTTAAAAAATAAACCAGTTGGTGGGTTGCTGGTGGCTCATGCCTGTAATCCTAGCTACTCAGGAGACTGAGATCAGAGCTTCAAAGCCAGCCCAGGTAGGAATGTCTGTGAGACTTCTATCTCCAATTAACCACCAGAAAACCAAAAGTGGTGCTGTGGTTCAAGTGGTAGAATGCTCGCTCACCCTGAGCTTAAGAGCTGAGGGACAGCACCCAGGCCTAGAGTTCAAGCCCCATGACCAACAACAACCTCAAAAAAAAAACAAAAACCTTGGGGCTGGGAAGGTGGCTCAGTGGTAGACTGCTTGCCTTGCATGCATGAGGTCCTGGGTTCGATTCCTCAGCACCACATACACAGAAAAAGCTGGAACTGCGTGCTATGGCTCAAGTGGTAGCGTGCTAGCCTTGAGCTGAAGAGCTCAGAACAGTGCCCAGACCCAGAGTTCAAGCTCCACGACCAGCAAAACAAACAAACAAACAAACAAACAAAACCAGTTGGGCACTTGCGGTTCATATCTATAATTCTAGATACTCAGGAGGCTGAGATTGAAGATCGAGGTTTGAAGCCAGCCTGGGCAGGAAAGTCTGTAAGATTTTTGTCTTCAAGTAACCATTAAAAAGCCTCAAGTGAAACAATGGCTCAAGTGGTAGAGTGCTAACCTGGAGCACAAAAGCTTAGGGGTAGCACCTAGTCCCTGAGTTCAAGTCCCACGATGGCAGGAAAAAATAAAATAAAACAGCAAGTAAATATATTTTCTTTAGAACTTCAAAAGCAAAAGTCCTTCCCTTTAGTATGCCCAGGCTCTAGGTATTTGTCATATAGCCACTAGAGGGAGCATGGCGTTTGTTTATACAAGTGCAGAATTCCCAGGAGAACCTGCAGAACTAGTGTCTTCTATAAAAATTCCCATTAAAATGGGGGCTGGTGGCTCCCACCTGTAATTCTATCTACTCAAGAGGCTGAGATCTGAGGATCAAAGTTCAAAGCCAGCCTGGGCAGGAAAGTCTGTGAGACTTGTATCTCCAATTAACCACCAAAAATCTGGAAGTGGAGCGGCTCAAGTGGTACAGTGCTAGCTTAGAGCAAAGCAGCTCAGGAACAGTGCCCAGGCCCCATATCCTCCCCTCCCATCCCTGTAAATTTCCATTGGATTACAAGCATTCCTGTTGGACTTTGATTTTTGTTTTGTTTTGTTTTCTTGGTTGGTTGTGGGGCTTGAACTCTGGCCTGGAGGCTGTCCCTCAGCTCTTCAGCTGACTATGATCCTTTTAAAGTGACATCTAAATTCAAATGATTTCATTTCCATAGTTTTATTGTTATTTTAACACCATACATGCTTTGATTTTTAGAAACAGAAAGCCATACAACACAGAAAACTACAAAGAATGCCATGAGAAATCACACATATACATCCTGTATGGGAAAGCATTTTCCCCCAACTCTCCACCTCTCATTCTCCCTCCACTTATAGAACTAAGCAGACAAATTGACATATATAGAATAATACTTTACCTGCTATTTCCGAAATACTATTGGTACAAACTAAATAGACCTCTTTCCACAGTAGGTGATGTAATTCTCAACTGTGAACACTACAATGATACAGCGTCACAATGTTAGATTTAAGTTCCTTCTCCACTGACTCCGTGACACTGGATGACAACTTGACGCTAAGTGCTTCAGCTTCTTTAAATGAAAATATGGAGATGATAATTTTACCTTCTCTGGAGAGTGGATATGAGGGCTGAATCAGATCAGAAATCTATCTGCAAACTTAAGAAAGTTGGTAGAACTTAGTAAGTTCTTGCTTTGTTTTAGTCATTATTAACTTCATGATAACTTGGGAGTAACACTGAAGAAGCTGTGCGTATGTGTGTGCGTGTGTATGTGTGTGTATGCACACATGCATGCATAGTACTGGAGCTTGAACTCTGGCCTTGGACTCTCCGTTGGCTTTTCCTGCACAAGGCTGGCTTTCTACCACACCTCCACTTCTGGCTTCTTGCTGGCTAATTGGAGATAAGCCTCACAGACATTCTACTTGCACTGGCTTTGAACCTGGATCCTTAGATCTCAGCCTCCTTAGCAGATGGATTATGGGCCTGAGCCATCAGAGCCTGGTGTGGTACGATGAAGGGAACCCAGGACCTTACACAAGGGAGGTCAAACACTTTACCTCTGAGCTATATCCACAGCTAAGAGTTTAAAAAATACTAAGGTGGATTAGTTTTCCCAGATTTAAAACAAAATCCTAACTTAGAGTTATCCTTTCAGCCTGAATTCTTATTGTTTCCACGTAAAACCACACGCTTTCTCTGTTGAAGCTGGTATTTGCAGATAGCAAATACTTGGTTTGTACTTGCTGTCTGGAAAGAGATGAACTGCCTTTTCAGGTCTTATCCAGTGCCTTTAAATGAGTCAGTTTCACAGGGCCACCTTTATATAAGACATGAGTCCAACTAAAAATCCCTGTTAATTATTAACCCTTGGTGTATTACCTGGATACCTGACACTGCAGCTTGAGAATAGTATTTTCTTCCTCACGGATAGAAAAATGTAGCTGTCAAGGGAGTTAAAAAAAGAAAAAGAAAAAGAAACCACTAGACCTTCTCCTCTGGTATTTGGCGAAGAGCATCTGGTGTTTGGGCTGGCATATCCACAATCTAAACCACTGGTGTAGACGTCATTTGGGATTCCTGCTTTCTTATTTTAGCATGGCGGAGCTCACTGTGCACAGACTCCTTCTTCTGTTTTTTTCTCTGGCAAAGTGTCTGGAGGGCACAAAACTTCTGTCACATCTTAAAAAATGTGGTGACCTGGAATGTGAAAGTAAGTCCACTTTTCTTCTCCTTTTACATTAAGGCTCTGAAATCTCATTAAAATGATATTGCAGATAGGTGTGTTGAAAGTAACACTGAGAAATGTCTGAATCCTTTTTAAAGTAGAACTTTATCCAAAAATAAAATTCCAGAGGCAAAGTGTTTTGTGGTATTGTTTGGTATAAGTATAAAATGAGCAAAGATAAGGTTGATATAGAAATATATCAGAGATTGTTATTAATTTATACCTTTAAACCACATGAATCAGTCTTCCTTTCAGGAGTTTTTAAAGAGAAATGAAACTGATTTGTTTAAAACAATGTGTAAAAATTCATTAAAATAAAAAGGAAATTTAAAAACAACAACAAAAAAGTTTTTTTCCTAGAACTTTCTGATTCTCATGAGTTTAAAAAGTTTTTTATTTCAAAATATCATGATTTATTGAGTAATTTCGGTGTTTTTAATTATGCAAAATGATAAAAAATAAGTGTAGAATATGATTTTATACCATGAAATATTAAACTTGATTTACCATGAAGAAAAATGAATTTCCATTTTACTGTTTGAGAATTTAGCTTCTTAACGTTAGAATTATTGTATAAGATAGTTGCGTCTCAATATATTAAAGTTGTAAATATGTTCAGTCTAGTATGTGAATTATTTCTGATTTTGCAACACTCAAATAAAAATGCAAAATATAGTTGATGCATAATTTACAAGTAACATGCTTATGAGTAAACATTTTTCTTATTTTTTTGTGTATATACTTTAATACATAGAGATGTTATTTTATAGTAGTCACTCTTGGATCTTATATTTTAGTATTCTTAGTGCCTGATAGAACATGAAAAGAGAACATGCAAATGTATTATAATGTTGGTTAACTCTAATTGTGTAACAATCAAACATTTTAATTTTATACAGGTAGTATCATTTGAATAAGCTTTATGATTGGTATGTGACTTTTGAGTTGGGTAGATTTTAGCATGTTAGATGTGATTCATTCATAGTTACTGAAGACCTACTAGGTGCTTGGTTTAGGGCAATGGGTGGATTCTGTGCATTTCAAAGATTTGGGGGCAGGCAATATAAAATAGGAAGTGAAACATAAGATAAAATGTAAGCTAAGGCCCTCCAGGAATACCCAATATACTTAGTGGTGGTAACCCAGATCACAATGAAGCAGAAAACAGTGGTGCCCAGTACATTAAGGGTGACAGGTCAAGTGGACATTGGGAGAAGGTTAGGATGACTAAAGCCACAAGGAGGAAGCAGGATATGAGCTTGGCATGAAGAGAGACAGAGGGCTTTCTAGGCTGAGTAAAGCAGGGACAGAAGCTAGTACAACTCGGGCTCTACTCACTAACCTCAGCTACGTAGCTGGAGATGGATTCTTTTCCTTAGAAATCAGTTTGCTGACTTAATCCAATGAAAAGTGATTATCATAATGTCTGGAAAGACACATAACGGTACAAGAAAGTAAAACTTTCCCTTGGCCAAAGACTGAAGAATGAAGGCAACATATTCCAGCGATAAGAGATTTATAAGCTCAAGTGTAGTGCCCCTTGAGTCTGTGTAAAGGAATAAAAGGAGGTTCTTTTAAATAGTTTATGGATATTCTTGATTGCCAAGCTCTGGGCTTCATTCTGTGCCCACTATGAAGTGGATGTGGCTTTTTGAGAATTTCAAGAATGTCAAGAAATTGGCATTTCAGGGCTGGGAAGGTGGCTCAGTGGTAGAGTGCTTGCCTTGCAAGCCTGAGGCCCTGGGTTCGATTCCTCAGCACCACATAAGCAAAAAGAAAAAAGCCGGAGGTGGCGCTGTGGCTCAAGTGGTAGAGCGCTAGCCTTGAGCTGAAGAGCTGAGGGACAGCGCCCAGGCCCAGAGTTCAGGCCCCATGACCAGACCAAAAAAAAAAAAAAAAAAGAAAGAAATTGGCATTTCAAAATATGTAGAGTATATTAGAGGAAGGGAAATGGGAGAAGAGCCGGGCAGTGTAAGGAGGCAGAGGCAGATGCAGGAAGGAGGCAGACGCAAGAAGATCTCTAATTTGAGGCTACTCTCTCAAATAAAAGAGACCCTATCGCTAAGTAAAGAATTAAGTAAATACAACAAAATAAAAGGAGGAGCAATGGCATCTTAAGTTGAAATATGTATGTTTTTCTTTACACGTTTCCATAGCTTTAATCAGCAGAGTCTTAGCCATGAAAGATTACACAGGACCTGACTGCCGATTCCTGAACTTCACTGAGGGAGAAGAAATATCGGTTTATATTAAACTTTCAGGAGAGAGAGAAGATTTATGGGCAGGAAGTGTAAGTATCTAGTCATAAGAATTGTATGTAGAAAAAGAATGACCAGAGCAGAACCACCTCCTTCACCTGTAAGAAACTGTCTCCCCCTTGGGATAGGGTGTCTGATGAATCCCATCAACCAAGACGCCCTTTTGCTAGAGATCCAACCACCCCACAGCACGCTCACCACCCTTCCCCTTCCACACTCCCCCCCTCCCTCGCTCCCCCTTTGCCACTGGGGAGAAATAAAAGACAGTTTTCCTGAAAAAAAAAAAAGAGGAAAGAAAGAAAAAAAGAACAATCAACTTGCACAAGGATAGCTACTTTTCATCTCTAAAAGAACTCTAAGAACTTCAAGAGCGAAGAGCCCTTACACACACAAAAATGGCGTGTGAAATTCCTGTGAAAAAAGCTTTGAGAAAACAGCCTGATTGCAATAAATAAACACCTTAGATTTATATTTTTACATATCATAGTACCTTTTTTTTTGGTGCCAGTACTGGGGCTTGAATTCAGGTCCTGGAGCTCTCTCAGAGCTCATGGCTCATAGCTCATGGTTCTCTGCCCTTTGAGCCATACCTCTAGTCTGACTTTTTGCTGGTTAATTGGAGATGGAATCTCACAGACTGTTCTGCTCAGGCTGGCTTCAAACCTCAATCCTCCGGGTCTCAAGCTCCTGAGTAGCTAGGATTACAAGTGTGAGCAACTGGTACTTGGCTTGCATTTATGGTGTGTGTGTGTGTGTGTGTGTGTGTGTGTGTGTGTGTGTGTGTGTGTGTGTGTGTGTGTGTGTGTGTGTGTGTGTGTGTGTGTGTGTGTGTGTGTGTGTGTGTGTGTGTGTGTGAAAGTCCTGGGACTTGGATTACAGGCATGAGCCACTAGCATACAGCATTTATGATTTTTTTTTTTTTTTTTGCTGGTCCTAGGGCTTGAACTCGGCCTGGGCACTGTCCTTGAGCTTCTTTTGCTCAAGGCTAGCACTCTACCACTTGAGCCATAGAGCCACTTCCAGTTTTCTGGTGGTTATTTGGAGATAAGAGTGTGGGGGGGGGGGCAAAGGGGAAAGGGAGCGGAAAGAAGAGGAGGGCTCAGTGGTAGAGAGCTTGCCTTGTATGCATGAGGCCCTGGGTTTGATTCCTCAGCACCACATAAGCTCAAGCCTTACGACTGGCACAAAAAAAAAAAAAGAAAAAAGAAAAAAAGAATATCTTCCGTGTTGTTGAATTGGGTTAATAGAATCTCAGTTACCAACTTAGGCTCAGGAAAGTTGAGTAGAATTAAATCTTCCCTTGAGGACTTGTAGACCTTTACTATCTTGATGAACTTGTAATAGGTCTTTAGTGTTTAAAGCTCTTACCTGAGTGTGATATGTTGAAAAATGTCAGATTACAGCTTTATTTAGGCTATTATCTGTTCTTGTTTTTGATATATCTACTAGCATAAATTTTAAGAACACTTGAGCAAAGAAGGTCATGAAGGAAGATGTGTGTGTGTGTGTGTGTGTGTGTGTGTTTATAGACACTTTACATTCTGAAGTTCAAAGACAGCTTAAAATAGTGACATTTTACCATGTGCTTATTGTGCCCTTAAATTAGTGTTGCTCTTATCAATAACAAAAGGTTATGTTTCTACTCACTTTCTTTCTTTTTTTTTCTTCCCTTTTACTGGTCCTGGGGCTTGAATCCAGGGCCTGGGCACTGTCTCTTTGTCCTCAAGGCTCTACCATTGAGCTACAGTGCCACTTCTAGCTTTTTCTGAGTAGTTTTATTGGAAATAAGAGTTACAGGGACTTGGGGCTGGGAAGGTGGCTCAGCGGTAGAGCGCTTGCCTTGCATGCCTGAGGCCCTGGGTTCGAGTCTTCAGCACCACATAAGCAAAGAAGAAAAAAAGCCGGAAGTGGTGCTGTAGCTCAAGTGGTAGAGTGCTAGCCTTGAGCTGAAGAGCTGAGGGACAGCGCCCAGGCCCAGAGTTCAGGCCCCATAACCGGACTCAATAAACAAATAAATAAATAAAGTGTTTTCTTTAAAAAAAAAAAAGTTTCAGGGACTTTCCTACCTAGTGTGGCTTTGTTTTTTTTTTTTTTTTGTCGGTCATGGGGCTTGAACTCCGGGCCTGGTCCCTCAGCTCTTCAGCTCAAGGCAAGTGCTCTACCACTTAAGCTACAGCGCCACTTCCGGTTTTCTAGTGGTTTATTGGCGATCGGAGTCTCACAGTCTTTTTTGCCTGGGCTGGCTTTGAACCGCGATCCTCAGATCTCAGCCTCCTGAGTAGCTAGGTTTACAGATGTGAGCCACCAGTATCAATTGATAACTAATTAATTTATGTGACTTGACATAGATGAAAGTTATTGTCACAGGGCTAAATTGAGCTTAGGAGTCATTGTTTTGATCACTCTTCTCTGATAATTTCATTTCTTTGTTTTGATAGAAAGGAAAAGACTTTGGATTTTTTCCCAGAGATGCAGTCCAAGTGGAAGAGGTGTTCATACCTGAAGAAGTGGAAATATCAGCTAAAGTGAGTCAACTCATTCTCATCTGTGAATTAAACATTTTTGACTAAGTGTTCATTGATTGTGGACTATGTTTAATCAATGTGTAAAATAGTTGGTCTGAGGACTTTTGTTTTTTTTATTTTTAATTTTTTCCCTTTTTTTTCAGATGATCATTAACATTTTTTAACCAATAAAATACTTTTAAGTTAAGTACATTGTTTTTTTAGACACAATACTTTTTCAAACTTAAGATTCCAGAACTATGTGAAACTTTTTTTTGTGTGTGGGTAGAAGTGTTACTTTATTTTTTTAACATATTTTTTATTGTAAAGACACTGTACAGCGGGGTTACAGTTACATGAGCAAGGTAATAAGTCCATTTCCTAGGGAGCATTATTACCCACTCCTTTGTTTTTCCCTTATCCTCCCTTTCCTCTCCACCTTCCCAGCTCCTCCTTCCCCTGCTTAAAGTTGTAAAGTTCATTTTCAACATAGTGTCTTATACATCTCACTGTTACAATGGGTCAACCTGTATCCTTATTTCAGCATTTTGTTATTTCCCTTCCACTCCCCAAATTAGAAAAATGTATATACAAGATGCAGGACGCTGGAATCAAACACAGTGAAAACAGGGGTTATACTATGGGGGAAGAACATACAAAGGAAATTTAAAAATCACATAGTACATTATAAGTACATTAAAAACAACAGCAAGAAAGATGAAACCTCTTGTGTACCCATCTTGGGGTTCATTTAGCATCATCTTTTTTTTTTTTTTCTGTCAGTTGTGGGGCTTGAACTCTGGGCCTGAATGCTGTCCCTCAGCTCTTCAGCTCAAGGCGAGTCCACTACCACTTGAGCCACAGTGCCAGTTCTGGTTTTCTGAGTGGTTTACTGGAGATAAGAGTCTCATGGGTTTTCTTGCCTGGGCTGGCTTTGAACTGTGCTCCTCAGTTCTCAGCCTCCTGAGTAGCTAAGATTACAGGTGTGAGCCACCAGCGCCTGGCTCTTAGCATCATCTTATATGGTCATATGTACATAGCTTTTGACCTTTTCCTCTTGCCCTAGACATACACTAGTTATTTCAGATAAGGGAAACCATGGGACCTATGTTTCTTTGGGCCTGCCTTACTTCACTTAATATATTTTTTTCCAGGGCTGGAAAGGTGGCTCAGTGGTAGAGCGCTTGCCTTGCATGCCTGAGGCCCTGGGTTCGATTCCTCAGCACCACATAAGCAAAAAGAAAAAAGCCGAAAGTGGCACTGTGGCTCAAGTGGTAGAGTGCTAGCCTTGAGCTGAAGAGCTGAGGGACAGCGCCCAGGCCCAGAGTTCAGGCCCCACGACTGGATCCCAAACACACACACACACACACACACACACACACACACACACACACACACACACACACACACCACACACACACAAGGTTTGAGAAGTATTCCCTTATAATGTTCTGAATCTTGGTTGTTTCTGTGGTGATGTTTCCATTCTCATCTCTGAGTTTGTTTATTTGGGTGTGTTCATTTTTAAAATTAAAATAAATGAAAATTTAAAAATTCAAAGTTGCTATTATAAAGGTGATGTACAGAGGAGTTACAGTTAGACAAGTCAATTGAATACATTTCTTTTTGGACTTACTCTTGGAATAATTTATGTGACTAAAATTAGGTAAGACAGAATTGATTACAGTTAAAGATTTTACTTTTTGAACAATTAACAAATAAGACAATTGCATCTATATTAGCATAGACTGAGTTTCAAACCTGACTCAACCACTTACTATAGAAGTGGCACTATGTGGCTTAGTTTTGCCATGTGTAAATGGAAATTCCTGTAATATAGTGTTATTTCAAATTTATTAAGGAAAAAATGAGTACACGAAAGGTTCATAGAGTTGCACTTAGTAAGCACCATCTGAATGTCAGATATAATTACTAACACTCTTGTCCTACTATGATTGAAGTTTATTCCTACCATACTCCCTAGATCTCATGTTTATATAATGTTTATGGGGTTGTGCTTTTGCTTGGCTTGGCTTTTTCTGCTCAAGACCAGTCGTAAACCACTTGAGCTATATCTCCATTTCTGGCTTTTTGCTGTGTAATAGAAAATAAAAATCTCAGGACTGGTCTGCCTCAATTGACTTTGAACCATGACCCTCAAATTTCAGCATCCTGAGAAACTAGGACCAGTGTCTGGTTGGAGTTTTTATAATCTTAATAATGTTAACTTGATAAAAAGAAAAGGAATGTTTTTTAAAAAACTGACTTTTTATGAGTTGGAGGAATATCTCCTTTAGCAAGTCCTGAGTTAAATCTCTAGTCCCATTGAAAAGAAAGGAAACTTTTTTTTTTTTTTGTCGGTTGTGGGGCTTGAACTCGGCCTGAGCACTGTCCCTCATTTCTTCAGCTCAAGGTGAGCACTCTACCACTTGAACTACAACACCTATTCCAGTTTTCTGAGTGTTTATTGGAGATAAGAGTTTCATGGACTTTCCTGCCCGAGCTGGCTTTGAACTTCGATCCTCAGATCTCAGCCTCCTAGTAGCTAGGATTACAGGCGTGAGCCACCAGCGCCCAGCTAAAAAAGGAAACTTTTAAAAAAATTTTTAATTAAAAAAATTTTTTTTGCCAGTCCTGGGCTTGAACTCTGTCCCTCAGCTCTTCAGGTCAAGGCTAGTGCACTACCACTTGAGCACAGCACCACTTCCCCCTTTTTTCTGCTTATGTGGTGCTGAGGAATTGAACCCAGGGCCTCATGCATGCAAGGCAAGCGCTCTGCCACTGAGCCATCTTCCCAGCCCCAAGCAGTTTTTTTTTTTCTATGCTAATTATTCCTCCATAGAGTTGCAGAAAATACATATGCTGAGTTTGCAAACTAAATATAAAGACCTATAGAGTGGGTTCTATACATATTATGCTCAAATGCTCAAAGGGTAGAGCACGTGCCTAGCAATCACAAAGACCTGAGTTCAAGGCTCAATACTGCTAAAAAAATAAAGTAAAAAATAGCAAAAAAAAAAAAAAAAAGCTATTGAAAGTCCTTCCATGATGATTCTAAAAGGAATTACTGATGATCATGAACCTGCTCACATTACAACAGGATAAAGCCATTCCCTCTGCCCTGATGGCCTGGTTATTTCTCATTAGGTCCCATTTCCTAACACTGTTGCAATGGAGACTGAATTTCCAATACAGCCTTTGGAGGACCACTTCAGATCACAACCCCTTTCTCAAATCGCTACACAGATGCATGTGTCCACTCAGAATACTCTTAGGAGGTGAAAGGTTATATGAGCATGCATGCCTTGCCATCAGAGTTTATGTACAAGATAAAAGCATTGATACTCTCTGATTCTGAGCTAGTTAATAATAAATAATCCTATGCAAAAAGGATACTTATCATTAGATTTCGACATTAACTCCTAGAAGTCTGTTGTAATACATGTATTGAAGATGAGAAGATCTGATTTTAGTTTTTGTTCTGTGGCTGAGCTGATTGTGTCAACTTCCTTTTTTTTGTTGGTCATGGGGCTTGAACTCTGGAGTTGGGCGCTGTCCTTCAGCTCTTCAGCTCGAGGCTAGCACTGTACCACTTGAGCCACAATGCCACTTCCAGTTTTCTGGGTGGCTTATTGGAGATAAGAGTCTCATGGACTTTTGTGCCCGGGCTGGCTTTGAATGTGATCCCAGCCTCTTGAGTAGCTAGGATTATAGGCATGAGCCACTGGCACCTGGTTTGTGTCATCTTAAGAAAATTGTCATCCACTTTGATTTGGGAAGAAACCATATTTGAGTAGTACATTTATGTCAATAACAATTTTTTTCCTTTAGGAATCTGACTTTCTTTGTCTTCATGGGGAGAGCTATATATTTGGAAGTGAAGATAGTGAGTTAAGCAGTGGCAATGGTGAAAACATGTACTCATATGAAGAAGATGAAGACCAAAAATATAGTATACTTGCAAATGATTTCCTAAGACAATCTGGATTTTATGAAATGTCTGCAAGTACTGTACTTCCAGACCAATTTTTAGCATCAGAGGCTCCTGAAACAATGAGAAGTACTAGTGACCCAAAAGATTGGGAAGAAGTAGAAGCTGGACGTATGGGACAGGACCAGATTCCAGAAGTTGATGATGTGTTGACATCCCCAACTCTGCCTGAAGGACAAGGATGGTTTGGACTGGGAGAAGAACAAACTGAAGACAAGACTGTTGAATCTGTTACTGAATCTGTACAAGAAAACTCATTTCGAAGTAGAAAATTAGCGGTGGAAGATGAAAACAATCCGGAGGAGTCCCAAACAGAGCATGAGCCAGAACCTGAATCAGAATTTGATTCAGAGCCACCAGAACTTGTTTCAGTAACAGAGAAAGAATCTGAACAAGCTTTAGAGCTAGAGCACACTCGCAAATCTCAAGCCACGAGCTGGTTTGGTGGTGGATTTACAAGTTACTTAGGTTTTGGAGAGGAAAGCACAGAACTTGAGTTATTGTCCAAAGAAAGCCACCCACTACTACAAGATATTCCCGACGCTAAATTACCCAATGAAGATGCCACAGTTCCATGTACAGAAATAACAACAGAAAAAGAGGACACAATTATTAATGACAGCTCCATCCAAGAGTCAAGTTGGTTTGATTTTGGTTTTGGCATGCTAGGCTTTGCAGATGCTGACGAAGAAAACACAATATCAGAGGATGGAAAAAATAGTGATAGTGGGCTAGATAAACACAAGCATCCCCCAGCCAGTGAATTTGAGCCTGATAAGGAACAGGAAATAAATGCAATAAAAATGATGGAAGCAGATCAACTAGACAAGAAAAGAGTCGTAGAGGAAACAGATGATTCTGATGCCACACTATATTTGAAAAAAATATTGTACAATTTTGATAACCCTTGGAGCTTCCAGAACACTCCAGAGGAAACAGAATTGCCATCTTCTAATCAGATACTGGATGAAAATAATAAAGGTGGAAATGATGGATTGGAATACTCTTCAATTGAAAATCAGTCCACAGACGACGTGGAAGATCTTATAATGCTGAAAAGCAGTCACAGTCAGTCAGGTTGGTATGAAAAGATTTAGAATTCATTTGTTGATATAATTTAAAAATTTAAAAATTGTTAATATAAAGGTTATATAAAGGTAAAGAGTACATTTCTATTTGGACAATAGCACTCTGTCCCTCACTCTCTCCCAGTATTTTCTTCCCATCCCACCCACACATTGTATAGTTCATTTTCAACAGAAATAAATTTTAAATTTTAAATTAAATTAATTTCCCTTTCTCTCTCTCTCTTCCCCCCCTCCCCTCTCTGTATGGGGTCCTGAGGCTTGAGGCTCAGGACCTGGGTGCTGTTCCTGAGCTTTTTTTTTCTTTCTAGGCTAGAGCCTTATCACTTGAGTAACCACTCTACTTCTACCTTTTTGGTAGTTATTGGAGATGAGAATCTTATAGACTTTCCTGTTTAGGCTTGTTTTGAACTGCAGTCCTCAGATTTCAGACTCCTGAGCCACCAGTAGCCAGTTTTAAATTCCAATATTATAAAATAAAATCTAAAGGACAGAATGATTGGAAATAGTCTTTTAAGAAGATCTTAAGGGGACTGGGAATGTAGTTCAGTGGTAGAGTGCTTGGCTTGCATGCATGAGGCCCTGGGTTTGTTTCCTCAGCACCATACAAACAGAAAAAGCCGGAAGTGGCGCTATGGCTCAAGTGATAGAATGCTAGCCTTGAGCTGACGAGAGCAGCCAGGCCCAGAGTTCAAGCCCCATGACGACAACCACCACCACCACCACCACCAAAAAAGAAAGTGAACATCAGAGGACACCTAAACTTCTAAATGTCTAGGAAATTTAGCAACTTTTGATTCAAAACATGTGGATCAGCCATGCACAGTGGTGTACACCTGGAATCCCAGCAGTTGGGAAGCTAAGGCAGGAAGATCACGAGTTCTTAGACAGGTTGGATTATAAAACAAGACTCTTAACTAAAACGCAAACAACTCAGGCATTGGAGGCTCAGCCCATAATCCTAGCCACTCAGGAGGCTGAGTGGAGCCAGCCCAACCAAGAAAGTCAGTGAAATGCTTATCTCCAATCAACCATCAAAAAGTCAGAAGTGGAACTATGGCTCAAGTAGTAGAGGGTCAGGTGTACCGTAAGCAAACAAGCTAAAGGACCAATGTTCAAGTTCCAGGCCCAGAACAAAAATAAATAAGTAGGGCTGGGAAGGTGGCTCAGTGGTAGAGTGCTTGCCTCACATGCATGAGGCCCTGGGTTTGATTCTTTAGCACCACATGAACAGAAAAAGCTAGAAGTAGCGCTGTGGCTCAATGGTACAGTACTAGCCTTGAGCTGAAGAGCTGAGGGCCAGCACCCAGGCCCACCACCAAAAACAAAACAAAACAAGACAAAACAAAAAAAACCCAAAACAACAGTAAAAACAAAATAAACAAAAACAGCCACTACACTCATACCCAAACAAAAAGAGAAAACCTCTAGGATTGTATATTGTGGAAAACTTTTACTTAGTTTCTACATATTTCATACTGATGTGTCTATGATGGATAGATGAGAAACTTAGCAAATATTGACTCATAATGCAGGAACATTTGAGCCCTAGAATGACAGCATATCTTTCAGAAGCAGCCAAGAACATTGTAGACTCAGGACACTCATTTCCATTAGAACCAGTTGATTTTCTGACCTTGCCAGAACTGTGTATCACACCTTACCATTCCCCTGATGTTAACTTTCCCCCTGACCAACATTCCTCTCTCTACTAGCATATGGACATTTAGATTCCAGCCCTTCTCCAAATGAGCAAGGTGAATGATTATAATCAATAGAGACCTAGATTACTGAAGGCTAATTGAAAAGGAAATTCTCATGTTCTAAAGTTATGACGTTCTAAAGGAATGTTTGGTTTTCAGTATCAGTCATTGGAAACTAGAAAAAAAAAATCCAGTTTGATTAGTCAGTTCAGTCAAGAGGTTTATTCAAAGCCAAGCGGACTCTGAGATCTGAGGATTGCAATTTGAAGCCAGTCAATTCAGCCCTGCCAAACAAATCTGAGAGACTCATCTCCAGTTAATCAGTAAAAAGCTGGAAGTAGAGCCCCAGCTGTAAAGAACATGTTTTGGACTTACTTTCAGTCTTTGTTTCATACAACCCAGGCCAATTAATTAGTAACATGATGTAGTCTAGAATATATGACATGTAAATGGTAACTAATCAGAATTCCTCTAAATCAGATCTCATTCCAATTTTTTTTTTGGGGGGACAAGGTCAGTCATGATGTTTGAACTCAGGGCTTGGGCACTGTCCCTGAGCTTTTTTCTCACTCAAGGGTAGCACTCTACCACGTTGAGCCACAGCTCCAGCTCAGTTTTTTTTTTTTTTTTTTTTTTGTGGTTAATTGGAGATAAAAGTCTCACAGATGGGCTGGGAAGGTGGCTCAGTGGTAGAGTGCTTGCCTTGCATGCCTGAGGTCCTGGGTTCGATTCCTCAGCACCACATAAGCAAAAAGAAAAAAGCTGGAAGTGGCGCTGTGGTTCAAGTGGTAGAGCGCTAGCCTTGAGCTGAAGAGCGGAGGGACAGTGCCCAGGCCCAGAGTTCAGGCCCCACGACCGGACCCCCCCCCCCCAAAAAAAAAAAAAAAAGTCTCACAGACTTTCCTGCCTGGGCTGGCTTTGAACCCAATCCTCAGATCTCAGCCTTCTGAGTAGCTAGGATTACACAATAAGCCACTGGTGTCCAGCTTTTTTCTTTTTCTGCTCTGGTCTTGTGCATTGTCCCTGAGCTTTTGTGCTTTTTTGTGCCACTCTACCACTTGAGCCACAGCTCCACTTTTGGCCTCCTCCTCCTCCTCCTCCTCCTCCTCCTCCTCCTCCTCCTCCTCCTCCTCCTCCTCCTCCTCCTCCTCCTCCTCCTCCTCCTCCTCCTCCTCCTCCTCCTCCTCCTCCTCCTCCTCCTCCTCCTCCTCCTCCTCCTCCTCCTCCTCCCTCTTCTTCTTCCTCCTCCCTCCTCCTCCTCCTCCTCCTCCTCCTCCCCCCCTCCCCCTCCCCCTCCCCCTCTCCCTCCTCCCCCTCCCCCTCCCCTTCCCCTCCCCCTCCCCCTCCTCCTCCTCCTCCTCCTCCTCCTCCTCCTCCTTCTTCTTCTTCTTCCTGTAGTTCAGTGGAGTTAAGAGTCTCATGGACTTTCCTGCCCGGCCTGGCTTTGAATCGCCATCCTCAGATCTCAGTCTCCTGAATAACTAGGATTACAAGCATGAGCCACTGGTGTCTAGCAGTCCTTCCTTCCTTCCTTCCTTCCTTCCTTCCTTCCTTCCTTCCTTCCTTCCTTCCTCTCTCTCTCTCTCTCTCTCTCTCTCTCTCTCTCTCTCTCTCTCTCCTCCTTCCTTCCCTCCTTTCCTTCTGTTCTTCCTTCCTTTTATCCTATATGGGGAATCAAATTGGGTACCTGATTCTTGCTTTCATTCACTGGCTGGCCACTATGATCTGAGGCATGCCCCTAACCCCACTGTCTTTTTAATGTATTCGCTCAATGGTATAGCTTGATATAGTAGATAAGGCTATAATAAATGGACATGGGATGAATGGGAAAACAAAGGCTTGAATGTGAAAATAGTGAATTTCTAAGAGATGAGAAAAAGTAATGAGTATACATTTGATTGGCACTTTTTCATTACCAAAGTTGTTTCAAACATCCTAAGTAGATGGGCACCTTCCTGTGCAAATGACATATAAGCTTTCTTTAGTAGTGGAGTGATTCTTCTACCTTTGGGTAATCCCATTAGATTTTTGAGTGATATTTTTTTTTTATATTCTATAGTGCAACAGGAAGACATGCATGATGCAGGGGACTAGATTTTGGAACTTGGAAATTAATTGCTGTAAGTTCTAGGATTGCTTTTCATTATGAAACTCTGTAACACCAACTTTCCTGCCTGAGCTGGGTGGGAATGGTGATCCTCATATTTCAGCCTCCTAGGCTAGGATTATAGGCATGAGCCACTGGTACCAAGCTTGTTTTTGAGACAGGGTCTTTAGACTAGTTTTGAACACATATCCCTTTTCTTCATCCTCAAGATTGTTGGGATTACAGATGTGTACCACCATTCCGAGTTTATTTTTATTTATTTATTTATTTTGCCAGTCATGGGGCCTGAACTCTGGGTCTGGGCGCTGCCCCTCAACTCTTCAGCTCAAGGCTAGCGCTCTACCACTGGAGCCACAGCACCACTTCCGGCTTTTTCTGTTTATATGGTGCTGAGGAATCGAACCCAGGGCCTCATGCTTGCAAGGCATGCACTCTACCGCTGAGCTACCTTCCCAGCCCCCGAGTTTATTTATTTATTTATTTATTTTTTGTCGGCCGTGGGGCTTGAATTCTGGGCCTGGGCGTTGTCCCTCAGCTCTTCAGTTCAAGGCGAGCGCTCTACCACTTGAGCTACAGCGCCACTTCCGGTTTTCTGGTGGTTTATTGGAGATAGGAGTCTCACGGTCTCTCCTGCCCGGGCTGGCTTTGAACCGCAATCCTCAGATCTCAGCCTCCTGAGTAGCTAGGATTACAGGCGTGAGCCACCAGCGCCCGGCCCCTGAGTTTATTTTTAAAACATATTTTTAAGATAAAAATTGAGGGTTGGGAAGGTGGCTCAGTGGTACAGTGCTTGCCTTGCATGCATGAGGCCCTGGGTTCAATTCCCTCAGCACCACATAAGCAGAAAAAGGCAGAAGTGGTGCTATGGCTCAAGTGGTAGAGCGCTAGCCTTGAGTGAAGAGCTGAGGCACAGTGCCCAGGCCCAGAGTTCAGGCCCCATGACTGATAGGAAAAAAAAAAGATAAAAAAGTGGAAAACTGAATAGAATCCTATACCATTTTTGTAATTGTTTCTTGGTCAAGGAATAAAGGAAAGGTTAGGTTGTAGGTTGAATAAAGGTCCCTCCACAGTGCCAGGGTCTGGAGTTTGCATCATGCTATTCTGTGTACACTATGCCAAACATGATCTATGTAACTTGTGGGCATTGATAGGAGGGACAATTGGGGGAAAGCAAAGGAAGGAATGATATTGTTCAAAATAAGTCAATAAAATTATATATATTAATAAAGGACTTTGCAAATATGCTTAAGGATCCTGAGATGAAGGCTACAAATGCAGGAGGCTTCTAGAAGGTAGAAAAGGCAAGATGGACAAGAATTCTCCTTTAGGGCTCCAGTAGAAAGGTGGTTCTGCAAATATCCTGGTATGTGTAGGACTTTTACCTCCACACTTGTGAAAAAAGTAACTTTCTATGAACCATGGCAGGGGCTGGGAAGGTGGCTCAGTGGTAGAGCACTTGCCTTGCATGCATGAGGCCCTGAGTTCAATTCCTCAGCACCACATAAGCAAAAAGAAAAAAGCCAGAAGTAGTGTTGTAGCTCAAGTGGTAGAGCGTTAGCCTTGAGCTAAAGAGCTGAGGGACAGTGCCCAGGCCCAGAGTTCAGGCCCCACAACTGGACCCAAAAATAAATAAAAAAATAAAATAAAACCCTACTTAAAAAAATCATCTATGAACCACGGCAGCAAGCTGTGGTGATTTATTGCACCACAACAGAAACTAATATAGGCTACAATTAAGCTGTTGTGAATTCTTCCTGATAGAGGAAGACAAAGGTTCAAGAATGACCTCCTAGAAAACCAAAGGGATGCCTGCATAAAACAAGTCATTTGAGAAGGACATTTCCTTTATGTATTTGCAGATATAATCTCTGAAATAGGCTTACCTGTGAGAATACCTGAAAAAACACATGCCCAAACCTCATCTTCTAAAAATGCTGCACAGTCAACATCATTGGTAGACCCCGAAGGGCCTGAGCACAGGGAGACAGACACATCTGTGGAAAATACTCTCCAAAGCAGCCTGGATGCTTCCCTTGATAACTCTTTGTCTTTGCAAAACCTCATTCTCCAGAAAGGTAAGTAATGGATTATTCCTTCCTTCTCTATGTAACTCAGAAGTTACATAGCAAATTTTAACCTGTTATTATTTTTTTATTTGTAAATCAACAGATGACACAACAGGCTTTTGGATTCTGAAATATGTATTTCAAGTTGACATTTACAATTTCATGAATTCTGCATTTTCACCAATTATCATGCTGATAGAAAGGGTAAGGTGGCTTTACAATTTTTTGGCAATAATTTTACCTATTTTACTAAATTGAAGAGCAACTTCAAAATATGCTTGGTCATATCTATCCTATATAAACATCCTAGAAGTTTGTTTCTCTTCGATAAAATCTTACATGCACACAGGAGTTTCTTTATAGGAAGGTTTTGCTGCATCAATGTGAAAATATTTTTATTAATTAGTTGATTAATTAATGTGACATGTTAGCCACATTTTAAAACATCTTAAAATCTGATGGAGGTTTTTGAAATGATTGGAAGGAAAATCTAAATGAATTTTTTTGACAGTACTATGATTTAACTCAGGACCTAGCACTCACCACGTGAGCCATGCATGTTCCCAGTCCTTTTTGCTTTTTTTTTTTTTTTGTCAGTTGTGGGGCTTGAACTCAGGGCCTGAGTGCTATCCCTCAGCTCTTCAGCTCAAGGCTAGAGCCACAGCACCACTTCTGGTTTTCTGGTGGTTTACTGGAGATAAGAATTGCACAGACTTTCCTGCCTGGATTGGCTTTGAACTGTGATCCTCAGATCTCAGCCTCCTGAGTAGCTAGGATTACAAGTGTTGAGCCACCAGGGCCTGGCTTTAGTTTTTTTTTTTTTTTTTTTTTTTTTTTTTTTTTAGATAGGGTCTTGTGCTTTTTGCCAGGACCATTCTCAGAATACATTCCTTCTATCTAGCTGAGATTACAAATGTTGGCCCCTATCCCCAGCTTGTTTGTTGAATTGGAGGTCTCACTTCTTTCTCAGGCTGGCTTCAAACAACAATCTTCCTCATCTCTGTCTCAGGAGTAGCTAGGATTACAATGCATTGATTTCTTTTCTTTTCTTTCTTTTTTTTTTTTTTTGCCAGTTGTGGGGGCTGAACTCTGGGCCTGGGCGCTGTCCCTCAGCTCTTTAGCTCAAGGCTAGTGCCCTACCACTTGAGCCACAGCACTACTTCTGGCTTTTTTCTGCTTATGTGGTGCTGAGGAATCGAAGCCAGGGCCTCATGCATGCAAGGCAAGCACTCTACCACTGAGCTAACTTCCCAGCCCTGCATTGATTTCTTATAGCTGGAGTTCATTTGATTTAATGACTGAGGGTAAAGGAATTGAAGAAGAAAGTGAAAATAGTCATTACAGGTTTCTAGCAAGGGTGGCAATGATGAATCTTTGTGAAAACTAGACAATAACACAAATCATTTTGCTTTCAGAGCTTTCTTATTTTTGGGGGCTAGGTTCTAGAGAGGATATAATATGATAAATGAGTTCAGAGAACTCATTATTTTTTTCTGTATGATTTCTTCTTGAAGATAATTTAAGACCTGTCAGAAATCTCTAGGTTAGGAGAAAAAACCCCAGTGATAATAATTGTAAAAATAACTACGATAGAATACCATTTCATTAGAATTAATTAGAATAATTCTACTTACTGGTGTGTACTGTTGAGAGATAGACCATATCTCTTTATCCCTACCTACTTGAAAAATATCTCACTAATCTTCATATGACATTTGGGTTTAAATTAAGTGCTTATCTAACAAAGTCTATAGTAATAAACTTGTGTTGCACAGTAAATATTGCCAGATAACATTTTACATGAAATACTTTGAGGGGCTGGGAAGGTGGCTCAGTGGTAGAGTGCTTGCCTTGCATGCCTGAGGCCCTGGGTTCGATTCCTCAGCACCACATAAGCAAAAAGAAAAAGCTTGAAGTGGTGCTGTGGCTCAAGTGGTAGAGCGCTAGCCTTGAGCTGAAGCGCTGAGGGACAGCGCTCAGGCCCCACGACCGGACCAAAAAAAAAAAAGAAACACTGAATTCTTCAGGCATGAAAAATATTGAGTTTAAGCTTAGTTAATTATTGTGACCCTGAAAAATCACTTGTTCCTTTTGGGAGGTGTCTCTATTAAAAATGTAGAATCAGAAGCAGAAATGAAATCACAGGCTGCTATTAAAAAATGGGTCTATACATTAAATTATGAATCAGTTGTCAATATTTAACAGTGAATTTATTTAAAAATGTAGATTCCTGGATTTTTTTTTTTTTTGGTCAGTTGTGGGGCCTGAACTCTGCCTGGGCACTGTCCCTCAGCTCTTCAGCTTAAGGCTAGCTCTCTACCACATGAGCCCCAGCTCCACTTCCAGGTTTTTCTGCTTATGTGGTACTGAGGAATCAAACCCAGGACCTACATGTATGCAAGGCAAGCACTCTACCACTAAGCCACCTTCCCATCCCCAAGATTCCTGGATTCTTTTGAAAACTAGAAGATTGTAATAAGAAGTCTTTCATTCCTTTTTTTTTGGGGGGGGCTGGTCCTAGGGCTAGAACTCAAGGTCTAGGCATTGTCCCTGAGCCTCTTTGTGCTCAAGGCTAGTGCTTTACCACTTGAGCCACAGCAATACTTCTGGTTTTTTAAGTGGTTAGTTGGAGATAAGAGTCCCATGGGGACTTTTCTGCTCTGGCTGGCTTTGAACCTCAATCCTCAGATCTCAGCCTCCTGAGTAACTAGGATTATAGGCATGAGCCACCAGTGCCCTGCATAAGTCTTTCATTCTTACTGGACAATAAGAAGTTTAGATGGGGGCTGGGAATGTGGTTCAGTGGTAGAGTGTTTGCTTAGCATGGCTGAAGGCCCAGGTTTGATTCCTCAGTACCACATAAGTAGAAAAAAGCCTGAAGTGGCATTGTGGCTCAAGTGGTAGAGTGCTAGCCTTGAGCTGAAGTGCTGAGGCACAGTGCCCAGGACCAGAGTCTAAGCCCCACAACTGACAAAAAAAATATACTAGCTCAGATGGAATGGTATATATTTATGTAGACATAAATTCTACAATTCCCTACACTCATAGCCTCTGCTTGGCCTTCATGGGACTAGCTGTAAGTCCTTAGAATTAATGTTCCAAAGAGCTCCTAACAGATCTACAATAGCGATCTAAGCACATCTATTAAGTGAATCTAGTGGTGCCTAACAATAGTACTTTAACATTTTTTTTAATTAGCAAAAAATGTCTTTGAGTCCTAACATATATACTCCTAACTAGAATGACTCATTCATAAGTGGAATAGCAATGAAATGTCACTGTTCTTGTTCAACAGGTAGCTTTTGGTTCAATATATTCTGAGATGATTCAATGTATTCTGAGAACTCTTGCATCAGTAATACAAAGACTGACAATGTAGTTCAATAATTTTGATATTCTTCCAAAGGACTAGATCTCTGTAATTCTGTCTGTTTAATTAGCTGGGAGTAACTGGTCCTTCCAGCGTGGCCATAGGGCCCTTCCTAGGGGAAATCAGCTTCTAGGTTGTGAATGAAGTTTATTGGTTAGCACTTTTCAACATTCTTGTATGTCTTCTAGTAGCTCTTACACTAATGACATTTATTCTCCATTTCCTAAAGCAGATCTTACAAGAGACAGTAAAACCTAATGTCTACTTATAAAAACACTCTTTTAAGTGGCAAAAAGCTCATACATACACTATATAAATTGACCATAGAACAAAACATTTAATTTAGTAGTTATCAAAGTTAACTTTTCTTTCCAACTGCAGAATGTAAGAGGGTAGTGATATGTAGGACAGTTCAAATATATGTGCAGGCACATATATATATTGTGTGTATATGTGTGTATTTAAAGAGGTTATAGGTCCATGAAATTGGATTATGGGTTGGTAGTCACAGCTCCACCTGTAGCACCCCTTCACAAGTATCAAAATTGGATCACAGACAGTGTGGAAATAAGAGTGCAGGAGGCATTAGAATCTGAAATCTCTCCCAAGGATATGAGGTACTTAGAACTTCATTTACATGCTAGGACATTTTCATGGGAACTTTCTGAGAAATGGAATTGAAAGATCTGGAAGAAGAAGTAAGTTGGGTGACTAAAGTATATGTAAGAAACTAGAATTTGTTAAGTACATGGAATTTGTTAAGCTTTACTTTGGGGCCTTTAGCATTTTCCTGGGGCAAAAGATTTTCTTTCCTTTCTCTTTTAAACAAGTTCTAAAAGCTGAATATGATTCTGGAGTCCCATGGTGATGTGAGGATTCACTGAAGGATTTTTATTGAGTGTTCTAATAGAGGCATATATTGCTTTAAGAGTCTGTGGAATTCTAAAGATAAAATTTGGATTATGCTTCTCTTCTGACTTCAGTATTCACATAAACTAATTTCAATACACACTGCCCTACACACACGGATGTTGTGTAATAGCTTGAAAATGGCGAATTATGAAGCAATATCTGCCACTGTCTGGTGCTGGCAGTTCCTCAGACTTATTAGGCTGATGTTGCATAGAGAGCAAGTTGAGTTCGGAAAAACTGGGCCCAGTGTTGGTCCTGAAAATCACCTGCTGCCACCTTGGGCATTCTTGACTTTTTTTTTTGGTTGGTTGTAGGGCTTGAACTCTGGGGCTGGGCACTGTCCTTGAGCCTCTGTGCTCAAGGCTAGCACTCTACCCCTTGAGCCACCGCTCCACCACTTGAGCGGTGTTCCACTTCAGTGTTTGGGTGGTTAATTGGAAATAAGTGTGTCAAGGGGGACTTTTCTGCCGAGCTGGCTGCGGACCATGGTTCACGCTGGGCTGCTCTTTCTTTTCTTTTCTCTTTCTTTCTTTCTTTCTCTCTTTCTTTTCTTTCTTTCTTCTTTCTTTCTTCCTTTCCTCTCCCTCTCTCCCTCCCTCTCTCTTTCCCTCCTTTCTTTTCCTCTCTCTCTCTCTCTCTCTCTCTCTCTCTCTCTCTCTCTCTCTCTCTCTCTCTCTCTCCCCCCCCCCCCTCCGCCTCCTCTTTTTCTTTGGTTGTTGTTGGTTTTGTTTAATTCGTAAGAGTTGCTGTTAACTTTTTAGGGAAGTTTCCTAAGGATTAAGATTTTGTTGATGTCTTCGGTGATTCGTTCAGGAAGTATCTGGTTGTTGAGTTTTGAGTTGTTTCACTGAAGACCAGTAAGAAGGCAGAATTTGATTAGAATGATTTTGCTGGGAAGCAAGAGAAGATGGCTTATCTCACACCTGTGCCATCTGAAATCATATCTCAGGCTACTTTACGCAAGATTCCTAAAAATAGGGTCCTAAATTTAGAGGGGGAACTCGCTCCTTTTAGCTGCTCTTCCCAGAGCACAGCACCAACTCGACGGGCCAAGGTGCACACGCATTTAACCTGGCCCTTGGATCACTAAGGAGCTTGATGGAGTTCAGGGTAGATCCGTCCTGGCCAGTGCCCAGGGAGCCCTCCTTGGCTAGGAGAGGTTCAACTCTGCTCAGCTGGCCCGGGACGCGCCTCCACGTCCAAAGTCCTAAGTCCGGACGCGGTTGGCAGGACGCAGGGGCGCGCGCCCCGCAGGTCGTTTTCGGACAGGCATGATGACAGCGGCGGGTGTCCCGGCTCCGGCGGGGTCCCCTGGGGTACGGGGGGAGGTCGGGGCAGGCGGGGCGCGCAGGTGGCCGACGGCAGCGGCGCGGATCGCGCTGGGGACGGGGGCTGTGGGTGTGTAGGACAAGGGGCCTGTTGTCACTCGAAGCTGGGGTCCCGAGCCGCAACGGCGGCTTGCAACCCCGTTCTCCAGCCGCGCACCACTCAACTTGCAAGGCTGGGTGGCCAGGCCGTGTAGGGCGGCGGCCCCTTTAAGAGAGAACGAGCCGGACACGTCTACCAACCTCGCTCGAGGAAGGGGGGGAGTTTACTGCGGCGCGCGGCCCGCCTCCCCCGCGGCGGCCTGGACGAAACCAACCGGGGGGGGTGGACGGCGCGCATGGCAGGGAGAAGCCGGGGGCGCGTGGGGGGTAAGCTAGCACCCGCGCGGCCGTAGCGCGTACAGCCATCGGCGGGCTCGGCCCCCGCGGCGGGCCGGCGGCGGGCGCGTGCGGCGGGGCCGGCGCCCGCGTGGCTCGGCTCCGCTCCCCCCCCGCAGCCGGCTCCGCAGTGGTTCGTTCCGGCCGCCCGGTGAGTGTTCGGGTTCCGGACGGCAGGCGTCGGGTTCCGTGTCGCCTGTGGTGGCCGGGGCCCAGGCCGTGGCTGCCGTGGCGACCGCGGGGGCCACCATGGAGGGGCTGAAGGCCGCCCCGCAGCCTTACTTGGGGCTGGTGGTGGAGGAGCTACGTAAGGTGAGTCCGGGTGCGATCGGGGGGTGACGTGGCCCCGGAGCCCGCGGGGGGAGGCAGCTGCTGGCGGGCTGAGGGTGGGGGGGGTTCGGTGGGCTGCGTCCTCCCCCCCCGCCCCGCGCCAGTCTACCCGCACCTGCCGCCGCGGGGCGCCGGGGCTGCGGCGGACAGGTTAGGGGGCCGGAACCCGCTGAAGAGAACCTCTGCTGGGTGGGCTTCGCCGAGGTGTCGCGAACGCCTCCGGGTCACCCGAATGGGGAGGATCGCTCGCGTCCGGCTGTGTGTGTGTGTGTGTGTGTGTGGGGAAGCCTGGCTCCCGGGGACCCGCGGGGCCCGGCTCGCCTGCGGGGCGCTCGGGGACCCGTCCCGGGAAACGACTTTCACGCGCCGGGATGGAGGGAACTTGAGGTCGGGGAGGGAAGCAACCCCCCACCCCCCCGAGCCTGGGCGGGATGGGCTTTCAGCGCCTTTCTTTCTTTCTTTCTTTTCCCGGTGAGACGTGCTGGCCTCGGGTCGCGTCTCGGTAATGCACACGCTCAGGTCCGCGTAAAGAGCGTGTTGGTAGAAAGTTGCCCCATTTCTGATGAGGTCGCGGACCGCGGCTCTTGGTCTCACGCGTGTTTGCAGCGACGGCTGTGGACATGCCTGCGGGGCGTTCCCACGGCCGTTCCGCACCGGCTGCCCGAGCCGAGCGAGCGGGGAACACGTGTGCAAAAGGACGCGCACCGATCACCTGTAAGCCCTCTGCGCCTCACCCCCCGCACAGCGGCACATTACATTATGGCTGTCCGAAAGGCTAGAGACGGTTACGATGATCTTCTTGCAGTAGGAATCGAAGGGTGCTGTTCGCCCACGTATGTGTATGTTCACGTGTGTGTGTGTGTGTGTGTTCACAGGTGTCTGAACGCATACATGTGAATGGGAGGGACAGCTCCAGGGAGATTGTAAGGGAACTAAGCTACAGTCTTGATCATTTGGAAAGAGGGCCAGACATTGGTCCGCAGTAGTTTACCGAAGCACACATCGTAAAGTGAGGGGGAGGGAGAGATTTGATTTTTCTTGGCTGAGCCACTAGCTGGAGTGGAAGAGACCGGTAACAGTGTCTGCAGGTCCAGGAGTCGGGCCACTTTTGAGGATAAGATGGTGCTCAACTGGAGACCAGCCGGATCCGAGCGTCTCTGCAGGGTGCTGGAGAGCTATTTACATAGGCTTTCAGTGGGTAAGACTTAGGGTTCAGGATGGAGCTTCCTGAAGGTTAAATGTGAGGTGAAGGAGAAATGAGTCGTGGGACCAGAAAATAAGCTAGGAATGGTGAGTTGAGGGTGGGGGGAGGGGGAGGGAGGAAGAAGAGGCAGAGGAAGAGGAAGAGAAAGGGAGGGGAGGAAGGGCTTGACAATTCTTTCACTGATGGAGTTTTTAGGAAGAGAAGCATATTGTGGCTTAGAGGTAATTCCAGAATGTATATATTTCCCTACATCAAAAACAACAATCTGTATTTGTTTTTTTTGAAAGTCCTAGGCAGTACAGTGGAATATTTATTTTATTTACCTTTTGTTGTTGTGGTATCAAGAAATCCAACCCAGAGCCTCATGCACCCTAGGCAAGCACTCTACCATCAAGCCACATTCTTGGCCCCAGTATTTATTTATTTTTTTTATAAGACTGCCCATGGAGAGAGACATAGAGGGGAGTTAAATTTTGCAGAATTTTGTCTCGTCCAACAGTATTTTCAACCTACATGGTGGTTTACCCTTAAATGCCACTGTCCTAACATTTTGGTCTGGGTACTACTAGGATAGCATACCATTGCTCTGATGTTAATTTTTAATTATTTATATTGGGATACATCCATGTAACATAAATTTTATCCTGTGATGTAGAGTTTAGTTAAGTGATTTTTCATATATTCACTATGTTGTGCAATTACCACATTTTTGTCATCTCTACAGAGAAACTTAGTACTTATTAGTAGCTTCTCCCCTCCTCCCATCTCTGCACTTGACCTTTTGTTTCTATTAAAGTTTATCCTGCACATTTCATGTGAATACAGTTCTATTTTTTTTTTTTGTTGTTGTTGTTATGGCTTCTTCAGCATGTTCTCAAGGTTCATCCATATTTGAGCATGTAACAGTGTTTTGTTCCTTTTTTTTTTTTGGGTCTGGTCGTGGGGCCTGAACTCTGGGCCTGGGCACTGTCCCTCAGCTCTTCAGCTCAAGGCTAGCACTCTACCACTTGAGCCACAGCGCCACTAACGGCTTTTTTCTTATGTGGTGCTGAGGAATCGAACCCAGGGCCTTGAGCATGCAAGGCAAGTGCTCTACCACTGAGCCACCTTCCCAGTCCTGTTTTGTTCCTTTTTATGACCCAACAGTATTCTGTTGTGCTAATATACAACTTTCATGTCATAGCTGATGGACATTTGGATTGTAAATGCTATTAGCTACTTTATTTCACTTTGTATGATTTCTAGTTCCAAGGATTCCTTTGCAAATGATACATTTCATTCTCCTTTATTTTGAACAGTACCCTATTGTATATATGTGTTACATTTAGTTTATTCATTGTTTAGTGGACATCTGGGTTGATTTTGTAGCTTTGCTACTGTGAATAGTGCTGCTGTAAATAAAGATGCTTGGGTAGGTATGTATATTGTATGTTGAGTTAAATTCCTTTGAATATATGTCCAGAAGTTGGTTCTTTGCAAAAAAATAAAAGTTGACAAACCTTTACCTAAACTAACTTAAAGAAAGAATGGGCTGTGAATGTGGTTTAGTGGTAGAGTGCTTGCCTAACATGCATGAAGCCGGGGGTTCCATTCCTCAGTACCACATAAACAGAAAAAGCCAGAAGTGGTGCTGTGGCTCAAGTGGTACGGCACTTGCCTCAAGCAAAAGATGCTCAGGAACAGTGCCCAGGACTGGCAAAAAAAAAAAAAAAAAAAAGATTCAGATTAAAAAATTAGATGAGGCCAGGTGCTGGTGGCTTAGGCCTATAACTGCTCAGGAGGCTGAGATTTGAGGATCACAGTTCAAAGCCAGCCTGTCCTGGAAAAATCTGTGAGACTCCTTTTTTTTTTTTTTTTGGGTCCGGTCGTGGGGCTTGAACTCAGGGCCTGGGCGCTGTCCCTCAGCTCTTCAGCTCAAGGCTAGAGCTCTACCATTTGAGCCACAGTGCCACTTCCGGTTTTTTTCTTTTTTGTTTTTGCTTATGTGGGGCTGAGTAATGGAACCCAGGGCCTCATGCATGCAAGGCAAGCGCTCTACCACTGAGCCACACCTTCCCAGCCCCATCTGTGAGACTCTTTATCTCCAATTAATTACCAAAAAGCTGGAAGTTGTGCTGTGGCTCAAAATGGTAGAGTGCTAGCCTTGAGGGGGTGAGGATGTGGGGGTGGTGGTAAAATTAAGGAACAGCACCGAGGCCCTGAGTTCAATCTCCAGGTCTGACAAACAAACAAAAAAACTCAAAACAAAATCATATTATTCTGATGAAGTATACTCTGCAAGGCTTTTTTTGTTATTGAAGGCTTTATCTACTTTTTTTTTTTTTTCACAGTCGTGGGACTTGAACTCTGGGCCTGGGTGATGTCTTTTGGGTCAAGGCCAGAGCTCTACCATTTAAGCCATAGAGCCACTTCTGTTTTTTTCTGTTTATGTGGTGCTGAGGAATCGAACCCAGGGCCTCATGCATGCAGCGCAAGCATTCTACCACTGAGCCACCTTCCCAGCCCAAGGCTTTATAGTTTTCATAATAGAGCCCTTTCATCTCATTGGTTACATTTCTTTTCAAGTATTTAATGTTTTTTTGGAGGGTGTTGTTTTTTCTGATTTCTTTTTTAGCCTATTTGTTATTTGAGATTCATCTGCTTTGTCATATGACTATGGTTATCCCTGATTGTTTTCAGGCTCTATCTTCTTGGAAAATCTTTTCTAATCTTTCCCTGGGTTGTCTCAATGAGGTGCATTTCTTATAGGTAACAAGTGTCTTTGTCTCCAAGGTTGTGGCAGCATTGCCTGAAGATATGAGACCAGGCCCAAACCCCTATGGCTTCCCGTGGGAGTTGGTCATCTGTGTAGCTTTTGGTGGATTTTTTGCTGTTGCCTTGTTTTTATGGAGAAGTTTTCGATCGGTAAGTTACCAACATATATTAAGATAATGTTTTTTTATCTTTGGACTGAGCCAGTAATAGGAGAGACATACTTGTTATTTTAAGGAAAGAAATTAGCTACTGAACATGGATTCAGAGGATTTTTTTTTTTTTTGGGGGGGGGGTCCAGTCGTGGGGCCTGAACTCTGGGCCTGGGCGCTGTCCCTCAGCTCTTCAGCTCAAGGCCAACACTCTACCACTTGAGCCACAGTGCCATTTCCGGCTTTTATTTTTCTTTATGTGGTGCTGAGGAATCGAACCCAGGGCCTCAGGCATGCAAGGCAAGCGCTCTACCACTGAGCCATCTTCCCAGCCCCTCAGAGGAATTTTTCTGAGCAAAAATTTTAAGAGAATTTCTTTTTGGAACTATCCTATATTAATACTAAAATTCTCCATTTCTTGTTTTCATATCTATCTATCTATGTATATCTCTATCTGTATATGGATATGTCTATATCTCTATATGTCTATGTTTCTATCTATATAGATATATAGAGATATAGATAGATATAGATATACATCTTTATATATATATATAGTTGTTGTACAAAGGAGTAGTCATTTAATGATATATTTTTTTTGTCTTGAGTTTATTTTTTCTTTTTTGGTTTATGTTTGCTTTTAAATATCTGTAAGTATATCCAAATTTTTTTGGAATTAAAAAAGATTGACTGTTATTACATATAGTTGGTCTTCCCTCAGTTCATCCCCGCCTCTCTGTCATCCACCAAAGACCACTCATGACCTCTAAAGAGGTCACCTTCTTTAGAATCTTGTACTCCTTCTTCCCATGTCTTTAAAGATGTGGGGGAGGGGGAGTCATATCCTTTCAAAGAATAGTATATAATTTTAGTTTGGAATGCTATGTTTTTAAAATTCTATCCTGTAGATAGATAGATTCATCTGTCTGTCTATCTATCTATCTATCTATCTATCTATCTATCTATCTATCTATCTATCTATCTATCTTATTATTATTTTTTGGGTTTGTCATGGGGCTTGAACTCTGGGCCTGGGCGCTGTCCCTCACCTCTTCAGCTAAAGGTGAGTACTCTTGTCACTTGACCTACTGCACCACTTCCGGTTTTCAGGTGATTAATTGGAGATTAGAGTCTCGAAGACTTTCCTGCCCAGGTTGACTTTGAACCATGATCCTCAGATCTCAGCCTCCTCAGTAGTTAGGATTATAGGCGTGAGCCACCAGTGCCTGGCCCCTTCATCCATATTTTGAATAAAGCTGTCATTTCTTTCTGTTTTGATTGCTCTAGAATATTTTGTTATAAAATATACTATAGGCTGGGCACTGGTGGCTCACGCCTGTAATCCTAGCTACTCAGGAGGCTGAGATCTGAGGATCACGGTTCAAAGCCAGCCTGGGCAGGAAAGGCCAAGAGACTCTTATCTCCAGTAAGCCACTAGAAAACCAGAAGAGCGTTGTGGTTCAAGCGGTAGAGCACTTGTCTTGAGCTGAAGAGTGCAAGGACAGCGCCCAAGCCCAGAGTTCAAGCCTCATGACAAAAAAAAAAAAAAAAAAAAAAAAAAAAAATATATATATATATATATATATATATATATATATATATATATACATACTATAGTTTCACATCTATCTATCTATCTATCTATCTATCTCTCTATCTATCTATCTATCATCTATCTCTTTATCTATCTATATTTTTTGCCAGTCCTAGGGCTTGAACTCAGGGCCTAGACACTGTCCCCTGAGCCTCTCTGTGTTCAGCACTAATACTCTACCACTTGAGAGCCACAGAGCCACTTCTGGCTTTTTCTGTTTATTTGGTACTGAGGAATGGAACCTAGGGCTTTATGCTTGCTAGGCAAGCACTCTGCCACTAAGCCACATTCCCAGACCTATCTATATATATTTTTTGACCTTTGACATGTGGGTTGGTTCCAGGTCTTTACTGTGGTATGCAGTGTTGCTGTGGCCCTTCTTACCTACGTCTCTGTGTATTTGTGACAGTTTGTCTCAGAAATACATCTAGTCATGTATACATTCTGCATGTGACTTAAATTTTTTTTTTGTCTTTTCTACTTGGTTATGTTGTCTCATGCTAATCTCTTACAAGTGAATTTACCACTCTGCCCCCTTCATTATTTGAAAGTTCAAAGAAGAAACAGGTTTGGTTTGTGGTTTCATAAGCTTTCTTTTAGATCTGTAGTTCATGGTGACATGATTAGAGAGGCTTTTAAAAATACTTTGACTTGCTGGGCACTGGTAGCTCATGCCTGTAATCCTAGCTGTTCAGGAGGCTTTGAGGATCTGAGGATCACGGTTCAAAGCCAGCCAGGGCAGGAAAAGTCTGTGAGACTCTTATCTCCAATAAACCACCAAAAACTGGAGTGGCACTGTGGCTCAAGTGGTAGAATGCTTGTCTTGAGCTGAAGAGCTGAGGGACGGCACCCAGACCTAGAGTTCAAGCCCCATGGCCAACAACAATAACAAAACAATACTTTGACTTAAAGCCAAATATATTTGGGCAAACATAGGTTAAATGAAAGTAAGCAGATATCTTTCCAATGAAGTTATATTAGAACCTTGAGTATGATAATATGCAATGGAAATCTTCATTGGGAGTTTTACTCATTGGCTAACTCATTCACAATAAGACAGTCAATCAGAAACTTTTAAAGTTGGGAATAAAAGTTAAAGAAATTAGATTTACTTGAAAATGTATTTATTCTAATGTAATCCTTTTTTTGTTAAAATTTTCTTTTAGGTTAGAAGCCGGCTTTATATAGGTAAGCTGGTTATTTTCTACTTTAGATTCATCACTATGATGTATAATTTGAAAATGTAATAATTTATTCATGATAATATTGACTTTTCTTTTTTAAGGAAGAGAAAAAAAGCTTGCCCTAGAGCTTTCTGGACTGATAGAAGAAAAGTGTAAACTCCTTGAAAAATTTAGGATAGTTCAGAAAGAGGTAAGAGATTTTTGAAAATAATCTTATTTGAGACAGGGAACTTTAGACTTCTTAGTACACCTGCTCCTGTGTAAGCTTACCGCTGCTAATGCTTCCTTTGCAGAGTGCAGGAGGTTGGTTGCTTGTCAACTTCTCTGCCTGAATCAGCCTCTCAGGATCAGCACTTGTGGTAGGGTGTGCTGTTGGTTTACTCACTGTGGTTTCATTTGTGTTTCCCTGGCTATGAAGTTGAACACTTTCAAATATGTTTACTGGCCGCTTTGCCACTCCTTTGTAAAGCTACTGTTTCTAATCCTTTTCATATATTTTTTTAAAGGGATGGGTACTCTTTTTTTTTTTTTTATTATGTAGGAGTTTTCCTAATTCTTTATTATATATATATAAGATATCCTCTTCCATTGGCTGGTTACTTTTAAAAATTTCAAATGGTGACGTGGAAAGCAGATGTTCTGAATTTTAACAGTTTATCAGTCTTTGATTTTTAAAAGTTTGTTTACTAAAAAAAAAAAAAAAAGTTTACTTTTTTAGGAGACCATACCAGGGCCTTGCACCTGCTAGGCAAGCATTGGACCACTGAACTGCATTTTCCCCCACCCCCTTTTATTTTTTTTTTCTCTCTCTCTCTTTTTTTTTTTTTTTTTTTGGCTTATGTGGTGCTGAGGAATCGAACCCAGAGCCTCATGCATTGCAAGGCAAGCACTCTACCACTGAGCCAGCCCCACCCCCTTTTATTTTTGAGGCCGATTCTCACTATCTAGCCCAAGCTGGTCTTGAACTTGAGGTCCTCCTACCTCAACCTTCTCAGTGCTTGGAATATAGACGTGTTATACCATGCCTGGCTTCACTATTTCTTTATGATGAATGCTTTTTTTTTTTTCTTGGTTAAATAAACTTTTTTGCCTACCCAAGAATTTAAAGACACTCGTCTGTTACCTTTCAGATGTTTTACTGTTTCTGTTTCAAAATGTAGTCTTATTAGTTTATTAAGTCTTCCAGGCACAATACCACTGGCTGGGTGGCTTAAAAAGTAGTATTAATTTTCTCACAGTTTGGGAGAAAGGTAGCCCAAGTTCAAGGTGTCTGAGGATTTGACTTCTTTTGGGCTCTCCTTGGCTGTGCATGGCTACTTTCTTGCTATATCTTTCATGGACTCTTCTGTGTAAGTACATGCCTAGTGTCTCTATGTGTTCAAATTTTCACTTTTTAGGAAGACACCGGACATAAGGTTAGAGCCACTTTACCAGCCTCATTTCAATTTAATCATCTTTTCTGTCTCCAAATGCATTCACTTTTTGAGGTACTGGAAGTTAGCACTTCAGCCCAGGCATTTGTGAGAGCCATGATTCAGTTATAGCAGTCTCTGGTTCATCTGGAATTGAATCCATGCTGATATAGTTAGGAGGGCATGCAAAATTCACATTTCCATATGGCTATGAAGTTAAATGATACTGCATATTGAAAAGACTGTCCTCTGCCTATGGTTGTATACTATCACATTATTAAATGATGTGAGTTTGTTTCTGTAATATCTTTGTATCTGATCGTCTTTTTTTGTTTTCTTCCTTTTGAGACAGGGTCTCACTGTAGCTCAGGCTGGCCTCAGACTCTATAATGCTGGGATTATAAGTGTGCACATCACACTCAACTTTTCTCTTTCTTTATTTCTATTACTTTTTTTTTTTTTTGGTGCTGATACTGGGGCTTGCACTCAGGGCCTCGGTACTGTTCTTTAGTTTTTTTTCCTTAAGACTGTTGCTCTACCGCTTGAGTTAACATAGTTGTACTTTTGAGTTTTTGGAAGTCTCATGGACTTTTTCTGCCTGGGCTGGCTTTGAACCTCAATCTTCAGATTTCAGCCTCCTGGGTAGCTAGGATTACAGGTGTGAGCCACCCAGCTAGGTGTTTTTATTTACTGTCTTGATATCTGACAGTATGAGTGTCAAGGTTTGTTCTTTAGGATTGTTTTGGGTATCTTCCTTGTTTTGCACTGTTTTTGCTTTATGTAGTTCACATGTGATAGGCCAAACCCAATTGGTTATTCTCCTCTGACTTTGTTGTTCCTTCAGTATCTTTGCTAAGAGTCTCTCTTTCAGTAACATATGCAATATGATCTCCGTGTGGTACACATAGACCCTGAAAAGTCCTAGCTATCTGTCACTTCTACCAGAGACCTCTCACTGAAGAAATGTCTGTCTATCCTTGAATCTGGGATCTTCCTTCCTCAGCCTCTTTGTGTAGAGATGATAGGCATGCAGTACCATACCCTGCTTGAGAATAGGCATTTTCATAGAGTAGAGTTCTTATATATAGACTGTGTGGTACATTTAAATTTTTTTTTTTTTTTTTTTTTTTTGTTGATTGTAGTGCTTGAACTCAGTCCCTGGGGACTGTCCCTGAGCTCTTCAGCTTAAGGTGAGTGCTCTACCACTTGGACCACAGGGCCACTTCCGTTTTTTTGGTGGTTAATTGGAGATTAGAGTCTTACGGACTTTCCTGCCTGAGCTAGTTTTGAGCCACAATCTTCAGATCTCATCCTTGGGCTGGGAAGGTGGCTCAGTGGTAGAGCGCTTGCCTTGCATGCATGAGGCCCTGGGTTCGATTCCTCAGCACCACATTTGCAGGAAAAAAAAGCCGGAAGTGGCACTGTGGCTCAAGTGGTAGAGCGCTAGCCTTGAGCTGAAGAGCCCAGGACAGTGCCCAGGCCCAGAGTTCAGGCCCATGACTGGACCCAAATAAAACCAAACCAAACCAAAACAGATTTCATTCTTCCGAATAGTTAGGTTTATAGGTGTGAACTATCAGAGCCTGGCTAATTTTTCTTTCTTTCTTTCTTTCTTTCTTTCTTTCTTTCTTTCTTTCTTTCTTTCTTTCTTTCTTTCTTTCTTTCTTTCTTTCTCTCTTTCTTTCTCTCTTTCTTTCTTTCTCTCTTTCTTTCTTTCCTTCCTTCCTTCCTTCCTTCCTTCCTTCCTTCCTTCCTTCCTTCCTTCCTTCCTTCCTTCCTTCTTTCTTTTTTCTTTCTTTTTTTTTTTTTTTTTTTTTTTGGGTCCGGTTGTGGGGCCTGAACTCTGGGCCTGGGCACTGTCCCTCAGCTCTTCAGCTCAAGGCTAGCCCTCTACCACTTGAGCCACAGCACCACTTCCGGCTTTTTTTCTTTTTGCTTATGTGGTGCGAATCAAACCCAGGTCCTCTGGCATGCAAGGCAAGCACTCTACCACTGAGCCACCTTACCAGCCCCTCTTTCTTTCTTTCTTTCTTTCCTTCTTTCGTTCTTTCTTTTTTTTCTTGGTTGTGGAGCTTGAACTCTGAGCCTGGGTGCTGTCCCTCAGCTCTTTAGCTCAAGGCGAGTGCTCTACCACTTGAGCCACAGTGCCACTTCTGGTTTTCTGGGGGTTTATTGGAGAGAGTCTCATGGACTTTCCTGCCTGGGATGGCTTTAAACCTTGATCCTCAGATCTCAGCCTCCTGAATAGCTAGGATTATAAGCATGCACTGGTGCCTGGCATTTCAGTTTTGTTTTTTTAATTGTGAAACTACTGTACAGAGGGGTTACAATTACATGGGCAAGCATTGTAGCCTCCTCCTTTGTTTCCCCTTCCCATCCTCCCTCCGCTCCCCCATCCAATCCCCCCCATTTCAGTTTTTTAAATTATTGTTTTATACATTTTTGTTTTGTAGTCTAGCACATTATTTCATGTTTATTATTAGAGAAGTATGTGCATATTATCATATATATGTATATATCATATATATGTGTATATATATATATATATATTTACATTCCATATAGTGCACCCATTTAAAGTGTGTAAATGAGCTGGGCATTGTAGTGATCTGTTATTCCAAAATCCAGGAGGCTGAAGCAAGAGGATCATAAAGCTCAAAGTAAGCTTAGGCTTGGGCTGGGAAGGTGGCTCAGTGGTAGAGCGCTTGCCTTGCATGCCTGAGGCCCTGGGTTCAATTCCTCAGCACCACATAAGCAAAAAGAAAAAAGCCGGAAGTGGTGCTGCGGCTCAAGTGGTAGAGCGCTAGCCTTGAGCTGAAGAGCTGAGGGACAGTGCCCAGGCCCAGAGTTCAGGCCCCACGACCAGACCAAAAAAAAAAAAAAGAAAAAAGTAAGCTTAGGCTACCTAGTAAGACCTTGTTCTCCCTGCTCTCAGTATGCAAATGAATGGATTTCCGTATTTTCACAGTTGTGTATACATTGTACCAATCAACTTTTGAGCATTTTTATCACAAAAAAGAAACCTTAGACCCCTTTGCTATCATCCTTCAGTCACAGTCTCTACCATTTTGAAGCCCTGTTTGTCTAGAAACAGAAAGATAGCTTTTCTTAATCTAGACATGAGAAGTGGCATCATATCATGCTTTGTGGTTGGCTTTTTTTCTTAGCCTGACACTAAATATAGATACAGCAATTCCCCTCTTGGGTGTACACCCCAAAGTAAGGCTTCACACATGTTTCAGCATGTGTTATAATTAATTTACTTATTTTTCAAATACTATTTCACATCACAGTTTATGTCCACCTGTCAGGCCATAGGCCTTTGTGTTATTTCCATTTGTGATTTTATAAGTAGTATTGCTTAGGACATGTAGGAGTTTTTGTATGGACCGTGTTTTGGGTTGTTTGGGGTGTGTATGGAGGAGTGCTGCATCTGTTGCCTCTTTCCTACAATGGCTGCTCCATTTCACATCCCGCCAGCAGCTTGGGAGTGTCCTGTTTCTCTGTACCCTCTCAACTTGTTTCTTATCTATATGTCTATGATATAATCCTTCTGGGTGTTAGGTAGTGTCTCCTTGGGGTTTCGATTTGCATCTCCTTGATGGCTAATGTTAAGCATCTTTTCATGTAAGTTTTTTGAGAAAAAATTACTATTTATAGCCATCTTTGCCTTCTCAGAGGAGGAAGAGATTAGACGCCAAATGGTTTCATGATTTGGGCTTTAAAGACAGGAACAACCATCCATTCATTTTCCACCCTTCTTTTCTTCCCCAATTTCTCTCTTTAAATATGCTGAGTATTTATATATCTTCTCTGAAGGGAGTTTTTCTTTTTCTTTTTTTTTTCCAGTTTCTTAGCCTGTTTTTAATTTAAACTGTCTTTTTGTTGTTTATGTTTTGGTAGTACTGTGGTTTGCAGTTAGGGCCCAGGGTCTCATGTTTTTGCCCAGGGCTAGTCTCACATCTTCATCTTCTTACCTAGGCCTCTCTACCTGGGATTTACAAGTTTATACCACTATGTCTGGTTTATTTGTTAAGATAGGATCTTACTATTTCTTGTACTGACACAGTCCTTCCTATCTTTTGCTTCTTGAGCAGCTGGGATTACTTGGTGAGCCACCATGCCCAACCTTAAATTTTAATGTACTTAATTTTTTCTTTTTTCTTTTGATGCCGGGGATCAAACCCATCTTTTTATTTATACATGATAGGCAAGCAGACTTTTACTGAGCTACATACCCAGTCCTTTCTCCCTCTCTCCTTTCTTCCCTTATCCCCCCTCTTTTCTCCCTCTCCCCAGCCCCTTCCCTCTTCACTTAGAGTATTGGGAATGGAACCTAAGGCTTCATGCTTTCTAGGCACTATACACGCTGTGCCAGATCTCAGCCCTTATTTATTTTTGAGAAAGGATCTCACTGTGTATTCCAGGCTGCCAAAGCTTTCTTGAATGCTGAGGTTACAGAGCTTTCCCACCAGATTGTCCTTTATTATTATGTTCTAAGTGTTCTAGGAACAGTTACATGATTAACCAATACTTTCTTTCTTTCTTTTTTTTTTTTTTTGTCAAGGCAATTTTTATAGTTGGATGGATAGTTTTTCTCAAAAGACAAAACTTAGGTAGTGCACATACTTCTAAGTGGTATCGGCATTGTTTGTAAATAAGTTTCCAGTGCTCCAACTTGGGGTTAACTCATCTTGACCCAGGAATTGGGAATGGAGCCCCTCAAATGGCTTCAAATTAGGGAAGTACAGAGAATATGGGGAGTCTTTCCTACTTCCCTAAGAACAAAAGTCACAATGAGTAAAAATGGATTAACCAATACTTTCAATTCTGTGTGTTGTCTTCTTACCCTCTTTATGATATCTTTTTTTTTTTGCTAGTCTTGGGGCTTGAACTCAGGGTCTGGGCACTGTCCTTGAGCTTCTCAGTGTTCTGTTCAAGGCTAGCCCTCTACCACTTGAGCCACATCACCACTTCTGGCTTTTTTTTTTTTTTTCTGTTTACGTGGTACTAAGGAATCAAACCCAGGGCTTCATGCATGCTAGGCAAGCACTCTTCCACTGAGCCACATTCCCAGCCCTTTATGATACCTTTTGAACATATAAGTTTAAAATTTTAATGATCAGTTTCATTTTTTCTTTTTTGTTTTTGTGCTTTTGATGTCAGATATAAGAAGGTACATAATCAGAGTGGCATTGATTGACAAAAAGTGACAAAGATATGTTTTCTTCCAAAAGTTTTACAAGTTTAGCTCTTATGCTGAAGTCTTTGACCTATTTGGAGTGTATTTTGTGTATAGTAGAAGGTAGAAGTCCTGCTTTATTTTTTTGCATATGGAAATCCAGTTTTTGTAGCAACACTTGGTGAAAGACTATCCTTTCCCCATGAAATTATCATGGCACCATAGACTAATCCTATTATAGAATTTCATTAAATGAAATCACACCATTTTCTGTCTGTCTATATATATATGTATATATGTGTGTATATATGTATGTTTGTATGTATATGTGGTATGTATAAGGCCTTATGTTTGTTAAGCAGGTGCTCTTGTCACTTGAGCCATACCCTTAGCTCTTTTTGGCTCTAGTTATTTTTTGGATGGGATTTTTTTTTTTTTTTCTAGATAGCCATGGGCCAAAGTACTCCTATCTATGACTTCTATGTAAATGGTATCAGGTGTGAGCCACCAAGGCTGGCTTGTTTGAGGTGAGGTCTTGCTAACCTTTTGTTTAGGCTGACCTTGTACCGTGATCCCCTTCAGCGCCACCTCCCAAATAGCTGGCATTATAGGCATTAGCTACATTGAATGGTCTCAGTATTATATTTATGAGATTTATTGTGTTGTATATTTTTTGTACTTTTGTTTTCTGCCAAGTAAGTTTGTATTGTGTCAATATACCAACCTTTGTTAATTCATTCCTTGGTATATTATTTCTGGGTCTTGGCTGTTACAAAGTTATTATGAACATTTTTCTACAATTTTACTTCTTTCTAGGATGTTCATTTCTCTGTAGTAAATATCTAGTATTGGAAAATGGCAAATCATTATTAGATTAAGTATATGTTGACTTTATAAGAAACTGTTTTTCCGAGTTTCTCTATGTCTTTGATTTAGCAGGGTTACATTGATGTGTGTTGTAAGTATTTCTTCTGCTTTTCCCTCTGGTGTTCTTAATGTTTCTTGTATTCTTAATGTTTCTTTTTTTTTTTTTGAGTCTGGTCGTAGGGCCTGAACTCTGGGTCTGGGCGCTGTCCCTCAGCTCTTCAGCTCAAGGCTAGCACTCTACCACTTGAGCCACAGCGCCACTTCCCGCTTTTTTCTTTTTGCTTATGTGGTGCTGAGGAATCGAACCCAGGGCCTTATGTATGCAAGGCAAGCGCTTTACCACTGAGCTACCTTCCCAGCCCTCTTAATGTTTCTTAATGTATTGAGTTGGTTTGGAATGCTTGATCCTTATTTTTTTCAGTGTTGTTTTTGCCTCCTTTTTCTTCCTAGCACTCTTCATGAGTATATTTTAACTAAATTGTACCACATATGTCTTCTTATGTTATCTGAACTTCCTATCTTCCTATTTGCTCATACTTCAGTCTGTGTATTTTCTTCTGATCTGATTGCCATATTACTGGTTGTCTTGTCTAATGTCTGTTAAGCCACTATTGGGATCTTAGTTTAACTTACTGCTTGTTTCAGTTGACTTTTTAGAGTTTTATTGTGGTTCTTTTTTAGTCGTTCCTCTCCCCTCCACCCCACCCCCCCACCCCCAGGTAAAATGCTGTGTTGTTGTTTTTTTTCTAGTTCCTTTTACATATGAAGTGATGTAACTTGAGTGTCTGTCTAAGCACTCTGTCATGAGCATTATTCATTAGCTTATTTCTGTTGCTCATGTTTTGTCTTTGGTTAGTCTGTCTTCTTGAATACCAGATTATTTTATCTTAAGTGTCAGTGATAGTATAACATATAATAAAACTTGTAAAGATTTTTTCTTCTTTTTTTTTTTAAAGACCCTCCAAGGTTCTGGAGATTGGGCCCAGGACATTGTGTGTGTATCAGGGAAACACTGTACCACTGAGCTGCATTCCCAGCCTTGTGGGAATAATTTTGAAGCTGATGGTGTAAATACTGTCTCTAGTGAGGATTTTCTGTTGCTTCCAGGCTAGAGATATTAGGAATTCAGATTGCTTTATTAAAAAAATAAATATTTTGGTGATGATCCTGGGGCTTGAACTCAGGGCCTGGGTGCAGTTCCTGAGCTTTTTGCTCAGGAAATGCTCTACCATTTGCACTATGGCTCCACTTCTTGCTTTTTTTCTGGTTAATTGGAGATAAGAGTCTCATGGACTTTTTTGCCTGGGCTGGCTTTGAATTTTGATCCTCAGATATCACCCTCCTGATAGCTAGGATTATAGGCATGAGCCACTGGAGTCCAGCTGTTTTTGAAATATATATATATATATATATATTTTTTTTTTTGGTCGGTTGTGGGGCTTGAACTCTGGGCCAGGGTGCTGTTTTTCAGCTCTTCAGCTTAAGGCAAGTGCCCTACCACTTGAGCCACAGCGCCACTTCTGGTGTTTTCTGCTTATGTGGTACTGAGGAATGGAAACCAGGGCCTCATGCATGCAAGGCAAGCACTCTCCCACTGAGCCACCTTCCCAGCCCTTGAAATATTTTTTGAAAAGTACATTTTATTATGTATTTAAGGTATATAACATTATGTTTTAGTAAACTTTATTGTCCATATTTAATTATTATGAGCTTCCTTGGCTTTCTTTCTTTCTTTCTTTCTTTTTTCTTTTTTGCTGGTCATGGGGCCTGAACTGCTCTTCAGGTCAAGGCTAGTGCCATAGCACCAATTCCAGCTTTTTCTGCTTATGTGGTGCTGAGGTATTGAACCCAGGGCCTCATGCATGCAAGGCAAGCACTCTACCACTGAGCCACCTTCCCAGCCCTTTGGCTTGGTTTCTTGTGCTAGTGCTAGTGCTGTACTGGAGCCATACCTCATGCCTGGCTTTATAAGTATCATTTTGGAAACAGAATCTCATGAACTTTTCTTCTTGGGCTGTTTTTTTTTTTGTCGGTTGTGGAGCTTGAACTCTGGGCCTGGGTGCTGTCCCTCAGCTTTTCAGCTCAAGGTGAGGGCTCTACCATTTGAGCCACAGTGCCACTTCTGGTTTTCTGGTGGTTAATTGGAGTAAAAGTCTCACGGACTTTCCTTCCTGGGCTGGCTTTGAACCGTGATCCTCAGGTCTCAGCCTCCTGATCTCAACTTCCCAAGTATCTAGGATTAGAATAAATACACTCTCTATGTCTATTTTTCGGGAGAGTTTAAGAAGTATTGGTTTTAAATTCTTGGAAAGTTTGAATCAGTCACTGAGCCATATGGTCTTAGATTTTTTTTCTAGGAGGTGAGATTACTTTAATAATACATTGAGATGCTTGGAAATAACATTTCATTAAAAAAAAATCAGCCTATATCTGGTTTAGATTTTTATGAAGTAGCCAGTTTTTCTTAGTATTAGTTTCCTGTTGCTACTACTACAAATTACCTCATATTTAATAGTGCAAAACAATAGCCTGATTTTCTGGAGGTCAAAATTTTGAAGTCAGTGTTATGTGTTTATGTGCTAATGGGTTAGAGTTTGTTAGCTTTTGCAGGTTCTTGGGAAAACCTCTTTCCTCACCCCTTGCACGTTCTAGATGCTTCTGTGTTCCTTGGCTTGTAGCTGTATCACCTTAATCTCTGCATCCATCTTTATGTCATATTCTCTCCTCATTTTGATCTTCTTGCCTCCCTTAACAATTATTTTGTAAGCCAGGTGCCAGCTCATGCCTGTAATATTAGCTACTGGGGTAAGATCTGATGATTGAGGTTTGAAGCCAGCCCAGTCAGGAGACTAAGGGCCTGGGCATTGTCCCTGGGTTTCTTTTGCTCAAGACAAAATGCACACAGGTATACTTTATGAGGAAATCTTCGGATAACTTTGAGTACGACTTTTCACTTCTTTTAAGTGAAGAGGACTCGAATGAGTTCCAGTCTTACGTGCTATGTGAAGCAGGCTTTAGAAGTTTCTGTTGTCAAAGGGCGAAGTTCTTCTCTCTGTTGCTCAAGCTTGTGGCTTGTGACCTGTTGGCAGCCCTGGCTTTGCTTGGTAGATTAGTTAGATTAAGCCAAAATGCTCTTTCTGGCCTCTTCTGTTTACATGGTACTGAGGAATTGAATCTAGGGCTTCATGCATGCTAGACAAGGACTCTATCACTAAGCCACATTCCCAGCCCCCTGAGATTTCCTATCTCTAGTAAACTACTCAGAAAAAGCCAGAAGTGGTGCTGTGGTTCAAGTGGTGGAGTGGTAGCCATTAGCAAAAAGCATCTCAGGGATAGTGCCCAGGCCAAGTTCAACCTCCAGGACCAGCAAAAAATAGAATAAAATAAATTAATTTTTAAGAATTAGCGCTGAAAGTCTGGCGCTGGTGGCTCATGCTTGCAATCCTAGCTACTCAGGAGGCTGAGATCTGAGGATCACTGTTCAAAAGCCAGCCCAGGCAGGAAAGTCCGTAAGACTCTTATCTGCAATAAACCACTAGAAAACCAGAAGTGGCGCTTTGGCTCAAGTGGTAGAGCGCTCGCCTTGAGCTGAAGAGCTGAGGGATAGTGCTCAAGCCCAGAGTTCAAGCCCCATGACCAAAAAAAAAAGAGAGCTGAGCACTGGACACTATATTGAAAATGAGCTGTACAACTTGTAGGTGGGGAAGGGAAGGAAAAGCTGGGAGGAAGTGAGGGAAGGGATGATGACTTATGTAACTGTAACTCCTCTGTACATCACGATAAAAAAAAACAAAAACAGAAACAAAACTGGAGCTGAGGATTGAAGCCAGGATTTGTGCAAGCCAAACACAAGTCCTACTAGTGAGTCTTGTGCACACACCCCTGGTCTTACTGCCTTGTTATGTAAGGGTTTTTCAGTTTCTCTTAGGTCTATCATGACAAATCTGGATACTTTCTCCATCTCAACTTCCTTATTACTTCAGCTGTATCTGGTATAATTAGGAGTAGGATATAGACATCACTCAGGAGAGTGTTGTTCTTTTTCTTTTTGTTTGTTGTGGGACTTGAACTTGGGGCCTGGTTACTGTCCCTGAGCTCTTTTGCTCAAAGCTACAGCACCACTTGGAGTTTTCTGGTGGTTAACTGAGTCTCACAGACTTTCCTGCCTGGGTTGGTTTTGAACTATGATCCTCCCAGCATAGGGATGATGTTCTTAAAGTCTGAACTTTTAGGCTCACTCCACCTAATGGATCCTCAGTTTATGATCACCTGAAATCTTTGCTTTGTTTTCCATAGCCCAGGTCAGCTTCTATTTTTGGAAACAACTAATGCTAAATGCTTGATTTACCTCTCTGGGGATTCCTTCTTTTACAGATTTTCTTTTAATAATAAATGCATCTTTCCAGATCTTGTATCTGCATACTTTGTCATCCTCACTTGCCATTTGTGGATGATTGTTCTGTCTTTTAAACATTTTGTATTCCTTGCTTGCTTTTTTTGTCATATGATACAAATTAAAAGGGAAAATTTTTGATGGCCATTTACTATAACATTCTCCTTATTGAATCGGATCACAGGAGAATCTTACTTGCTTAGCTTACTTGCTTAGTTTACTTGCTAACTTCACACAGGTATACTTTATGAGGAAATCTTCGGATAACTTTGAGTACGACTTTTCACTTCTTTTAAGTGAAGAGGACTCGAATGAGTTCCAGTCTTACGTGCTATGTGAAGCAGGCTTTAGAAGTTTCTGTCGTCAAAGGGCGAAGTTCTTCTCTCTGTTGCTCAAGCTTGTGGCTTGTGACCTGTTGGCAGCCCTGGCTTTGCTTGGTAGATTAGTTAGATTAGGAACTTAAAGCTAAGTAGATCCAAGTAAACTTAACACATGTAAAGATGACTTCTTAAACACCTGTGTGAATAAAATTGGGGATGAAATTTGTAGTTTTTACTTATGTGTTGCCTTGTTTCAGTATGAAGGCTTAGAATCATCTTTAAAGGATCCCAGCTTTGAGAAGGAGTCAACAGAAGCACAAAGTTTGGAGGTAAAAAAATAATAGCATAATGTAAACAGCTAGGGAAGAGATCCTTACTAAGTAAACATAAACTTTAAAAATAACATATCTTCTTAAAGTTAACTATGTCAAAGAAATGTGAAAACATCTCTAGATCTTCAAACTTAGACAAATTAGAGGGAACAGGACATTCCTGGCATAAATATTTAAAAACCTTGAGCTTAGAACTGGAGGTAAAGCTCAAGTGATAGAGGTTGGACCTTGAGCAGAAAAAACCAGTAAGAGCTGGAGGCCCTGTGGGCAAGCCCCAGTACTGGCACAAACAAAAACCAACAGCAGCAAAAAATCCCTTGAGTTTTTGTTGCTAATGTGTTCTGAAAGAAGCATTGTTAGCTTATTGGACTCCAGAGATATGCAGAAAGAAGTTTTTCATTCTTCATTCCTGAGAAATGCATTAAGGTAACCATTCTTTTTTTTTATTGACACAGTTTGTTCCAGAAAAGAAATAGGATTCCTTTTCAGAAACTTAGTAATAAATAATAAAATAAAAATTATTAGGAAATTTTAGAATTTTAGAAATTAGTTTATATAAGTTGTAGTAACATTTTCTTTCCTCTCCATATAGTAAGATCTAATTAGTATTAGACTATTGATTTGCATTATATGTGACTGTTCTCTAAAAAGCACTTGTTGAGGTTTGTGGTGTAAACACTCCCACCATGGCCAGTTAAGTACTGAATGAGAAGTCTGAAATAGACATAGTTAACTTTCCTGAGCGGAGACAGATTCAGCTAGTTGTGGAAAGGAAAGCATGGTACTTTGTAGTTTACCTAGAAAAAGACAATGGGAGTGTCTCAGGACTGTTGAAGATGGAGGTGGTGAGTAAGTAGTCTGCTTCTGCTCATGATAAGTAGACCTTGTACCTTTGGTGTACGTGTTCAGTTTAGCTTGGCCAATCACAGCCACCCATTGTGTAATCATCGGAATATCTGGGTCATGATTCAGAATGCCCATGGAGAGTCCAAAGAAATATGAAATTGATTGAATTTCAAAGGAAATCTTTAGTCTTTTCTATGTTCATTTGTTACTTGTTAATATGCTTAAGCACTTGTTGAAATTGTTCCATTTTATTTGCAGAACTAGTAGAAATGATTACTAGATTGGTAAATAAATACAGAAAGCCATTTGGCATATTAGTAGAAGAGCAGCATCTAGGAAGCAGACATTTGATGGTTTTGTGGATAAAATAAATATATCAGCTGGGCGTTGGTGGCTCACACCTGTAATCCTAGCTATTTAGGAGGCTGAGATATGAGGATTGCGGTTCAAAGCCAGCCCAGGCAGGAAAGTCTGTGAGACTCTTATCTCCAATTAACCACGAGAAAACCAGAAGTGGCACTGTGGCTCAAGTGGTAGAGTACTTGCCTTGAGCTGAAGAGCTGAGGGACAGCGCCCAGGCCAAGAGTTCAAGCCCCACGACTGACCAAAAAAAAAAAAAAAAAAAATATATATATATATATATATATATATACACACACCAGTTTGTTGTCAAGAGAATTGCATTTATATAAGCTACTGGTATATTTGTTTTTAGCTGAATTGAATATTTTGAATTTTACAAGTTTTTTTTAAGGAATAGTCATAATTGAGTACAGACTGTAATTTAATATAACTTTTGCAAAGTCTCATGGTTGATTCTGTAAGTAAAAATCCAACCAATAGAGACATTTTGATTCAAGTTAAGAATTCCTATAATGAAATAGTCAAAGTTGGGGAACTATATATAAATAAGTTTTTTAAACTACTGTATTATTTTTTGGTTATTTTAAAAAATAAGTTTGACCAAGGATCACAAAGGTCAGAGGTACGTTTACTATACTGTTTAAAATCCAGCTGGAATAATCCAATAACAAATCACTTTAAATTAAGAAAAGTTGTAGAGAATGTTATCATTCAGTAAGGAATATTACATGAAGCAGTATTGATTAGTTTTGATTATATTTTTATGTGATTATGTTTCTATGTTAAATTGGATTTCTTACTTTTTTTTTTAACATGCTTCAGAACAGTACTTAGTGAAGTTATTGCCTTTTTTGTAAATAAAGTTTTATTGGAATTCAAACATATTAATTCACTTAGGCATCATTTCTGTTTCTCAGTGACATAGTTCATGATAAAGACTTCATAGCCTGACTTTACTATTTTCTCTCTGGCTCTTTTCAGAAATTTGCTGACCACTACTAGAATTGTCATTTTAATGCTATAAAAACAAGCAATATCTATCTATGTAATTATTTGTCTATCATCTGTACTATGTATTTGATATATAATGTTTGAATATACTCAACTTATATATACTATATCAGAAAATTCTATGTCTGTCTTGTTAAAGTTGACTTTCTATTTTAGGCAACCTATGAAAAATTGGATAGTTCCAAATCTAAACTTGAAGATGAAATACTATTCCTTGAAAAAGAGCTAAAAGAAGAGAAGTCTAAACATTCGGAACAAGAACAATTGGTAAGGATTTTGTATTTGAGGATATACAAAAAGAAAGGTCTAGAGTTTATAACACTAATACGACATTGGTTAAAATACATGGGCACTAAAAAAAAATACATGGGCACCGATGGCTTATGCCTCTAATCCTAGCTACTCTGGAGGCTGACATCTGATGATTACAGTTCAAAACCAGTCCAGACAGGAAAGGCCATGGGACTCTTATCTCCAATTAACCACCTAAAATCCAAAAGTATAGCTTCTGGTTTTGAGCTGAGCTTCAAAGTGGTAGTGTAGGGGCTGGGAAGGTGGCTCAGTGGTAAAAGTGCTTGTCTTGCATGCATGAGGCCCTGGGTTTGATTCCTCAGAACCTCATATGCAGAAAAAGCCAGAAGTGGAACTGTGGCTCAAGTGGTAGAGTACTAGCCTTGAGCTAAAGAGCTGAGGAACAGCGCCCAGGCCCAGAGTTTAGGCCCTGCAACCAACAACAACAACAAAATTGATAGTATACTAGCCTTGAGCAAAAAAGCTCAGGGACAGTGCCTAGGCCTTGAGTTCACCCCCGACTGACAAAACAAAAACATGAACATGCAGCCCAGGTGTGGGAGTGTATCCCTTTAATTGCAGCACTTTGAAGGCAGAGGCAGAAAGATGTCAAGCTCCAGGTTGTACTGGAGCTCTCCCTATACCCTCCCCTCGCTGCCCCCTTCCCCGCCCCCTCCTCAGCAAGAGTGTGCTTCAGAGAATAAAACAAGACAAAAGTTATATGCAAAAAAATGCATAAAGCCATAAAGTAGAAGGCAAAAATTTCCAGCTCCACTTTTCACTTCCTAAATGTTACCATAAGTATCTTGATATTCTTTTGTTTTGCTCAAGGCTAGCATTCTACCACTTTGAGCCACAGCTCTACTTCTGGTAGTTCATTGGAGATAAGAGTCTCATCGACTTTCCTTCCTGGTCTAGCTGAACCACAATCCTCAGATTAGGATTACAGGTGTGAGCCACCAGTGCTTGGCTGTCTTGCCAGTTCTTAGAGATATTTTCTACATGTGCTATGTAAGTAATCCATATAAGAATTCAGTTTTGGGTTGGTGGCTCAAGTGGCAGAGCATTTGCCTAGCAAGCACCAGGCCCTGAATTCAATCCTCAGCATTGCATAAATGAATAAGTTGGCAGATAAAGATAGATCAATAGATAATAGAGATACAGAGCTAGATAAATTAATCATATACATAGTCATTAATTATTTTAGATTTAAAAGATATTTTAAAACCATTCTAATTTTCCATTTTAAAATCTGGCATAAGGAGAATTTTGGTGTTTTGTGATTATTTAGTGAAATGTGGTATCCTGTATGAATGCAGTGAATATCCAGGTTGAGATGAGATGCTACTGTTGAGTAGTTTTCATATAAAATTCTTTTCAGCATAATGGTAAGTCAAGTAAGAAGATGTATTCATTTAGTCCTGCACTTACTTGAGGACAAGTGAGTTAATACCATACCTAGTTGCCGGGTGCCAGTGGCTCACTCCTGTAATCCTAGCTACTTAGGAGGTTGAGATCTGAGGATCACGGGTCAAAGCCAGCCCAGGCAGGATAGTCTGTGAGACTCTTATCTTTAGTTAATCACCAGAAAACCGGAAGTGGCACTGTGGCTCAAGTGGTAGAGCACTATCCTTGAGCTGAAGAGCTGAGGGACAGTGCCCAGGCCCAGAGTTCAAGCCTCATGACCAACAAAAACAAAACAAAACAAAACAAAATATACCTAATGTATATCACATCTTGTAGGGTGAGGTGTTTAAATAGTTTATTGACTGATACTGTCTTTCCAGACGGCGGATATTTCAAAAAGGATACAATCCCTAGAAGATGAATCAAATTCTCTCAAATCACAAGTAGCTGAAGTAAGTTGAATTAATCTGATAGGGCTGTTGCTTTTGAAAATCATTTCAGTTTCATTGTTAGTAGTTAAGGAAATAACATTCTATAGAGATTTGAGAAATAGTGGATCTTGGATTTTTTTTTCCTTGAGGCACTTCAGGAAAGTTCCATGTTTCACTGTTTATTTCGCTATTGCTGTATACTGCAGTGTGTGGTACTTTACACGAATACACTGAAAAACCTTCATGGAGTTAAAGTTTTAAGAGAGGAGATGCAGAATAAATAGTTAACAACAATTTGCTGCATAGGTCTTAATAGGCTACAAGAAGTTAAATCATAGTTGTGAGCAGTGGCTCACATCTATATTCCTAACTTTTCAGGAGGCTGAGATCATTAAGGTTACTGTTTTGAGGCCAGCCCAGATGAAGTTTCCAAGAAGTACTTGTCATCCACAAATGGGATCAAGGTATAAGCCAGCCAGGGTAGAAAGAGAGATTGAAAAGCAATGAAAGCATAAAGGCGTAGTAGTAGTAATAGTGGACGAGCACATGTCTTATAGGTTCAGGAACCTGAGTTAAAACCTTAGTACTACCACCAAAAAATAAGTTAAATCATGTGTTGATGGTTGCACAGCAAATTACTGCAGAACCAGAACTAGTCTGTGATTCTTGGTCAGCCTTCTTACTATGCTGCCTCTACTAATACTGGCATGTTTTGCTACTTGCTTTAATTTCATGTTGTATGGGAGAGTTTGTAGAGATGAGCACTTGTCTTAAATTAATTGCTTTAAACTCAATATATTTTATTTTATTTAGGCCAAAACAACCTTCAGAGTATTTCAGATCAATGAAGAACGACTTAAGGGAACAATAAAAGATGCTTTGAATGAAAATTCCCAACTTCAGGAAAGTCAGGAACAGGTTTGTACTCTGGAGAGTGTTCAGCTTGTAAATATAAATGTTTTGGGAAAACTTATTACTGACATGGGTAAGTCTTCCTAGAAAGTGAAAGCGCAGGATATTGTATACACATACCTTGGTGTTTCCATTGTACAGATATAAAACTTTGGGTACCCTCTTCTCCCAGAACTGAAGTAAGCCAGGGTATTCAGCATTCTTGTTACCATAGTAAACAGCTTTTAGTACCAATTTCTCAAAGCTAGACTGAAGGTGTTCAGGGAATACCAGTGGAGGTTGATGAAATTATCCATCTGGAGCCTAAAAATAGAAGGAGTTCTGGCACTGGATACTAAATGGACTTGTTAATTTATAATCCCCTTGTACAATAATTTGAAGTTTAAAAAAATTTTGGTTACAGGTCAAACAAGGATTTAGTTTTATTTTCTCCCCTCTCCTCCCCAAGTGTAGACACTCCCACATATTATTTTTTCCTTCTGTTTTTCTGTTTTCCCAGTGAAGTTACACTTTTACTGGGGAAGACTTTTTTTTTTCTTTCTTTCTTTCTTCCTTTCTTTCTTTTTTTTTATTTTTTATTTTTTATTGTGAAAATACCATATAGAGGGGTTACAATTACATGGGCAAGATAATGACCGACACCATGATTTCTGAGTTTACTCCTATCTGCTCCACTCCAGCTGCTGTTGCTGCTGCTGCTGCTGCTGCTTCTTCTTCTGTGGGGAAGATTTCTTATGATTCTATTATCATAGTTGCCTAAATGTTTTTCAGTGTGAATCATCTGATGTTCATTGATCACACATTGTCTTATCTAACCTTTTATTTTTCTTGTGGTTAATACTAATTGCTGCCTTTTATATCTAATTCATCCAGACACTCTCTTCTAGAGATGTCAATGTCTTATTTGTGCATTCTTTTGAATGCATGAATTCCTCTGTTAATTTATTTGTTAGTTTTAATTTTTTTTTTTTTTTTTTTTTTTTTTTGATTGTGGGGTTTGAACTCTTGGGTGCTGTCCCTGTGTTCTTCAGCTCAAGGCTAGTGCTCTACCACTTAAGCCACGGTGCCACTTCCGGTTTTCTGGTGGTTTATTGGAGATAAGAGTCTCATGGACTTTCCTGCCCGGGCTGGCTTTGAACTGTGATCCTCAGATCTCAGCCTCCTGAGTAGCTAGGATTACAGGTGTGAGCCACCGGTGCCCAGCAGGTGCACCTAATTAATTTTTTGTTGAACCAGTTCTTCTTGGGGACCTTCTTAACCCACTAAGAAGTTGTTCTGTAGATAAGTTAGGTTTCTGTTGTCCTGAGATTTCATTTCACTCCTTTCCTGCAGACTCCCCTCAACTTTCTCATGTGTTGGATCTTTGGTTTCTTCTTCTTTTTTCCAGTCCTGAGGTTTGAACTGAGGACTGGGGCACTGTCCCTGAGCTTCTTATTTTGCTCAAGGCTAGCACTCTACCACTTGAGCCAAAGTGCCACCTCGGGCTTTTTCTGTGTAGGTGCTATTGAGGAATCAAACCCGTTGGCTTCATGGATGCTAGGCAAGCATCTTGCTGCTGAGCCAGATTCCCAGCTCCAGATTTTCTATTTCTTGTACCTAAGACTTAGTTTTTTCTTTTCACTAGCTTTCTGAGAAAAAAGGAGATAAAAATAATTTTTTGTAGAACTTTCATGCCTGAAACTGTTTTGTTTTACTGATATTTTCATTGGATACCATCTGGGTTGCAGTTTTTCCCCCTCCCCCATTAGAATTTTGATGTTATTTTCCTATGGCTTTCACTTTTTTTCTCTCCCTGGTCTGGAGATTATACTGAGGGCCTCATACTTGCTAGGCAGGCACTCTACCGCTTGTTATACCCCCAACACTTTTTACTCTGTATTACATTTATGCTCAGTCCAGCCTGGATAGTGAGTGATTCTCCTATTCATGCTTCCTTCACAGGTAGCTGGGATGATAGGTATGTGCCGTTATGCTGAATTTTTATTGGTTGAGGTAGAGTCTCATGAACATTTTTTTCAGGGCTGGCTAGAACTGTGATCCTCTTGTTCTCTGCCTCCCACGTATCAAAGATTACAAGTGTGAACTCTTTTTTTTTTTTTTTTTGGCCAGTCGTGGAGCCTGAACTCTGGGCCTGGGCGCTGTCCCTCAGCTCTTCAGCTCAAGGCTAGCACTCTACCACTTGACCTACAGCGCCACTTCTGACTTTTTCTGCTTATATGGTGCTGAGGAATTGAACCCAGGGCCTCATGCATTCAAGGCAAGCACTCTACCACTGAGCCACCTTCCCATGTTACCTTTTCCTTCTTTCTCTCCCAATTTTTCCCTCCCAGCTCCACCCAAAAGTTGTGTAGTTAATTTTCAGCATAGTGTCTATTGAATAGCAGTGCTACATTTGTTCACTCTTTGTCCCTCCATTTCTATGCCCCACCTCTTTTTAATCATCAAAGTTCTTAAAACAAACATGTATTTACTGATTCCCTGTTCTAATTTTAAATGTTCCTTTAACATTTTAAGATTTCATGCTCAGTTACTCAACTTTTTTAGTAACTCGTTAGACCACTGGAATAGTCAATCCAGTTTTTTTCTTTAGTCTTCATTTGGTCTTACATGTCAGTGACATCTGATTCTGTTACATATGCATAGAAAACAATTAGTTTTCTATGTAGTTGTATATGATAATTAAGCTATAATTTTGTAGAACAATTAATTACTATTTGATAGAGTTTTAAAGATATTAGATGAATTTGACTTTATTTTTCATACATGTGGAGCATTTCTTTTGTGAACTTTCTGTTTAGTCTTTTTTCCCCCCTCTTAATTTTCTTACTGACTTATAAGAAGCATTTGCATGCTAAGATTATTGTTATAAGGTTTTGTCTGTAGTTGTTTTAAAGTTTTGATTTGTGAATTTTTTGATATAGTCAAGTGTATATATATATATATGTATATATATATAGGTTTTGTGTGTGTGTGTGTGTGTGTGTGTGTGTGTGTGTGTGTGTGTGTGTGTGTGCATGTGCCAGTTCTGGGGCTTGAACTCAGGGACTGGGTGTTGTACCTGAGTTTTGTGTTCAAGGCTAGCACTGTGCCTCATGAGCCACAGCTCTACTTTCGGTTTTTTGGTGTTTAATTGGAAGTAAGAGTCTCACACACTCTTCTTTTCAGATTGGCTTCAAACTATGATTCTCAGATCTCAAGTGTTCTGAGTAGCTAGAATTTCAGGCATGAGCCAATGGTACCTGGAAAGTCTACCCCCCCCCCCCCCGGAATTACAATTCCATATGTCAGGTTATTAGTACAATGCACCTCATTGCTACCTCTTTTATTGTTCTCCTCCAAGTCTATCTTTTTTTTTTTTTTTGGGTCTGGTCGTGGGGCCTGAACTCTGGGCCTGGGAGCTGTCCCTCAGCTCTTCAGCTCAAGGCTAGTGCTCTATCACTTTAGCCACAGCGCCACTTCCAGCTTTTTTCTTTTTGCTTATGTGGTGCTGAGGAATTGAACCCAGGGCCTCATGCATGCAAGGCAAGTGCTCTACCACTGAGTCACCTTCCCAGCCCCCAAGTCTATCTTTTAATGAAAAATTTTATTCCATGTTCATAAATTCTTCCTTTTCTTTTTAAAATATATAGTAGAATATTTACGCAGGATCTGATTTGTTCTAGACAAATGGAATTTCTAAGGGTCAATTATCTTCAGTACAAAACAGCATAATAAATTAAAAAATTAACTTTTAATGCAAATAAGATATTGCACATTATATGGGATATGTGAGTAGTAGAAATAGCAGATCTAACAGATAAGTATATTCATTTGATATAAATTTATTCTGTAAATCAGCCGGGCGCTGGTGGCTCACGCCTGTAATCCTAGCTACTCAGGAGGCTGAGATCTGAGGATCACGGTTCAAAGCCAGCCCGGGCAAGAAAGACCGTGAGACTCCTATCTCCAATAAACCACCAGAAAACCGGAAGTGGCGCTGTAGCTCAAGTGGTAGAGCGCTCACCTTGAGCTGAAGAGCTGAGGGACAACGCCCAGGCCCAGAGTTCAAGCCCCACGACCGACAAAAAAAAAAAAAAAAAAAAAAAATTATTCTGTAAATCAGTTGAAGAATGTTTAAGTGTGTGTTACATTATATATATCTTGAAAGTTCTCTGAAAACAAGCCATTTTTGTCTTGTTTGTGTGACAGCACTGTGTATTATTGTCTCTTAGATACTTTTATATATACAAGAGTGGTCTCTGTATATTACAAGAGTTGAATTTCTTTGCTATTGTTTCCATTTCAGCTTTTACAAGAAATTGAAGTCTGGAAAGAACAAGTGAGTGAACTTAACAAACAGAAAATAACATTTGAGGACTCCAAAGTACAGGCAGAACAAGTTCTCAGTGATAAAGAAGACCATGTCAAGGTAAATGGCCCTCCTGGTTTTAATGTCTGAGTTAGTTAGAATCTCATATTAATTCAAACATTTGAAATTTTGCTTTCAAAAGCTTTTATTTTGATTTTGTCCAGATTGTCAAACACTTCCTGAAGAAGAGTTTTGTAGCATATATATTAATATATCATGTGTTCTTTTCTATGTCTTCAGTATTTTAGCCTGGGTACTTAGTAAAGAAGGAAGAGAAAAATGGTTTTTCTGTCATCTACTCTGTTAGTATTTAGTAAAGAAGGAAGAGAAAAATGGTTTTTCTATCATCTACTCTGTTAGTAAGAGGAAGTTGGAAAGAATTTGTGAAACCAAGTGGATAGTTAAGGTTTTATATCTATATATACATATATATATATATATATACACATATACACACATACATATACATATATGTATATGTATATATACAGACATATACATGTATATGTGTATATGTACACATATGAGTATATATGTATATATGCATATATGTCTATATGTATGTATATATAGTACAAGAACAACAAGATGGCTCTTATTTTCAGAGAACATTCAAAATAGTACTATAAAGTATTATATATACATCTGTATATACGCATAGACATACACACATACACACACCAGCTTTAATAATCTAGGTTTGGGGATGTTACATACTTTTATAGAGATCAACAATTTTTTTTTTGTTTTTTGTCAGTGTGGGGCTTGAACACAGGGCCTGGATGCTGTTCCTGAGCTCTTTTGCCTCAAGAGTGGCACTCTACCACTTTGATCCACAGCTCCACTTCCAGTTTTCTGGTGGTTAATTGGAGATAAGAGTCTCGTGGACTTTCCTGCTTAGGCTGGCTTTGAACTGTGATTCTCATAACTCAATCTTTTGAGTAGCTAGGATTCCAGGCATGAACCACCAGCACCTGGCCAAGCAATGTAGAAGTTTTACAAAATAAATTGAGTTGAAGCTTGACTCGAATCACAGGAATAAAATAATTATTATGAAGGTTTCTTATTTCCTTTCCTCTCCCCAAGCCGCTTTTTCTTGGGTATTTTTTTAATTCTTATACTTTCAAACTACAAACAGATATGTAAATGTATCAAATAATGAGATGTAAGACTAATATGAATGTTAAATGAATGTTGTTATATTGAAAGTTGCCAGTTCTGTCTAGCTGATATACCCATGCAGTGTCCTTTCATAATCTTTTAAAAACACAATGGGACAAGGAATGAGTTTAATCAACCAAAAGACATGATTGAACTGAAGATGACACCCCATCTTCTGTTTTCATAGGGTCAGATTGTTCGGGACTAGCTTAAATTCATTATTGGAAAAGATGAAAAGGGCATATTCCAAAAGGTAGCCAACAGGATATCAGGAAGCAGTAAAATAAGTATAGACAGGGACTCAACCTGTCTTTTGACAGGGTTACTGCAGGTCAGACACTCATAATCCTGTGTCTTCACTTAGACATAGGATAAGCTCTTATACAACCAGCAGTTTTCCTCAGTCTTTCCCCTGTACTCAGTCACAGTTTTTTTTTTTTTTTTTTGTTTTTTTTTTGGGTCCAGTCGTGGGGCCTGAACTCAGGGCCTGGGCGCTGTCCCTCAGCTCTTCAGCTCAAGGCTAGCGCTCTACCACTTGAGCCACAGCTCCACTTCCGGCTTTTTTCTTTTTGCTTATGTGGTGCTGAGGAATCGAACCCAGGGCCTCAGGCATGCAAGGCAAGCGCTCTACCACTGAGCCACCCAGCCTTCAGTCACAGTTCTTAAGGGGCCATAGGGCTCTCATAGATTGCTGTTAAGAATGCTTTCAAGATTCTGTCTTTTAGCCGGGCACTGGTAGCTCAGGCCTGTAATCCTAGCTGAGGCTGAGATCTTAGGATTACGGTTCAAAGCCAGCCCAGGATGCAATGTCTGTGAGACTCTTATCTCCAATAAACTACTAGAAAACCAGAAGTGGCGCTGTGGCTCAAGTGGTAGAGCACTGGCCTTGAGCTGAAGAGCTGAGGGATCGCACCCAGGCCCAGAGTTCAAGCCTAACAACTGACAATCAATTGATCAATCAATCAATAAATAGTGAAGAAGGAAAAAAAAACTCCAAAAGATAGAATCTCTTGAGTCATAGGCCACTTCTGGTTTTCTGAGTAGTTTATTGGAGATAAGAATCTCTTGGACTTTCCTGCCTGGGCTGGCTTTGAACCATAATCCTCAGATCTCAGCCTCCTGAGCATGGAGGATTATAGGCGAGAGCCACCTGCACCTGGCAGTTTCTCATTATTTATATACAGTTGGCTTTTGTGTATCCACAAGCTCTACCCCTGTGGATTTAACAATCACAGACTGACAGTATTAAAAATAAAGTACACCTCCATTGAACATGCCAGGACTTTTTTCCTTGTTGTACTTCTCTAAATAATACAGTGTAACACCTATCTACATAGTATTACTTTATAGTAGGTATTATAAATAATCAGAGATGATTTAAACAATACAGGAGAATGTGCATAGATTATATATTTTTAAATTTTATTTATTTATTTATTTATTGTTGGATGTGGGGCTTGACCTCTGGGCCTGGGTGCTGTGCTGTCCCTTAGCTCTTCAGCTCAAGGTGAGTGCTCTATCACTTGAGCCACAGCGCCACTTGCGGTTTTCTGGTGATTTATTGGAGATAAGAGTCTCACAGGACTTTTCTGCCGGGGCTAGCTTTGAATGTGATCCTCAGATCTCAGCCTCCTGAGTAATTAGGATTACAAGTCAGCCACCGGGGTGCCCTGTTGTTATATATTTTAAATAAGGGATTTTAGTGGCAGTGGTGGTGGGCCATGTCCTGGAGCCAATCTCCTTTGGATACTAAGGGATGACTGTGCTTTTCTCCTCCAAACTTACTGTACTTTGTGTTCCTAATAACAACACAGATGGGAACTTCTCAAAGCTGTAGGCTCTATTATTTCTACTTGGAAGCCTGAAGGCAGGGGAGAGACTACACAGTGAAAATTTTAGAGCAGGGTGGATCTTTCCAGAGAAATTCATGGCATGGTCATTTTATTATCTGTAGTGCTAAAAAATCTTTCTTTTCTTTTCTTTTTTTTTTTTTTTTGGTCGGTCATGGGGCTTGAACTCTGGGCCTGAGTGTTGTCCCTAAGCTCCTACAATTCAAGGCGAGCGCTCTACCACTTGAACTACAGCGCCACTTCTGGTTTTCTTGCCCGATCAGGCTTTGAACTGCAATCCTCAGCTCTGAGCCTCCTGAGTAGCTAGGATTACAGGTGTGAGCCACCTCACCCGGCTAAAAAGTATTTCTTAACTCTAGAAAACAAAAACAAAAACAAAAACAAACCCTCTGTTGTTTATCTTCTAACATTCCCAATTTGGTTCTCTCTCTCTCTCTCTCTCTTTTTTCCATCCTGGGGCTTGAACTTGGGGCCTGGATGCTGTCCCTGAGCTCTTTTTGCTCAAGGCTATCACTGTACCACTTTGAGCCACAGTGCCACTTCCCCTGATTCTTTCTCTTTTATAATTTTTTTCTGTACCTCAGTTGAAGTCATCAACCATTTGTTTACTTGAATAAGTAAAAAATCCTATGATCTTTTTGTTTAGACATCTCACTTGTAGATATGATTGCATACAGAATTTACTCCCATGTTAATAACACTCCTAATTGGATCATGTGAGCAATGTCATAGAAGTAAATATTTTTTCTACTTTGTAGTCATCTATTAGTAAGAATGGGCCATTATCAGATTCTGTAGTTGATATAGTAATAATAAGTAATAATAATATAGTAAGTTTTGTGTTTTGATTTATTTATTGTTATTGTACTGAGGAGTTACGGTTACATGAGTTAGATAGAGTGTATTTCTTTTTGAACAATGTCATGACCCCTTCCCTTGTTCTCTCCCAGTTCTTCCCTCCCATCCCCATTTGCAAGTTGTATAGTTTAGTTTTCAACATAGGGTCTATGAGTATCACCACTACATTTTATTGCCCTTTGTCCCACCATTCTTGTCCCTGTCTCCCATCCCCTTCCCCTCCCAAAGACAGATAAATGAACAAACAAAATAAAAGGAAATGAAAACAAGAACAGCAATGAAGAATAAAAATCTTGTTTCCACTTCTTGGAGTTCATTTTGATAAATAGCATATTATATGATCAGATGCACATAGCTGTTATGGCTATATGATTCTTTCCTAGGAATATCCTAACCTGAGCTGGGCGCTGGTGGCTCACTTCCATAATCCTATCTATCTACCCAGGAGGCTGAGGTCTGATGATTGAAGTTTATGTAAAATGTGAAATCAGAGATAGAACAAAATGATTAATTATTAAAAATAGAGGAAAGCATTAAAGGGAAATTCCAGGGGTAAAGACCTAAAGAAAAGAATGAACTAATAAAGAAGTTAAGCATCAGGGTTACCGAAATATAGCAGAATTCAGGAAAAGTCCAGTAACCCAGAAGGTAGTTTGGCCTTAGACTTGGTAAATAGGGAACTTGGGAGGTGTGAAAGGTAGTATAGTAAATAGGAAGCTTGGGAGGTGTGAAAAGTGTTATAGTAAATAGGATGTTTTGGGATGGTTTTGTTTTATTGGAAACTGCTATTTGTCACATATACTGATCACCTGTGTGCAGCCCTTTCTGTATGCTGCCACCTGTGCATGGCCTCTTTGCTATATAAGTCACAGTGTTAGAGAGCATGGTTACTGTGCTTCACTACCGATGAGTGGGGCATAGTATCCATGGCTAATAAAGACACCTTGTCCTTTTTATCTCAGTCGGTGGATATATTTGCAGGAAACATTTGTAGGAGCCGGGATTCTACCAAGTCAGCCTGGGAAGAAAAAGTCTGCATGAGACTCTTATCATCAATTAACCACTCAAAAACTGGAAGTGGAGCTGTTGGTCAAAGTGGTAGAGTGCTAGCCTTGAGCAAAAGAGCTCAGGGAGAGTGCCCAGGCTCTGAGTTCAAGACCCCCCCCCCAAAAAAAAAACCAACCAACCAAACAAACAAACAATTTTAACTGGAGTAAGTTTTTATCTTGCTGGGTATAATAGTCAATGAATTTTGGAGTTTTCAAGACTGTGTACATACATTGATTACAGAAAAAGAAGAGCTCACATACTATTGTTTATGCTGATTGATTTGGAAACTTCTGTTGTATATTTCTAAGTTTTTAAGCCCTTAGTATAAAGCTTTACCCTTTTGTTTTTGTTTTTCCTCTGCTCAATGTCAAGTCTTTGACCCAGCGCTTGCTAAAAATGAAAGATTGGGCTGCTGTGCTTGGAGAAGACCTAACTGAAGATGGTAACTGGGATTTGGAAATGAAGAGTGAGTCAGAAAGTGTTGCTCACTTAGGTATTAAGTCATGACCCATCCTCTTTTGATAAATGGTGACTAGCTCTTCTACTTCCTTTGTGTCCCCAAATGCGCCATATTCTTTGTTCACATCTGTTTTTGAAACAGAGTCCTTCTCTCACCATCCCATAGTTTATCTGTGGCTGGAATCAGGCGTGTTCAATAAACCTTTCTGCACTTCTTTAGACAGACTTAGCACCTCTTCCCCTCTGTTCTCTCTCTCTTTTTATTTTTTTGGTCAGTTGTGGGGCCTGAACTCTGGGCCTGGGCGCTCTTCGGCTCTTGAACCTCAGCGCCACTTCTGGCTTTTTCTGCTTATGTGGTGCTGAGGAATCGAACCCAGAGCCTCATGCATGCAAGGCAAGCGCTCTACCATTGAGCCATCTTCCCAGTTCCCCCCCCCCCCCCGTTCTCTTCATATTCAACATAACTTTGTTGTAATACTTTAAAAAGTCGCATTATAATCATTTTAATGATTGTTTTCCCTTTTATTGGAAGTTAAGCCTGTGAATGAGTGATTAGCTTAAAAAATGTGTTATAAAAATCAATAATTCATGATATATCTTTTGCTTTAGTCTTATGGTACTTTACCATAATCATCATACCAAATTATTATTGCTTTTGCTGGTTGCTTTCTGGACTTACTTTGGAAAAAAAAATTAATTAGTACCAATTATAACAATAGTATAGAGAAGTCCTTTATACTCTTCACCTAATTTCCTCTTTAATATTGTCTCCTGTTTCCCCTGACTCACTGTATAATTAAAAAGATCCATTAAGAATGAAATAATTTGAATTAATTCTTTCAGGTTATTAACATGTAAGAAAATTACATTCACAAACTGATTTCTTTCCTTTTTGGTGGTACTAGAGTTAGAACTGAGGATGTTGCACTTACTAGGCAAGTACTCTGCCAGTTGAACCATGCCTCCAGCCCAGAAAATTAAAATTCCAAAGTAAACAGGCACAGAAATCTTTCCTTATTCACAGAGGGTGCTTTCCAAGCTCTGTAGTAGATGCCTGAAGGTGACTTATCACTGGATGACCTCTCTAGATGCTGTGTGTTATCCTGTACCTACATACCTGTGATAAAAGTGGTAAAGTAGGCACAGGAAGAGACTCATGACAGTAATATTTAACATACTTATTGCAATATACCGTAATAAAAATTATGTGAGTATATTATCTTTCAGTTGTGATGCTGAAGCAGCTGATACGATAACTGAGATGGCTGCTAGTGATATACAGTGTGGACACCCTGGAAACAGGGATCACATGTGGTTTAGGTAGGGAACAGGACTAGGACTACATGAATTTCATCATGCTACTCAGGAGGCATAGTTTACAGCCTAGGAATCTTTTATAGAATTTTCCACCTACTATTTTCTGACCATTTATGTAAGTGCAGAACTCACAGATAGATAAAGGGGGCTATTAGAAAGTTGAGTCAGCGGGCTGGGAATGTGGCTTAGTGGTAGAGTGCTTGTCTAGCATGTGTGAAGCCCTGGGTTCAATTCCTCAGTACCACATAAACAGAAAATAGAAAATTTTAAAATTTACAAAATAAAAAGAAAGTTAAAAATGTACTTTTTTGTATTTCATCTTGTAAGAAATCACCCTTATTTTCTGATAGAGTTTATGCTTATTTAATTAAGTTATTTGAGTCTGGGTTGTAATTCCATTCATATTTTGGCAGAACTAGGGTTTGAACTCAGGGCCTTATACTTGCTAGGCAGGTGCCCCCTCCATTGAGCCACTCTGCCAGCCCCTAATTCTGCTGTATTTTGGATGTTGTAAGACTCTTAGGATTATTTAAGGCTATGGTCTGCATTTAGGTCAATCCTCAATTCTCATTATAATATGTTATTGAAGTTGCTGAAGAACCCTTTAAAATACAAAGTTACTTCCAGTACTTTTTTTGTTTAGTCTCCTAGGAGTAGATTCAAGGCCATTCTGCTTTATTCCTAATTCCTGTTGTAATTAGAAGAGGGATCATAACTGTAATCATTTGGGTGTCTGTTTAGTATTATACTGTCTTCTCAAATTATTATGTGTTTGTTTTTTACTATAGATAATCCACCAAAAGGAGCCTTGAAGAACCTGATTTATGCTGCTAAGGTTTGCATTACTACTTAAATATAAAGAATGAAGAGGAGGGCTGGGAATGTGGCTTAGTGGTAGAGTGCTTGTCTAGCATGCATGAAGCCCTGGGTTTGATTCCTCAGTACCACATAAACAGAAAAAGCTGGAAATGGTTCTGTGGCTCAGGTGGTTGAGTGCTAGCCTTGAGTAAAAGAAGCTCAGGGACAGTGCCTAGGCAGAAAAAAAAAAAAAAAAAAAGAAGAGGAATAGATAGAACATAGGTTAAACCCATATGTTCTTAGTAACTGTTTTATTGTTCCTATGTAAGTGTATTTAAAAAATGATCAGAATTTTCATTAATTGCTTTTTATGTATTTATTTTTAGGTGGTATTAGGGTTTGAGCTCAGGGCCCCATGCTTACTAGGCAGATGTCTTATCACTTGAGGCAGACCCCCCCATCCCCTTTTGCTATTGTTCTATTTATGAAAAGGGTCTTGTTTTTTTGCCTTGGCTAGCCAATATCAATCCCCTTATTTAAGCTTTCTATATAACTGGGATGACAGGGCTCAAATCGTGTTCTTTGCTTCCTGAGTAGCTAGGCTCATAGACGTGAGCTACTGTACCTGGCTGCTTATTACTTTTTACTTTTCGTGTGTGTGTGTGTGTGTGTGTGTGTGTGTGTGTGTGTGTGTGTGTGTGTGTGTGTGTGTGTGTGTGTGTGTGTGTGTGTGTGTGTGTGTGTGTGTGTGTGTGCGTGTGTGTGTGTGCGTGTGTGTGTGTGTGCGTGTGTGTGTGTGTGTGCGTGTGTGTTGGTCCTGGGGCTTGAACTCAGAGCATAGGTACCATCCCTAAGCTTCTTTTTCTCCAGGTTAGCACTCCACCACTTGAACCACAGTGTATTTTGTCTTTTTTTTTTTTTTTTTTTGTTGGTCATGGGGCTTGAACTCTGGGCCTGGGCACTGTCCCTCAGCTCTTCAGCTCAAAGCTAGTGCTCTACCACTTGAGCTCAGAGCCACTTCTGGTTTTCTGGTGCTTTATTGCAGATAAGAGTCTCACGGACATTCTTGCCTAAACTGGCTTTGAACTGTGATCGTAAGATCTCAGCCTTCTGAGTAGCTAGGATTACAGGCATGAGCCATGGGCTCCCAGCTACTTTGGCTTTTTTGGTAGTTTACTGGAGATAAGAGTCTCATGAATTAGGCTGCCTTTGAACCACAATCCTCAGATTTCAGTCTCCTAAGTAACTAGGATTACTGGCATGAACCACTGGTGCCTGGTTACTTTTGCTTGCTTGCTTGCTTGCTTGCTTGCTTGTTTGCTTTCTCTCTTTCTTTCTTTCTTTCTTTCTTTCTTTCTTTCTTTCTTTCTTTCTTTCTTTCTTTCTTTCTTTCTTTCTTTCTTTCTCTCTTTCTCTCTTTCTCTCTTTCTCTTTCTCTCTTTCTCTCTTTCTCTCTCTCTCTCTCTTTCTCTCTCTCTCTCTCTCTTTCTCTCTCTTTCTCTTTCTCTCTCTTTCTCTCTCTTTCTCTTTCTCTCTCTCTCTCTCTCTCTCTCTCTCTCTCTCTCTCTCTCTCTCTCTCTCTCTCTCTCTCTCTCTCTCTTTCTCTTTCTCTCTTTCTGTCAGTTCTGGGCCTCATGCTTCCTAGTCAGGAGCTCTTCTGCTGAATCATAACTCCAGCCTCTTCATGTGCTGCTTATTTTTATTTATTTTTTGAGATAGGAGATCTTGCTTCATTCCTGCTACGTGCCTGGACTTTAATCCTCTAATTTTTAGTTACTTCAATAGCTGGTGTGACAGGTACATGCGGCTCACACCCAACTTCTGTTGAGAATGGGCTCTTGAGGACTTTTTTTACCCAGGCTGGCCTCAAACTATGATTTTCCTGATCTGGCCTTCCAAGTATTTAAGATTATAGGGGCAAGCCACCAGTGTTCAGCTTTAATTTTTTTTTTTTTTTGTATTTAGTAATTCACATACTTTTTAGAATTCATTAAAATAAAAAAAATTCAAAAAAATTGGTTGGAGACATGACTTAAGAGATAGAGTGTCAGCCAGCTAGTGAAATATCAGATACCAAGTTCCAGTCCCAGTCTTAGACCAAAAAAGAAAAATGTCAAGTTTTACCTATACTCATTTCTTCAGATAAGGACTATACTTAAGATGTTTACTATGTTTTATCTTATACTTCCTGTAGCACATTTTTTTCTGTTAGTACTTTCTTCCAGTTCCAGATCCTATTGGCAAATGAATACTAGATTTATTTACTTCTGCCCTATAGAGTTCTTATGATGGTAATGTTTGAAGGCTGCTTCAAGCACAACATGTATTGAAAATAGATAGAATGAAAAGAGCCACTGTTGAAGCCTGCAGTGGAAAGTATGCACTATTTTTCTGTATCCCTGCACTAAAACTTAACTATTGTTAACTTTACTTGCTTTCTAAGATGGAAGCTGCATTTTTGGTTTCCACACATTTATTGATAATTTCATCTAAGTGATAAATAGCTTCAGAATCAGGGCTAACATGTTGAGGTGAATGTGTGTGTGTGTGTGTGTGTGTTTGTGTTTGTGTGTGTGTGTGTGTGTGTTTTACTTTTGTATAACTGATCATTGTTTCTTTTTCCATTCTTTAAAGTTAAATGCTTCTTTAAAAACGTTAGAAGGAGAAAGAAACCAAATTTACATTCAGTTATCTGAAGCAGATAAAACAAAGGAAGATCTTACAGGTAAAATTTTTCCAAATAAATACATCTCCTTGTGGAGAATAAATTTATTAAATCAATTATGGAAAGAACAATTTCATTTTTTTCACTCTTGCTTTTATTGACTATTTGTAAAAAATTAGTCCTAAGTTTGGTTGTTCTTGTAGGTAAAGCCATCTTATTTGGTCCTGTTTTATATGAAGTTAATGAAATAGTTAAAAAAATATGAAAAACTATGACTTAACTGTTATTATTTAATGTTTTTGCTAACTGCAAAATTGATCTTCAGTAATGCATTAATTATAGTATGGTTTGCATGCTTAATTAATATAAATGCATGTAGCTCATGATCACGTACTGGAATGCTATTAGACCTGTAGAAATGAAGGTTTCTCTTCTCATTGAAAATATTTCTGTTATTGTACTGTTTGTGTTTGTATTTTTTAAAAAAGTAAATAAAGTAAGGCACAATCACACATGTGTAACTCCAACTCCTCTAAAGATAGAGATTGGGAAAACCATGTTTTAATGCCAACTAGGGCAAAGGGTTAGTGAGACCCCCATCTTAAGGTAGTCATGGTGGTGCGTTCCTTTGATCCTACTTAGATTGAAGGTCATAGATAGGATTGTAGTCTTGGCTATAATCCTGGGCAAAAATAGGAAACCCTTCCTGAAAAATAACCAAAGTATAATAGGCCTGGGTATGTAGCACATGTGGTAGAATGCCTGTGTGAGACCCTGAGTTCAAACCCCAGTAATACTACCTCCACCACCAAAGAAAGTAAGTTCTTTACGCTGTTTGGAGTTTTACAAGTTGGTAGACATCTCATTTTGAAAAATTAAACAATTCTAATATGTTTATAGTAAAAAATGATGAAGGACATAATTCATATGTCAGCAATGGTTAAGCCTGAATATGGGATTGTGGGCAGATTTTTTAATTTTATTTACTTTTTATTTTATTTTATTTTTAGTCGGTCCTGGGACTTGAACTATGGGTCTGGGCACTGTCCCTCAGCTCTTCAACTAAAGGCGAGTGCTCCATCACTTGAGCCACAGTGCCATTTCTGGTTTTCTTGTGGTTAATTGGAGATAAGAGTCTCAGGGACTTTCCTGCCTGGGCTGGCTTTGAACCATGGTTCTTAGATCTCACCCTAGGATTAGAGGCGTGAGCCACTGGTGCCTGGCTTAGATCTTTTTTTTAAACATAACAGTTTTTTTTAAAAAGTCAGGGGCTGGAAATGTGGCTTAGTGGTAAAGTGCTTGTCTAACATGCATGAAACGCTAGGTTCAATTCCTCAGTACCACATAAACAGAAAAGGCCTGAAGTGGCGCTGTGGCTCAAGTGGTAGAGTGGTGCTATCCTTGAGCAAAAGAAGCTCAGGGACAGTGCTCAGGCTCTGAGTTCAAGCCCTCCACCCCACATCCCCCTGAAAAAACCCCAAATTTCTGTAATAGATGAACTATATAGTTAAAAAATGCTTGAAGCTGGGCACTGGTGGTTCATGCCTGTAATCTTAGCTACTCAGGAGGATGAGTACTAAGGATCACAGTTTGAAGCCAGCCTGGGCAGAACAAGTCCATGAGACTCATCTCCAATGAACTACCAGAAAACCAGAAGTGGCACTGTGGCTGAAAGTGGTAGCGTGCCATCTTTGAGGGGAAAAAGCTCAGGGACAGGGCCCAGGCTCTGAGTTCAAGCCTCAGGACTGACTCCTCCAAAAAACTTTATCTTTTTAACCTCCCTGAAAACTTTTTTTTTCTTTTAACTCCTCAGTTGGAAATTACATGTAAATATAGGATACTCTTATTAAATATCTTGGGACTCTTTTAAGTAATAATATTATTTAATATTTACTTTTAAAAGATTTTATTATTTAAAAAACAAAGCAATGTAGCAAATTCCTTAGGTAAAATACTGAAAAGCATTTGGGTAGACAAAATATATTGCAGATTTTCTCTTGATGTTTGAGAAAGTTGATTGTTTTTAGTAATTTTTATCTTTCTGAAATGATCATATGCAGCTCAAAATATTCACTCATTTCATAGTGACTTTTCAAAAATTTCTTTAGAGCAAATTAAAAGTCTTCAGGATGAACAAGTTTCTTTGCAGTCAGAAAACACAGAATTTGAAAGTGAGAACCAGAAACTTCAGCAGAAACTTAAAGTTATGACTGAGCTGTATCAAGAAAATGAAATGAAACTTCACAGGTAATAAAAACTGTTGATAGTTCCACTGAATGGCAGGTAAAGTAGCTTTAAAAGTATATGCTGTTGTAAAAACCAGTGCCATGAGCAAAAAAAGTTGCTCATGCCTATAATCCTACTGACTGAGAACACAGAGATCTGAGGATAGCAGTTTGAAGTCATCCTGGGCAGGAAAGTCTGTGAGACTCTTACCTTTAATTAACCACCACCACAAAAAAAAAAAAAAAAAAGAAAGAAAATCTGAATGTGGAGCTGTGGCTCAAGTAGAAGAGCACTAGTCTTCAAAATAAAAGGTTAGGGACAGCCCCCAGGCCCTGAGTACACACAGACACACAGACACACAGACACACAGACACACAGACACGCACACACGCACACGCACACGCACACACACACACGCACACACACGCACACACGTTATGTATTAAGGATCTATGATTATTAGATGTCCTAAGTTTACAGTTGGATTATATTTTCTAAGTTCTTTTTTTTTATTTTTGTTGATCATGGGGTCTGAACCCTGGGCCTGGGCACTGTTCCTCAGCTCTTTAGCTCAAGGCTAGTGCTCTACCATTTGAGTCACAGTGCCATTTCTGGCTTTTCCTGCTTATGTGGTGTTGAGGAATCGAACCCAGAGCCTCATGCATGCAAGGCAAGCATTCTACCACTGAGCCACCTTCCCAGCCCCTTGTGAGTTCATTTTTAAGAAACTTACCTTGATTTTGAAATACTTTCTTCAAGGAAGTTAAATGTAAAAGATGTTAGAAGGTAATTCACAAAATCCTTTTACTTCAAGTAAATAGTAACATTATTGCCTTAAACTTACTACTATTGGCTAGGTAAAAAAATCCAATTGATGACTTGTGATGGACCCTTCTTTGATGATTAATTCCTTCTCCATCCTTCTCGAGCACATTGCTCCTGCCTCGGTGTTCCTTGCCTAGTTGCTCACGAAAGCTGTTCATACCATTCCATGCCAGTTCTAGGGCTTGAACTCAGAGGGCTTGTGCTCATTTGGCTGTTGTTCTGCCACTTCCACCACATATCCAGGCCTTCTTTTTACTGGTTATTTTGGAGATGAAGTCTCACAAACTCTTCTGCCTAGCTGGCTTCAAACTGCTGTACTCTCAGCTTCCTGAGTAGTTAAGATTACCAGTTTGAGTCACTGCTGACCAGTGGCATTATCAAAGGGAAACTGAAACATTTTCCTACTCATGTCCAGTGAATTATGCTAATAATTGTTCTTCAGAGTAGAACACAGAGAAATTGATGGAATCAGTACAAATACTAGATTTATATTCTTGCCTGCAAGTGAGTGGACATTCAGTTTTTTTCCTAGATGTTGGCAGATGTTTTTCTGTGACTGATATATTGCTACTAGATTCACTACTTGTGAGTACTGTGCCTCAGTCCAGTTACAGTAGGTGCCACATGATCAAAACATGTTAATGGTGGTTGTCTAATTGGATCATGTCACCTTACTGTTCTGTGCTGCCATGAGATGATGTGTCAACGTGGACCACATACGTAGTGGTAGTCTTCTCAGATTGTGTTATGTTACAGTCATGTGCTACATGATGACCTGTCACCTATGGATCTCATATATAATGATAGTCTCATAAGATTGTATCATCTACTGATGTCATAACCATCTGAGTTAAAGTACACTGTGATGTTCACATGATGATAGAATTGCCTGATTCATTTTTTTTTTTTGTCGGTCGTGGGGCTTGAACTCTGGGCTTGGGCTAGCTCAAGGCTAGCGCTCTACCACTTGAGCTACCGCCCCACTTCTGGTTTTCTAGTGGTTTATTGGAGATAAGAGTTTCTGGGACTTTCTTGCCCGGGCTGGCTTTGAACTATGATCCTCAGATCTCAGCCTCCTGAGTAGCTAGGATTACAGGCGTAAGCCACTGGTGCCTGGCGCCTGATTCATTTTTTTTAGGACATCTCTGTAATTAAGCAGTGAATCACTGTTTCGTTTTCATTTTTGTAAAATAGGAATAATAGTAGAACCCTTCTTGTTGAGATGCCATGGTAATTAAGTAACATACGTGAAAGCCTAAGAGTATTTTCTGGTACACAGCAATGGCTCAGTAAGTTTTATGTTATTATTAAGAGAACTAAAGTAAGTGGATTAGTGCTGCTATTAAGATTATGTGCTTTGTGATTATTCTATTATAATTATAAGGCTTGAAAGCCTAATCCCTATTTTTAACCACTAATTTAAAAATTACCCAAACACAATTCGCTAATTGGTAGCTTCTTGTCTAACAAATACAATGCTTCTTTATACAGGAAGATGATAAATGATGTGTATCCTAGTAGTTTTTATGTATACTTACCTTGGATAATCTTATTTTGTGATAAATTAATATAAGAAACCCTTAGTACTATTATACAAGCAGTCATAAATTGGGCAATTTGGATATTAAATTTGAATATTTACACTAAGACTATTCACACAGGAACTTTTTATTTTCTTGCATGTGATGTTCTTTGTGGAAACTTTTATGGGAAGAATCAATTTTGATAGAACTTAAAAGATATACTTGATTATAAATATTACATATATTTAAAAAATATTCTTTGTTTTAAGGAAATTAACGGTAGAAGAAAATTCTCGGCTAGAGAAAGAGGAGAAACTTTCCAAAGTAGATGAAAAAATAAGCTATGCTGCTGAAGAGTTGGAGAACTATAGGTAAGTTCTGCTGCTTTTGGGGAATGGGAAGAGTATCAAAAACTTTTTTGGGTGGGGCTGGGAAGGTAGCTCAGTGGTAGAGCAAGGCCCTGGGTTCGATTCCTCAGCACCACATAAACAGAAACAGCCGGAAGTGGTGCAGTAGCTCAAGTGGTAGAGCACTATCCTTGAGTTGAAGAGCTCAGGGGCAACAACTACTCACAAGTATGTTGGAAATGAACTTTACAACTTTTGGGGGAGGAATCGGGGGAGAGAAAGTGGGAGAAAAATGAGAGAGGGGGTGATAATGTTTGACACTAAAATGTACTCAGTTACCTTACTTATATAACTGTAACCTCTCTGTACATCATTTTTTAAAAATTTTTTTATTGTAAAGATACTATACAGAGGGTTACAGTTACATGAGTGAGGTAATGAGTACACTTCCTCTTGAACATTGTCCGTACATCATTTTTATACAAAAATTAAATTTAAAAAATGAGGGCTCTAAAAAAAAACAAAAAACAACAGCAACAACAACAAAAAAACCCCACCCAAAAACCAACAACCCCCAAACCCAAAAACAAACACAAAAGAAAAAACATTTTTTTCTGGTTGCAAGGCTTGAACTCAGAGCCTCTTTGTGTTCAAGGTTAGTTCTCTACCACTTGAAACACAGGACCACTTCTCAAAAATAAACTTTATTTCTGTTAGATTTCTTGCTATTGTTCACGTATCCAGAAAACATAAAATGAAGGGCTAGACCCAGGCACAGGTGGCTCATGCCTACGATCTCGCTACTCAGGAGGCTGAGATCTGAGGATTACAGTTTGGAGCCATCCCAGGCAGGAAAGTCCATGATATTCTTAAACTCTAGTTAACCAGCAAAAAGCTGGAAGTAGAAATGTGGTTCAAGTAATAGAGTGCTGGAAGGCACAGAGACAGTGACCAGGCCCTGAATTCAAGCCTTCAGTCCTGACACCAAAAAGAAAGGAGAGCTGGGGATGTAGCTTGGTGGTGGAGCTCTTGCGTACCATGTGCAAGGCCCAGAGAGCTACAGCACCATACAAAACAGTAAAATTAATGATACTAATTGCACATTTGAGTGGGTACAGTCTTAATTTTATGCTAACATCAAGAAGAGCAAGCCACAATTAGTGTTCTAAATAAGTGTTTATAAGTGTTTATCATTTTTGGTTCAATGTGTGGCTGGGTCCAAGGAAATAGAAAAGCTGAGGGAAAAAAGAGGCAAGTCACATCAGTATCCTAAAGAGTGGTGATATGGCATTTTTCTATAGGAAGACCAAGCTTATGTTACAAACTGGTTTTATCTGAAAGAAGGAATTACCCTGTTAGTTTTATAAAGTTTTAGCAAGTTGCCAAGTTTTAGCAAGTGTTTGTTAGCATTAACAGAGTTAAAGGAAGAAACAGAAAAGGCGAGAAAGCATTTCCTGTTCTCTATGCAGGAAGTGGGAGAGTTAAGACTAATAAGTAACATTTTACCGCAGAAGTTGTTATATTTTTCATAACTCTACTACTGTTACAGATATTTGAATAAATCTTCCAGGGTCATTTTTCTTGAAAGTAAAAACCCATTATGCTATATAAATCTTTGCATGTCCTTTGTTTTAGATAAACCCAATTACTAATACTTTTAAGACTTAATTCAGGTTAAAAGTAGGTCAGGAAAAAATACACAGTATTTTAGAATCTCTCAGTGGTGATTATTACTTAATTTATAGAGTTCTGGAGTGGTGGCCTCCCACCCCCAATAGAACTCCATACGTAGTCTGAAGTTTAAATTGAACTCTGGGTGGTTTTTGTTTCTGTTTTTTAGTGGAGAGTGTATACTATGATTTATTACATATTAATACTATAGTAGAATAATTACTTGATCCTTATAGAAAGCGAGCCAAAGACCTTGAAGAAGAATTGGAGAGAACCATTCATTCTTATCAAGGACAGGTATGTGTATGTATGTGTATAGGGCGCTCTGTGTGTGTGTGTGATTTAAAACAATTCTGATTAGTCTGAATATTGGTGCAGAGGTATCATTATTTGACCAGTGAAACAGCTATAGCACCTTGCTCGTGGTGCTTCTGTTATTTGGAACATTTCTGGCACCAAAGATTCTGAGATGAAGAAATCTTATTTAGCTAGACATGAGTGGCATGTCTATAATTCTAGCTACTCAGGAAGTTGAGATCAGAAGGATTGTGGCTCAAGGCCAGCCTTGGCAGAAAAGTTTTAAAGAGACTTGATGTCCAATTAACCAGCAAAACACTGGACTGGAAGTCTGGCTCAATTGTTAAGCGTGCCGTGTATGAACAAGAAAGTCAAATTAAAGCTCAAATTCAAGCCCTAGTACTGGCACTAACAAAACACTTAATTTCAAAGGTTCCTGTTTCTTTGGGAATGGGTTATATCATAGAAATCAGCAGATATCAGCATTGGAAGCTCAAATTAGGCTAGTTATCTGTTCATTGAAAACTCTTGTCCTAGAAGATTACTGCATAATGTAGAAGTTTGCTAGCAAAATTGTATTTCATTATTTCTGTGTAAACATTATGATGGAATGGGTTATATCTACATGAAAATTTAAATATATTGCTTGCTGACTCTTCACAGTTGATTGGATATTGTTGATGGGTTTTGCACTAAATTTTAGCGGTGCTATGAATTGTTTTTATTTAGGAAAACCATTGTTGGTAACTTTCTTTTTCAGATTATTTCCCATGAGAAAAAAGCACACGATAATTGGGTAAGTTTAAAATTCTTCAAGGCTCTTTTGTAAGAACTACTCATTTAAATTAGGTGAAAATTGTCAGGCATCATTGGCTCATTCCTGTAATCCTAACTACTCATGAGGTTGAGATCTGGAGGATCATGATTCAAAGCCAGCCTGGGCAAAAAAATCAGAGACTCCATCTTCAGCTGAGTAGCAAAAGCTAGGGTATAGTTGAAAAGCTGGAGGTACTGCTCAAGTATAGAGATCCTGCCTTGCAAACTCCACATTCAAACCCCAGTACTACCAGAAAACAAAAATTACCAGTGGCAAAATTGTGTTAAAAATTCAGATCTTGGGGGCTGGGAAGGTGGCTCAGTGGTAGAGCGCTAGCCTTGCATGCCTGAGGCCCTGGGTTCAATTCCTCAGCACCACATAAGCAAAAATAAAAAAGCCGGAAGTGGTACTGTGGCTCAAGTGGTAGAGCGCTAGCCTTGAGCTGAAGAGCTGAGGGACAGTGCCCAGGCCCAGAGTTCAGGCCCCACGACTGGACCCCCTCCCAAAAAAAAAAATCAAAAGAAGTATGCATCAACACCAATGATGTATTTGTACTTTTTGATATATAATCGTATGTATATTAAAAAGAATCCTATTGTAGCTTACTATTTTTAATTTGCTTTTTTATTTAATCCATCAGATATTTTTCTGTGAATGCTAGGTTGTTTTTAAAAACCTTTTTCAGATGATGGACATTTTAGTTTGCTTTTCTTTTTTTTTTTTGGGTCCGGTCGTGGGGCCTGAACTCTGGGCCCCATGGGCGCTGTCCCTCAGCTCTTCAACTCAAGGCTAGCGCTCTACCACTTGGGCCACTTCTGGCTTTTTTCTTTTTGCTTATGTGGTGCTGAGGAAACGAACCCAGGGCCTCAGGCATGCAAGGCAAACGGTCTACCACTGAGCCAACTTCCCAGCCCCTGCTTTTCTTTTTTTATGTTTATAGTTTTAGATGTTATTTTTTCTGTTTAGCATTTCTTTGCTTCATCCTGTTTGATTTAATCTTTTATTTCCATCAAACTTTAATATAGTACTTTGTTTTTACATGTCCTGTGTCAAGTATCCTGTGCCTTTTTTTTTTTCTTTTTTGGCAACAAGGTCTCACTAGGTTACTTAGTGTAGCCTCAAATTCTCTCTTCTCCTGCCCCAGTCTCCTGAGTTCTGGGATTACAGGAAGTACTCAGGAGACACCTTGAGTATCCTGGCTCAAGTGTCCTATTTATTCTTTATTGTAAGCATCCATATTTGTTGTAACTACAATAGTTTTTCCTTAAGTAATTTCATCTAGTAATGCTTTGTACATTAGAAGTGTATAATATTTGAATATGGCGTGGCATTCATTGAAATTGCACTCTAGTCTTTGGCAGTAAGTTTTTCAAAAGTCTGTAATCATTTATTACCAACTCATTTTATCCTGTATTTTTTGTCTTTAATGTTGATAGCTTATTAAATGAGCTCTTATTTCTTATACTTAAGTATGTTGTGTAGACAACATAATTTTGGTTTTACATTGTTAACAGTGAAATGAATTGTTTAAAATTGGAATTTATGTAACATTCTTTTGTTTGTTCAGAATTATGTGATTGTATGCTAGAAAAGATTTATCTTCTTTGATAGTGCTGTAGTACATTTAAACTGCTTATGTGATATATTCATTAGCCAGTTAAATGCATAGTTTACAGTTGTAAGTGAAGCAAATTTTATGATGGAGGTCTTTTTATTTGTGAAGAGATGTGATTAGATCAAGTTAAGCTTTGTCTGATAAGACTAGTGGTCTAATGTTTCATATGCTACTGCATCTTATCTGCAGAGCCCCCAGAACAACTGGGAATCGTGCAGTGCACTCTGTACTTTTATCCCTTGTTAACAACTATTGGGCAATATTGTATATACTTAGTATTTATTATAAATGTAAGCCAGGCATGGCAGTACACACCTGTCATCCCAGCACTCTGGTGATTAAGGCAAGAGGCTCATGAGTTCAAGGCCAGCCTGGGCAAGACTTCTCAAAAACAAAGAAACTCCAAACAATAAATAACATGAAATTCAGGCTGGGAAAGTGGCTCAGTGGTAGAGTACTTGCCTTGCATGCATGAGGCCCTGAGTTCGATTCCTCAGCACCACATAAATAGAAAAAGCCAGAAGTGGTGTTGGGGCTCAAGTGGTAGAGCACTAGCCTTGAGCTGAAGAGCTGAGGGATAGCACCCAGGCCAAGTTCAAGCCCCATGACCAAAAAAAAAAAAAGAACATAAAATTCAAAATAAAACTAGTAAAATTAAAAATAAGCTTTATTTCATGTCTATCTTTTCTTGATGTTATTAACTTTTAAAAAATCAAATAGAAATATTAAAAAAATCATAAAACAAACCAGGCATGGTAGAACATACCTGTAATTCCAGTACTCAGGTGGCAAAGACTATTTAAGTTAGAGGTTAGCCCAGGATATATAGTAGACTCTTGTCTCAAAAAAAACAAAAAAAGGGGCTGGGAGGGTAGCTCAGCGGTAGAGTGCCTGCCTCGCAAGCATAAGGCCCTGGGTTCGATTCCTCAGCACCACATAAACAGAAAAAGCCGGAAGTGGCGCTGTGGCTCCAGTGGTAGAGCGCTAGCCTTGAGCTGAAGAGCTGAGGGACAATGCCCAGGCCCAGAGTTCAGGCCCCATGACCGGCCAAAAACAAAAAAAAAAACACACAAAAAAAAAAACACAAAAAAAGCACAACCAACAAAAAGCAAAAAAGAACATTTTTAGGAAGATTGTAGTTGAGAAGAGCCTGGACAAAAAAATTAGTTGTACCACATCTGAGCAAATTAGATGCCCATAGTGATGTGTTCATGTGATCCCAGCTATGCAGGAGGCCTAGATAGATAGGAGGATTGCAGTCCCAGCACTGGCCTTTTCATAAAGGTGAGCTCCTATCTGAAAAATGAAGTTAAAAAAAGATAAAGGCCTGGGGGTGTGACTCTAGTAGAGCACCAGCCTCACCTGTGTGAGGCCCTGTGTTCAAACCCCCCAGTACCATCCTCTCCCCCCAAAATTGATTGAACAAATACAACTGACTTAGAGGCCTGCTACCTGTATACTGTCTAGTACTGAGCAGATGTGTAGTGTGCAGTGAGTTAGCCATTTAAAAAGATGATCCATATTAGCATGCTCCTATTTTAGACTCTATAATTTTTCAGAACTATAGTGATTTTTCTCCTGAGATGATTAGATTGTTTCATAGCTAATGCAACTACACATAGTGACCTGGGGCTTGTTGCCATGGCCTGTGTTATTTGAGTGTGTACACTAGTGCAGAATACTACCTGTGATTTTGTACCCATACAATAAGCTGTCATTGCAATACTCAAAGTCCAGCCCTTGGCAAGTATCTTCTGCTTATATAAAAAACTGAAGTGCTTTACATCTAGTTACTGAAATCGATACTGATTTAAATGATTGTGATATTTATATACCACCACTGTGATCTTTATGAAAACCCTATCAAGTTATGTGAATTTTTTAAAGTGTGTTTGTTTTTTTAAAGTTGGCAGCTCGGACTGCTGAAAGAAACCTCAATGACTTAAGAAAAGAAAATGCTTACAACAGACAAAAGTAAGTATCTTAGTAGGAACTTAAAAATTTTATTGTTATTGTATTAACTAGGTATACTTTTATAAAAGTAAATAAAAAACCTTGTAGTGAATCCAGCATATCTGTTAGCTTTACCTGGTGTGACCTGCTACCTTTTTTTTTTGGTTGTTTAAAATACTCATCTTAGAAAGATCACTGAAGTGGCACTTGAAGAAAATAGGTCACAGGTTCTTCTGTGAAACGTGTACTTTGTAATTTTTTTTACAAGTTAAATCTGTAGGTGGGGGAAAAGGAGGAAAGAGAAAGGATAAATGCCTGAGACAGTCATGCTCAGATCGTCACCACCTTCCTATGGCTAGTAGATAAGCACACATGGGTCTTATCCCTTCATCTTGTTTTTTGTTATATTGCGTGGTCTTGTACCTAGATAAGATGAAAAGGAAAATGAAAGTTGCAATAGGAGGGAAGAGTTAATGGTTGTTACAGATTCCTGAGAGTGTTCTAGTCTCTTGTTGAACTATTAATGTTGTTGAGTACTAGTTTTAGTCTTCTACCTTGTCTTTTCCACTCTCAGAAATTAAGTTAAATGATTGTTTTATTTCAACTCTGATGATCAAAAAACAGAAATCAGATTCCTTTACCCTGTCATATTTTAAAGGTAAAAAGTTTAAGAATGAAACAAGACAAGTCAGTGGGATTTTCAGTTTCACATTAAGTTTGGAATCAGATGGATCCCAGTGTAATGGAAAGTTGCTGGGTTTTAATCTTGACATTTCCCAACAAGTCCCATCCTCATGTTCCTTCATTATAAAATAACAGAATTATACTGGCTGACCTTGGAGGGTTCCTCCACTTCAAAAATGTGGATAAAAAAAACAAGGTACTCATTGTAATAAAATATCTTGATTTTTCTTTTTTTGGTCTGGTCATGGGGCCTGAACTCTGGGCCTGGGCGCTGTCCCTCTGCTCTTCAGCTCAAGGCTAGCTCTCTACTGCTTGAGCCACAGTGAGACTTACGGCTTTTTTCTTTTTGCTTATGTGGTGCTGAGGAGTCGAACCCAGGGCCTCAGGCATGCAAGGCAAGCGCTCTACCACTTCCCACCACCTTCCTATGGCTACCTTCCCAGCCCCTTGATTTTTTTTTTTTTTTTTTTGGTAAAGAATTGAAGAAGGAACAAAACAATTCTGAACCTCAATAAGATGTTCCTATCTTTAGATAGTCAGAAACTGGTTACCTCAATGTAAGTAGTGGGAGATAATAGGAAAGTGTTTTCATCAGAACAATTGTGGAGGATCTATTCCTATTAGGTAGATAAATTGAGGGTAAAAGAGGGGCTTATTTGGTAGTAGAATTTTTCTTAAAATGTGGATACTTCTGGATGAATAACTTAGAGATTTTTGTCTTTTATTTGCAGATTAACTGAAACAGAGTTTAAATTTGAACTTTTAGAGAAAGATCCTTATGCACTTGATGTTCCAAATACAGCATTTGGCAGAGGTAGTCTTTTTTTTTTTTATAACCCCTCCTGTAAAATCCATATTACATGTATATGTATATATTGCACGTATAGTTTAATTTGTGCTCTTAGCACTATTATTTATAAATCTTAGATTTCAGAGCCAGTATTCTATTTTAAACTGTCTCACAAACTACAGATTTCTGGATTTTGTTTCCCTAGCAATAATGAAAATTGTTGGTATTTCTTTCTTAGTGGAATTTTGTAAGATAATGTATATGTAGTACTGTCAGTTCCTTGAAAAGTCAAATGCTTAGCATTCAGAATGGTACTCAGTTACTATTTTTTTTTTTTTTAAGAATGAACAAGGAGTATTTCCATGGAATAGCATTATGACTTTTTATACATCCACTGTAATATTTACATGGGTTATAAAAATAAGAATTAAACTAGCTTAAAATTATTTAAAAGTATGTAAAAGGTAGAGTTTTGGTTGCTTTAATTGCTCTGTGGGAGGACCAGGGACTTGATGATTCTTTAATATTTTTGTCCATTCCTTATTGAGAGTATCTTTCGTGATTTTATGCTATTCCAAATAGTTCAAAGTTTTTAAAACTTTGGTTTAATTGAAATTAAGCTTCTGTGGTTGTGAAAATAAATCATATAGATTGAATTTTAATAACTTCTGGAAAGTTATAAAACTCATGTGTGAGAGACAACCTTCATTAAAATTAAAGTTATTCTACATGAAAAAAGATAATAATGAATTTCAAGTAGTGACACAGGTTGGGTAAGGACCAGTATAACTGTCTAGGGCCAGTACAAGAATCCCAAGGAGGGCAAATAATGCTTTATTTCCTTATTTTTTTGGTAACTGAACTGAGTATTATAACAACTACATTTTATGAGGCCTAGCATGTTTAGGAAATTATTGTTTTTAGTGTCAATGAAATTTGCTTGAATGATTAAGTTTGTAAAATGCTAAGTGTCTGGAATATTGAGTACAGAGAAAGTGATTTATTGGATGAAACATAATACATAAATTGATTTGTATCCTGTAAAAATTCAGAAAGTAATTTGTGATGCTTCAAAGTGGTTTTTTTTTTTTTTTTTCCATTTTTCTGCATAAAAAAAATCTGAGCCCAAATGGCCCAAATGGCCTATCTGGCTATGATTTAAGTTGAGCACTTCCAAGTTCGATGCTTCACCAGCTGAAATGTCTGGAAGCATATTGCTTCCAAGAAACCTCACGTCTTCAAAGTCCTCCCATAATTTCAAAATATCACCAGCGTCCTTTGTTTAACCTGTAGGATTATTTACGGGTATTACTTGCCAAGAAGTAATTTTATTGACTAAAACCTGGTAGACAAAATTAAAACCATATTTAAGTCAATCCTGTATTAGCAAATCCAAAGGAACTGAAATCAGAAGTTAGTAAATTTTAACTTAAATTGGCAACAGGATGCCCTGAAATGGTTTAAGTGGAATTCTCGCTTTATCATAGAGCTGACTGCAACTATGAATTTAAATATGCTGTTTTGATATTCCAGAGCATTCCCCATATGCTCCTTCACCATTGGGCCGACCTTCGTCTGAAACGAGAGCTTTTCTCTCTCCTCCAACTTTGTTGGAGGGTCCACTCAGACTCTCACCTTTGCTTCCAGGGGGAGGAGGAAGAGGTATATTGTTTAAATATTTTTATTACTCTACATTTCTTCCTTCTTTTATATTCATTTCAATCCATCTTTTATATTCATCCCTTATCTTTAAAATGATCCATAAAATAATCATTTGGAAAATACAGGCATTCCTTGCACTTACGTTGACTTAGTTTACCTGCTCTCCCTCTCCCCCCAGGATCTCTACAACATATAATTTGAATATAGTCTTTCTTACAAACAGTATAGTATGGGTTTGAGTATTCCAGCTTTGATGATCTGAAATCCAGAAATTTTGTGGTATAGTCTCAAATGTTTTTGGATTTTTAGAGCATTTTAGATTTCACAGTTTTGGATTTGTGATGTGGACTCACCAAATCTCTATATTTGTTCCAAATCCAAAGGAAAAAAGGATGAAACAAAACAATTCCCCCACACTTCAAAATCTGAACTACTTCTGGTCCCAAGTATTTCTGATATTTGATTTGTACTAGATTACATTTTTATTAGCATATATTATTACAAGGAGGGGTTTCATTGTGATATTTCCATGCATATATGCAATATATTCTAGTTGATTACCCCCTTCTCTCTTAACTCTCCCTCCTGATTTCAACAGATTTCATTGTTCTATTTTCATACTTGCTGACAGTCTATTTTGATTGTATATATATCCTCTTTTACCCTTGTTAGCCCAACTCTTCTTGATAGTACCCTCCCTCCAAACCTATTTTTCTTTTCTCTTTCCGTGGATTACGTTTTGTTCTCCCCTCCCCTACCCTCTCCTGTCCCTCCCTTCCCCTCTCCCCTCCCTTCTCCCTCCCCTCTCCCTCCCCTCCCTTCTCCCTCCCCTCCTCTCTCCCTCCCCTCCCTTCTCCCTCCCCTCCCCTCTTCCTGCCTTCCTTCCTTCCTTCCTTCCTTCCTTCCTTCCTTCCTTCCTTCCTTCCTTCCTTTCTTCCTTTCTTCCTTCCTTCTCTTTCTTCTCTTTCTTCCCCTCCCCCTCTTCTTCCCCTTTCCTTCCCTTCCTCCCTCTTTTCCCTCGACTCCCTCCCCTCTCTTTATTCTCAGTATCTTTTTATTGGAAAAGAAGGAAGTGCAATATTGCCATTTACCCTTTGCCTATTTCCTAAAGTGTTTTATTTGGTTAAAAAATTTTTTTTTTGTCCTAGTTTGCTTCATGGGAAACTGTTCCCTCCTACCATCCCAGTCATCTGCAAATTGGGTGCATGCATAGTCCAGGTTCTCCTGGGAGAACCTTTGTACTCTGCATTGACACTTAGGAAGAAGAGTCGAAATATTATTGACTTACAATAAGAAGTCATATTATTCCAGGCGCTGATGGCTCATGCCTATAATCCTAGCTACTCAGGAGGCTGGTTCAAAGCCAGCTTGGGCAGGAAAGTCCTGAGACTTTTTTTTTTTTTTTTTTTTTTTGGGTCCAGTTGTGGGGCCTGAACTCTGGGCCTGAGCACTGTCCCTCAGCTCTTCAGCTCAAGGCTAGCGCTCTACCACTTGAGCCACAGTGCCACTTCTGGCTTTTTTCTTTTTGCTTATGTGGTGCTGAGGAATCGAACCCAGGGCCTCAGGCATGCAAGGCAAGTGCTCTACCCCTGAGCCAACTTCCCAGCCCAGTCCTGATACTCTTATCTCCAATAAACCACTCAGAAAACTAGAAGTGAGACTGTTATGTCCAATAAACCACTCAGAAAACTAGAAGTGAGACTGTTATGTCCAATAAACCACTCAGAAAACTGGAAGTGGCTCTGTGGCTCAAGTGATAAACTGCTAACCTTGAAAGCTGAAGAGCTGAGGGACAGCGCTCAGGCCCAAAGTTCAAGCCATCGACCAACAACAACAAAAATTACACACTAACATAACAATAAGTGTGAAACTAGGTACACAAAATAGTACTTACTATTCATTTTTTAAAAAAATTAGCATCAAGTAATTGTGCAAGAGTTTCATATCAACATATCCATTTATGTATACGGATAGAGCATATCTCTGTCATTTTCTCTTCTCTCCTTCTTCCCAGACCAATCTCAGTAAGATTCATTGTTTCAATTACATGCATATAAAGTGTTTGGCTATATTCACTCTCCCTTAAAAGTCTTTATCTTTAGTGATAATGGAGTTCAAACTCAGGACTTCACACTTGCAAGGAAAGCAATCTTCTACTGAGTTATACCTCCAACTCTGTTAGTTCTGGTGTTTCTGATGTTATCTATTCAGGTTTATACCACTTCACTTAAAAAAGAATGCTTATTACGACTAAATTAATTCACATACCACAACAGTCTAAAAAATAATGCCCTGTAAATAGGATATAATTGATTAAGCTATAAACATGAATTACTGGAATTTTTATGACAGAAGTCAAGGATTGCTTGTAGTCAAATGAATATTTGAAATAAGAGTAAAATGTACCTTTTATTTCTCCCCTCCTATTTAAATTCCTTTATTTTCCTATTTTATTGCTTTCAAGATAGAATGCAAAAGCATTTTACTATTTGTTTAAAAATCTACAGAAGCTTGGTAAGTTATTAGTGGGTTTTAGAAGTTGCTTTGGACTGAAAGTTTCTCTGCTCCACTAAATAAAGATGAAGTGTTGTCCTTTCTTTTTATTATGCTTTAAGATTTAGGCTAGGATAGGATATATGTTTTGAATAAGCATTAAGTGTGGGTAACTTTTAGTCTTTATGAAAATACTTGAAAGGTTAGTATTTTCAAGTTTGTAATTTTCACTTTGTCATTTGGTGTGGTGGAACTTTGGAATTTTGTTAGTTAGTCCTCAGGAGAAAGTTTTTGAATGTATCCTTTAAAGCTTCCTGCTTCCCTCCAGGTTAACTTAGCATAACTGACTCTTGAGTGGTCTCTGCTTTTCTGAGCTTTCTAGTGAACTAAATAGAAGGATGAACAAACTAGAAGGAAAGATCTGTAGAACTTGATAAAATATATAATCATAAGGAAAAATGGCATTTCGTCTTCTCACATAAATCAGTTTCTGGGGGGGAGGGGAAGGAGGAGTTGGGGAGGGGGGAAGGAAAGGGATGGTAGGGGAAAAATAAAGGAAGGTGTAACAATGAAAAGAAAAAAGGAAACTTTTTTTTTAACAACAACAACAAAAAAGTCAGTTTCTGCCAGGAGTGGTGATATATAGCTATAATCTCAGTACTTGGGAGGCTGAGGCAGAATGAGCATGAGCTCCAGAACAACCTGGGCTACATAGAAGAACCGTCTCAAAATCCCCCTCCCTGCCAAAAAAATTCAGTTAACCTAACCCTACAAAAGAAGGGGGATGGGAAAAATTAAAATATCACTATATGGTATAAAACGATTGTGCTAATTTTTACAAGCTATAAGAAAAATTGAAACTGGCAAGGAGTGTGGCTTAGTGGTAGAGTGCTTGCCTAGCATGCATAAAGCCCTGGGTTCGATTCCTTGGTACCACATTAACACAAAAAAATAAATAAAATTATTAAACTGGCTCAGCTCAGGAGGCTGAAAGGCACATAGGTTTGAAAAAAAAAAAAGAAAAGTTGGAACTAATTTTAGTCTCTCTTCTTGAAGGCAGTGAAATGGAAGAAGCATTTTATTTTATTTTTTTATTTTTATTTTTTAATTTTTTTTTTTTTGTGAAGGAAGAAGCATTTTAGATTTAGCTCTGCACCAAAAAGTTTTTGGGGCTATTATTCGAAAAGAATAAGATTTTATTTTTTGAAAATATAATTTCAGGTCATATAAACATATTTAGATAATATGGTATTTGTATTATCTAAATATAATTGTGTATTATGTTTTATAGAATAAGCAAATTAACATAAATCATTTGTAATTGCATGTTATAATACATTATATTAATATATTATGTATTATAAGTGAACATTTGATTATAATTTGTTATATTAATATAATTTTCTGTAGAATATACATGTTATGTCATATGAAATACATTATACATATAATAAATATGTATAAAACAACATACATTGAATGTAATAATGTATGTGGCAGTGCATTTTCTATATAAAATATAATTTAAATGCCTTCCTTATTAAATAATATAAATATTATGTACAATTATGCATAATTGTCTTTTACAGTTACTAGAGCATTTAGAAACCTAATTACCCTCTGAATGAGAGCTGAATAGGCTATGGGTTTTTTTTTTATGGGATTTTTAACATTTCTTACATTTCTCTTTTCCATTTTAATTGAATATAGGAGTTTAATAAAGGTCCTGTGGTCATAAGAAGAAAAAATTAAAACAATTTCCTCTTTATAAATGTCAGTATGTCAGATTTTCTTTTTCTTTCTTTTTTTTTTTTTTTGCTGGTCATGGGGCCTGAACTCTGGGCCTGAGTGCTCTCCCTCAGCTCTTCAGCTCAAGGCTAGCACTCTACCACTGGAGCCACAGCGCCACTTCAGGCTTTTTCTGTTTATGTGGTGCTGAGGAATCGAACCCAGGGCCTCATACATGCAAGGCAAGCTCTCTACCACTGAGCTACCTTCCCAGCCCCCTATGTCAGATTTTCTTAACAAATGGCTGCTCATGTTCTTTAAAATATTTATTTTAGTAGTTTTTGAAACTTATGGACCTGTCTTCAGAGCTCATGAAATTTCCATTAGATTGTGAATTTGACACTTTTAAATTATTTAAAAAAGCCATTTGGAGCCAAATGTATCTTATGAGTATATTTTTTGTTTTTGTTATTTTGTCAGTCATGGGGCTTGAACTTAGGGACTGAGTGTTGTCCCTGAGCTTTATCACTCAAAGCTAGTGGTCTACCACTTTGAGCCACAGCACTACTTCCAGTTTTCTGGGAGTTAATTGGAGGTAAGAATCTCACAGACTTTCCAGCCCCAGTTGGCTTTGAACTGCAATCCTCAGATCTCAGCCTCCTGAGTAGCTTGGATTACAGGTGTGAGCCACCAGCACCTGGCTGAGTATAAAGTTTTTAATCAAGTTGTTTAAAATAACTTTTGGGTAGAAGTAGTGAGTCATTTTTCAACGTTGATTGCAAACTTTGGTGTGAATTAAGTTAATCCAAGTATGGCACACTTTCAAAAGAGTTGTCTTAAGGGGCTGGGAAGGTGGCTCAGTGGCAGAGTGCTTGCCTTGCATGCCTGAGGCCCTGGGTTCGATTCCTCAGCACCACATAAGCAAAAAGAAAAAAGCTGGAAGTGGCGCTGTGGGTGAAGTGGTAGAGCGCTAGCCTTGAGCTGAAGAGCTGAGGGACAGCGCCCAGGCCCAGAGTTCAGGCCCACGACCGGACTCCCCCCAAAAAAAACAACAACAAAAAAAAGAGTTGTCTTAAAAACTCTTGTTGTAACAAAAATATTCAAATAGGTCTATAATCCCCTAAGAACCGAAAGTATTCTTTTTTCATTATTGTCATACTTAAGCAACAAAATCCCATTTTGTAATCATCTTCTTACTAAATCTTGTATAGAGAGCTCTTACTTCACAATTTATTTTTCAGATAACATTTAAGTGTTGATGATGGTGACATTGTTTTTTATATTTTAAAATGAATCTTGTAGGCAATTTTTTTTTTTTTTTTGGTCAGTTGTGGGGCCTGAACTCTGGGCCTGGGCGCTGTCCCTCAGCTCTTCAACTCAAGGCTAGCACTCTACCACTGAGCCACCTTCCCAGCAGTATTTTTTTTTTTTTTTAGCTACATGACAAAATTTTTCTTCCTTAGAAATGACTGCTAGGATAAAACTGAGAAACTTAGTTAGACTCTGTTTTCACTCTCCAAAGAATATCTTAATTTTCTTTGATGGTAAGTCATTTGTAACACTTTTTAAGATAAACTGATTTATTTGGCTTTTTTTCTTTAATTAGGCTCAAGAGGCCCAGAGAATCCTCTGGACCATTCAATTAGCAATGAAAGGGGAGAATCAGGCTATGATAGGTTGATGGATCCCCACAGAGCACCTTCTGACACTGGGTCCCTGTCACCTCCCTGGGAACAAGACCGCAGGATGATGTTCCCACCATCAGGTATGTAGAAACAGTTATTATTATTGATATTTGGAAGGCAGCGAGGATGTGTTTCATGTACTAAGAAGAATATATGTGTTTTCCCTATCAAGAAAGTGGAGCTTCCAAGTGCTTCATTTTTCTTGACATGTCTAGGTCATCAGCTGAGGAAGATGAGGATGAGGAAGAGATTTGAAGAGAGAGAAAATGGAGACAGTAGCCATCTGGGAGAACAGAGAAGGAAGTTATTAGTGTAGTACTGTATGATTACATAGTGTATCAGAAGCAAATATCAGTGCCATGTAGTGCGTTATTGAGCATCAGTCAGAACAGTAAACTTAATTTTATCATTAGTTAGTTTTGGGTTCTTATTTTGTACCAGACACAATGGTAAGTGCTTTTTATTAGTCATTCTGTTTCTCTCAATTTACAGATGAGTAAACAATGACACAGAGGGGTTAGTTGGGTGGCCTGCTGAAAGTTTCAAGTGAGATTATGTAGCACAATCTTCTATATGATTTTTGAGAATTTGCATATTAATATTTGCTTCAGATATGTATAAGTGAAAATATAAAAAGAAATATATTATAAATTGTTAATAGCCTAAGAAGTATACATGTGTAAGACATAAAAAGAAATGACTTGAAGTCTATTTCATTTTTTTTTCTTGGGCACATTCCTTTCCTAAAGACAGCTGCTCATGAATTTAGTATATGTGAACTTCAGTCCATGTGTGATTTAAAAAAAAAACTTGGTATTAATCAGCTTTACTCATCAGCATTATGTTCTCAAATTCTATGTTAGTGTATGTAAATTTTATTACTTTCTTTTTTATTTTATTTTATTTTATTTTATTTGAGAACATACTGTACAGAGGGGTTACAATTACATGGGCAGGATAATGCATACATTTCTTACCAAGCATTGCAGCCTCCTCCTTTGTTTACCCTTCACCTCCCTTCCCAGCCTCCCCCCTCCCCCCACCCAATCATACCCCCCTCCCCCCCACACAAATTTTATTACTTTCATATGGCATACTATATCAATATATAAACAAACCCCACAATATTCATATGTGTATTTTATTTTTCTGAATTTCAAGAGGTTGTAGAAAGGGGTTACATTTAAAATGTTCATATGTATAGTTTCTCTTGAGGAAAATTTAGTGTTTCCAGTGTTTTGTTCATTGATGACAAAACTTCCCTTAACACTTTGTATGTTCATTCAATTGCTGAGTAAGAGGGTATCTATCTTTTCATCTTTAATAGGTCTTACCCCTTTGTCCTCAGGAGAACAAAACTGTGAGAAAGTGTAGATGTTTTTCAAGGATAATTCTTAATTTGGGAAGCTGCAGAAAGTCCTGCATTTATTCCCATTCCTCATTCTTTGCTTTCTCTCATTGTTTTCCTTCTGTTACCTTTCTTTTGAATCATCTCTCATGAAAGCTGGGGGTGCAGGGGGCGGGAATAACAGCAGTGCTTATCTTTCACTCATGGTGTGCCTTCAGTGGGGTTTTATCTTATAATGTATGTGCATATACACTGTGTGTGTGTGTGTGTGCGTGTGCATGCATGCATGTGCACATGCATGCGCAGTATCTCTTTGTTTATTTGTCTATCTTTTCTTTCAGGGTAAAGTTTACTGCCTCTTTAACATTTCTGGTTCCTCCAATCAGAATTAGATAGGCCATCTCTTATATTATTCATATTCTCCTTTACATCAAGCATTTTATATTTTGTTCATTTTGATTAACATTAGGCCACAAGGGCAGACTATACTGGTACCAACATCATATTGCTAGTACCTGCCACATAACAAATCCTGAATTTAAGGAATGGATCATGGCAACATGGGCATATGAGTTATAAAATGGTAAATTTGTAACAGTTTCTGTTGTAAATGTATGAGGTTGCTGATGCTGTAGAGATGTGTTTTTGAAGCAAAATATTAATACAGTGACTTGAGACTTGACTAAGAAAGAATTAGAAGTTCTCAGGTTTTCCATTTCATATCTTGTTCAGTTTTGCCACTTAATGAATCCCTTGTTTGAAAGAAGAAAGGAAGAACTTGGTTTTGATCTCAGTGATTAGTACCAGCTTTTGCTTTTACCACACGAATACTTTTACCTATTAAGACAACTCTTTCCTTAAATTCTGAGTGGTGGTATAAATGAGCCTTCAGGACTATCTGCATCTTTCTTTGCTCAGTCATATCTTCTCACCCTTGGGAACTCGTTAAGTATAATTCTCTCCATTGGCCCTTGTTGATGCTAGCAGATTTCTTTGGCTTTGTCAGGGCAAGATGTCTCCATAGAGTTCGGTGTGGTTGAGTCAGGAGGATTGACATTATGTGGCATTATAAACCACAGCCTTTGAGAATCTTGGAAAGCAATTTAGAGCTGTATGTATATATATATATATATAACAGGATAGGAGAGAACCGCACAATTCACCTTCTTTGACTCTTTTCTCTCCCTGATTTCAACATTGGACATAGGTATACCTAGCCTAGCGAACTCTGCCATTGCCTCTTAAGAATGACATAAACTCTCTCTCTATATATTTTTTTTAATTTTTAAAGAACATTTTTGTTATTGTAAGTGACTCCTGGAACCTAGGAGTGTGTCTGTAGATGCACTGAGGCAGTGTCTGTATCCAGATTTGTCTGTAACTCAGCAGTCAGAACCTTGTGTTAATCTACTCAGTCAGATCTTTCTATTTAGCTTGGATGGATGCTAAGTTCCAAAATTTTGAACAAGGGAGAACCATGGAAGAGGTGACATTGATCAAGATGCAGTGTACTGATAAATTGTTATGTTGAATCGAAACCCCTTTGTACAACTACTTAAAGATAATAAAATTAAAAAATTAAAAAAGACCTTCTCCCCAAAATTTGAACTTGGTGAAAATTTGACCATTGAAGACTTGTTATACTCTTTGTGCTTTGATGATAAATATTACCTGTTCTGTAAAGTTCCCTCCTTAGTCTTTTTGATATTTTGCTATATCTAATTTGAACTGTTATTAATTAAAAGCTAAATGAATTTGTCTATTTTTTAGTTTTTGTTATTTCACAGTATTGGGGTTTGAACTCAGGGCCTTGCACGTGCTTGAAAGTTGCTGACAGTCTTGTTTTTTGTCTAAATTTAAGTTTATATCAATGAAGACAATTTTAAAACTTGTTTTCTAGGTCAACCATATCCTGACGCAGCTCTTCCCCTACAGAGGCCAGACAGATTTTATTCTAATTCTGGTAGATTATCTGGACCAGCAGAACTTAGAAGTTTTAATATGCCTTCTTTGGATAAAGTGGGTAAGCAATACTGTGTGCGTTTAAATAATGTGGTTTTTGAAAGTACTAGAAGCTAAATACAAGATAAACCCAGTACTGTCTCTGCTAGCTCTTCAGATCAAAATCTTTTCCCTAAAGTATCCTGGTTTCATGTTTCTTACTATCTTGTATGCAGTCATAGCATGTAAATAGCTCTTGGCAGAGGATTGAACACAGTGGTAATAGGTTTACTATGATTACACACTTTGTTCTGGCTAACTTAATTCTTTTTTCAGTTCACTTACATATATCTTGTGTAGCCACAGGGAGATTAGGATGTGTGCAAAGCCACCAAATAATTTGATGGCTTAGTCAGTTACCTTCTTTAAACATTTCCTACTTAGATTTAACAACATTTACAGAGCAATCCACTGTTTCTCATGCATCCTTTTACTTCAACTACCTCATGGCCACCCACTGACAGTGGGAAACATACATGTTTGTTCTCAGTATCATAACTGCTTTGGAAGGGGTTGGGCTAATGAGGAGGATGAAATACATTGTTTGCAGCTATGAAATTGAACAATGAAACCTGCTGAAATTGTTTTGGGAAGGGGGAAAGAGGGCAGGAAAGGTGATAGAGTGGAAGAAACTGGAATATATTGTAAACATGTAGAGAGAGGTAGCAATTAAACCTCCTCCCATATAACTAATGTAAGTATGTAACATATCAGAAAAAAAGAATTTTTTTTTTTTTTTTTTTTTTTTGGGTCTGGTCGTGGGGCCTGAACTCTGGGCCTGGGCGCTGTCCCTCAGCTCTTCAGCTCAAGGCTAGCGCTCTACCACTTGAGCCACAGCGCCACTTACGGCTTTTTTCTTTTTGCTTATGTGGTGCTGAGGAATCGAACCCAGGGCCTCATGCATGCAAGGCAAGCGCTCTACCACTGAGCCACCTTCCCAGCCCCCAAAAAAAGAATTTTTAAAAGTAGAAAATTAAAATAAATTTATTGGGAAGAAATTTCTTCAGGAAAGGATGGAGATATGTGCACATGCACACGCACGCACACACACACACTTACACAAATACAAATACAGGGCAGGCATTATCCAGTTAAAGTGTTTATTATTTTAGAAAATCAATAGTTTGAGAGTAAGCGGGAAAGTCATACTTACAACTGAGATTTCTGTTATTAGTTAATTATATTTAGGATCTTGAAATCCTCCTATTCAATATAGTTCAATAGAATGATTAAACATATATTATTAAACATTTACTTCTAAGTTAATGCCATTTTTAATACATATTTCCAACCCCCTCTAATTGAATATTGTCTAATTTAGGAAATAATTTTTTTAGTCTCTTTGCAAGCTTAATCAAAATAGACATTATTAGCCAAGCACTAGTGGCACACAGCTGCATTCCTAGCTATTTAGGAGGCTGAGGTCCAGAGGACTGTAGTTCAGAGAAACCCAAGCACTAGAGTCTACCAAAATCTATTTCCAATTAAGCAGCAAAATGCTAGATGGGAGATGCAGCTAAAGTAGGTAGGGTATTAGCCATGAACAAGTAAGCTGAACCAAAGGGAAGCCCTGACAAGCAAAACAAAAGCAAAGAAAGACCTTGTTAGTCCTTATTCTGCATAAAAGTAGTTTCTTCTTTATCTATGATTTTTTTACTTTCCATGGATTTCCACAGCCGGCTCTCAACTATGGTCTGAAAATGTTCAATGGAAAATTCCAGAAACAATATCATAAGTTTTTAGCTGTGCACCTCTTTGAATAGTGTGATGACATCTCACCTTGCTGTACTCTGCCTGGAATGTGAATCATGCCTTTGTGCAGTGTGTCCATTCCGTGTCATAGCGCTTGCCATGTTCATCAGTTAGTTTTATTTCATCAGTTACTTATTTTCCAGGGTGCAAGAGGAGTGATGGGAAGGGGCCACTAGTATAAGGCCTGTGAGGACAGATTAGCCGCAGGGCCGGTGGCAGTGCCACAGAGCTGAGGGGAAAAATTATAGGGAAAAAATAAAAAGCAAGGTTCGTTGCTGACCTGGTCGTAGGCATCCACTGGGGGTCTTGAACATATTTGGATGGATAAGAACTACTGTTCTTCCCACAGTTGCTACCAGTCCCTCAGCCTTTGATTTCTGTGATAAGACCTTACTCTTCCTACTGTCGAGAGACTGCTTCTCACTTTCTGGTACAGTTCATTCCCCCAGACCAGCCTTAATAGTGGATCTTCAGCTGGGTGCCAGAGGCTCACGTCTGTAATCCTAGTTACTCAAGAGGTGAGATCTGAGGATCCTGGTTTGAAGTCAACCCAGGCAGGAAACTTTGTGAGACTCTTTTTTTTTTTGGGTCTGGTTGTGGGGCCTGAATTCTGGGCCTGGGCGCTGTCCCTCAGCTCTTCAGCTCAAGGCTAGCGCTCTACCACTTGAGCCACAGTGCCACTTCCAGCTTTTTTCTTTTTTGCTCATGTGGTGCTGAGGAATCGAACCCAGGGCCCCAGGCATGCAAGGCAAGTGCTCTACCACTGAGCCAACTTCCCAGCCCCACTTTGTGAGACTCTTATTTTCATTTAACCACAAAAAGCCAGAAGTGGCTCAAGTAGAGTGTAGCCTTGAGCACAAAAACTCAGGGACAGCATCCAGGCCCAGAGTTCAGGCCCCAGGACTGGAGGAAAAATTTCAGTGGATCTTCAGAGTGCCACCCTTTTCATTCTCTCCTTGGGGAATCCCATCCTCTCCTATAGCTTTAATTACATCTATGCTACTAGTGACTTCCATATCTGTAATTCAAATCCACCTCTTGCCTTGTCCTCTTGGATATTCATAGAGTTGCTATTATTATTATTATTATTATTATTTTTTTTGGGTCCGGTCATGGGGCCTAAACTCTGGGCCTGGGTGCTGTTCTTCAGCTCAAGGCTAGTGCTCTACCACTTGAGCCACAGCGCCACTTCCGGCTGTTTTTTTTTTTTTTTTTGCTTATGCGGTGCTGGGGAATTGAACCCAGGGCCTCATGCATGCAAGGCAAGTGCTCTACCACTGAGCCACCTTCCCAGCCCCTATTATTATTAGCAGTAGTAGTATTAATATTTTTGCCAGTCCTGGTGCTTGAACTCCGGGTGTAAAAAACTGTCCCTGAGCTTTTTCACTCAAAGCTAGTACTCTACCACTTTGAGCCACAACTCTACTTCCGGTTTTTTGGTGGTTATTTGGAGATAAAAAATCTCATGGACTTTCTTGCCCAGGATGGCTTTGAACCATGATCTTCAGATCTCAGCCTCTTGTGTAGCTAGAATTACTGGTGTGAGCCCAGCACCCAACTCAGAGTTTTTTTTTAATTATGTGATTTTTATCACTAATCATTGACTAATTAAAGGTCAGTGAGAAGAGGTTGTTCATGTTTATTAATTTTTTTTTTTTGGGTCCGGTCATGGGGCCTGAACTCTGGGCCTGGGCACTGTCCCTCAGCTCTTCAGCTCAAGGCTAGCACCCTACCACTTGAGCCACAGCACCATTTCTGGCTTTTTTCTTTTTGCTTATGTGGTGCTGAGGAATCGAACCCAGGGCCTCATGCATGCAAGGCAAGCGCTGTTTATTAATTTTTCTGTGGAATAAATAGTTATTACTTAGGCCAGGAGAAAACTTTTTTACTTTTCCTTTTTCCCTTCCTCTCCCTCTTCTCCCCTCCCCTCCCTTCACCTTCCCTCTCCTCTCCTTTCCTTTCTTCTTTTCGCCAGTCTTGGGGTTTGAATTCAGGGCCTGGGCACTGTCCCTGAATTCTTTTTCCTTTAGGCTAGCAGTCTACCACTTGAATCACAGCAACACTTCTGGCTTTTTCTGTTTATGTGGTACTGAGGAATTGAATCCAGGGCTTCATGCATGCTAGGCAAGCACTCTACCACTAAGCCACATTCACAGTCAAGTTGCTACTTTTGATAAAGTATAATTTATAGTCTTTTTTTAAATTTTGAGACTGGGTCTCAAACTTGTGGGCTCAAGTGATCTTCCCTCAGCTTCCTAAGTAGCTGGTGTTCTAGGCACTCACCACTATGCCTAATTTAAGTATAGCACATAATTTTTTAAGTATTTGTTATTTAAAAGATATCTTCTTAAACATAGTACTGGATATAGTAAGATGCTAATAATAAACTAGGAGAACAGACAAAATATATGCTATGTTACTACTGATCTAAGAAGACACTTTTATTATTCTCATCTTATGGAGGCTCAAAAAGGTTCTCAAGGTCTCAGGTAGGAAGTATTGGAGGCAAGACCTGTACATGTATCCTCTTCCTCCGGAGCTGTGGCCTTGCCTTCTGGCGTTTACTGAAATGAAAGGACATTAGAACCATCCATCAATGTACTCAGTGTAGTCACATGCTACTTAACAATGCTGTGTAACATGCTCTCAGAAATGTCAAGTGTTCCCTTGTTGTGCAAACATCAGAGTAAACTTAGGCCATCTGAAAAAACAGCACTAACAACATCGTCTTATGGGACCACCATTATATATGCAGTCCATCACTGACCCAAACCCTGTTGTATGGTGCATGCCTGTATACTGAATACTTACTGCACGTTAGTGGGTGTGTACTTGCAGTATGCCAGTGTAAATAGGACAGGACTTAGCCTTCCATACCTGAGGTCTCATAGAAGTGTGCAGGCAAGTGCACTATAATGACAGGATTTATGAGTAGAGCATGTTGGCGGATCACACAGACTAGCCCCGATGAGGTGTTGGTGTGTCAAGTGTGAGGTTGTCACAAAAAACCTTGGCTTGGTATCTATCAGCTGAGACTTGAAGGAAGAATTACCTGGACCAAAATGATGATGATAAATGTTTTAGGATGAGAATAGCAGTTTAAGGATTAAGAGTAAATTATGGCCACTGCATGGGGTGGTAGTTGGGGGATCTTTAACTGTGTAGGTAATCATTGTGTGGATTTTGCAAGGCCCATCAACCCTATTCAGAGATTTGGATCTAATTCTAATGATAATGGCAGTCTATTAAAGGGTCTTAAGCAGAGCAATAATATACTACTACTTGTGGAGAGATTTCTGTGGTGGTGTGGTAGAGATTAGATTAGAGAGAGCAATGAAGATTAGAGACTGACAGGTGATGTTGGTTCAGCAAAAGGATAGGTCTACATGGAAAATGAGTAGACATGGAAAAGGTAGAGTGAGGAGGATGTAGAGGTCAAGTATAGGCGGTGAGGGAGAAGCAGCACTGGCAGATGTCCCAGCCTCCTGCCCGTGGCACCTACAGGAAAGGAATAGGAATAGCGTTGAAGTATCTTTATTTGTTTGGCCATAAAAAGCTAAGGGACTGTGTAAGTGACTGGTGATGTGAATGAAGAGTTCTTACTGAGGAGGAGACATGGAAGGAAGTAAGGAGCGTGCAGGCTGAAGTACAGTGGAGGGCTTGGAGGGTGCCAGTCTCTATGACTTAGGATTTTCCTTCCCAGCAAGGACTGTACTGAGCAAGTGTGACAGAGTGGAAGCAGAGATCTTCATCAGTGTGATACTGAAATGCTGCTAAGCACAAGTGAAACATGACCAGTTAGGGAAGGTTGGGGCTGGCTAGCTGAAGAGAGGGACTTTTGGAGCTGATTTGAATGGGGAAAGAGGACACGAAGGTTAGAACACAGGAAACCTAAGTAACTTCTAAGGACAAGTGTCACAAGAGGAGAGAATAGACAGGTGTGGTCAGAGAACTAGAATTATTATTTTTTGCTGGTCCTGGGGCTTGAACTCAGGGCCTAAGTGCTATGCCAGTGCTTCTTTTGCTCAAGGTTAGCACTCTACCACTTGAGCTCCAGCTCCAGTTTTTTTTTTTTTTTTTTTAGTAGAGATAAGAGTCTCAGGGAACTTTCCTGCCTGGACTGGCTTCAAACTGTGATCCTCAGATCTCAGCCTCCCGAGTAACTACTCTACAGGGATGAGCCCCTGATGCCCAGCCAGAGAGAACTTGAATTTATGGCAGAGAAACCGAGCCTTTCTTGATGGGGAAGGCTGGGAACATTTTGCTAGACACCTGGGTTAAGTTCAAGAGGAAAGTTTTAGTTATTTGACAAAGGAATGGAGGGGAAAGGGGAGGCAAAATAAAAGGAAGGGCTGCTGTCTCCCAGATGTGTTTTATCATGCTGCTGTAGCAAGGTTGCCTAGCAAGCAGCTGGAGCGTTCACTGCCCACACTTGCAGAAGGCAGCATCTGCCAGAATTTCCATGAGCGTAAGCTGCCCTTGTGACTGATACAGAGCGCAGAGGGCAGGTTGGTCTCCATTGCCAACATGAGGAGTGGGAAACTAGCAATGTAGAATGAAGAGTAATTGATCATGTACTTTTCTGTCTAGATGGGCCATTGTCTTCAGAAATGGAATCCAGAGGAAATGATACCAAAGATGATATTGGTGTAAGTATTGGAAGTGGAGTTTTACTCTTGTGTTCAGGGAACTTCTCATCTCTTGGCTTAACTAGAATAGGAATACAGCTAATAGTTTACTTTGTGATAAAAAGCTGCTTGTCTTTTGACGGACTTCTTCACATTAAAGCTGGATTGTAACCTATGGTGATAAAGTACACATTTCAAGCAGGTGTAGTGGTGTACACCTGTAATTCTAGCGCTTAGTGGGCTGAGGCAGGAGGGTGGTGAGTTTGAGTCCAGTCGGCTCCATGGGGAGACCCTGCGTCAAACATACAAAGAAACAGCAAAGCAACAAAAAGAAACTTGGCAGCTTTCTTCTTAAGAAGAAAAAAAGTACAGTTTGTAGACTGTGCATTAAAGTTAGCTTGTTAGTTGGACAAGATGTTAGATTTTCCCCTCTTAGATTTTTTCCTCCTAGAATTGGGATTTGGCCTTGGTTTGTTTGGCTGGCCCTCTACCATTTGAGCTTTGCTTCCAGTCCTGCTTTTTTTCTTCATAGTTGCCTATGTGTTTTCTTCCAAGCCTAGAATCTGGGGAAAAGAATTGTACATTTTGTTGCTTATATGACTGTTTTATGTGAATCTGTTACAGAACTCACATATGCTTGACCCATCTCTCGCTGCTGAGAGGGAAGCCCCAGGCTCGGGCTTTGCGCCTCCACCCCTCCCTCCGGTCCGAGCTCCCTTGTTTCCAGTGGATCCCAGGAACCAGTTCTTGAGAAGGGCACCTCCATTTCCTCCACCTCCTCCCAGCGCCCTGTATGGAGTTCCCCGGGACTATTTCCCACCCAGGGGTTTCCCTGGCCCACCACCTCCTCCGTTCCCAAGTAGGTTTCTTTAAATTTAAATTTGTGTAGTAGGTCAGATAGGATTTGACTGCATGCGTGCAGTCTGGCAGAGCATCAGTTCTTTAGGTTGTGGGAGCGTACTAGCACTTTCCAGATGGAGAGGGGCTTCCTTCCTCCCAACATGGGCCTGGTTCTGTATTCAGTGTCCAGAAGGGCATTGACTTTTTGCAGCAGTCTTCATGCAGACAAAAATGCTTTGTAATCTCGTTTGACAGAAACTTGGCATTGTGGGCTGGGAAGGTGGCTCAGTGGTAGAGCGCTTGCCTTGAGCTGTAGAGCTGAGGGACAGCGCCAGGCCCAGAGTTCAGGCCCCATGACTGGACCCAAAAAAAACAAAAAGAAACTTGGCATTGTGGCAATTAGTTAAATTAATTTTAATTTATATCTTAGCATTAACATTGCTAGAGAGGTTTTTTTTTTTGTTGTTTCTTTTGTTCCTATTCTGGGGCTTGCTTAAGCTAGCGCTATACCACTTAAGGCATAGCCTCACTTCTGGCTTCTTAGTGGTTAATTGGAGATAAGAGTCTCATGAACTTCCTTGCCCAGGTTGGCTTTGAACTGAAGTCCCAGATCTCAGCCTCCTGAGTAGTTAGGATTATAGGCATGAGCCAGTGGTACCTAGAGTTTTTTTTTTTTTTTAAATTTATGTAATTGTACAAAGGAGTTGTCCATCTAACAAGGCAGTTTATGAATATAGTATACTTTAATCAGTGTCACCTCTTTCAACATTCTCACACAGGAGTATTTTTAATATTCTTTTTCGTGATTCTCCTGAGAGCCTATTTATTACTTAAGATGTATATATCATACTTAGTCTAGTTGATGGGTTTATTGAAATTCTGTCATGGCTTTATTGAAAAAAAGAATGATGTGCTATTTTATAGCCATATTTTGCCGTTAAGAATGCCAGGATTTTGCCTATATTTTTATAAATGAATGATGTCTGTTGTCTTCTGCAGTCATTCTCTCCTTCTAATTTTGAAGGAGGATTTTTAAGGTGGATTAAGAGGAATTTTGGGGGCTAGAGGTATGACTCAAGTGGTCCAGTAAGTGCCTAGCAGGCATTATTAGCTTTGGGTTCAAATTCATGTGCTGTCAAAATTTACAAAAAAAAAAAAAAAAAAAAGAGAGAGAGAGAGAGAGAGACATGCTCTGGTATGTCTGCAGTTTTAGCTGCTCAGGAGGCAGAGGTCTGAGGATCGAGGTTTGAAGCCAGCTTAGGCAGGTAAGTCCCTAGGACTTTTATCTTCAACTGACCACCAAAAAGCTGAAAGTGGAAAAAGATGAGGAAGAGCACGTAGGTCCAAGTTGAAGCCCCAGAACACACACACACACACACACACACACACACACACACACACACACACACACACACACACACACACACACACACACACACACACACACACACACACACACACACACACACACACACACACACACACACACACACACACACACACACACACCACCCCCACCCCCCCACCACAACCCCCCCCACCCCCCCACCCCCCACCCCCCCCACACTGCCCCGAATCTTGTTTGGGGAATTTGAAGACAATTTTATTCTACTACTATAAAGAGTCTGGTAAAAATTAGATTACAGTGAAAAAGTTTTTTCAAGGTATATTTTGAGTATTTTGAAAGAATTCCTTTCTTTCAAGTGTTAAGCCACAAATGTTATCTAATGTAATGCATTTATTTTCCCATTAGTCATGTGTAGTTGAAGCATACCAGTTTTATTTTTTAAAAGATAAAAATTAAAAAAAAAATGAGATCAGGAAGTTACTCTGGTGTCAGTTTTGGGCGTAAGAGTTAACCATTAGAAGTTAGAAGCGAATGACTTTATAGGGCTGCAGTACAGATTCTTGATGTTATCTATGACTTTATAGGGCTGCAGTACAGATTCTTGATGTTATCTATCTCTTTGAACAGTGAGAAGTGTCTACCCACAGAGGGGCTTTCCTCAGTATCTTCCCCCCCAAGCTGGGTTGTTTCACCCAGCCCCACATTCTGAAAGCAGCAGCCAGTTCCCTTCAGCACTGACTCCGGCCAGTGAACCTGCTGCAGAACCTCCCAAGGCCCAACAAGAAGCCTGATGGCGCTTGATTGCTTGCTCCTCATGTCATCTCCACCCAGCTGGTCTTCAGTTTAAGTAACTGCTGTTACTTAAGTGATTATACTTCTGCTCAAATTGAAGCTCAATGGAATAAGAATTCTCAGGATAGAACTTTGTAAATAAAGATGATTTAAATATGAGTCTTATGAGTAAGTTATTTCCTTTTTATTCCAGATGACTTAATTTTGATTATCCACTAATCCACTCTTACCCAAACAACAATGGGGATTTTATATGCATAATCTTGCAGTTGTGGGGGGAAGGGGCATGTATTTTAAACTTCAAAGGCTGCTTCATTATGCCAGGAAATAGATCCCTGTGGTTGTAGACAAATGTGAAAATTTTGTGCTTACATTTTGATTTTAAGACTTGTTTTCTGTTGATAATAATAAAAACAGCTAGTTTTTTATAAATATGGCTTCCATTAAATTCATTCTTTTCCCTATACCAATAACAAGGAGGTTGCAAACTAAAACTTTTTGTGGGTCTAATTTGATTGTCTTATTTTTTAAAAAGTATCTTCTTCCTTTCAGATAGACATACATGAACCAAGTAACTAATTTACCATAGTTCAAAAAGTCAAAATTGATTATATTTCAAAGAAATCTAGATACTTTCTAATAGTGAAATGTGGAATACTGGTCTTATGGTGCATTTTTATTTCCCTCATTTTCTTCTTGTAAGGTAGTTAGCACTTTTTGTGGGGAAAGATGGGATTTGCTTCAGGGTTTAGTGAGGCAGTGTCATCATCTTGAGTGTCGGACTGTTTTCCAAGACTATTTTCCAAGTGTTTCAGGTTGCGTTCTAGTATTAATCCTCTGGCACCTTACTGTGATTATAAAGGAAACTCAATGGCATGTAACTGTACACTTGTAGTTGTTTGGACTTTTTTTTTCTTCTTCAGTACCAGAGATGACATATTTTTGGACGTGGAGCTGTGGGTCAAGTGGTAGGGTAGCAGCCAAAGCAAAAAAGGTAAGGGAGAATGCCCTGGGCCCTGAGTCCAAGCCCTACTTTCAGTGCTTGTGTGTGTACGTGGGCAAATAAACACGCACATAAAGATATATTCTTGCACAGAGCAGAGATGCATTTGTACATGTGACACTTGATTACCAGCATGTTTGCTGTGAGCACGGTGTCTCCACTCTTCTCTCCCTACCATGCCCACCTCAGGGAAAGAGCCTGAAAAGAATGGCTCCATATGAAAGGCTTAGATAAAATAAGACATCACACTGATTTTCACTTTGGTCTAAATGTGTTCCTCACAAGTTTTTTTTTTTTTTTTGGAGGGTTGTGGGGCTTGGGACTCAGCCTGGGTGCTTGCTGTCCCTGAGCTCTTTTTGTTCAAGGCCAGCACTCTACCACTTTGGAGATGGTCGCATGGACTTTTCTGCCCAGAATGGCTTTTAACTGTGATCCTCAGATCTCAGCTTCCGGAGTAGCTGGGATGTAGGGGTGGGGAGACCTGTCATGACCTGAGATAGAAAGGAAGCGAGGAGAAGGTAAGTTAGATGCTAGGAAAAATCCGGAGGAGATTGAGTGCATTGGGCAGGAATATAGAAGGGCAGAGGCTTAATGCAGGCTTAATGGCTTAAATACTTTGGACCTTTAGAATAAATGAATATGTTTAGCTTTGAAATATATAACCAGATGGAAACATGAAACCTATAGTAAATTTTCACCATTTAGACCTTCCTAGCTCTATTTCCTTAAGTACTGTTTTTAAACTATTAAGCTTTTTCAGAAGATAGGCATTTCCTATTTCCTAATTTTATTAAAACTTAGCCATTTGTAATTTTATTCTGAGATGAAAAATGGCATGTTGATATTTATCTAGATTAGTATTGAACAACTGTAGTATTAACATATTTAATTTTCCCTTAGAATCTCTTGATTCCAGTTTTTTTTTTTTTCCCCAGTCCTGGAGCTTGAACTCTGCACCTGGGCACTTTCCTTAAGTTTTTGCTCAAGGCTAGCCTTCTACTAATGAGCCATAGTGCTTTTTCTGAGTAGTTTATTAGAGAGGTATCTCAGGGACTTTCCTGCCCAGGCTGACTTCAAACTGTGATCTGTAGATCTCAGCCTTCTGAGTAGCTAGGATTACAGGCATGAGCCACCAGCTTAATTCCATTTTCTTCCCCTCTCCTTTTCAGTGTTATGCTTCCTGTTGGCTGTCTACTTACGTTTTCAGGTTCCTAATACCTATGTTATATATAGGCATAAGCATAATGTTTTCTATAGTTGTCCTATAATTGGCCTGAAAGTTGAAAATCAGTAAATAGCTTTTATTTATTTATTTTTGGTCCGGTCGCGGGGCCTGAACTGTGGGCCTGGGTGCTGTCCCTCAGCTCTTCAGCTCAAGGCTAGCGCTCTACCACTTGAGCCACAGCGCCACTTACGGCTTTTTTCTTTTTGCTTATGTGGTGCTGAGGAATCGAACCCAGGGCCTCATGCATGCAAGGCAAGCGCTCTACCACTGAGCCACCTTCCCAGCCCCAGTAAATAGCATTTATATACTAATCATTTAATTATTTATGGTCATACCAAATTAAGCATTGTTTCAATTTTTATGAATCACAGTGATATACTTTCTGGGTCAGTCGAAGAGAATGTTCTTAAACATCAAGATAAAATGAACAGTTTTTTCTACTCTACATTCCTCCCACTCACCAATAATGGCTTAAAATAGAGGCACATTTTTTTCTTTGCTTTATACACAGGCCAGCTGAAGTGAAAGCTAAGGGAATTGCACAATGTTCAGATGTGGCATTGAATGTTATTTTGGCAGCCCTGAGTTCTAGCTGCCTAACTTTCATTGTTCTTTATCTTAAAAATATTTTCATTTAATATTTTTTATTATTTTATCACATTTATTTTAAAGGGGTTTCAACTCCGAAAGTCAGGTTATGAAGTAAAGTGCATCTTAATGCCACCCCCTTCATTTTCCATATCCCAGGGGATGGTGGCTCCCACCTGTAATCCTACCCAAGAGGCTGAGATCTGAGGACTGGGTTTCAAAGACAGTCTATACTATTCACGGGGTTAAACTCTGGGGATCCCAGTTCAAAACTAGCCCCAGCAGCAAAGTCCTTGAGACTCCAACTAACCACCAAAAAGAAGTAGAACTGTCACTCAAGTGGTAGAGCTGTTGGCAAAAAAAGCTCAGGGACAATATATAAATATATTTGTGTGTGTGTGTGTGTGTGTACTGGGGTTTGAACTCTGGGACTCGTGTGTGTGTGTGTGTGTGTGTGTGTGTGTACTGGGGTTTGAACTCTGGGACTCATATTTTCCCTTACCTTTACCACTTGGACACAGTTGCACTTCAGTGGGTTTTTCCCCTGGTTCATTGTGGTCCCAACTCTTTATATTATGCCAGCGTACTGTACAGTATGTGTAGGGCTAGAAGCATCGTTCCAATGGTGGGTGTGTGCTGGTTGCTCACACGGTGTGTTACTCCATTAGCACTGAGTCATGATACTGCTTTCCTGAAGATACACTATGGATTCATTTATAAACCCAGGCAAGTTAGTTTCTGTATCTTTGTGTCCAGCTAACCATTTTGTCCCTCTTTTAAAAACCTTACCCTACTGGCTCCTGAACTTTTTTTATTCTGGAGTGGTGGAACAAACAGTCAAGTCATCTTTCTTCATTTTCTTTTTTTTTCCTCTTTTGGCTGTACTGGAGTAAGTGTGCATGCCAGGCAAACACTCCGATTTCTAGCCTGGAAAATAGATTCTGAATTCCATACCATTCAGTAAACTCTGTCAAGGGTGATCTTTTATTTTCATAAGCTATTATGAGGCTCACAGGAGCTGAGAATTTCAGGATAACCCAGTCCAATTCTCACATCAAAGATGAGGAAGCTGAAGTGAAAAGGAGTTTGCGCAGTGTTAGCCAGAATTCAGAAGACATTGAGCTTTAAGTGCTACCCCGACCTTCATCTGCATGACCCGCATCTATGTGATAAGACTGTTCTTCCTATAGTCTAGATAGATTTTAATACATTCAAGTACTTATGTCCAAGAAATAAGGAATCAGTAGCTATACGGACAATTCTTTTTGAATACCCCAGGAAGCAATGCCTAAGCCAATCGGTGTGAATTAGGGAAGGAAAAACAGAAAAGAAGCTGTTTTCTTTGCTGTCAGGAGAGTGGTGTGTCTCAAGAACCAAAAATAGTGATCACATCACATCCAACTAGAGCAATAAAGGGCTTTGTGAAGTTACTACTGGCATATCTAAATATTTGTGCCTGTGGTGTAGGAATTAAAAAATTGATCAATGATGTGTTCTAAGTGTGCACTACATTGGGATTTTGGACTAACAAAGGCTTTGTCATTACTTAAAGATTTTTTTTTTTTGTTGTTGGTTGTGGGGCTTGAACTCGGACCAGGAGCTGTCCCTCAGCTCTTCAACTCAAAGCAAGCACTCTACCTCTTCAGCTACAGCACCACTTCTGATTTTCTGGTGGTTTATTGGAGATAACAGTCTCACGGCCTGGGCTAGGTTTGAACTGCGATCCTCAGATCTCAGCCTCCTGAATAACTAGGATTACAGGTGTGAGCCACCAGTGCCCGGGAGTCATTACTTTTTAAAAACTAAAAACATCTAAACTATTTTAGCTTTGCTGCACCAAAATGCAGTATCAGCTGACACGATTATACAAAATCAAAGATTATCACAGTTTATTTAATACTCATGCTTCATATACAATAAACGATTTCAATGGTCACTTTTTAATGCTTTATTCATTGATTAAAAGAATATACATTTAACATAAACCACACAACATCAGTCATCAGGTCAAACATTCAGCTGGTTTCCTTACAGTTTCTGTCAGGAGTTATTTTATCTGATCACATGTACAAGATAAAATCTCCCCACAGCTGGCATCTGCACACACTGTGCCAGTGGATTCACACTACTGATGTACATATAAAACCCGCATGGTATGTGCTCACTGGAGACAAAACAGTGCACACCTGTCAAAAGGTCATTTAATAGAAGATGGTAAAACCATTTGTAAAACATAGAAACTTTTTCCATAAATAGAATCATATCTGGACATCTGTTGCATAAATTGTGTTTCCAAAGCTTACAATAGAGCAGCCAGGTCTCAGCACTGCTGGGCACCTGTGTTGGCTACTTACTTTATTATTGCAGACTGTCCTTTAACATTAAATGCACAACATTCGTACCACTTAAAACTGGGGTCAGGTGGAAGTCTCACAGAGACCACGTCTGTACCGCGGTTGCCCTGAACAGTTAAATTGGCTTTTAAAGCCTCTCAGATATAACAAGGTTTTAAAACATACTTCATGGAATGTTCTTCATGTAGCATAGCAGCTCATACCTGTGATAGAACAAGCTTTCAGTTTTTCCTTCCTTTCCTTTACATTCACTATTCACAGTGAAACAGGTGCATGTTTTTTTTTCTTTTTTCTTGTTTTTTAATTTTTTTTTCAGAGTTCTGAGGTTGCTGACTGAGCCACAGCACAGCTGTGTACCACAGGTCGAAATTCGACCTTAAATATTACAATCTAGCAGTATCTGGCTGGCCAGAGTGGGCCCGCCCCTGCCAGCATGTGGGCACTTCTTCATTTAAAGTCTATTCTTTGGCAGCTGACATGCGTGCTGACAGAGAAAAATCCAGTGACTTGTTGCTAGGGATTTCACGACTAATGTTTGTTTGCAAGCATGTATGTTTACAACTCTGTACTGTGATTTTGTTTATGAGGTTTTATCCTGGAATATAAGTTCCTTTTTCCTCTACTATGTGAAATCTGGGCTAAAAAGCTAACTTGAAAGTATAATGTGATTGATAAATAAAATTATGTCAGATAGTTTAAAAAATAATCTAACAATTTGAATATTCATGTTTATGTAAATGTATTTTTTAAAAAAAGATTAAGCAATATTCTAACCTAGTACTATATGAAATTCAGAATGGTAATTGGTGATATCAGTTATTATATAGATAATGAAGTTAGACTCTTGGCTTTCTGTCAAAATAACTCATTTGGGATCTTATCTCCCTGTCTATTCCAAATTAAAATTAATGAAATGCTACTGGAATACATAGATACAGTGCATTGCATACAAATCCACCAGGCTATGGATATATATATATATATACGTATAAAAATATTTTGGCTCCTGAGCTCTGAATTCTGACACATAAAGAATAAAAACGTCCAAAAGGCAGAGTAACTCAGTGAAAAACAAAGTTAGCCAGCAACCTCAGACAATCTTCGGTTGTATCCTTAAGGGATGGTAACAATTCCATTAACCGTGAAAGCCCTATACAGTGTCACTTTGAACTTCTTAACCAATACCCGACTATGTTCTTTGATCAAGAAATAGAATATATATAATTCTATAAAGCTAATACTGATTAAACACAGCACAAAGGGATTAAGTCACACTACTGAAAAAAACATAATAGGACCCTACTTGCATATGTAACCACAGGAATTGTACATTAAAAAAAAGTTAAATGTCTTCGCTGAAGTTTTGCATCTCTCTGTAAAAATGACGGTTTGGTTCAGTGAAGACACTGAGTGATTCGATGTCCATGACTGCATGCCAAGGTTGACTGAGGCCCAGGGATACCTGCTCAATGAGGTTATGCACTGGGTCTACATCCTGGTCAGCCAGTTCACCTTGGTCAAAATCAATACTTTCTTCGGTGACTTCAAGCACTCTTAGGTCAGAGCCACGAAGACGAGCAATGGCAATGAGGTTGTGTGCCCACACTGTGTAACCTGAAAAGTAAGCAAAAGACAACACTGTCATTTCCTTGCAATGAAATTCTAGTCGGTCCAAACTTCTCAACAAACTTTAAATTTCTACTTCACTATTTTGGTCTTCTTCCTTTTAAAAGTGCTGAAATTGGAAAGAGAGGCATGACTGTATAGTCTGGGGGCTGGGAAAGGCTAGAAGTTTGATACTATCTGCAAGACTACCACTGTAGGCAGTGAACTGTAATCTTGTCCTGACAGTTCATTCATTTTAAATTTCAAGTATGTACATGTAAATAAAATTCATAGCTTTGGATAGTGATTTATCACTAGGAACAGATTTTTATTTCATACAAATGTATTTATCAACAACAGCACACTGACAATTTTCACTTGTGAAAAAATAACTATGGTGTTTCATACCCCAAAGTTTTGAGATGACAGTATAAACTGGGAAGAGAATGGTGAACTGTCCATAGTGAACAGTCATGGGAACATTCAACATCAACTCCAGAGTAAAAGTTATGTGAAATCTGGGAGGGAATAAAGGGGAGTGAATAGTTGGGGAGTTTTACATCATACAAGCTTACATTAGTTTAAATAATCTGACATTGATTCTTGCTGATAATTGGCCAAAGGATAAGGCAATACCTGAAAAGATACCCCCATTCCCTCACCAAAAATGTAAACATGGAATGTAAGAATTGTGGTTTAGAGCCAGCTGGGCAAACAAATTCAAGATATCTTTCTCTTCAAATATCCAGCAAAAAGTTAAAGTGGAGGCATGGTGCAAGTGGTAGAGTGGCAGCTGTGAGCAAAAGAGCCAAACGTGAGACCCTAAATTCAAGCTTCAGTGCCAGTACAAAACCAAAAAAAAAACCAAAGAAACATGTACCTAATCAATGGATCATTTAAAAAATATCATGCCAATGAACATATCAAAGTTAAAGAGTATAAACGATTAGGCTGTATAAACGATTAGGCTGTGACCATAAAAGAAATTTCATTTTCCCTTCTGTGTTAAGCTTTTAAGAGTTTTTGTGACTTATAGGAAATACATTCACTACAGGTTAGACATGTGTGTTTTCTTAATTTCAAATGTCATTTTTGTGAAATGCCACATGTAAAGGGAAAAAAATCAGTATGGATGCTGGAATAGGACACTCAGGGTTGAGGTATGACTTTGCCTTTGTAAATGATATATTCTAGCATAAACTATTTTAGGTGTAATGCCAATATTAAATTATAGTAAAATCACATACCATGAATTGCCAAAAGAGAGAGCTTTGTGCATTTCCATGCTAATAAAACCAAAGGATCTTCATTTCGGTTGTCACTAAGATCTGGAAAGCCAGATGTGTCAATCACATCATTCATTAATATAAAATGAGTAAGGAATTTATCATATTGCCTGGATATAAGATCTACAATAGCCCCTGACACACAGGTGATGTAGCTGTCAAAATGAATCCTCTCTAGTGGTATACTGGGTTTCAGAATCTTTAACATATCTTCACTCTTGATATCAAATGCCATCATATAGACCCGAAAGCTGGGGCTCTTCCGTGACAGGGCTTTCCAGTGCTCATCATTTGGCATGTTGTCCAGGGACTTGTGCATCACAGAAACATTGTGGACCAGGAGAGACAGTCGCTGCAAAGGCACGTGGTTGCTATCAGATAAGACTCTTGCCATCTCAGCTGTAAAGTCACAGAAATCCAGGGCGAGTGAGCGCAGACTCACAAATCGCTCTAGCTCCACTGCAGTGATGAGGGTGCTGTTACCAGGAATGTTGTTGTCCAGTAGACTCAGGTGCTCCATGGTGTGGGCAATAGAATTAGAGAGAGATGACAGGGACGTTGCCGTTACTATTTCCAGCATAAACCCACAGGACAGCCATTTCAGTTGCCTACTATTACTCAGTATTTCTTCAAACAGCTGCTGAATTCTACAAGGAAAACATGCCATAATGATTGCACCAAAACTTAGCTCAAATTTTTTAACACTGACTTTAAAAATAAATGGCATACAATATTCAACCAATTCATTGTTTCTATTACGCCCACAATAAATACCCTTAAATTCATTAAAATATAATGAACAAGATATATGCAACACATTAAATATACAGAAATGTTTCTTACCCAAAGAAACACTATTACAGTAGAGAAAACCGATATACAACTAACTTACGTTACTGCAAAGGCAGGTACAAAAAAAATAATAATTTTGGGGCTGGGAATGTGGCTTAGTGGTAGTGTTTGCCTAGTATGTATGAAGCCCTGGGTCTGATTCCTGAGTACCACATAAACAGAAAAAGTGGCACTGTAGCTCAAGTCATAGAGTGCTAGCCTTGAGCAAATAAACTCAGGTACAGTGCTAAGCCCTCAGTTCAAGCAGCCCCAGGACTGGCAAAAAAAACGAAAAAAAGTTTTAAATAGCAATAACCTAGCAAGTCACTTGATTTGTCTTAAAGATTATAATGTGAAATGTAATATATAGTAAGGCCACTTTATAATTATTATGTGCTTTTGATCATTTGGTAAAAATAATAAAGATCAAGAGATTTCAAAAACAAAAATTTTATATTCTTGTGTATACACATCTGCTGAGTATTTCCCTCTCCTTAATTTTGTGAAAATATGACTCAAAAAACAAATGATGCTCCAAAGGCCAGGTAAAAGTGATAATCCTAAGCCAAAAAGGAAATGTAATATGCTTAATTTAAGCAATAAAGTTAAAAAATTAAGATTTGTTTTCATCACATTTCTAGTTTAATGTTTATGGACCAGTTATTTCTAAAGACTGGTGCATACTAACTGTTTAGCAGTGTGTCTGAAAACAAATATTCGAATGAAAATTTATATCTTATATAACAGAAACTCAGTATATAATTATTGAATATAGGTTATAAACTACTACACAGCATGGATTTGGACGTTTACCACAGCATGGAGACTATCTGTCTCCATATATATAACATATATATATATATATATATATATATAACATATATATTATATACATATCACATATATATCATATATATCTTCTCTTTCTCTCTCTCTCTCTATATATATATATAAATTAAGATTTTTAAAAGGCCGTATGTCTTAAGATCAAGTTGAGTGGCATGGGACAAATAGATCAAGCATCCACAGTACAACACTGAATCCACAGTACAACAACCTGAGCACTTATGATTTTCCTCAGAGATGGTCTCCTTGGGACCTTATACCAATAATTTACTGACTGACCACAGCACTGCATTGTTAAGACATTTCCAGGATATAACTGGGCATTGGTGTTTATGCCTGTAATCCTAGCTATCAGCTGAGACTTTGAGGAATGAGGTTTGAAGCCAGTCTAACCAGAAAAATCGGACAGACTCCATTTCAACTACCCAGCAAAAAGCCAACATGGAAGTATGGCTCAAGTGGTAGAACATCACCAGAGGGCAAGAAAGCAAGAGTGATTCTCAGTTCAAACTCAGAAATAGTGGGGAGGAAAAATAAAGAGAAATTTCTAGGATAAACATATGTCCATTTTTGAAAACAAGGATTACTACTCTTGATTGTATAATTTTTTTCAGAAAAAATGAGAATGACTATTAATATAATGCACTGCTCACTATGTAACTTACTGTTTAATTTTTTTGCCATCTGGGTCCACCTTGCTGAGGTATGTATTTGACAAACTTCCTTGTTGTTGTAGTACGCTTATGTCTCCGAAAAGACTAAACTTCTGGAGATTTCTATAAGAAAAAATATTAAAAATGGCTCTTTAAATGATTAATACCTAAAATATAAATATTGACACAGTAAAAATATGCAAAAGGGATATTCTAGAAAAGTTTCCACCTTAGAATCTAAATAAGAACATCCAGAGTGCTGCATACAATAAAATCACATGAATAGAAGAGGTATAAGCATTAGCGGAAGATAACCTGGGTGTAAAGATTGGTTCAGAAATTCACTGCTTCTATGACAGTGACAAAACCTCTTAAAGCCGAGACTCAACTTTTCACCAGTAATAACTATAGCTAACTTATACAGCTTAGGGATTAGTAACAAGATGACATATGAGGAACTATTAGTAACAAGATGACATATGAGGAACTATATCAGTTCTAAGCTCTACATAGATATTAATTATGATATACAAGTTTCTCAAACTACTTAACAAATACTCTAAAGTGAGGCACAGCCCTGAAGCTATCTTTTAATTAAGAAATACTGACTAAAATCTTCTCTGATTTTTTTGTTTTTGTTTTTGTTTGTTGGTCGGTCGTGGGGCCTGAACTCTAGGCCTGGGCACTGTCTTTAAGTTCAAGGCATGCGCTATACCACCTGTGTCACAGCACCACTTCTGGCTTTTTCTGCTTATGTGGTGCTGCGGAATTGAACCAAGGGCCTCATGCATGCAAGGCAAGCGCTCTACCACTGAGCCACCTTCCCAGTCCTCTTCTCTAATTTTATGATGAAATGTAATAGTCAATAAGGGTGAAAATTTATGTAAAGTTATTTTTATATCAATTTAAGTATAACATGCTTTACTAATAGCAAAATATTAAGTAGAAAAAGTGAGTAAAAATAGTAACCACTAGATGGAAATAGAGTACATTTATAGCACAAAAATTATGGATAAAATTTTTAATCCACAAGTGATGAAAAGATTTCAATAAGTGAAACACAGAAACAACTTGCCACATCATGGATAGTCCGAAACACCAAGAGAAACCGTGAGTACCCCACAAAAGACATCCTCCCTCCCCGAGAACAGCATCTGGAAGGAAACCTTCCTCCACCCACCAAGACAAATGCCATCTTTGAAACTGACATAGAGCCTGCCACAGCAGCTGGCCAGTAGCATGGGCTGAAGAAGTAGCAACATTTTTCAAGAGGGCAAAGCAATCGGATACCCTTGCACCTCCCTTTCTGGGGGAAAACAAAAGACGTGTCCAGGGAGAGGTAGCTTCCAAGGGAGTAGGGGCTGGTGGAGGCAGCCTCTTGTCAGCAGAACAAAGGCAAACTCAACACCCCAGACATATTGCAGCTCAACCTGTAGCTAGCTGGGCACTCTGGAATTACAAAACCAAAAGTCTGTAAAATCTCACTGGGAAAAAAACTGGACAGACTGTAAAAGCTGAGGACAGTTTCAGGCTGGACTAAAAGGAGGGTCTCAGAAGCTAGCTCCTCTGGGGAAAGCCCCTGATTCCAGACACACACACAAACTCTCTTGCAGAGATTCTAAGCAACAGAAAACAGTTACCTTCTTCCTGCTCTACCACACAAAGCAAATTTCCCCTCTCACTAAGCTAAGGCTGGGAAGAGGCATACAAAGACTCCAAGTTTGTAAGGCAGAACTTTTTTCGGTCCTCTCAAACTGGTTTGAGAACTCATCTGTCCAAGTTAGGATCACACAGGCCTGAGTATGGGAATCTAGGTAACAGCCATACCCATATCAAGAAGGCTTCTGAATTCAATTAAGCCACAAAGAAAGCTGACAACCGTAGGAAACAGACTCCACCAAGCTGAATAGTGAACATAGGGAGACTCAAGATCCCACAAACAAATTGGAGATTTTTTTCTTCATTATTGCTGCGCTGTTTAGTCCTAGATATACAGTCTACAGTGATTACTAGGCTTCTTTCTTAATTGGGTGCATACTTAATTTCAGCTATATTTTTGATTACTTAATTTTCTATTTCTCTACCCATCTTAGTATTTTAAATTACTATATATTTTTTCTTTTTTTAAACTTTGGTTTTTTTTGAATCTATGTTTTAATTCTCTTCCTTATGCTCCCTTCCTCTATACTTATTTGCTCTTCCCTCTATTTTTCACTATATCATCTTAATTTTTCTTTAAATTTGACTTTAACCGGTTTTCCTTTAATTCTGGTCCTCCTGTCCTTCCTTTTCTTTAGTCCATTGTTCCTTGTCTGTGAGTTAGTCTGTATTTGTGTCTATTTTGACTGTGTCTAAGTGGCTCATCTTGTTATCCTTTGGGCTACAATTATATATAAGCTCCATTCTTGAATATCAATATCCCTCCCCAAACAAAGAAAAGGAGAGGCAGATAGGGGAATACCTATCTATGATTTTGAACCTCTAAAAGTCTGTGCAATTACAGGGTTCTGGGTTAGTTTTTGTCTTAAAATTGTGTTCTGCTGTGGTACTGGATTTGCTTTTGTTTCCCAATGGGCAGAACCAACAACACAGGAGATACTTAAAGACTTACTACACATAGAAAACCAATAAGAACACGATATTGGCAGAGAAATGGACCCTAACCAAAGAATCAGATGAATATAGTAAAAATTGATGAGGCACAATCCCTAAGAAGGTAAATAACATGGCAGGAAATACCAAACACCTCTTAGTCCTAACTCTCAAAACTAATGGACTTAACTCTTCAATTAAATGACATAGACTGACTAGGTAGATCAAAAAGCAAGATCCAATAAACATAGTTGTGCTGGTAGTTTTAGCATGGTCTTATTTGTGATCATTCAGGTAAATTCCCAAAAGTGGGATTGCTAGGTCATAGGGGAGCTCTATGTGGAGTCTTTTGAGGAACCTCCATACTACTTTCCAAAGTGGTTGAACAAGTTTACACTCCTAACAACAATGCAGTAGGGTTCCCTTCTGGCCACATCCCTTCCAGCATCTGTTGTTATTACAGTTCTTGATTATAGCCATTCTAACTGGGGTGAGGTAGTATCTCAATGTTGTTTTTATTTGCATTTCTTTTATGGCTAGTACCAGCTCAATTATGTTTACTGCAGCATTATTTACCATAGCTAAGATATGGAACCAACCCAGATGCCCCTCAGTAGATGAATGGATCAAGAAAATGTGGTATATATACACAATGGAATTCTATGCCTCCACAAGAAAGAATGACATTGCCCCATTTGTTAGGAAATGGAAAAACTTGGAAAAAATTACATTAAGTGAAGTAAGCCAGGCCCAAAGAAACACTGGTCCCATGGTTTCCCTTATCTGCAATAATTAGTATATGTCTGAAACAAGCAGAAATGGTCAGGTAAGTTGATGTTAGGCGAAATAAACCCCAAGATAAGGACTCAAATGTTTTTTCTTTCTTGCTATTATTTTTAACATATTTATAAAATATTTTTGTTGCTTTGTATGTCCCTCCCCCATGGTAGAACCCCTGTTTTCACTGTATTTGATGTTGGTATAATTTGTGGAGGGGAAAGTGGACCCATTACAACAATGAGATGTACAAAAACGATGTTTGAAAAACGAACTTAACAACTTTGGCGCAGGGGTGAGGGGGGGATGGGAAGGGATGGGAAGGGGAAACAAAGGAGGCAACAATGCTTGATAAGAAATGTACTCATTACCTTGCCCATGTAATTGTAACCCCTCTGTACGTATTTTCACACAAAAAAAAAATATGAAGAAAAAGAAAAAAAGCAAGATCCATCTATCTGATGTCTTCAAGAGAAATACCTTGCCCACAAAAAACAAAACATATTCTGAAGCCCTCCATAAAAAAGGCAGGATTTGCAATTCTAATATCAGATAGAGTAGACTTCAAATTAAAATTAGTGAGACAAAGAAGGATGTTACATGCTAATAAAGGGATCTCTCCTATAGGAGGATACAGCATTTATTTATTTATTTATTTATTTAATTTTTTTTGGGTCCAGTCGTGGGGCCTGAACTCTGGGCCTGGGCACTGTCCCTCAGCTCTTCAGCTCAAGGCTAGTGCTCTACCACTTGAGCCACAGCTCTACCTCCGGCTTTTTTCTTTTTGCTTATGTGGTGCTGAGGAATCGAACCCAGGGTTTCATGCATGCAAGGCAAGCACTCTATCACTGAGCCACCTTCCCAGCCGCCCCAGGATACAGCAATTCTACACCAAATGCCAGAGCACCCAATTTCATTAAACAAATACTACTTACCCTAAAAAATAACACATAGATCCAAAGACACTGAGTAATCTCAGAACTAAACAACTGCACAGACCAACTAGATTTAATAGACATCTAAAGAGTATTTCACCCAGCAGCATCAGGATATATGTTCTTCTCGGCAGCACATGGAACATTTTCCAAAACAGATGACATTGTAGGTCACAAAGCTAATCTGTAAATTCAGAAATATTGAAATGATTCCCTGCATTCTGTCTGACTACAATAGAATAAAAGTTGAACTCAACACCAAAAGCCACCATAGAAAATTCTCTAACTCATGAAGACATTGCTGAATCACCAGTCACTGACTGAAGATATGAGAACAGGAATCCAAATGTTTATGGTATTTAACAAAAATGAACACACAAAATACCAGCGCCTCTGGGATACAGCAAAGGCAGTAATCAGAGGGAAATTTATAGCTCTGAGTGCCTACATTAATAAATTGGAGAAATTGCAAACCAACAATTTAATGATGCACCTTAAGCTCCTTGAACAAGAGCAACAAATCAAACCCCAAACCAGTAGATGACAACTAGTAATTAAAATTAAATCTGAAATAAAGAGCCCCCCCCAAAATAGAATCAATAAAAAAAAAGAGAACACACCCAAATAAATAAAATCAGATGAGAATGGGAATGTCACGACAGAAACAAGGAAGACTCAGAACATTATAAGGGAATATTTTGCAAACCTTTATACTAACAAATTAGAGAATCTGGAAGAAATGGAAGAATTTCTAGCAAATATTGATACACCCAAACTAAACCAAGAAGATTTAAAACAATTAAATAGACAAGCAATGAAATACGGGCTTCAACAATTAATAAAAAGAAATCATATACCTTTGATAAATGGAATTCATTCCAGGGTTGAAAAGCTGGTTCAATATATGCAAGTCAATTACTGTAATTCAATACACCAACAGGAGCAAGGACAAGAACCACATGATCATTTCATACATGCAGAAAAAGCATTTGATAAGAATCAACACCTCTTTATGATAAAAGCTCTAGAGAAGCTAAGAATCCATGAAACATTCCTCAATATAATATAAGCTGTATATGACAAACCTAACAGCATTATACTTAATGGTGAAAAGTTGAAAAGATTTCCTCTAAAATCAGTAATGACACAAGGATGTCCGCTCTCTCCACTCTTCTTAAATAGTATTGGAATTCCTAGCCAGGGCAATAAGGCAAGAGACAACCACAAAGGGGATCCAAAAAGGGAAAGAAGAAGTAAAACTCTCTCTTTTTGCAGATGACGTAATTCTGTATTTAAAGAACCCTATAGAATCCTCCCCCAAAATAATTGAGCTGATCCAAAACTTTGGCAAAGTAGCAGGATACAAAATTAACCCACAAAAATCGATAGCTTTTCTGTACAATGAGAAGAGCAAGACTGAAATCAGGAAGCAACTCCTTTGTAATAGCCTCAAAGAAACTAAATTAATTTAACCAAAGATGATGAAACCTTTAAAAACCCCAAAAGGAAATTAAAGCAGACTTAAAGAAGTGGAAAAACCTCCCATGCTCCTGGATTGGAAGGGTTAACATTGTGAAAATGGCATTACCGTTCAAAGCTATCTTCAAATTCAATGCAATACCTATCAGTACCCCATCAACATTCTTCAATGATTTAAAAGAAACAATCCAAAAATTCATATAGAATAATAGAAGACCCCAAGTAGCAAAAACAATACTTTGCAGGAAGAACATTGCTGATGAATAACAATATCAAATTTCAAACTTTATTATAAAGCCGTAGTTATAAAAACAGCTTGGAGGGGCTGGGAAGATTGCTCAGTGGTAGAGCACTTGCCTTGCATGCATGAGGCCCTGGGTTCGATTCCTCAACACCACATAAGCAAAAAGAAAAAAGTCGGAAGTGATGCTGTGGCTCAAGTGGTAGAGCACTAGCCTTGAGCTGAAGAGCTGAGGGACAGCGCTCAGGCCCAGAGTTCAGGCCCCAAGACCGGACCCCAAAAAAAACAAAACACAAAAACAACAACAACAAAAAAACCAGCTTGGTACTGGCACAGGAACAGGCCTGAGGACCAATGGAATAGAATTGAAGAGCAAGAAATGAGCCCATAGACCTAATGCCTCCTAATCTTTGATCAAGCAGCCAAAAATACAGGATGGAAGAAAGCTTCTTCAACAAATAGTAGAATTGACCATACACATGCAGAAAACTGAAGTTAGTTCCTTATATACCACCCTGCACCAGAATCAATTCCAAATGGATGAAAGACCTGAATGTAATATTACAGGGAGGGGGGAAACACTAGGGCTCCTTGGCACAGGTTGAAATTTCCCAGAAACACAACAAATCAAAGAAAGGCTGTATAAATGGGACTGTTTTAAACAGAGTTTTTGCAGGTCAAAGGACATAGCTAGCAATATAAACAGAAAGCGCACAGACTGGAAGAAAATCTTTACTAGCTATACATCAGACAAGGGCTTCATATGTAAAATATACTTAGAATTAAAAATATTACCCCCCCAAAAAAAATTCTCAAAGAAAACAACCACATGAATAAGTGGGCTAATGATTTCTACAGAGACTACTATGAAGAAGAAATAAGAATGGACAATAGACACATGAAGAAATGTTCATCTCTGGCATATAACAAATGCCAATCAAAACAACATTGAGGGGATGGGAAGGAGGCTCAGTGGTAGAACGCTTGCCTTGCATGCATGAGGCCCTGGGTTTGATTCCTCAGCACCACTTAAGCAAAAAAAGCTGGAAAAAAGCCGCAAGTGACACTGTGGCTCAAGTGGTAGAGCATTAGCCTTGAGCTGAAGAGCTGAGGGACAGCGCCCAGGCCTGTCTACGACTGGACCCCCCCCCCCCCAAAAAAAAAATTATTGAGGTTCTACCTCATCCCAGTTAAAATGGCCATTATCAAGAAAACTAAATAACAGATGCTGGCAGAGATGTGACTAATAGGGAATGCTACTACGCTGTTGGTAGGAATGTAACTTGTTCAAGCACTCTGGAAAGTAGTATGGAGGAGGTTCCTCAAAAGACTAAAAACATAGAGCTCCCCTATGACCCAGCAATCCCATTTCTGGGCATTTACCCAATGACCACATACAAGGCTACACTAAAGCTACCAGCACAACGATGTTAAGTGCAGTGTTATTTATGATAGCTAAGAGATGGAATCAACACAGATGCCTCTCTCAGTGGATGAATGGATCAAGAAAATGTGGCATATATACACAATGGAGTTCTATGCTTTTATCAGAAAGAATGACATTGCCCAATTCATAAGGAAATGCAAAGACTTGGAAAAAATTATACCAAGTGAAGTGAGCCTGACCCAAAGAAACATAGGCTGCATGTTTTCCCTTATTTGTAATAACTAGAGTATGTCTAGGATATTCTTAGCAGAGGATCACAGTAGTTCAATAGCTACGTGCATATGATCATACAAAATGATGCTTACTGAAATGACTCCAAGAAATGGAAACAAGTGTTATTTATTTATTTATTTTTATTTTTTAGGTCCAGTTGTGGGGCCTGAACTCTGGGCCTGGGCACTGTCCCTCAGCTCTTCAGCTCAAGGCTAGCGCTCTACCACTTAAGCCACAGCACCACTTCTGGCTTTTTTCCCCCTGCTTATGTGGTGCTGAGGAATCAAACCCAGGGCCTCAAGCATGCAAGGCAAGCTCTCTACCACTGAGCCACCTTCCCAGCCCAAGTGTTATTTTTTTAGTATACTGTTTGCAGTTATTTTTTTTCTTTTCTTTTTTTTTTCTATTTTGGTTTATTCCATGTTGTCACTGTTTTTGATTTCTGTACCTTTTGTCTTGTATATAAGTTTATCTGACTTGGGGAAGGGAAGGGGAATCTCAGAAGTGGTAGGACAAAGGGTGAACAAATTCAACAGTGTTACTCACTAGACTCTATGTTGGAAATTAACTTTACAACGTGGGGGGAATGAAAGTGGGGGGAATGGGAGAAAATGAGGGAGGGGATAACACTGTTCAAAAAGAAATGTACTCAATACCTTATATAACTGTAACACCTCTATACATCACCTTTACAATAAAATTAAAGAAACCATCAATATGAAAAAAGAGAAAAATACCATTTTTTGATAATATATCCCATGTCAATAACCGTAATTTTACTGAAAATCTGATAATTCTTTTTTTTTTTAATTTTATTTTATTTGTGAACATATTGTACAGAGGGGTTACAATTACATGGGCAGGATAATGCATACATTTCTTACCAAGCATTGCAGCCTCCTCCTTTGGTTTACCCTTCACATCCCTTCCCAGCCTCCCCCCCCCAATCCTCCCCCCTCCCCCCCCCCCTGCACTGACGTTGTAAAGCTCGTTTTCGGCATGACAACTTGTACTTCTCATTGTTGCAACAGGTCCACCTGTATCCTTAAATGACTTGTTTTTCCCCATCTCCTCCACAAGTTATACTGACATCAAATATAGTGAAAGCAGGGGTTATAATGTGGGGGAGGGACATAACAAAGCAACAAAGAAATAATCTTATAAATGTGTTAGAAACACATGCATGAAAGAAAAAAAAAGTTAAAATACATACCTAAGGGTTCATTTTCCTAACATCACATTATCTGTCCTTTTCCGCTTGACTCATAACATATACTAGATACTGCAAATAAGGGAAACCATGGGACCTATGTTTCTTTGGGCCTGGCTTACTTCACTTAATATAATTTTTTCCAAGTTGAAAATCTGATAATTCTTAAGAGTTAGGTTAAGGAATACTCAGTAATGCATGTAATTATTTCAAACAAATACTCCCAGAGAATACTTCTCCCACACATATGAAAATATGTCTTAAGGGTAAGCAAGACTTAAACAGGAGAAAGAGTACATGGCAGGGAATGAAGGGTACCTAGACAAGAAGGGAGCTGAGTAATCAGCAATTCAGAGTTAAGAGAGAAAGAGGAAATATAAAATAAAAAAGGCTATAAACATATACAACATTCTGTCAAAGAAAATGTTTTTTGCCTTTGCATCAATGACATGGTCCAAAATGGTCTCAAGCAAAGTATAACATAATTAAATTTGTATCTGAAAGGTACTATAGCAATACAGCAGCCTATAAGGAGGGTAGAACCAAAATGAAGAGAAAATGTAGTATTAAAGTGAGTTGTTAGTGATAGAGATGGAGAGAATTCTTTTTCATTTGTCTGTCATGGGGCTTGAACTGTGGGCCTAGGCGCTGTCCATCAGCTCTTCAGCTCAAGATTAGTCCTCTACCACTTGAGCCACAGCACCACTTCCGGTTTTGTAGTGGTTAACTGGAGATAAGAGTCTCACAGAATTTCCTGCATGGGCTGGCTTTGAACCTTGATCCTCAAGTCTCAGCCTCCTGAGTAGCTAGGATTACAGGCTTGGAGACAACTCTTGGAAGCCTCCATGTACATATGTACGTACATACACACACACACACATATATATCCATATACACACTTTTTTGGGGGGTGGGGGGGGTGCCAGTATTGGAGCTTGAATTTAGGACCTCTCTCATTCTTGTTTTTTTTTTTTTTTTTCTTATCAAGACTGAGGTTCTACCACTCCTAGCTTCTTGCTGATTAATTGGAATAGAGTCTCTCAGATTCAGCAAGGCAAGGAGTGACATTGTAAAAAAGAAGATTCTCTCAAATTTGTTTGCTGCCGGCTGTACTGAAACAGATCTTCAGGTCTTAGCACCCCCAAGCAGCTAACAGGCGTGAGCTACCAGCACTTGTATCTACCTACTAAGAAAGGAAAATGGTTAAAAATGGGTGTTGGATTCTCTACCTGAGGTAGGAATGAGAGTGGCAAGAATAATTCCTATTATTTCTGGATGGTAAGATTGTGTATATGGTCAAGCTATTCACGGGGACAGAGATTATTATAAATAAGCAACTAGAGGGTTTTTGGATGCATGTAGGGGTAAAGTAACGAGGTAGTGTTTTTGCACATGTTCAGCTTGAGGTAAATTTAAGAACAGTTAAAACATTCTAAGCTTAGAAATAAAAGAAGGAGTCAAAAAGGAAATTTTGACTACATAAAAATAAAAATCCTGATATTCAACTGCATACTTCACTAAAAGTACTTACCAATATGGAAAAAAGAGTTACAAATGCTATTTATATATGTATATATAAATATATCTTAACCCCCAAATATATTTATATATAAACATATACAAATTTCTTTGAGTATATTATAAACTATTTATAGATAAATATGTATACATTTACATAAATTATATAAATTTTCTGCAATACACAAAATCATGCCTTAGTAAAGATTAAATAGCTCAAAGATATTTTGGGGTTATCCTAACAGCTTGAAAACAAAAAGGTCTGATTTCACATAAATTAAGTATGAGACCAAAGTCTGATATTCTTTAATGGAGTACAACAAAACAAAAATCCAAGACTTTTTGATAATATAAAAGAAATAATATTGGTATGCAATAAAAAAATTATCTCAAAGGGAAAAGTGACTCCAACTGCAAGGAAAATGAAAAGGATGAAGGAATCAACAAGGAACTTAAACCAGGTATTAAAAATATACTCAGCTAGGGCTGGGAAGGTGGCTCAGTGGTAGAGTGCTTGCCTTGCATTCATGAGGCTGTGGGTTCGATTCCTCAGCACCACATAAGCAAATATAAAAAAGCCGGAAGTGACGCTGTGGCTCAAGTGGTAGAGCGCTAGCCTTGAGCTGAAGAGCTGAGGGACAACGCCCAGGCCCAGAGTTCAGGCCCCACGACCGGACCCCAAAAAACAAACAAAAACAAAACAAAACAAAACAACAACAACAACAAAACTCAGCTGGACATTGGTAGTTCATGCTTGTAATCCCAGATACTCAGGTGGCTGAGATCGAGGATTGTGTTGGCCTGCTATGAAAGTCCATGAGATGCTTATCCCCAGTTAAGTGTCAAAAAACTGGAAGTAGAGCTATGGCTAAAGTAGTAGAATGTTAGCCTTAGGCACAGAAGCTAAGGGACAGTGCCTAGGTTCTGAGTTCAAGCCCTAAGTCATGGACATGGTTACATACATAGACACACACACACACACACACACACACACACACACACACACACACACACACACACACACACACACACACACACACACACACACACACACACACACACACAATACTCCATAAGTACTTATCAATCAAAGACACAAGAAGAAGCAATACTTTCCCATTTGTCAGTTACAAAGTAATTTGCATAAAACATTCTAAAAAATAAGTGAAAAACATCAGGGAAAAAGAATTAAAAATATATAAAGAATTCCTTTTTTATTGGTCCTAGTACTAGGACTTGAACTGAAGGCCTTGATGCTCACTTTCTCTTTACTCAAATCCAGTAAGCAAAAAATTGAGTTATACCTCCCATCAAACTAATCGGAGGTAAAATTTTCCAAGTAACCTCTTATCTCCAAGTAGAAGATAAGAGTTTCAAGGATCTGACTATCCAGGCAAAACCATGATTCTCATATCTCAGCTGGTTAACTTGCTAGGATTACAGATGTGAACCACTAAAATTTTCTAAAACGTTAAAGATACATCTATGGGGTTGAGAATGTGGCTTAATGGTAGAATGCTTGCCTAGCATGCATGAAGCCCTGGATTCGATTCCTCAGTACCACAAAAACAGAAAAAGCCAGAAGTGGCACTGTGGCTCAAGTGGTAAAGCACTAGCCTTTAGCACAGAGAGGCTCAAGGACAGGGCCCAGGCCCTGAGTTCAAGCTCCAGGACAAGGGGGGAAAAAGATACATCTATGTTTTCGGGCTATTTTTTTTCTTTTGGCTAACATATGATCAATAAAAATGAATGCTATTTGCTTTTTTCTTTTCAGTATCTTCAAGTAGTTGTACAAAGAGGCTGTCATTTAACAAAGAAGTCTATGAATACAATATATCTTGATCAATGTCACCCCTTTTAACATTCTTACTCATTGCTTACCTACCCACTTTTTAATTTTGTAGGGTATACATTGGATTCTTGACTACATTTTCTGCCTCTTCTCTTCACTGGTCTGCCACTTTCCCCTTGACTCCACCTGCTTCCTGGTGTTTTATTTTATTGAACTTTGATTTTGCCTTTCTGAGGAATTACATTATTTGAGATCTCCCTTTAATCCACCATATTTCAGTTAACACACTTGTATACCCTTGCATACCACCCAAAGTATTTATGAAGATACATTTAGGATATGAGCCAATTCCAGGCATTTACTCAAGAGAAATGAGAGTACACATGTATATAAAGAACTTATGCAAAAGTTCAAAGCAAAGAGGACAAAACTGGGAATAATCCAGATATTCAGCTAGAGAACAAACTAATCATGAAAAGACTCACACAACAGAAAACTCCATAGCAATAAAAAGAATGGAATACTTATGTGTATTATAATCTGGATTTATAGCAAAAGCACCATTAATGATCATATTTATTGTATGATTACATTTATGGAATTTTCTAGAATAAGCTTAAAAAATTTAGATCACAATGCTCCATCAGTGGCCCCTTAGGACCTGTGACAGAGGTAACTGCAAAGGGACATGAAGGAACTTTTTTTTCCTTGTATGAAAAAATTTTCAATCAATTAACATTTGAGAGTTTCTATGCCTAATATTTCCTCTTCTTATGTAAAATCAGGTAATTAAAAGGACCAATCTCAAGTATAACCAAAGACCATAGTATGATTTATGAGGACTAGTAATGTCTGCATGCTTCACTATAAAACTAAAGAAGTGTTCCTCATTTCTGAAGGCAACATAGTAAATTGGATCACACATATTTTCCTGATCTAATTGGCTGAAATACAAAGTGCCTTCCAATGGCACTTTTTGTCCATAGAAACACTTTCCCATTATTTTTTCTTTTACCCTCAATATCCTTGTTGAGGTAGTAAGGAAAGGGAGCTAGAAATTTCTATTTTGCACATGAGAAAACTACATGAATTCAGACCACTGGGAGAGGACCTTTCAGACTGATAGAAAATGTTCTGTATTTCAATTGTGGTGAAAATTTATAAAACAAAATCACTGAGTAACCCTTAACTATGAGTGAATTGGGTTGGGAATGAGGTCAGTGATAGAAAATTTTCCTAGTATGTTCAAGGCCATGGGTTCAATCTCTAGCACAACAAAACAAAAAACCAACAGTGAAAAAAGTGTTCAGTTAAGACACAAGAAGACACAAAGTAATGACTTAAAAAGCTATGGATTACTCTACAGTATAGTAACCATTTTTTCCCATAAATTAAAAACAAAAGAAAACAAAAAACTTATTTGTCATTTTGGCTTAAATTATCACCCATATTTTGGGGGTTATGTCTTGAAATTCAACAGTTGCAGCACATCCCTACATTAGTTTATCTAATTTTTATCTACATACTAGTTTATCTAATTTTCTCAGAGTTTTTACGATTTTTAGTATTAATAATGAGAACAACATTTTCAACTTTAAGATTATACAAAGTAACTGATCTTGGAATGATGAGTTTAAGTTTTTCATTGATTGTTTTCATTTATGCAAATTTAAGCTGAGTTACAGAAGTTAAAAGATTTGGAAAGAGAATGAAAAGTAGTGTTATTCCTAACTGCCCCCTCCCCGCCCCTCAATATACCCTGATCATGTCTGTTCCATCATGAACATGATATACTTACAATCTGAACATTTATTTTTTTGTTTAGGTCTGAGACCAAGACTCAACATGGTACTTAACACTTTGCTCACTGGCTAGTACTCTACCAACAAAGCCATGCCTACTACACTGTACTTCTGTTTCTCTTTGTAGTGGTGAGGATCCAGCTCAGCACACTAGTTATGTGCTAACCTTTGAGCTACATCTGCTACTCTTTACCTTTTACTTTTCAATGTCAGTGTTGTTTAACTTAGAAATGGTATAGATGTACTTTCTGGGAGAAGCAGCACTTGGCTTCTCAAAGATTAAGGACAAACTATCAGAAACACTGACACAGGCATACAGTCCTACAGGACTATTTTTAAAAAATGAAACAACAATAAAACAAAACAGTGGAGGAAAAAAAAAAGTGGGAAAAGGATGAAGCTTAGCACAGTGGTGAGTGTAATACTTGTCCAGCATGTACAAGGCCCAGTAGCTGATTCTCAGAAGCACAAAAAAAGAAAAAGCCTTAAACTCTATAGATCTACACATACATACTGGCTACATTTCAAATGTAATATTTACTACATTTACCAACGTATATCTTTATCCACATAGCTGCCAACTTCTAAGATTTATGTCCCTCCATATGTAGTTAAGGAGGACTTAGCACACAGCCTACTAGAGACTAACGTAAGAACCAAAAGTAAGTACTTTTTTGTTGGGAACAAAGCTAAATTTATTTTAGGACTAGGACTTCATTGTTTACCAATCTGCTGTCAAGCCTTCAAATTCTTTGAAAATGCCTTTTCAAAAAAAAGTGCACTGCACTATTTACCATGGATGAATGGATCAAGAAGATGTGGAATATGCACACACACACACACAGAATTTAATCTATCTATTAGAAAGAATGATATTACATCATTTGGATAGACCTGGACAAAATTATGTTAAGTGAAGTCAAGCCCAGAGAAAGAAAGGACATGTGTGTTTTTATCATATGTGGAAACTAGAACTAATCTATAAATGCAAATCTGTCTGATGGTTGGGGTTGCCAGCAGACAAGACCACATATATATTTTCCTAGCTCAAAAAAGTATAAGGACTATTGATAAAAACTACCACTTTGAGTCTTTAACTCCCATTTCCTGCATGGGACCTTTTTTTTTTCCTATTTCTCTCTGTTTTAACTTATTATACTAAAATAGATCTTTACCAAGACGTTCTTGTGAGATCCTTCTTTTTTATTGAGACACCTTGAAATTCTTTTCACGTGTGGATCTCAAGTACCTGTGACTTTTGTATGGTCACATGTCAGGGAATCATTTTAAGATAAGTCTTATGTTCAAATGCTTCACTTGTAAAGAGCAGAAGCCTCTGTATTTTTTGATCTCCAAGATTCAAAGCACATTTCCACCCCTGGGTAAAATGAAGGCTATCCTAAGAATCAGTGTGAGGTCAGGATTTTGGTTGTGACTTGGATGCAGAATCATGGAAAGAAGTCTACATGATGGGAAGTGTGGGTTGTATTGTAGAAGAAAGTGGAGGGATACATATAGCTGGGAGGTGGGAGATCAGCTGTGCAATCAAGTGAAGCGTTGAAACACTCAAGGGTCTAGGCTTTGTCCCACTAGGGTCTAGGCTTTGTCCCACTAGAGAAAATAACTTTGGCTTGACTGAGTTTTGTACTTTCAGAGCTCCTACAGATACTTGTCCATGCCCAGGCCTCCACTGGTAGTGTGCCTCTGGTGTAAGAAGGCATTCAACTAGACTACCCTCAAACTTAGAAGCTTGAGGATGTTTCTGATCCTGATGCATCACTGAATCTGCATAAGGAGAACATTAATAGCAGTTAAGTCTGCTAATAATGGTCACAGTACTGTGAGAACACTAGCAGAAAATGCAGGGCAGGGCTCAGCCTGCAAACAGTTCTTTCTGGTCTAACCTGTTTCATCAATCACCCCTGACCCATACACCAAGAAAACTGAAAATAGAAAAGCTTAGAAAAAAAGGGAAGCATTTCCATCCTTTATCTTTTCAGTGAAGGAAGAAATATTACTGGTTTAATTTTTTAAACCTGCTCTGCAGATTGTGATTTTCCTCACCATTCTTTCGTGTGTGTGTGTGTGTGTGTGTGTGTGATCTCTGTTTGAATTGAGGGTGTCATGCTTGCTAGGAAGGCATTCTACAACTAAGCCATACCTCCACCTGTTTTTTGTGCTGGTTATTTTTGAGATAGGATTGCTTCCTACCTGGGCATACAACTGGACTGCAATCCTTCTGTTATAGGCTTTCTGTCATACCTGGGAATGACAGGAGCACACCACCATGTCTAGTTTCTTTCCACTGAGATGGAGTCTCATGGACTTTATTGTTTGAACTGGCCTGGTACAAGTTCTTCCAGTCTCAGCCTCCTGGGATGACAAGTGCATGCCAATGTGCCCAGATGTGGGTTGAAGGGGGGGGGTGTCTCTAAAACTTTTCTGCCAAAGCTGGACTTAAACCATAATCCTCCCAATTTCAACTTTTCTAGTAGCTAGGATTACAGGCATAAGTCACTGGAGCCTGGACTATTATTTCTTATACCTCTATTCCATATACTTTTCCTCTGTTTTCTATCTTGCTTCTTCTCTTTTTCCTTGTCCTATCCCTTGTTTTAATATATCCTTATTAAAACATACCCTTCCTATTTTTTAAAGACTTAAAAATATGCTATCATTTTTCTTATTCTTACTGTGGGTACAGCTGATACTTCCAATTGCTTTTAGCCATATTTAAATGTCCCATTTATTTCTGAATTGTTGATATGGTAGTCTTTTCTGTCTCCTCTGTGTAGCAGAGATTGAGACCTCACAAAAAGCTGTAAACTAACATGTCCCATACAAAAGATGCAGAATTGGGCTGGAAGGTGGCTCAGTGGTAGAGCGCTTGCCTTGCATGCATGAGGCCCTGGGTTTGATTCCTCAGCACCACATAAGCAAAAAGAAAAAAGCTGGAAGTGGCGCTGTGGCTCAAGTGGTAGAGCACTAGCCTTGAGCTGAAGAGCTGAGGGACAGCGTCCAGGCCCACGAACGGACCCCCCCCCCAAAAAAAGATGCAGAATTACAAAAATAAGAAAACTGATACAGAATTACAAAAATAAGAAAAATGGAAATCTTGAAAATGAATAGGTAAATCAAATAAAAATTCAGAGGAAAGCATCACCAATAAATAGATCAAACAATAGAAAGGATACCAGGGAACAAAGACAAGGTTAAAGAATGATTATATTCACATAACAACAAAGAAAAAGAAAAGCAATCATGGACAAAACTTTCAAGAATTATAGGAGACTAAATCTAAGAACCCTTCAAGTAAAAGAATAAGTTGTAATTTTAGTTACAATGTGAAGAGCAAAGTACAAAGTAAGAATACTGGAAGCTACAAGAGAAAAACATAACAAATGTCTTACATAAACAAACTCATCAGCATTACCTCAGATCTCTCAGCAGAAACACTAAAAGCCAGTGAAGCATGGAATGGTGTATTTCAAGCCCTCAGAGTAAATACTAATCAAAATTTCTTCTAGCCAGCACAGTTACCTTTTAAAATAAGTGAAGAAATAAAGACTAAGGCACAAACTAAAACAAGTCATGACTACTAAGCCAGCATTACAGAAGATACATAAAGGAAATGTTGTATACAGATAAGGAAGAAAGACAACAATTGTTAGAGGTCAGGAGAGAGTAAGTTTCATGAGAACATGAATACTAGGGAAGAATCAGATGTAGTCAAATGAGTAAACCAAAATCCAAGATGAATAATGGAAAAAGAAAGGAACAAATAATAACCAGGAAAAACACCCAACACTATTACAGATTACAGATATTAATAACAAGTAGCTCTCAATAATAACACTAAAAATAAACACCTCTCCAATTAAAGTGTTCAGACCAGTTCAATACTTAAAACGACAACAACAACAACAACAACAAAACCCCCAAACAGTTCCAACATTTGCTTCAAGAAACACATCTCAATGAAAAAGATACAGCTACAAGATGGGAAATGTTATGTCATGTTAATGGAACCTGAAAGCAAGAAGTAATAACTAAGCTCACATTTAACAAGTAGATTTTATTTTTTGTCAGTCATGGGGCTTAACCTCAGGGCCTGGCACTGTCCTTGAACTCTTCTGCTCAAGAGTAGCACTCTACCACTTTGAGCCACAGCTCCATTGCCCGTTTTTGGGTGGTTAATTGGAGGTAAGAGTCTCATGAAGACTTTTCTGCCCAGGCTGGCTTTGAACCACGATCCCTAGATCTCAGCCTCCTGAGTAGCTAGGATTACAGGCATAAGCCACTGTAGTGCCCAGCTAATGAAGTAAATTTTGAAGTAAAATTAAAAAGATGTGATAAAATAGTGGGGTGAGGGAAAGAGGGAGAAAAATGAGGAAGAAGGTAACAAGTTCAACAAAAAATGTACTTACTACCTTACTTATGTAACTGTAATCCCTCTGTATATCACCTTGACAATAAAATTTAAAAAATAAGATCATTAAATACCCCAAAGGGGAAAGTCCATTATAATATAACAATTGTAAATATATATGTACCAAAGACTGGGGACCAAATTTCATAAAACAAACTACTAGTAATAGATGGATAGGACCAGAAACAATAATATTGGGAGTTTTCAATACTCTCATCTATTGACTGAGATAAAAAAGTAACAAAGAAACCTCAGAGTTAAACTGCATTATAAGCCAAAAGGACTCACCAGACATTCACAGAATAATTCCACTGCTGGTAGAATACATATTCTTTTCACCAGTCCATGGAATGTATTAAGAAACAGATCACATCTTAGGTCATAAAAAAAGTCTTATTAAAAAAAAGAAAAACACTTCAATGTATTAAAATTCAACATGCCTTTGTGATGAAAGCCCTGAAGAAACTAGGAATAGAAGGATCATCCCTTAACATAATAAAGGTAATACATGCAGATTAAAAGCCAACATTATACTGAATGGAGAAAAATGGAAAGGATATTCTCTAAAATGAGGACAGAAATAGGATGTATACAATCATTCCTCTTACTCACTACATGCTTGAAATCATATCCAGAGCAATAAGGAAATGAAAGGGATACAGGCAGGAAAAGAAGTCAAATTACGCTCGTTTGCAGATGATACAATCCAATCACTAAAAGACTATAAAGTGGGCTGGGAATGTGGCTCTTAGTGGTAGAGTGCTTGCCTAGCATGCATAAAGCCCTGGGTTCCATTCCTCAGTACCACATAAACAGAAAAAGCCAGAAGTGGTGCTGTGGCTCTCAAGTGGTAGAGTATTAGCCTTGAGCACAAAGGGGCTCAGGGACAGTGCCCAGGCTCTGAGTTGAAGCTTCAGGACTGGCAAAAAAACAACAACAACAAAAAAAAAAACAACCAAAAAACAAAAAACAAAAACACTGTAAAGACTTGAGCAGAAGATTTTTAGATATGACAAATCAACATGTATAGCTTAGCTATACATCATTGGTGAACTTGCTGACTAAAAAGTGAGGAAAGCAATCCCATTCACAATCCCATTCACAATAGCTTCAAACAACAAAAACAAGAACACCAAAATCTCAGCATAAACTTAACCAAAGATGCTAAAGAGCTCTACTATGAAAACGACAAAAGGCAATACTGATGAAGACAGGGAACATAGTTTGTGTTCATGATTTAGCATAGTATTGTTAAAGACTATAAATAGATTTAAGACAGTCCCCAACAAAATTCGAATGGCATTCTTCACAGAAACAGAAAAAAATTCTAAAATTTATATGGAAACAGAAAAGACTCTGAATAGCTAAAACATTCCTAAGCAAAAAGAAATGCTAGAGGTATCACATCTGACTTCAATCTATAACACTATAGAAATACAGTAATAGTAACACTATGGTGTTGCCTCAAAAAGACATGGAATAGACAAGAGGACTCAGAAACTACACAGCTACACAGCCACCTGGTTACGCAGCTGTGTAGCTGATTCTTGAAACAGGTGCCAAAAACATACAATGCAAAAAATAGACAAACTCTGTAGGAAGAAAATACCTTGTCAACATGTAGAATATTGAAACAAGACTCTTCCCTCTTCTCCTACAAAATATTAACTCAAAATGGATCAAAGACTTTAATGAAAGACCTGCATCTTGAAATGATTAGTGGAATAAATGGACAAATGGGATTTCATTAAATTTAAAAGCTACTGAACAGCCAAGAGCTAAGGGTGTGCATGTGTATGTACGTGCATACACACCCCTAAAACAAAGCAGCAACCAAAACCACCTACTGAACTTTGGCAATAGGGAGGAGAAATGCCTTACTTTGAAGCTGCGAAACTGTCCATAACAAGACTAATAACCATTTTTACGTAATCTTTTAAAGTAGACATGAAATCTGTTATATGAAATTTATTTTATTCATTCATTTATTGCTAAATAAGTTAACTAAAGAAGTGAACAGAGTTATTCCCTGCAAAACCTTTATTTCAAAAGGCATGTAACAAAACTGTTGGGAAAGCATTATTGTTGCTTAGAAATATTTTTCTCTCACTCTAATTCTTCAGGTTAATTTGATTTGGTTTCTATGGTAATATTACTAAGCACACAACCAACTCACTTGCCCCTTTCCAAGTTCTAAGGAATATTGTGAAACAGCACAATATTTTAATATAATGACTGGTAAAATCTTTCTAAGGTATGCAAAGGGCCACAATATCATCAAAGAGAATGAATTTCTTCAACTTGTGTTTTTCTTTAGCCATATTTTAAAAAGTCATCAGTTCCAGATGTAGAACATATTAGGAAGGACTTACAATTTGGAAACATTTTACAGGCTGCAATCTTACTCAGTACTTATTCAATTAATAAAACACATTGCATGCCAATGACAGAAATAAATTATGGTAGCCAAGTTCCTAATACCCATGAACTTCTTATATTTTTTTCTTTCTTTCTTTTTTTTGGTGCTCGTCCTAGGGCTTTGAACTCAGGATCTGGGTGCTGTCCTTGAGCATTTGCTCAAGGTTATTAGCGCTTTGCCCTAGCCCCACTTCTAGCTTTTTTAGTGGTTAACTGAGGTTGACAGTCTCATGGCCTTTTCTGTCTGGGCTGGTTTTGAACTGTGATCCTCAGACCTCAACTATTCTTTGAGTACAAATAGAGGTTTCAAAAATTACTGTTCTTTTTTTAAAAAATAGGTAATAGCAAAGTGTTATTAGTAACATTGTAATGGTATTAATGGCATTGTTGTTCTGTATAAAAATGTCCATAATTTCCAGAGCCACAGCCTAATTTCGTGTATAGGGTAAAATGTCACTGACATCTGGAGTTTGCTTTCAAATACTTCAGCAAAGAAAAAAGAAAGCAAATGTGGCAAATCTTTACTGAATCTAGGTAGTAGGTTTAGTGAAGTAGGCAGTAGGCACAGTGAAGTTCGTGCATATAGTTTTCATGTGGAAAATAAGAAAAACAGGAAGTCACTTCTCTAATCATATAACATTGGTTATCTGATAATTACACTGCCTCAGCTCCATTATTTGTAAAATAGTAAAATAAAGGTGCTATTAAACAGGTTCTTGGTAGTAAAAAGTTAAAACACTTCAAAGATAAATATTTTCAGGAAATAAGCTATGTTCAAATCCTAACACAAATCATTAATGTAAAGAGAAAAGTGTTTTATAGCTATTTAGGGCGTAACGATTAAAAGAGTATTGTAATGCTTACATGCAACTTTTATATTCATGTTCCATTTTTAGAATCTCTCTCCAGATAAAAATAAACACAGCCTAGCAGGGCAGCACACACCTGAAATCCTTGTATCTGAATCCTAAATTCTCTTGAGGCAGGAAAATTGTGACTTCAAGCTTAGCCTGGGCTACACAGTTTGAGGTGGTAGCTCATGTCTATAATCCTAACTCAAGAGGTTGGAGGCTGAGATTGATGGATCTTGGTTTGAAGGCAACCAATGCAGTTAGGTTCCTAGGACTTTTATCTCTAATTAATCGGCAAAATGGAGATGTGGTTCAAGTGGTAGAGCTCCAGCTGTAGTGACCGAAAGAGCAAGACCCTGAATTTAAGTCTCTGTACCAATACACAAAAGTAAATGAGGGTGTGTGTGGGGGAGATGGGAAGGGATGGGAAGAGCAAACTAAGGAGGAGGCAACAATGCTTGATAAGAAATGTACTTATTACCTTGCCCATGTAATTGTAACCCCTCTGTACGGTATTTTCACAATAAAAAAAATAAATGAGGGCTGGGAAGGTGGCTCAGTGGTAGAGCGCTTGCCTTGCATGCCTGAGGCCCTGGGTTCGATTCCTCAGCAACACATAAGCAAAAAGAAAAAAGCCAGAAGTGGCGCTGTGGCTCAAGTGGTACAGCGCTAGCCTTGAGCTGAAGAGCTGAGGGACAGCGCCCAGGCCCAGAGTTCAGGCCCTACAACCAGACCCCCCCCCCAAAAAAAAAAGAGTAAATACATACATACTTACTTACATAATCAGACCACTCACTGCTTCTACTGCTCCCACCATAGTTGTAATCAGCAATATTTCTTGCCTGGATTACTATAGCAGCCTCCTGCTTCTACCTTTGTCATGCTAAAAGTGATTTCCCACATAGCACCCTGAATTCTGGATCTGGATCAGCTTCTTTCTACCCATGCCTCTTGAATAGCTGGGTTACAGACACATGCAACCATACCTGGTTTGTTTTTTGAAGTGGAGTCTTGGTAACTTCTCTGGGGCTGGCCTCAATCTGTGCTTCTCCCAACCTCTACCTCATATGTAGCTGGGACTACAGATGTGAACCACTGTACTCAGTTAACTTAAATATGTATATTAAAATTCTAACATAAAGAAATACTTATTTTCATTTATTGTGGCTATTAACAGTCTCAGAAAAACCTACAAGTATAGACTTATCAGGGCAATTTTGGCAATTCTTCAAAAACAATATTAACCATATACCTGCTCAAAAAGTATTCTTTAAAATCCAACTGCAGAGAATTAAAATCCTTCACATTTTTCTAGATTCTCTGAACTATTTCACATAACTAAGACTGAAAGCTGAGCTCTTGGGCATGATGACCTGTTCTCTTTTATGGTTCAGAAATGGGATCTCATTCATGTGGTATACATGTCTGTAAAGGTTAAAACCTTTCCCAATTCCCCTCCCCACCCTCCAAAAAAGAGAGAGAGTACCGTATTTTTCCTTTTTTAAATTGATAGGATAAAATAATCCACATAGTTGCATAAAATCCTCTTAGGTTCATTCTATTCTTCTTAGTCCATGTTCAACTTAAGTGTTTTTGTAGCCACATAACATTTTTAATAAAAATTCTCTTCCTCAAAAATGGCAGTGAAGAGCCACAGCCAAATGAAAAACACTTTGGAGAAATGTTATCCCGTAGAACTTTCTGCTACAGATAGAACTATTCTAGTCTTCTGTATAACATAATAGCCACTAGCTACTGTGACTGGCCACTTGAAATGTGGCCAGTGGGATGAACCAAATCTTTGATTTTATTTAATTTAAAATTGAAATAGGTATGTATATTTGTTAGTGGCTACCATATCTGGCAATGTAACATTAAAGCTCAGAAATGTCACTGATCTAAAATAGTATGTTACTAGCTTTATTAGGACCCATTAATTAAGGTTATTTTTCAGAATATAGAAGTTTCATCTAAGAATTACCATCACCTCCAAGTCTCAAAAGTTACCTGTGAAAGGCCTATTTAAAACTGCTATTTAACATGTTAAAATAATAGGTCAAGAAAATTTGAGTCTTACAGAGAAATGATAAAAAGTATTTGCTTTTTCCCTTTCTTTAACTAGTCAAATCCAAGCAGCAAGTAAGTAGTCTTGCTCTACTATTCTAAACCTGCCAGGGGCTGGGAAGGTGGCTCAGTGGTAGAGTGCTTGCCTTGCATGCATGAGGCAGATTCCTCAGCACCACATAAGCAAAAAGAAAAAAAGCCAGAAGTGGTGCTGTGGCTCAAGTGGTAGAGGGCTAGCCTTGAGCTGAAGAGCTGAGGGACAGTGCCTAGGCCGAGTTCAGGCCTCATGACCAGACCCAAAATAAATAAATAAATAAATAAACCTGCCATATTTTTCCAACTCTTATGCCTCCACGCAGGCCAAACTACTAATATCTCCAGCTTCCAAATTGTTCCCACTTTCTCCCCTTGCACCACTGAATTCATTAAACACTTATTAGACAGATTATCTTAAAATGTAAATTTGATCACATTACTTTTTTTTTTTTTGGGTCATGGGGCTTGAACTCAGGGCCTGGGTGCTGTCCCTGAGCTCTTTTGTTCAAGGCTAATCCTCTACCACTTTTGAAGCACAGTTTAGTTCTGGTTTCCTGGTGGTTAACTGGAGAGGAATCTCAACGACTTTCCTGCCTGGACTGGCTTTGAACCTTCATCCTTAGATCTCAGCCTCCTAAATAGCTAGGATTACAGGTGTGAACCACCAGCGCTCGGCTTACAATACTTTTTTTTTTTTTGTGGTCTAGTTGTGGGGCCTGAACACTGTCCCTTCAGCTCAAGGCTAGCGCTCTACCACTTGAGCCACAGCGCCACTTCCAGCTTTTTTTTTCTGCATATGTGGTGCTGAGGAATCGAATCCAGGGCCTCATGCATGCAAGGCAAACACTCTACCACTGAGCCACCTTCCCAGCCCCATCAGCTTACAATACTCTTGTCTCTAACAAACTGTCAATTACTTTTATTCCTAGACTATAATCTAAACCTCACTTCACAAGCTTACACAGCCCCACTCTTTCCTCTGTATCTCAGAGCTCATTAAGATATACTCACTCATTTGCTGTGGTCCTATCATTCTTTCCTACCATTAGTGCAGCTCAAAAATTTGTCTGGTGTAATAAGCCTTTGGGACCTATGGGCTGTGTTTAGAATGTTATTTTTTTAGACCTTCAAACAGGCAACTCTTGCCATTCCTACTATAGTTCAAATGTCCTTCTCTAAAGAAGTCTTCATGGGCTAGCACTATTACATAGTGCTCTTTTATTGTAAAATTTCCATTCATTTCCCCAATCTGAAATAATCTTTTATTGTTTTCCCCCTCAAGAATATAGATTCCATGAAAATGAGAGGAACCTTCTCTTTACTGATTTGCATATACTAAACTATCAATATTTGGAGGGCTCCACCCACTGATTTTCTGTAATTATCTTGGGTCTTATATAAGTTGATCAAGTTGGGTTAGCTGCCTTAGGAATAGTACTATACTGAAATGGAAAAAATAGGAATAATTTATTACTTTATTCAAAAGCTGCTCAAGGGTTTCATTTAAGTCTGAAAAAAGTATTTCATTTGTACTTTCATTGAATTTTATACTCTGTCCTCCATCTAGCAGCTTCTCAATAACTCTAAGTAAGAGCTGGGTACTAGTGGCTCATGCCTATAATCCTAGTTAGTAAGGAGGCTGAGATGTGAGAATTTGTGGTTCAAAGCAGGCCCAGGCAGAAAAGTCCATAAGACTCTTATTTCCAATTAACTATCAAAAAAGCAGTAAGTAGAGCTGTGTTTCAAGTGGTAGAGCACTAGCCTTGAGGATAAAAGCACAGAGATAGCGTCCAGGCCTGGAGTTCAAGCCCCAGGACCAGTACAGACATGCACACACATGTACACACATGTACATACATGTGCACATACAATCTCATATAGACTACAGAAAACCCTCTCTCTCATAGCAGCCCTCCCAGAAATTAATTTCTTTTTTACCTTCTCTTCTCAGTGTCTGACCCTACTGTCAAGGTCATACATCAATTTTAAATTAAGAAGTATGTTGGAATTTACAGGCTCACCTGCCTTCTTTATAAAGCAACTGCTACATGGGAAACAGGCTGATCAAGTCCCCAAAGACTTTAAGCTGTAAGTGGCTTTTTAAAAAGCAAATATTATTTATTAATAAATATTAATAAACTAAGATATGCTGTTCCATATAGTAGTTATTAGTTTTGATGAGAAAAAGTATTTAGAGAAAAATAAAGGCTATTAAGACACAACATCTTCAAAGCATTTTTGATAGTAATCTTTGATTACTATCATGTGTCTGAAGAACTTTTATTATTGCTTTAAAAGTACAGTTACCTTGGAGTTTGTTTAAACTAAGAGAAAAATATTTTCATGCAATACATACTTGGTTCTTTAAATAGAAATTTAACAGCAGAAAGAAATAAAGAGGGGCTGGGAAGGTGGCTCATTGGTAGAGTGCTTGCCTTGCATGCATGAGGCCCTGGGTTCGATTCCTCAGCACCACATAAGCAAAAAGAAAAAAGCCAGAAGCCTTGAGCTGAGGGACAGCGCCCAAGCCCAGAGTTCAGGCCTTCCCTCCCCCCCCCCCAAAAAAGAAAAAAAAAAACTAAAGAAAGAGTTCTTAGCTGGGTGCTGGTGGCTCACACCTATATCTTAGCTACTTAGGAGCCTGAAATATGGAGAAAAGAGATTTTTTGCTAGCCCCTAGGTAAAAAAAAGTCCAAGACTCATCTAAAAAAAATAATAAAAAGGAATGGTCAGTTGTGAGTCACACAAACTACCAACATTTTGGGTTGCACATGTCGCTTTTTGAAATACTGTAATAGCCTGTATATAGAGACATGTCTTAGGTAGGCACAGGGGGAAAAAAAAAGGAAAGATACCACACTGGAACTACTCAATTAAAAAAAGTCATCGAGAAAGAAAAGTAACTTTGAGGCTGGCCTCCAGTAGTTTATGCCTGTATTCCTACCTACTTAGGAGGATCATGGTTTGAGGCCAGCCTGGACAGAAAAGGTTTTTTTTTTACTTTTTTTTTTTTTTTTGGTCGTGGGTCATGAACTCTGACCTGAGCAATGTCTGTCAGCCCATCAGCTCAAGGCAAGCACTCTACTACTTGAGCCATACCACCACTTCCGGTTTTCTGGTGGTTAATTGGAGATAAGAGTCTTATAGACTTTCTTGCCTGGGCTGGCTTTGAACCTTGATCCTCAGATCTCAGCTTTCTGAGTGGCTAGGATTACAGGCGTGAGCCACCAGCACCGGGCTCAGAAAAGTTTTTGAGATCCCTTTCTTAATAAAGAGCTGGATGAACCAGTGTTCATCCTGTTACCTTAACTCTATGAGAAACCTAATATAGATAGGTGGCATCCAGGTGTATGCCTGGGCAGGGATTGATCCTATTTAAAAAATAACCAGCAAAAATCCCAGTTGAAGGCATGGCTCAGTGGTAATAGTGCCTGGGTGAAGATCTAAGATCAAACCCAGCACCATGAAAGAAAGAAAGAAAGAGAGAGAGAGAGAGAGAGAGAGAGAGAGAGAGAGAGAGAGAGAGAGAGAGAGAGAGAGAGAGAGAGAGAGAGAGAGAGAGAAAGAAATAGAGACAGAGAGAGGGGGGAAGAAGGAAGGAAGGAAGGAAGGAAAAGAAAAGGAAAGGAAGAACTATACTGAACTTTCATATTGATTTTATATGTTATATGGTACTTTAACTTATACACGATGGCAAAATTTTAGACTTTCCTTCTCTATTGGTAAACAACTGCATGGTAAAGTGAAGATAACGTTTTCCTCTGGATTTCACCTCAGAGTGGAGTTCTCAATATTTTCTTTAAAAAAGAGCAAGTGTGGCACTGTTTTAGCTTATTTTTAAAATGTATTGTGAAAGGTCTTCTTAGTTGTGTCTTGGTGAAATGATGTTGAGGAAACAATGCAAAGGTAGGTCTCCTTAGCTGTGTATGCCAAATTCACAAGACCAGTATAAGAATCATGTACAAACCCTTTACTATAAGAAAGTACAGTAGTTTGGACCTACTGTATGCTTCAACAGCCTATGTGTTAAGGGTTTGGTCCCAGTTTGAGCAATACTGGGAGTTGGTGAAATAGGGTGGAGCCTAGAGGGAAACTTTAGGTCATTGGGGGTTACCCTTGAAGAGATTGCAGGTCTATGGTTTCATCCTCTTTATCTCTTCTTTATACCCTGGATATGAAGGGAGCACCATAGGCTTCCTGCCTTGTCATAAGCCCACATGCATGGGCTAAAACCTCCTAAACTGTGGGCCAAAACATAACTTCTTTTCATGTTGATTTATCTCACAGACTTATTATAGTAACAACATGCTGACTACTATAGAGGGCATAAAAGAAGACCCAAGTATGAACTGATCAATCTACATACTGACAAGGTCATCTATAATCCAGAATTTAAAAAAGGAAAATCAACCTGTTCTAAAATTTCTCTGTCCTGGTATAAAATGGATTAATTAAAAAAAGTACTATACCACTTCAGTATTTCATTCAAGAAAAGATTATGAAAAATATATATACAGTCCAGAAAAACTGTCAACAATTAGATGATGACAGTGCACCTATGGCTACTGTTAAATTGTTAAGTAGCACACTTGCCTCGCATACATTAGGCTCACGGTTCCATCAATATGTGTGAGTGCACATACATGTATGCATATTGGCACATATACACACAAATTCAGTATTTTTACTGACTCTATTATATATCACTATGGGCCATAAGCTGTTTAATTTTTCTCTAGTCAATATTCAACTTGACAGATTAAAAACCATAAATTTCATGTCTAAATTTGTTTTGGATGTAGATTTCTTTCTTGCACGTTAAGCAATTGCTCTGATCACTGAGCTAAACCTCCAGTGATCCATCTCTTATACAAACTGCAAAAGAAATCTAGCCTACTTAACGTATAATTCAATTTTTGTGTACTTACTGTATTTTTTCTTTTTTCTTTTTGTTGGTAATGGGGCTTGAACTCTGGGCCTGAACACTGTCCCTCAGCTCTTCGGCTCTACCACTTGAGCCACAGCACCACTTTCGGTTTTCTGAGTGGTTTATTGGAGATAAGAGTCTCACAGACTTTCCTGCTTGGGCTGGCTTTGAACCTTGAGCCTCAGATCTCAGCCTCCTGAGTAGCTAGGATTACAGGTGTGAGCCATTGACACCGGCTGTACTTACTGTATTTCTGTTCTACTTATCAAGACTATAGGTATCCTAGCCTGATGCAGAAAGGGGATTTTTGAAACCGAAGAACTATTTTATCTTTTAAGAGGCAATTTTACTCAACTCTGATTATCCTAATGCATAATTGGTAGGGTATCCCTCATCACTGTGACAGTACATGTGTATACGCACCTGAATCAAACCAACAAAATGTCAATTATTCCCTCAGAAGGTCAATATCCTTGAAAAATCAACACAATTCACAGTTATGATTTAGGTCTTTTCCTGAGAGGTATGAAAACAACTAGAACAAAATAAAACAACAGTCTGAACTTTATGAGTTGTACTCTACATAAACCCTTGAAGCAGAATGTTTATGATCTGGTGTGATTCACTCTCCCCTTTCCTACTTATAAAATGGCAGAAATCATAGCAAAACCATTAACATTTGACAGAACAATGTCAAATGTTTTTTCTTTTTAGTTACTAAATTTTATGGTTTGAATAACAACAACAATAATGACAACAACAAATGAAGTCACTGTTCTGGGTTCTCAAATGTACCTTAAGGCTGCAATTTATGATTATAGAATCAGAAAACTATTAAAGAAATTACAAGCTTTACCAGAGTGCCTAAATAACTTGGTTTAAAACTTAAAAACTAGTCTTATTTGTATTTCTAACATTTGACTTAATAAACCAATACTTACAATATTGCCAGTGTTGAAATACACTTTCGAAAGTAAGGATATTAACTTCTTTACAAACGTATCAACATAATTTATAATTAAAAATTTAAAATTATGAGTATACATAGTAATTAGTACACACTCTATCCAATTACTGTACATTTTAATTCTAGATGTATATAATGAATATGTTACCAAAGCACAGCGTACAACACATGACCAGAAAACCTTAAAATTAGGGATGACAAACTGCATTGTGTATAGAATTGATAGCAGACAAGAATGAGAGCATAGGTAGGCCTTATAAACAGATGGATTAAGATAGTAATTAAAGTGGTAGGGGTGAATAAGACAAGGAGAAGCAAATAAAGGGAAGATGGAATATACCCACTATTTTGTGTATGCTATTCATAGGCAATTAAACATCCAAACAATTAAAATATCTCAAATAAACCAGGCACTCTGAGGTTTGTTCTTACTAAAGCAGACATTTTTTGGGATGATTGCACAGAAGCTGATTTCAGAACAGAAAAATGTAATTGGTGTTCGCTGACGTCACCCCCCAATTTGGGCCTCATCAGTAAGTTGCTTCTGGGTCAGCTGGTGCTTTAGCCACACGTTTTAACTCTGAGAAATGGTCTCCAACCTGATTAAGATCAATTTTCAGCCTTAACAATATCTCTTGACAAAAATCAAAGGAAAGGAATGCAACGTCTTGGTGTAAAAGGTGGGAAAACACATGGCCCCCTGGAATATTGGAGCCATGCTCCAGATACAATCTGAAGCTTGTAATGTTTAGTTTTTAATATCTTGATTCAGACAGAATTATGATAAACCACATACACAGGCATGCAGGCATATCCTAGCATTAACCAGGCTTGCTTTCAGTCCTATTTGCCATAATGGTAGTGGCGAATTTATTGCAAAAGGAAGGGCATTTCTCATGTAGGAAACAATGTTGTATGACAATGTTCACATTGACCCTATTAAGTGTTAGCTTCCTTTCAATAAAATGGGATTAACATCACTCCTTGATTGACTCACAGGGTTCCTGAGAGGCTCAAATAAGAAAGAAATCTTAAGTCAGGCTCTGGTGGATCACAACTGTAATCCTAGCTACCCAGGAGTCTTGAGATCTAAGAATTACATTTGAATATAAACCAGGGCAGGAAAAGTCAAGACTCTTATCTCCAATTAAGCACTACCAAAATTAAGTCAGAAGTGGAGCTGAGGCTAAAGTGGTAGAGTGCTAACCTTGAGCACAAAAGCTCAGGAGTAGCAACGAGGCCCTGAGTTCAGCCCCTAGGACACACCAGTCTCTCTGTCTCTGTCTCTCACACACACACAGAAATGTGAAAGTTTTTGTAAAATCTACAGACATTATTAATATGTCAAGCTGTCCTCTTTTGAACTCTCTTCCAATTTTTGAGTTTCACTGTAAGGTTACAATATCCAGATCTAGCAAATACATTTTCTATAACTATGTATTTTGGAGGACGCTACAAAATTAACAGGGTAGAGAAGTTTAAAAAAAATGGTTAGGCTACTGCTTCTGAGCATGGGGAATTAGTTCTAGAAATTATAATTAAATGAGGACAGCCTCCCACGAACCCTTGGTAGACGCTAGCTAGTTTTCTCATCCCACACCTCTAGGCTACGCTGTTACTTTTAGGGGAACCAGTGGGAATAAATTGAATCTGGCGGTGCATTGGGAGGGGCTTGAACTTCTGACCATCCACCTCTTACCCCAACACCTTTAAACAAACATTCCTCCTTCTCCTCTCTGGGCCTGGCACATTCCAATTCAAACTATTATGCCAGGCAAGAATACGACTGTTAAGGATTTCTTTTAAGGAAACTCTGGTAACAATGGGGTATCAGTACCACCCCCTTCCTCCTTTCCTCCCCCCCCCCCCACCCCGTGTCGAAAGAGCTATTTCTAAGTGGTCAGGGATCGGAGTCAGTTTTGCTTCTCGTACAGGCCTCCCTCGCCCACGTAGAAGATGGAAGAACGACGGCGCTGAGACAGCGCTGGTCACCTCCATCCTACGGTCGGTCACGGAGAGGATGAACGAGACCAAGAGCCCGGAAGGTGGCCAGGAGTTGCTGCCCGCTCACCATCGCGGTTCCCCAAGTCTCCTGACAAGTCCCATTGTGGCCTCTTAGGTCAGGGCAAGAGCCAGACTCGAATCGACATCCCCCCCCCCCCAATCCTGAGCGCGCCACGCAGAAGCCGGGCGTCGCGTCCGTGGATCCATTTCGGGGGGAGAGAGGTTGGGGGGGGGTGCGATCCAGCGTCGGACGGGCGGGAGGAGGCCTGGGGGGGGTGAGGGTGGGGACCACGACCAGCCTACCTGTTGTTCCGGATGCTGACGAGCACACAGAGGACCAGCTCCAGGTAGGTGCGCAGCACTTCCAGCCACGGGGAGGAGAGCTGCAGGGCCTCGACTTCTTCTCCCCCTCCGGTGCCCGTCTCGACGCCGCCTCCGTCCCCCGGGCCGCCGCCGCCGCCGCCGCTCAGGTAATTCTCGGCGGCGAACTCAACGCGCAGCTCCCGCACGAACCAGCCGCACTTGCGCATGAGGAATTCGAGCCGGGGCTGCTCGGCGGGCGAGACGCGGAGGCAGATGCGGAGCTGGGGCCACAGGGCCGGGTAGAAAAGACACTCGCGCCAGTGCGAGCAGGACGCCGAGGCCCGCAGCCGGTCGGGCGCCGACAGGAAGGAGAAGATGTGCACGATCAGCTCGCTGGGGAGCGACGCGGCGCCCGCCGCCTGCCCGCACAGAGCCATCCGGTCCCGCCGCGGGCTGCCGGCTGTGGGCCGCCGCAGCCGCCGCCGCCGCCGCCGCAGACCCCGCAGCAGGCCCCGCAGCCGTCGCAGCTGCTGCAGCCGTAGCCGCTGCCGCCGCCGCCGCCACCGCGCCACCCGGGCGGCCCCGGCTCGGGTTCGGGCTCCCGGCGGTCGGGGCTGCGGCACTGACAAGAACAACAACATCAATGACAAGGAAGCAGGGGGCGGAACCGTCGCGGGTCTCGGCGGAACCAAGTGGGGCGCAAGTTGTGGAGACGCGGGGGGGGAGGGAAGAAGGTTTTTGCGGGTGTGGTCTGTGGAGAGCCAGCCGCTGGCCTTTCCGACTCTACTCACGGCAGCCTCGTACCTGCCGCAAGCCCAGTTACCTCAGACTTCTCTCCGGGACGGCCGCCGAGCCCGGAAGCGGCCGGGCTTCTCGTACGCAAACGGCAGCTCTCCCCGCGCCAGGAGGCGGAGGCTGGGCAGTGGTAGGGACTGAGCTTGACGTCACCGACGGTGGGTGGGGCTTGGCGCGGGCGAACGCGACTTCCGGAACTGGGGAGAGAGCTTGGTTGCCGGTAGGGAAAGACGTGGCACGTGACCTCTGACGCACACAGGGCGGTGCGACGTGGGGGCGGGGCCTGGCGGGGCCTCCCTGGGCGCCCCCGGGGGTCTGCGGTTGGGGGCCCTTGGACTGTGGAAGTGGCGGCACCTGGGCGTTGGTCCTGGGCTCTAGTTACTTCTCTAACGTACTTTCCAGTCTCTTGAGCTGAGGATTCGCGACCCAAACTCCGGCGTGCGGTTTTTGCTACTGGTCCCACCTAGCCGGACCATCAAGAAGTTTTGAGTTTGCACCTCTGAGGAGGAGGAGGAGCAGGCCCAGCCTGAACCGGACGTGTCCTGAGAGGGGGCGCGGGGCGCGGTGGGGCGGCCTTGGGCCCGGCGGGAGGGGAGGCTGCAGGTGGACTGGGTGCGCGCTCCGCGGCGGGAAGGGAGTGAGGACAGCGCCACCCTTTGGATATGGAGGGAAAAGGAAAATGAGTAAAGTCAGGTCTCCGGCGCTTGAGGAAGGTGGGGGGGGGGGGGATCCCAGTTCCAGGCACCGAGACTTACAGGCGAGATCGTGGTGGCGATAAAGAGTTCTTTGGCCGCTCTAGGTCGAGAGGAATTGTCGACACAGGGTCCCTTCATTTCTCCACCACCTGGCTGGTAGGGACAGTGAAGGAGAAGGGTGCGGTGGTTTTTATGTGAGGATTCCTTTGGAGACTGTCACTTCAAAGCTTGTGATCTTTAATTTTGTTTTGTTCGGTCCTGGGCCTTGAACTCTGGGCCTTGGGCGCTATCCCTGAGCTCTTCACCTCAAGGCTAGTGCTCTACCCATCCTCAGATCTCAGCCTCCTGTGGAGCTAGGATTACAGGTGTGAGCCTGGCTGCTTGTGATATATATATATATATATATATATATATATATATATACATATATATATATATGTATATATATATACACATACATATATATACACACACATATATATAATTATATCTAGGTAGTTGTGCAAAGGAGCTTCCATTCAAAGAAGCAGTTTATGACTACAATGCGTCTTCAATGTCACCCCTTTCAACATTCTCACCCATCCTTCCCAACCCACCCCTTCTCTAACCTTTCTTAATTTTGTAGGATATACTGAATTTCTAACTGCATTCTCCCCCACCCTCCACCCCCTTCATCTCATTAATTACGACTGTGGAACAGCCTTGTTCTCTTTTGTTAAAACACCTAAGAAGTTATTCTAGATTTTTCTTTCCATGGGAGCAAAAACTCTTCCCTTGGTGATTCTTGGCTGCAGTTGGGCATTTTGTACTCAATAGGGTGCCAAAAAAATACGTTGTTACCCGTGAATTCTCTTCAGCCCAGTAACTGTTTAAAAACGTCATTCTTGTTAGGTCACTTCTCTGAAAGCTTGTCTGCAAGAGTTCTGTGTAATTGCTATATCCTGTTAATATTTAATGAGCAGTTAGTTGTGACAGCAGTAAATTAGGAAGAAGACTTGAATTTAAAATTTTAATTAAATTTATGCAAGTATTTTGAAGTGAGCATAGACATCTAGATTTTCTAAAGGGTACATCTCTATAAAGCGCTTGTATTAAATACATCTTAACATTTTTTGAATATTGTCGAATAAATTTAGTTTATTTCCTAAGTTATTTTTTATAGTGCTTTGTCCAAATTAGGATCCAATTAAGTGCTGAAAGACAATCCTTTTGTTTTATTGTACATGTTAAGTCTCTTTGAAGCTAAAAATAAAGGGTTACCTTTATGAATCTAAAATTTTAAGAATTAATCTTTGTGTAGCTGCTCTCACCAGTTTGTTTCACATTCCGGTTTTCCAAAGACACTAGCTTTCTGACTGATCTTTTAGTGCTTACCGCACACCCTTAAGTCCCTTTTTTCTAATAAACATGACAATGCTAAGTTAAGGATTTCACTGTCTTTTTGAACAGCTTTCAATAGGTTTTTATTGCCCAGAGCATCAAGAACTTGACTTCCTTCCACGTGAGTCCAATGTTTTATTTTCTTTTTCCTCCTTAAAGTGATTTGTGAATTATTTTTGTTTCCTGCAAATATACAACTCTCCCATCAACCATTCACCTAGAAGGTTTGGCAGCAAATTATAATTCTTGCCTGAATCAGTTTTACTAGGGATTGTAAAAGGATAATTTCTTACTCTTCCATCTATGCTTATTAGTTTGCATTCTTTTTTCAGTTACTTCTATTTATAAACTTCCACTCAGAAACTCAGAGTATTTAGTAACCTTGAAATATACTCCCATTGGTTCTCTTTTATTACCCACTTTGGCCTTAGAAGTTGACAATTTTGTTTCTAGCTTTTCCTTTTTCTGAGTATTAGTATGTATGTTTTGAGTGCTGTATGGGTTTTATCCAGTTGTCATTGTTGCTTCTCAAATTCATGTGCTTCCAGAGCACTTTTGAGAAGATTCTATGTAATTATTATTACAATTATTCCACGAGCAGTTTTAATAGAAATAGTACTGGACTGGATGAGAAGATTAAACTGATTTTGACTCTTTTTTTCTTTCTTTTTTGAATTAGATGTGATCGCTCTGAGTGATCTTTAAACAAGTTGCTTAACCTTCCTGGTCTTTATTTGCTTTACCTAGATAAGCATAGTTTTAGCATAGATTTCTGTAGTGCTGTTTTCTCTTGACTTTTAAAATATGGCAGCAATTTATTTAGATATATTTTACATGGCATAAAATTCACTTATTTCAAGTATATAATTGAATGATTTTAAGTAATTGTGCAACCATCACTATAAATCAGTTTTAGAACATTTTCAGCCTTCTACTAAGATTCTTTATGCCTATTTATAGCTAATCCTCAGTCCCACCCGACCTCCCACCCCTCACCACAACAAATGTACCTTTTGTCTCTACCAATTTGCATTTTGGGACATTTCCAGTAAATTGATTTATACAATATATGAATTCATCTTCTGAGCTTCTTTCACTATGTTTCTGAGGTTTATTTAGGATGTAGCTGACATTATAGAATTTATTTCTTTGTGTTGCTGAAAAACATTCTATTACATAGGCTTTTTTGGTATTGTTCTACCTATTCACCAGTTGATAGACATTTAGATTGTGTCAGTTTGGGATTATTATTAATAATACAAATCTTTTTTTATTTTTTAATTTATTTTTATTTTTATTTTTTTGGGTCCAGTTGTGGGGCCTGAACTCTGGGACTGGGCACTGTCCCTCAGCTCTTCAGCTCAAGGTTAACACTCTACCACTTGAGCCACAGCGTCACTTCTGGCTTTATTCTTTTTGCTTACGTGGTGCTGAGGAATCCAACCCAGGGCCTCATGCGTGCAAGGCAAGTGCTCTACCACTGAGCCACCTTCCAGCCCCCAAATCTTTTTATTGTTTAATTGCCTGGGAATGGAACTTAGGACCCTGGGCTTTCAGGGCACTCTACCACCTGAGTCAAGCCTCTAGCCTTTTTTTTATTTACCTTTTTGGGGGACAGTCTTGTATTTTTACCTGGATTATGATTCTCCTATTTATGTTTCTCATATAGGTAGGATTACAGACATGACTCACCATGCTCAACCATGCACAGGTCTTTGTATGGGCTTTTTAAATTTTCTTCTCAGTTCTGAGGATTGAATCCAATGTATCATAAATGCTGGGAAAATGCTCTACAACTGAGCTATATTCCCAGCATCTCCAATACCTTGACACATTTTAATTTTTTTGCGGGGGGAGGAGTTGCTTAGGAGTGAAAGTCATGGGTCACATGGTGGTTCTCTACATAGCTATTTTTTGGGGGGAATATTACTGGGGTTTGAACTCGTCCTTATGCTTATTAGGCAGATGTGCTTCTGGTCCTTTTGTTAGCTTATTTTTCAGGTAGGTATTGTTTTCCTTGGCTATCCTGGGACTGTGATCCTCCTACTTCTCCCTTTGGAGTAGCTGGGATTACAGGCACACACTACTATGCTGGGCCTGTGTATAACTTTTTAATATACTGAAAAACAGTTTTCCAAAGGGACGGTGTCATTTTTTACTCTGCAAACAATGTATAAGAGTTTTTAGTTTTCTAAATTTTTTTTATATTGGGAATAGACTCTGATTGGAGATTGCTATTTTTACTTTAGCATTTTATTAGCAATATACTGCCTTCTTGTGCACCATTAATAATTAGACTTTAATTTTTAGGACTGTTTCCTAGAGAGAATAAAAAACTTCCTTAAAATAGAATTCCTTTTAATGTTATGCTGAATTTTTAATTTTCTTATTAAATGAATGACGACAGGAATATTGTTATCAATAACATAAAATGAGCCAGACATGAATTAACAAGATACAATCTTGCCCAATTACAATAGTAAAACAGTAAATTACAAGTAACATAAAATTTATTTATCAAGCCAACACCTATAATATAATTAAATGTTTATGGAGTATATATATTTAGCATGTTAAGTGAGATTATTTTGCATTTATATATGTGTGATATACTGCTATAATAAAACTGACTTACAGAGGACAGAATGAAGTCATGTATTATGAAGTTATAAAGTCTGAGATATGAGTTAGAGTGTGGGAGGAAACACGCGCATTCTGAAGCTCCTAAGTACCTAGTACTACTAAGTACCAGTTTCCAAAATTGGCATTTTGTTACTATGGCAACCAACATGCTTATTTGGATTTGAAACCCAGGCAACAGATAGGACTATAACATCAGGGTAGATGTATATTCTCATGGATTGGTATCCCTTCCTGTTGATAGCCAATGGTTTCTCTTTTTTTTTCTTACTATATTTATGATAGGTTCTTTTATAGATGTGTAATAGTTATTAATGTAATCTTTCTGGGAGAGAACTGAAGAATTCAATATTCTCATAGTCCTCCATTTAAAACATGCCAAACTTAGTGCTTTTCCAAATTAGGAATTAGAATATTGAATATATATTTCTCATAGTTTTCTGCCCATTATTGCTTAAGTTTGGCAACTTGCTTTGGGCTAAATATGTTTTATTATGCCAAATCACTTGTAATTTTATAACCAAGAAACATTTAAACTAGATCACGAAATGATGCTTAGACTACCAATGAATATTGCCCAAATACAAACATTTCTTTTTTTTTTTATTGTAAAGGTGATATATAGGAGTGGATTACAGTTACATACGTAAGGCAGTGAGTACAATTCTTTTTAAACAGTGTTAACCCTCTCTCTTTTTCTCCCACTTTCTTTCCCCTCCACTCCCTTCTTCCCCAAGTTGTAAAGTTCATTTCCAACATAGTGTCTAGTGAGTATCACTGTTACATTGGTTTACCCTTTGTTCCACCTTTTCTGTGAATTCCCTTCCCTCCCCAAGGCAAATAAACTTATGTATAAGACAACGGGTATTGAAATCAGAAAGTGACCACTGGGAGTAAACCAAAGGAGAAAAAAAACCCCCACAAAAGTGAAAAACAAAAGAAATAACTGCTAACCATCAAAACAACCAAAAAGCCTACGTTGGTGGCTCACACCGGTAATCTTAGCTACTCAGGAGGCTGAGATCTGAGGATTTCGGTTCAAAGCCAGCTTGGGCATGAAAGTCCGTGAGACTCTTATCTCCAATAAACCACTAGAAAACCGGCAGTGGCGCTGTGGCTCAAGTGGTAGAGCGCTTGCCTTGTGCACGCCAGCACCCAAGCCCAGAGTTCAAGCCCCATGTCTGACCAGAAAAAAAATTACCTCCCCCAAGAAAAATATAAAAGAACCCCTCGTTTCTGTATCATGGAGATCATTTTGATTATATGGTCATATGTACATAGCTATTGGGCTATTGTGATCCTCTGCTAGGACTATACTAATTATTACAAATGAGGGAACCAATGAAACCTGTGATTCTTTGGGTCTGGCTTACTTCACTTAGTATGATTTTTTTTTTCAAGTATTTCCATTTCCTTAAAAAATTTTTCTTCCCTGGGCAAATCCTAGGTTTCAAACAGCGTTGGCAGTTGGATGACATGACTCTCATATAATTATCTCAGCATAAATTTATATATTTATGTAGAGGCACAGAAGTCTCCTGGGAAAATAGATCTGGAAACCGGATTTATTTCTCTCTACTTGTTCTGTAGGGTTGCAGTGGGATACTATTGTAGGAAAAAGAAATGAGGACTAAAAGGAACTTGTCTTTAGGGAGGGGGCAGTTTGCAGTGGTGAATTGAATGCCGAACAAAGTTCACTAGTATTTTGGCTAGGTGTAGCAGATATATATATATATATAGCAGTTATAGCAGGTATAGCAGTTATATATCAGATTTACTCTAACCAAACTCCCAAGCTGATTGAGCAAGCTTGGAGATTATAATAGTTTTGTTAATAAAGCAAGAATTAATATTTCATATCTCACAAGAATCAGAAGTAATGCAAAAAAAACAAAACTGGGTCATGTATTATAAGACAGGAGGTAAGATGCCTGTAGCTCACCAGGCGAGGTTTCTTTCAAGTAGGAAGCTGAGCTCCATGTTCTACATTTCCTAGTTTTTCAAGAGAAACTAAGATCATGACTTTTTGGACTGGGGCTTACACTCGGCCTTGTGCTTCCTTGCCCAGTGCTTTACCACTTGAACCACATCTCCAGCTTTTAAAATGCTCAGTTTTTAAAATGCGAAATCTCTTGCTTGCCAATTTATCACATTAGAATATTCTGTGAGAATACCAAGTAAGATTTAGTATTCAGAACATTGCCTTACAAATTCTTTTCTAGAGCTATCAAAATTGTGGGTGGTGGGTACTTCTTGCTCCTATCTAGTCCTGCTAGCTTATTCTTGCATATTAAAAATCAACTTTCACAGCTGTTTTTCCCTTTTAGAGTTAAAGAAAAAAATACCAAAAGAAAAAAAAGATTTAACTTTTATGCCTATTTTGAAGACTTATTACATATTTTGCCTTTTATTCAAGAGGATAAAATATATTAAAAACAGAATATTGCTGTCTTTAATGTAGTTAGTTCAACTAATATAGTTCCTTGACTTCTAGTTAAAAATCAGTAATTACCTAATTTCAGATAGTTTTTGTAGTACTGCGATTTGAACTCAGGGTCTTGCTCTTTCCAGGCAGGTATTTTTACTGCCAAGCCATGCCACCAGATCTAATTTCAATGGTTTGGCTCAAGTTAAATTCTTTATAGATATTATCCCACAATGGGGCTTATGGGATTATTACTCCAAGTAATCCTGGATTCCTTTGATTGCACAACTACCTTAAGCAACAAAGTGATACTTAACTTTTTCTTTCTCTCTTCCCACTCATGCATCAAAGTGTAACTGAACTTCATAGAGACCAGAAGGGGAAAACAAAAATTGGAGCTAGGACTACTTTTTTTAACTCTCGGGGTGCCATGGTTTCTCTTTCCTCTTCTCAGTGGATTAGGGCCCCAAAATGTTGGACCTAACTCATAGTCTAAATGACCTTCTAGCTCTAGTTTCCACTTTCATTTGCAAAGTTATTTCTGTTTTCTGTTGAGTTTCCTGAGGGAATCTAATTGGGTTATTTTTGGAAAGTAGGCCATAAATCACTGGTTGATGATATTCTTATTGATTGGTTGCTTCAAGGCCAAGTTTCCTGTTCCAGTCCACTGATTTGGTACTGATATTGATGGGGGATTATGGGACAATAGAGGGTATGGATTTGGTTGGAGTATATGGTATGCATATATAGAAATATGAAAATGAAACTCCTTCATAAACCTAATATGTGCCAATAAAAATGGAAAAATGCTTTGAACAATTGGATATGAACATTGGAATTAAGAGAGAGGAAGAAACTATCTTCAAACAAATGTAGACATATATAATTCTGAAATCATGGCTTACTGACTTTTTGTCTAGAGATGCCGAGAATTCTATATTGAGATAAAATGGCCTAAGATGGCAAGTGACTTTTTAAGGTAGTTTTAGCTAGTCTTAGTATAACCACTGTTAACACTGTATTTGATTCCAGTGCCCTGCATCTTGTATATACATTTTTCTAATTTGGGGAGGGGAGGAGAGATAAGAAAATGCTGAGACAAGGATACAGGATGACCCATTGTAACAATGAGATGTACAAGACACTATGTAGAAAATGAGCTTTGCAACTTTGTGGAGCGGAGAGGGAGGAATCAGAGAGGTAAGGAGGGAAGGGATGGGGGGGGAACAAGAGAGGGGGTAACAATTCTGGATAGGAAATGTATTCATGACCTCACTCGTGTAACTGTAACCCCTCTGTACAGTATCTTTACAATAAAAAATATTTTAATAAAGAAAAAAAGAATCACAAACAGGAATTGAAGACTAGAGCTAACTCATAGCATCATTAATCTGTGACTTGATTTGAGACCATGGGCTTAAATATAATCATTTAAAAACAGAGAAAAATAGAGTCTTTGCATTCCCTTGCTTGGATCCATTAAATGTTTTCCAAGTCTTATAGACTGAATAACCATAGACTTTATCATAAAGAGACATTCATTCTTCATGGTCAATTACTACAGTGTTCTCATTGCAGAATTTGATGTCTAATCCTTTGAAAGAAACATATTTAGTCCATAGGTGATGATAATGTTTTATATAATAAATAATTGAATATTACTTTGCTCTAGGGCAAAGAGGTTTTACTTGATAAACCAATTTTAGTCAGTTATAGAGACTAGGGAGTAGTATCATACTGAGAAAGAGTTTGAGGATATGGCCCTGTTCTACTAAAAAAGTACTATGTTTGATTTGTGATATCTGCCATAGTTGGAAAGAATTGGTAATGTAAATGAACTGTACTTTCTGTTACTAGTCAGGAATAACAATAGATGTGATGGCATAGCAGTGTATGTTTTTAACTTAATTCTCTTCTATGTGTACATACTTTAGATGGTTACGATCATGTCAGTTGCATGTATTTTAAATAGGAATAGGTTGCTTAAGTATTAAATCTTTGAAATAAATTCTATTAAAGTAGGATTAAAAATAAGCTACAATGAAAATAAATTTCTAAATTTAAAATTTTATTATTTCATCTGATTTTTCTGAAAAAGTGAACCACTTCATTTATATTGAATATTAAAGGAGGAATCATATCTTCACAACACACATATACAAACACACAACACAAAATACAACAGATTTGTCCATTCACTTGAAGATCAGAGTTTTCCCCAAATCATTTAGAGTTTGACACAGCTCTAAAATAGAGCCCTTCAGCAAGACATTTCTAGTGCTAATGAATGATATATTAACCAGAATAACACATGGATATGTAAACCAATAAAATGTAGTACAAAAGCACCTGTGCTGAAAGCAAACTTGTTATCTCTTACTCCTTGTTGTCTAGTTCATCCCTAGAAACAAACATTTTAAACTATGTTGGTGTTTAGTTAATATAACTTTAAGTTATGTTCATCTACATATTTTGAACGACTAATTTTAGACAGTACCGTTTGCTCCTTTCATAAAATATGAAAATGTATCTTAATTTTATTAGTCCCATTTTCCCCCATCTTCATATATGAATTTAAAATTTTAGGTTTGCTCTTTACTCTTACATTAATTAGCTTTTGTTACATGGCAATCATATATTATGAAGAAAAAAAGTAGATGGATTATAATAGAAAAGTTTTCAGCAAATACTCATCTTTTCATTTCTCACCCATCTTTAAAAAGAATGGATTTCCCCTCCTGACTAATGATATTGGGCTTGGGCTTGTGGCTTGCTTTCAGTAGAAGAGACAATACACCAGTTTCAAGCTTAGGCCTTTTATAAACATCAAATCTTTTCACTTTCCCTTTTTGGGACTTCCTACCTTTCTTAAACAAAATGTCCCAGGCCAATGTAACATACCATCAGAACCCTAGAAGGTAAAACATGGGATAAACTTCACTCTATGTGGACTGCAGCAGGGCGACCTGAGTTGATCTATTAATTTCTAAGTAAGAGATACATGTTTATTTTTTGTGTGTAACAGATTTTGTGGCTGTTTACTGTGCAGACAAAGTTGTCAAATATGAAAAGGGGTACCTGGAAGCAGAGTATAAGGAAGACTCAAACACATTGTTTTGGCTTTAGTAATGGATGATGGTCAGCAAGAAAATCTTCTGGAGGTTGGAAAAATTGGAGAACAATTTTGCTATGTTACCATTTGTGGTAACATTGAAGACAGAAAATGTATCTAATGCAATTGTAGTTCTGGGCAAAAATGAATGAAGGCAAATGTTTAAAGCATAAGCTGATACTTTACTACTTGTACATGATCAAGTATTGCAAGAATAGTTCAATATAGTGCATGTGACTTTTGGGTCTCCCCTATTCTAGCTACTTAGTTCATCATCTTAATATATGTGTGTGATGGAATATGCCAGCTGATGGAATATGCCAGCTATCCTGTTTTTCATTAGTGTGGATAAACTATCAGCTTGCTGGTCTCAAATGGAACTAAGGAGGTATTACCTTTAGGTTATGAAAACCATTGCATAAAGTTAGTTTTTCTGGTAATATTTTACCTGTCTCTCTTCTTTACATTTTAGAGCAGGTTTGTATTCAGTATGGATGCCGGACACTTGTTATGGTTTGTCTATGGTATGTCTCTCATTGAGTCATGTGTTGAAGGGTTGGACCCCAGCTGGTGACATTATTTTGGATGTTTAAAAAACTTTAGGAGGTAGGGGAAGTAGATTATTGGTGGTGTTGTTGTTGTGTGTGTGTTTGCATGCACACACACTGGTACTGGTCTTAAACTCAGGGCCTGGATGCTGTCCATGAGCTTTTTTGCTCATGTCGAATGTTCTACCACTTGAAACACAGTTCCACTTCCAGCTTATTTGCTGGTTATTGGAGAAAAGAGTCTCACAGACTTTCCTGCCTGAGGTGGCTTCATCTCAAATCTCACCCTCCTGAGTAGTTAAGATCACAGGTGAGATCCACTGGCTACCAGCTTTGGAAGTATATGTTTGAGGTATATGTCTTGATCTTAGCACCTCTCTGTTCATCTCTCTTTGCTTCCTGTCCACCACGAAGTGAACAGCTTCTTCCTTCACATGTTCTTGCCACTGTGTTGCTTTGCCTCTGCCTGAGCCAGAATCAAAAGAGATACCTAGGGACTGAAATATCTGAAACCATGAACTAAGATAAATCTCTCCTTTCCTTAAGTTGTTTATGCCAGATGTTTTATCATGGTGATGCTTTGTCTGACTGAACCTTGCTGTAATGAATAAACCTGAAAATATCAATGACAGCAAAAATATTACTCTTGTAATAGTCCAATAAGGGTATTCTTTTCAGCAGGAAGTTTTCTTCCATGTGATGATTTAGTGAGCTCAAACTGAATTCTTTTTGTCTAAGATTCTGTCATCCATAAAATGCCCTGTGGTTCTCTGTCTCTTGCTAATGGAAGGTGGGTAGAGAGAATGGACAGAGGTAGTAAATTGTCTTGGCAAGGAAGGGATACATTACTTCTGTTTACATAGTATTGGCTAAAACTAGACATCTAGAAGCAAGAAAGTATAAGAAGTGAAGTTTTGGTTATGCAGTTCCTTTTCTCCTTCCTTCCTTCCTCCCTTCCTCCCTTCCTCCCTTCCTCCCTTCCTCCCTTTCTCTCTCTCTTTCTTTCTTTCTTTCTTTTTTAGTTGGTCATGGCACTTGAACTCTGTGCCCGGGCACAGAGCTCAGTTCAAGGTAGCATTCAACCACTTTAGCCACAGCGCCACTTCTGGTTTTCTGGTGGTTAATTGGAGACAAGAGTCTTATGGACTTTCCTGCCTGGGCTGGCTTTGAACTGTGATTCTCAGATCTCAGCCTCCTGAGTAGCTAGGATTACAGGCATGAGCCACTGGTGCCTGGCTATACTTTTCTTTTTCTTTTGATGCCAGTCCTGGGGCTTGAACTCAAGATTTGGGAGCCATCTCTGAGCTTTTGCTTAACACCAGCACTCTACCACTTGAGCTACAACTCAACTTCCTTTTTTTTGAAATTAGAGATAAGAGTCTCATGGATTTTCCTGCCTAGGCTGGCTTTGATCTACAATCTTCAGCTCTCAGACTTCTGAGTAGTTAGGATTAAAGGTGTGAGCCACTGGTAACTGGCTTCTAAGCAGTTATTTTTAGAAACATATACGATTTTATTGCTATTATTAAGTTGTAGTACCAAGGGGTTATTATTTCATAAGTCAGGTAATAATTATGTTACTTTTTGGACAATGTCACCCCTTCCTTTGCTTTCCTGCAGTTTCCTCCTTCCATCCCTGCCTACAAGTTGCACAGTTCAATTTCCACATAGTATATACTGAATAACATGACTGCGTTCGTTCTCTTCCTTTCTGCACCCTGTGTTTGCTCCCCCCCAGAAAAAGCAAGCAAGCAAGCAAGCAAACAAACCCCCAAATCAACAATAAAAATACCACCTCCACCACCAACAAAACCCATTTTTCCATATCCTGGAATTCATGTTGATATATAGTATTTTAAATGTTCTGAGGAGTTATACCTTTGTGTTCTCCCCCCTAAGAGTACCCTCCTTTAATCTGACTATAAGTGCCTAGAGTCCTGAATAAGTTGTCATATTCAGTTACAGTTATATTTTAGATCTAGCTTCACATATGAGAGAAAACATTCATCATTTGTCTCTCTGATCTTGATTTACCTCACTTAACACGATTTATTCTAGGTCTATCCATTTTTCTGCAAATGTCATATTATTATTTTTTCTAATGTGTGAGTAAAATTCCATTGTGTACATGTACCACCTGTTTTCAATCCACTCATCTATTGTAAGGCATCTGGGCTATTTCCATTACTTGGCTTTTGTGAGTAATGCCACTATGAACATGGATGTGCAAGTGTCTTTGCCATATCCTGACTTGTAATGTTCTGGGTAGATGCCCAGGAGTGGTATGTATGGGCCATTGGGCAGTTCTGTTTTTGTTTTCAGAGGAGCCTCCAAAACTTCTTCCTTAGTGGTTATACTAGTTACATTCCCACCAACAGTGCAATACAGTTCCTTTTATCCCAAATCCCCACCAGCATTTGTTGTTGTTTGAATTCTCTATGTCAGGTATAATAGTATCTAAAAGTTGTTTTAATTTGCATTTCCTTTATGGCCAGGGTTGTTGAGCATTTCCTCATATGTTTATTTTCCATTCTTACTTTATTTGAGAAGTGTCCATGTCCTTTGGAGGGGGGCTAATTTCTTGGGCCCCTTCTATATTTTGGATATTAGGCCTTTGACAGATGTATTGCTGGTAAAGATCTTTTCCTTGTCTGTTGATTGTCTTTCTTTAGTAATTATGTCCTTTGCTGTGCATAAACTTTGTCAAGTCTCCCTCCTAGTTGCTGAGCCCCTGGGCTATGCTATAAATTCTATATGTTTCTCCATCTTGCATTAGTTTCAAAGTTTCAGGTCTAATGTTAAGGTATTTGATCACTTGGAATTGATATTGGTGCACGGTGACAACTAGGGATCTAGTTTTAGTTTTCTACAGATGATGTCCAGTGTTCTCAACACTACTTATTGAAGAGGTTATCTTTTTTTCTATTGCACATTTTTGGCTCCCTTGTCAAATATCAGTTAACTGTAAGTTTATGGCTTTATTTATGGGTCTTCTAGTCTGTTCTATTGATCTCGTAGTCTGATTTTATGCCAGTACCAAACTGTTTTTGTTATTATAGTTCTGTAGTAGAGCCTGAAGTCTGGGATTGTGATACCACCAGCATTGCTTTTTTTTTTTTTTTTTGGCCTAAAATTGCTTTGGCTATTTGAGATTTTTTGTTGTGCCATTTAGATTTTTGGATTGTTTTCTTTATATTGGTGAAGAACATCACTGGAATTTTAATGGGGATTGCCTCAGATTTGTAAATTATCTTTGGAATGATATTAATTCTAATTATCTAAGAACATGGAAGGTCTTTCCATTTCCTGACATTGTCTTTGATTTTTTTCCTTCAGATTTTTATAGTTTTTACTAGAAAGGTCTTTTGTTTCCTCGGTTAAGTTTATTCCTGAATTTTTTTAGGCTATTGCAAATGGAATTCTTTTTCTGTTCCTGATTTCCCTCTTTGATTGTATATTCTGGTATATAGAAAGGCTACTGATTTTTTTGTGGGTTGATTTTATATCCTGCTACTCTGCCAAAGTTATTGATCAGCTGAGAGCTTGGGCTGGAGTCTCTTGTTTCCTTTAGATATAAAGATTATGTAGTCTAGGCAGTTACTTTTAAACGACAAGCCTATACTGTGAAAGAGGGTGGCTGAATTTTTTTTGGCAGCTGGGCATCTGCCACATCCTTGCCACACTATGTTTGGCTGATAGTCGGTATTATACTCAATGTATTTGCAGAGAATAGAGAAGGAAAAAGAAGGTAGAATATATGATTGATTTGGCCCTTCTATATTCAGATTTTAATTATTCTCTGTTTTTGGCCTTCCTTCTCCCTGTTTCCCTAATGTCTCTTAGAGACAGTTTTCCAAGTGTCTTTGAGTTAGAATCTATTTAGGGATTCAGTAGGTAGGTCAGCTTTCATTTCAATAGCAGCTTCTTCCTACTATGTTCTGTTCTGATCACATTTTCACAATATTTTCTATCTAGTTTTTGTCTGTCAGAAATTTTCCTCTGATCAACAACAATTTATTTTTCCACATTATCTATTGCTGTTTCATACTTGTTAGTGTCTTTCCTTCCCTAAGGGAAAAATACATACTGTGTACTTGTAAAAATTTCCCTTTAGAGTCTAACATAGGGAACAGCTCATGTTGAATACATAATAAATGCTGTTAACTGAATTTTTGAATTGTTTAGGGTCTCTCAAACTATGGTTTGCAGACTGATACAAGACCAATAACTGTTTTGGTACTCCTTTGCTGGAATATAAAGACAGAAACAATAAGTTTTAAGACTGTTATATCAGCTCAACAGAATAATTCTACATCTAATTAAAAACTATGGTTCTTAAGGATAGGTGTGTTGGCTCATGCCTATAACTCCAGCTATTAGGGAGGCAGAGAGATAGTTGTTTGAGGCTAGACAGGGCAGATCTTAGTATGATTTTTCTCTCAGAGTTGAGGGACCATTTTTCTGACAAGGTCTATTTTGATATTTATAACATCATTTGTGGGCCATATACAATTATGGATATAGGTAGATGGATTGAGGGCAACTGATGACAGTCATATTTGTCTACCCTATCATGTACCAAATTATTTTATGGGTCTTATTCAACATGACAGTAGTAGGAAATAAAGAAGTTTCCTGCTCCTACACCTATCTCAAAGAACAAGCTGGATGTGGTGGCTAAAACCTGTATTTCTAGCTGCATGGTAGTAAGGTCAAAGTTGAAGCAGGCCCCAAGCAAAAGTATAATACCATATCTGATATTTAATTGAAGTAAAAAGGGCTGGCCTATGGTTCAAGTGTTAGTGTGCTTGCATGAGGTTCTGACGACCCAAACAAATAAACAAATAACAAAAACAATTGTATTTCCTATTTTGGCTTTTTAAAGTTAGATTCCATCTTAACAAATACTTGGGTATGGTTGTGGTCACCTGTCTTCTCAGCTATGTGGGAAGTTTAACTAGTAAGATTGCAATAAAAGCCAGCCAGGGTAAAAAAACAAGGCCCTATTCAAAAACAATTAAAACAAAAAAGACTAGGAAATGGCTCAAATAGTAGAGCCACATGTCTAACAAGTGCAAGGCCCCAAGTTCAACTCTCTAGTATCATCAAATAAGTAATTGATAAAAATAATTTCAAAATAAAAACTTGTTTTTATCTTGCTTTCTTACTTTTGTCAAGATTAGGAATCTGCCTCTTCTCCTACTCACTACTGAATTTTAGTCATGAATTCAGAGACCTGGCATAAAATAATTAATATAACCACTGTTCCTAGAGAATTAGCACTTTTTTGCTTGTAGCATCATATAAGAATTGGCCAGGCACGGGTGGCTCATACCTGTAATCCTAGCTACTCAGGAGCCTACGATCTGAGGATTGGAGTTCAAAGTCAGCTGGGGCAGGAAAGTCTGTGAGACTCTTATCGCCAATAAACTACTCAGAAAAAAGATGAAAGTAGTGCTGTAGTTTGCTCACTAGGCTTGAACAACAACAAAAAAAGCTCAAGGACAATGCCCCAGCCCCAGGACTGGAAAAAAAAAATTGAACAAGTTACTATATATATTATATACATACAAGTTACCATTTTAGCCATTTTAAATGTACATTTCAATAATACAAGTATATTCATATTAGTCAGGGTGCATTGTACTCACAGACCGACATGTTGAATTGAAACCATTTTATAAAACTACTTACAGAAATAAGAAACTAAAATTAAAAGTATATTCACAATGTTATATGATCATCACCACCATCCACCTATTGAATGTTTCATAGTCCCAAACTAAAACTCCATGCCAAACAATAATTCTTCCCTCTCCTTCCTCACAAAGTAATTATCTAAACTTACTTACTTCTGGATTTTCTAACTTGCCTGCCTGGTTTGCTACCAGTATAAGTGAATATTTATTGAATTCTCCTTTTATATATGGAACTTGCCCAGACACTGCCTAGGGTTGAATTACATTTATTAAAAAAAGCTGCACAATTTTCCATAATACTAGCTAGTTTCCTGGGTGACAGATTCTTATTGCATCATATTTTTAAATCTTTCATCCAAATTCTAATTAAATGTGCAAAAGTACACAAGCTGTATTTTTATTTTAGAGGTTATCAGGAAAATAATGCAAGTCCAATATCTAAAATAGATACTGAGCTGAAATACTTTAATTGCATGTGAGATTTTTGAGTACTTAATTGAACATATTAAATATGATTAAATATGGAAGAAGATGATAGCTTGCTTATTTTTAAAAGCCTGGAAACATTTTTATAGCTATTTATACATTTTTTGAGCTATCCTAATTTTATTTCTTTCATCCTAACATCTTTTTCTTTGTCATGTTCATTTGTGCCTGTTTCTTTCCTTGACCTCTAAGTTCATCTATTTCCTATGGTTTTCTTGTTAGACTTTTACTTAGAAATCTCACCTTTTTCAGTTTCAATTATCTCTCTGTAGGCTATTAACCTTCTAAGTTCTGAATTTAAAACTGTGACCTGAATTTTTTTTGTGTGTGGTCTACTGAAAAATACAAAATGTGTTCATTATGGGGTTCTTTTTTCCTTTGACTTTAAATCTTCAATGTATGAATGTATGTATGTATGTATGTATGTATGTATGTATGTATGTATGTATGTATGTATGTATGTATGTATGTATGTATGTATATGTTTCATCTATTGGTGTTGGGGACTGAAACCAGAACCTGTCTTGGAAAAAAAAAGGAAACAAAGCAAAATTGAATACTTACATTGTCTATTCTCTGTCTCTCTCTGTCTCTCTTTCTCTCCTCTCTCTCTCTTTCTTTGCATTGCTACTTTCCTATGGTCAGTTTTAGTCGTTTTATTCAGAATGTTCTCTTATTTTCTATATAGCTTACCTTGTTTTCTCCAAGGAGCTTTATCTTATTATCACAGAATGTTGTATTTCATTTTCAAGCACCAGTTACTCTATTTAAATCTGTAAAATTCTGAATGCTTATACCACTCCTAATCTTGTCTTTATGTGTTATATTTTTAATGTCTTCCCACCATGAACAATGAGATTTATGGTAGAGACTATAATTTAAAATACTTTTCTTCCATGGATATTAGGATCCAAGCTCTGCTTCTGAGAGGCAAAGTATGGATAAATAGTCTCCCCCACCCTCATTTTTAATGATGGAAATAAAAACATCTAAAACCGAAGCTTACGGAAGAACCACTTGTTCTTACCGGTCTTGCATCTCTTCTCAAACTTGACGTGGGCCTCCCGTCTTGCCTTGCATTTAAGAGTTGGGTCTCTGAAGACATCTTTGTTGATCACAGTTTTGTCCAAGTGCATATCCCCAGAGTACCTTGTGGGCATAAGGTGATTGTAGTTATAAACTTTCACAAAGGACCTGATCTTTGACCTCTTGGCGATCTTCTTCTTCTTGCCCATGTTAGCTGTCACTTTTCAAGGATAGCGATCAATTCCTGCCACCTAAGCATGGTTTTAGGGTAATCTGAGGTGCCATCATCAATGTTCTTCACAATGATGGCTTTACGTCCGGAGTCGCATCTGGCCAGGACCAGCACCTCTTTCCCGGGTTTCATGAACATGCCCATTTCGACAGCACCCAGCTGATAAATAGCCTTTCCAAACATTAGAAAGCTGGAGAAAGTTGGGTTGGTCAGGAACATTTTGACACTGAGTCTGCCTTTTCACTTTAGTTATAGCATTATTGATTCATTTGACTTTGGCTTGAGAACCAGCAGAAACTCAGATGTTGGTAATGCACTTCCATTAGAGGCATAGCTTCCTAATGTTTGTTCTTTCTGTAATGGTGCTGTAAACTTTGCATATACACAAGTAGTGACACCCTAACTGAGCTTGTAAATACAGCCCTCTCTGATGGCACTGCATGACTTTGGAGGTCAACTGGAAAAGTGTCCAGGCATACCATATCTTTTCTCCATGCTGTGTCTCCTGCTCTGAGGGCAACCACACTGCTAGTAAGATGTTGGATTCTTGGCTAAGTCAGGAACTGAATGTGAATGTGTGTGTGTGTGTGTTAGATAACATTTATTTAAGGCTTACTGTGAGCCAAACTCACTTCTAGTTTCAATGCATATTAAGTTTTTGAATATTCATTATCTTTATGAATTAGCCATATTCATGAAAGAAAATTGAGAAAAGGAGAAGTCAAATAACTTTCTTTGATAGAACCACCTGTATGAATGAGGAGCTTTTTATCTAGAGTTTATATCTATCTCTCTATGTCTCTCTCTATCTCTCTATCTTTTTGTTGGTTGTGGGGCTTGAACTCTGGACCTAGGCACTGTCCCTCATCTCTTCTGTTCAAGGTTAGTGCTCTACCACTTGAGCCACTGCGCCACTTCTGGTTTTCTGAGTGATTTATTGGAGATAAAAGTCTCATGGACTTTCTTGCCTGTTCTAGCGTTGAACTGTGATCCTTAGATCTCAGTCTCCTAAGTAGCTAGGATTATAGGCATGAGCCACTGGCGCCCGCTTAGGATTTATATTTTTAAATGCTGTACTCTAATAACATACATGAAATGCTGCCATCCCTTTTAAATTATTCTCCCTCTAGAGAGGCCTGTGGAGAGCGCCTCCCAGAGCAGAGCAGGGCAGGCCTGTGGAAAGTACAGAGGCCTGGAGAGGAGGAGGAAGGGAAGAAAGGAAAAGCCTTCCCCTTTGGAGATTTGGAGATTTGGAGATTTGAGGTTTGGTGGTTTTCAGACCAACTAATAAAGGTTGGGGGCGGGGGGTCAGGACTGCCTATTGGAGGCTTGGAGATTTGGTGGTTGAGGCTATTCTTGGTTCTGGGTAGTTAGCCCAGGACAAGATCGTATCAAGACCCCTTTCTGGTGTCAATAGTGTAAATAAACTTCTTTTGTCCACCTTTCACTGTCTGTGCCTTGATGGATTGTCTCACTCTCCGTAGTTCATAAGTGTTCCATATCTTTGCTATGGTGAATAATGCTATGATAAGCATAGTTGTGCTGGTAGCTTTAGTATGGTCTTATTTGTGATCATTTGGGTATATGCCCAGAAGTGGGATTGCTGGGTCATAGGGTCGCTCTAGGTGGAGTCTTTTGAGGAACCACCATACAGCTTTCCAGAGTGGCTGAACAAGTTATACACTCCCACCAACTGTGTAGTAGGGTTCCCTTTTGGCCACATCCCCTCCAGCATCTGTTGTTGTTGGGTTTCTTTTTTCTTTTGTCAGCTGTGGAGCTTCAGTTCTGGGCCTGGGTGCTGTCCCTGAGATCTTCAGCTCAAGGCTAGCGCTCTACCACTTGAGCTACAGTGCCACTTCCGGTTTTCTGGTGGTGAATTGGAGATGAGTTGGACTTCTTTTTTTTTTTTTAAGCAAATCTTATCAGAAAAAGAAGAGAACACACCCAAATAAACAAACTCAGAGATAGGAAACATCACCACAGAAAAAAACCAAGATTCAGAACATTATAAGGGAATACTTCTCAAACCTTTATGCTAATAAGTTTGGGAATATGGAAGAAATGGATGATTTCCTAGCAAATATCGACATGCTGAAACTAAATCAAGATGAGTTAAACCAATTTAACAGACCCATATCAAGCATCAAAATAGAAACAGCAATAAGAGACCTCCCACCCAAGAAAAGCCCAGGACCGGATGGATTTACAGTGGAATTCTACAAGGCTGTCAAAGCAGAACTTACACCAATACTCCTCCAACTCCAAAGAGAAAGTTCACTACCGAACTCATTCTATGAAGCCATCATAACCCTCATCCCAAAACCAGGCAGGGACTCATCAGAGAAAAGAACTATAGACCCATTTCTTTGATGAACATTGATACAAAACTTCTCAACAAAATTTTGGCCAATCGACTTCAACAAGTCATCCAAAAAATCATACACCACGATCAAACAGGATTCATTTCAGGGATGCAAAGTTGGTTCAATATATGCAAATCAATATAATTCACCACATCAACAAGAGTAAGGATAAGAACCATATGGTTATCTCACTAGATGCAGAAAAAGCATTTGACAAGATCCAACACCCCTTTATGATGAAGGCTATGGAAAAATTAGGAATCTATGAAACATTCCTCAATACTGTATATGCCAAACCTACAGCCAGCATCATACTTAATGGTGAAAAACTAAAGCCATTTCTCCTAAACTGAGGAACGAGACAAGGATGTCTACTCTCTCCACTTCTCTTCAATCTAGTATTAGAATGCCTAGCTACAGCAATAAGACAAGATGTAAACATAAAGGGGATCTAAATAGAAAAAGATGAAGTAAAACTCTGCCTCCTTGCAGGTGCCATTATCTTGTATTTAAAGAATCCCATGGACTCCACTCCCAAATTGAGCTGATTTGAAACTTTGGCAAAGTAGCAGGGTATAAAATTAACCCTCAAAAATAAATGGCTTTTCTGTATGCCAACAATGAGAAGAGTGTGGCTGAAATCAGGAAAGCAACTTCATTTGTAATAGCCCCATAAAAAATAAAATACCTAGGAATTAACTAAAGCAGTGAAGGACCTCTATGATGAAAACTTTAAAAACCTGAAAAAGGAAATCAAAGCAGAACTTAGAAAGTGGCAAAACCTCCCATGCACCTGGATTGGAAGGGTCAACATCATGAAAATGGCAATACTTCCCAAGGCTATCTACACATTCAATGCAATACCTATCAATATATCAACTTCATTCTTCAAGGAAATAGAAGAGGCAATCCAAAATGGAACAATAAAAGACCTTGAATAGCAAAAACGATCCTCAACAGAAAGAACAGTGCTGGAGGAATATCAATACCAAATTTCAAACTCTATTACAAAGCCATAGTAATCAAAACAGCTTGGTACCGCCACAAGAACAGACCTCAGGACCAAGGGAATAGAATTGAAAACCCAGAAATGAACCCACAGACCTATAGCCACCTAATCTTCAATAAGGGAGCTAAAAAAATAGAATGGAAGAAAGACAGCCTCTTCAGTAAATGGTGCTGGCAAAATTGGTTAATCACCTGTAGAAAACTAAAGCTAGATCCTTATATATCACCCTGTACCAGAATCAACTCCAAATGGATCAAAGACCTCGAAATCAAAGCAGATACCCTGAAAAGATTACAGGAAGGAATAGGAGAAACTATAGGGCTCCTTGGCACAGGCTGAAATTTTCTTAATAAAGACCCAGAAACACAATATATCAAAGAAAGGTTGGACAAATGGGATTGCATGAAACTGCAGAGCTTCTTCATGGCAAAAGACATAGCTAGCAAGATCAATAGAAAACCCACAGATTGGGAGAAGATCTTCACTGGCCATACAACAGATAAGGGTCTCATATCTAAAATATACTTAGAACTCAAAAAAATTAAATCCCCCAAAGACAAATCCTCAAAGAAACAACTGCTCCATTGATAAGTGGGCTAACCATTTAAAGAGAGGAATGGGAAGGTGGCTCAGTGGGGGAGTGCTTGCCTTGCATGCATGAGGTCCTGGGTTTGATTTCTCAGCAGCACATAAGCAGAAAAAGCCAGAAGTGGCACTGTAGCTCAAGTAGTAAAGTGCTGGCCTTTGAGCTGAAGAGATGAGGGACAGTGCCCAGAGTTCAGGCCCCATGACCAGAAAAAAAAAAAAAAAAAAGATTTAAAGAGGGACTTCTCTGAAGAGGAAATAAGAATGGCCAATAAACAGACACATGAAGAAATGCTCAACTTCTCTGGCTATAAAAGAAATGTAAATCAAAACAACATTGAGATTCCACCTCACTTCAGTTAGATGGCTATAATAACAGATGCTGGAGGGGATGTGGCTAAAAGGGAATGTTACTGCACTGTTGGTGGGAGTGTAAACTTATTCAACCACTCTGCAAAACAGTATGGAGGTTCCTCAAAGGACTCCACATAGAGCTCCCTATGACCCAGCAATCTCACTTCTGGGCCATACTAAAGCTACTAGCACAACTGTTTATTGAAGCATTATTTACCATAGCTAAGATATGTAACCAACCCCAATGCCTCTCAGTAGATGAATGGATCAAGAAAATGTGGTATACAATGAAATTCTATGCTTCCATCAGAAAGAATGACACCACCCCATTTGTAAGGAAATGGAAGGACTTGGAAAAAATCATATTAAGTGAAGTAAGCCAGACCCAAAGAAACATAGGTCTCATGGTTTCCCTTATTTGCAATAATTAGTATATGTCTAGGATAATCTTAACAGATGAGCAGTATAGCTCAAAAGCTATGTACATATGACCATATAAGATGATGTTAAGTGAAATGAACTTCAAGACATGGACACAAGAGGTTCTTTGTTTTTTTTTTTAATTTTTATTTTATTGTAAAGATGCTGTATAGGGGGTTACAGTTACATGAACAAAGTAATGAGTACATTTCTTGTCGAACATTGTTATCCCCTCCTTTGTTTTTGTTTTTGTTGCTTTTATTTTACTACATGATTTCTTTTTTGTGTTGTTTTCCCCTATGTTTTATCTCCTGTTGTCACTGTATTTGATTTTTGGTACCCTGTGTATTGTACATATGTTTATCTGAATTAGGGAAGGGAAGGGTAACAAAAAAATGATGAGAGGCCAGGTGCTGCTGGCTCACGCCTGTAATCCTAGCTACTCAGGAGGCTGACATCTGAGGATCATGGTTCAAAGCCAGCCCAGGCAGGAAAGTCTGTGAGACTCTTATCTCCAATAAACCACTAGAAAACCGGAAGTGGTGCTGTGGCCCAAGCGGTAGAGCGCTAGCCTTGAGCTGAAGAGCTGAGGGACAGAAGCCCCATGACCGACCCCCCCCCCAAATGGTGAGACAAAGGACAAAGGGAGAACCAATGTAACAGTGATACTCATAAGACAATATGTTGGAAATGATCTGTACAACCTGGGGGAGGGGAGGCCTGGGGGAGGGAAAGTGGGAGAAAAATGAAGGAGGGGATAACAAGTTCAACAAGAAATGTCCATTTCTGACTAGCTTATTTATCTAACTGTACCCCTCTGCACATCACCTTGACAATATCATTAAAATAAAAAATTTTTGCATTAAAAAAAGAAGATTGAGGGCTGGGAAGGTGGCTCAGTGGTAGAGTGCTTGCCTTGCATGCCTGAGGCCCTGAGTTCGATTCCTCAGCACCACATAAGCAAAAAGAAAAAAGCCAGAAGTGGCGCTGTGGCTCAAGTGGTAGAGCGCTAGCCTTGAGCTGAAGAGCTGAGGGACAGCGCCCAGGCCCAGAGTTCAGGCCCCACGAATGGACCCCAAAAAAAAAAAAAAAAAAAAGAAGATTGAGGGAAGGGGTAGGTGTGGGAGAGATGTGGGGGGAATGATGAAAGAGGTGATCTTGATCCAGGTACACTTACTTAATAAACTACTTGGTTGAAGGTCAACTCCTTTGTACAACTACTTAAAGATAATAAAAATATAATTAAAAAAGATAAAAACTCAGGGATAATGCCTAGACCTGAGTTTAAGACCTAGGACTAAAGCGCGCGCACACACACACACACACACACACACACACACACACACACACACACACACACACACACACACACACACACACACACACACACACACACACACACACACACACACACACACACACACACACACACACACACACACACACACACAGAGAATGTAAATGCAGATGTTGGAGCCAGGCTGCCTGGGTTCAAATTCAAGTTGCCACCTCCTAGCTATGTGACTTGGGCAGGTTCCTTAATCTCTCTGTGCCTCGCTTTCAGCTACAAAATGATTATTATGAAAATTATGTGATTGAACTTATAGAGTTTTAGATAATTTAAAAGAGATGCTATACAAATGATTGCAAGTAGTGTTCTTCTCATTATTCTATAATCATTAATTGAGTATTCCCTTCTCTCAATTAATTCTAAAAGTTAAAAGCTAATACAGATCAGTTAGCTATTAACTTTATTATAATTATACAATGCAGAATCAGCAAGGATAAATTAAGAATATTCTTTGTCTATGATCTAAAGCTATGACCTTAACATAAAGTTTCTAGGATTAAATTGGTTTGTTATTTTTTTTCTACCCCATATTTTTTCAAAATTATATAAAACGAATTTGATTATAATTGGATGGTGATAGCCACTCCTTAGGTATTGAAGTTGCATTTTTTTTCTTCTTACAATATAGTAAAATACTGCATCGGATTTTATTAACCAACTTCTCTGTTACACTTGGTTATAAAGAACACATTTTATTTTTGGAGACAGTCTTTTCACAATCCATGAAAGAAATAATTGGATCTTTCAACATTAAATTTTTTGCACTATGAAAGATACTGTTAAAAGAATGAAAAAATGTGGCTGATTTAATAAGACATTTGCAAATCAAATATCTGATAAAGTTTCTATATTTAAAATATATAAGGAATTTTTAAACCACAACAATAAGAACAAAAAGCCCACTAAAAATGGACAAAAGATATGAAAAAAAGTCAAAGATCTACAGATAATCATATGAAGAAATACTCAACACTGTCATTAAGGAATGAAAGCTATCACAAGGAGATTTACTGCATACCTGTTGGGGTGGTTAGATGGCAAACTCAAGAATTCCAGGTGCTGATGAGCTCATACTTGCAGGGGAAAGTGCACAATGGTAGAGCCATTATGGAAGACAATTTCACAGACTCTTGTGAAACTAAACATAGACTTAACATATGACCCAGCAATGTATGTGTTTCCCAAGTTGATGTGAAGATATACACCTACATATATGGTTTTTTTTCACCATCTGCCAGCTTTACTCACCGTCATTAAAAAACTAGAAACCATCAATAAATCTTTCAATGAGTGCATGCATTACTTGTGATATATCTGTACAATGAATGGATTATTATTTTATGATAGGCAGGAACAACCATTAATTACCAGTACAACATGGCTGTGTCTTAAGTGCATTTTGTTCAATTAAAGAAGTCAAACTGAGGCAGCTGCAAACTCAATGAATTCATTAAATGACATTCTAGAAAGGGCAAAACTTTGGGAACAGAAAGCTTGTCAGTGATTGCCATGAGTTTTAGAAAGGGGAAACATCTATCTATCTATCTATCTATCTATCTATCTATCTATCTATCTATCTATCTATCTATCTATCAGACTTTTATGCCCGGGCTGGTTCTGAACCATGATCCTCAGATCTCAGCCTCCTGAGTAGCTGGGATTATAGGCCTGAGTCACCAGAGCCTTCAAGGGGAAACATTTAAATGGAGAACCATAGAACAATTTTTAGAATGATGGAACTAAATTGTAGCAGTAGATTTTGATTGTTTATTATTTATTTATTGCAATCATCTGGATTTCTATATTCCTCTTTTTCTTATTTCTCTATTAGGTCACAACCCTCTAAAATGTGTATGGCGATTCTATGAGGATGTCCTCAGGAAATTTGCAGAAAATAGATTTGTTTCTGATTAACCTTAGCTTATAATTGGCCTATGCTATAGCTTAACAGTATTCTTATTTTCACACTCAAGCTCTTCCACTCAAATTTCTTTTTTTTTTTTTTTTGTTGGTCGTGGGGCTTGAACTCTGGGCCTGGGCCGCTGTCCTTCAGCTCTTCAGCTCAAGGCGAGCGCTGTACCACTTGAGCTACAGCACTACTTCCGGTTTTCTGGTGGTTTATTGGAGATAGGAGTCTCACGGTCTCTCCTGCCCGGGCTGGCTTTGAACCACGATCCTCAGATCTCAGCCTCCTGAGTAGCTAGGATTACAGGCGTGAGCCACCAGCGCCCGGCTTCCACTCAAATTTCTACCTAAGCACATTAGTTTTGTTTTCCAGCCTGCCTGCCCTTTTGTTAACAGCTCTATTATTTATTCATCCTTGGGAATAGATTACACAAGATGCTGCTAAAATAATCCAAATTCTGACACTTGTACCTAGTAGACCTTCAAACATATTTAACTAAACAAAGGAAATATCTTGGTTTGTTCCTTTTGGATAGTGTGGGGGAACTTTTTGTTTATTTTTTTGTGTAGTGGAATGTGAGTCTCTTTGTGTATATTTGGATTTCTCTGGGAACAATTTTGAGATAAAGAAACTATTGCCTATGTCAAAAGAACATGAAGATTTCTATTTCCTACCCAAGATTTTACATAAAATTTCCACTTAAAAAGAGCCTGTTATTGGGCTGGGAAGGTGGCTCAGTGGTAGAGCGCTTGCCTTGCATGCTCCAGGCCCTGGGTTCGATTCCTCAGTCCCACATAAGCAAAAAGAAAAAAGCTGGAAGTGGCGCTGTGGCTCAAGTGGTAGAGCGCTAGCCTTGAGCTGAAGAGCTGAGGGACAGCGCCCAGGCCCAGAGTTCAGGCCCCACGACCAGACCCCCCCCCCCAATAAAAAGAGCCTGTTATGCTAAAATAACAAAAATATAATTTAAATTTTAAAGTAAGCTATATTATAGCAAATTGAGGAGTAGAGCTTTTCCTGTTCCCTCTGATTTTGGGCTGAAGTCCCAGAGCTGAGAAAAGCATAGTAGGACCTGGAGATTCGAAAGAGGGATGTTACTCTGTCTATGTAGAACCTGTTATGGCTTCTATTCTTGCCAGGGAACCAGTTCTAGGCAATTCCTTGCATATGTTGGCTCTGCATAATGTTGTATGTGCCAACTCTTCTGTAGTTAGTTAGGATGAGTGGGATGGTACTCCTCTAATTCAGCTGCACTCAGGCCAAGTACCTAGAAGAATTTACCTTGAAGATGCTGTCCACTTAGGAAATGACCATTTTCAGATGAGTAAGGCTCTTTAAAATTTGTTTTATTTTTATATAGAAGTTTCAGTAAGACAGGCAGCTGTTCATATCAGCAAAAGTTGGAAAACAGATAAATAGCACTCATGTCAGTGTTGAAACAATAAAATAGAGATTCATCAGCTTAACCATTAGAACTATCTGCATCCAACTTACAAATATTTTCTCATTTAACAAGGTTCTATTTAACTTTCATTATTATTATGCTTGTTATCAGGTTATAGGCAAGCCTTACGCTACTAAACATAGTGTTTGTGGTTTGTAATTTTATAGGCAATGCTTTTTTTCTGCTTCCATTCTCCATATATATCCACTCAAAAACCTTATCTGAGTAGCTACAATTGTCACACCAGTCATTCCACTATAGATCTTGTCTACTTGAACTGTTATTATGGATAGTGTCTTATGTTTCCCTGATGATATTAAATATAGGGATTAGATTTTATATCTTTCAGAAAAGAAAGACTTGGTAAGACAGTGTTTTCAGAGTAATAATTTTTTCTTAAATATTGTCAATTCTGTTCCAACAAATACCAATGCCAAATAAAAACTTCACTTCTAAACAGAAAATGTAATAGATTTAATATGAGATTAGGTGGTTGACTTTTGATAGGGTTGTAATAGGAGATTAATGTGTTAGTGTTAATGTGTGGTTACATAGAAATACAATTGTGTGTGTGTGTGTGTGTGTGTGTGTGTGTGTGTGTGTGTGTGTGTGTGTGTGTGTGAGAGAGAGAGAGAGAGTCCAATGAACTCCCTTCTCATAGCTTAGTACACTCCTTCCCCTTTCCACAGCTTAGTATGCTCCCTTTCTAGGCAACACTAGGTCTATGTAGTAAAGGCAGTATATAATCAGCCTCCAATCCCCCCTTTGCCTTAAGATAGCACTCCTTTGGGGCAGCTACCACCATATAAGGCAGCAAGAGACCCTTAGAGTGACTTTCAGGTCTGAGCAGCTGCAGAGCCACTTATCCACTACTTGGGCAGCAGCCATAAATCCTCCTAGCCCCTTCTAGCCCCTCCTAGCCTCAGTAGGTTATATAGGTCACCTCAGACAATAACCGGCACTCCTCATTTCTCTCTTGCCAGTCCTCTTGCTGGCAATAAACCTTTTCTTTGTTCTCTGTACCTGGATGTCTGCATGGTTCTTTGGCAAAGTCCAAATAATCTAACACAGAGAGAAAGAGACACAGACAGACAGACAGATGTTTTTCAAGCCTGCTTTTTCTAGGTTTTTGCCTTCTACATGAAACAAAGGGAGCAATCCAGCTTTTGTAAGTAATTGCAGACCTCTCTGAGTTCTGTAGGTTTTCTAAAGGGAAACTGCAATGAAATTCTCATACTCACTGCCACCTTTGCCTGTTAAGAACACAGTGGAGGAAGTGGCAATGTGGATCAAGCGGTAGAGTGCTCTCCTTGAGCTGAAGAGCTCAAGGACAGCGCCCAAGCCCAGAGTTCAAGCCCCACGACCGACAAAAAAAAAAAAAAAAAAAAAAAAAAAGAACACGGTGGAGATGACTCTCTCTTCCCTCAGGTTTGGAGGAGTAAGAAACACAGAATGTACAAGGAACTCTAGCCTTCTGGTAGTTCCAAGTAAGAGCTTCTTTCTTGGTGGTGTTTAAAGCTAGACATCACTCAGCAGTCTCTGACAATTCTACTATGTTTAGATGGTAGTTCTTTGTCTTTCCTTTGTTCCTCCCTCCCTCCCTTTTTTCCCTCCCTCCCTCCTTTCCTCCCTCATTTCCTTCCTTCCTTCCTTCCTTCCTTCCTTCCTTCCTTCCTTCCTTCCTTCCTTCCTTCCTTCCTTCCTTCCTTCCTTCCTTTCCTCCCTCCTCCCCTCCTTCCTCCTTCCTTTCCTCCCTCCTCCCCTCCTTCCTCCTTCTCTCTCTCCCTCCCTCCTTCCCCCCTCTCTTTTTTTTCTGAATATTGTTTTATTATCTTTAAGTAGTTGTACAAAGGAGTTGTCATTCACCAAAGCAGTTTATGGACACAGTACATCTTGATCATTGTCACTTCTTTCAACATTGATTCTTCTCTTAGGGGTATTTCCTAGCAATTACAGCCCTTGAATAAAAGCTCTTAGTTATCTTTTATCTTCAGTGCTGAGCACAGGCCTAACAGATAAGAATTAATTCAATGAAAAAGAATGAGCTGGGAAGCTGGACAGCTGAGAGCAATAGCTGTCCTCCCAAACCTTGCATCTTCCCTCCCTCTTCCACTCCCTTTTTCCCTCCCACCCTCCCTTCTTTCTTTCCTTCTCCTGATCCTCACCTTCTCCCTCCTTTCCCTCCTCCTTTTATTTTGTTCCCTCCCTCCCTTCCTTCCTTCCTTCCTTCCTTCCTTCCTTCCTTCCTTCCTTCCTTCCTTCCTTCCTTCCTTCCTTCCTTCTTTCTTTCTGTCTCTCTTTTTGTTAGCACTAGAATTTCTTAACACAAGGCCCTTGTGCTTGTTTGGCGTGTTCATTTGACTGACACTGTACCACTTGAGTCATGCTTCCAGCCCTGCCTTTTTTCTGGTTTATTTTGAAAATGGAATCTCATGAACTTTTCTGATGTGGCTGAATTTCAATCTCCTGAGTAGCAAGGATTATAGGTATGAACCACTAGCTCTCAGTTATAGTTTTCTTATGTGGCATCTATATGTTCATGTATAAGTTTATTACTATGCACATTTATACTTCTGGTTAAAAGTATAAAAAAACCTCTTGATGTTTCTAAATTTAACAAGAGTGTAGTTACCTTATATTCTCTTATTACATCATGATGTTTTTTTTTGGGCACTTTTTCCAAATATATAATCGTATTTTCAGAAATTTGTTTTGAATTATTTATATAAATTACTGTCTTTTGCCTAATTTTATTACATTCTACCAAGCATGCTTTGTGTATCTGCACCTTATTTGGTGCCAAGGGTTCAACAAGGAGTGGAAAGACAAACTCTGCCCTGTGGCACTTGCATCTGCCAATAGTGATGGTAGCAGTCTCTTATTTGATTCCTGACTTGTTCTGAAATGGTTTAGTGTTTCATTCTTCAGTAAGGCATATGCTGTAAGCCTTGGTAAACAGTTAACCAAACTTCTGATATTCTTGTAAGCTATATTTCTTAAAGTTTTTATTAGGAATTGCTGAATTTTATTTGTAAGGTTTTCAGCAGCTAATGCTATGATTATTTGGATTTTCTCCTTTGCCTTTTTTCTCCCTTTTAGAAATAGATCTTTGATGCTAAATCTTCTCTAATCAAATATGCCTAATGTAGTATAAATTCAAGATATCTTATGTGATGTGTTACTCATTTAGTACTAAGTCAAGATGTCATATTACTGATTAGCATATTACATCTGTAATATGCTAAGCATATATGGTATCATGTAAGATAAATCCTAAACACAAAATGTTCCAACAAAAGTTTTAGAGTTTAGTATTTCAGATTAAGGATGATGATCTGAAATTTATATAGATTTAGTGAAGTCTATATAAATATTCCAAAATCTAAGAAATCTGAAATACTTCTGTTTTCAAAAAGTTTAGATGAGGAATATTCAACTGCTAGTTACTATTTTTTTTTTTTTGGTCGGTTGTGGGGCCTGAACTCTGGGCTTGGGCGCTGTCCCTCAACTCTTTAGTGGTAGAGGACTAGCGCTCTACCACTTGAGCCACAGCTCCACGTCCATTTGTTTCTGCTTATGTGGTGCTGAGGAATTGAACTCAGGGCCTCATGCATGCAAGGTAAGCACTCTACCACTGAGCCACCTTCCAAGCCCCAGTTACTATTTTTAATTACCAAATATGGTAGATTTTATTTTCTAAAAGTGAACAAAGTATCTATTCCCCATCCCACTTTGTTTCCTTATAACAGACCTTGAATGTTTTGTTGAACACAATAGCCTACCTAACTTTCACATTCCAAATAAATAGTTAGATTCATGCATCTCTATAAGCTAGATAGCTGTGAAGATGGCATCTGGAAGTCTTAAAAATGGTGCAAGTGTGACTATGCAGAAATAGCTTCTGCTCTGGGATCCTTTGCTATCTGAATCCTGAGCCCAAGAAGCCAGCCCTTGGAGAGACCTTTTGTAGCTGTTTGAGCTGACAGTCCCATCTGAATGCCCTTGGACAGCCAGCATCAACCACCAGATATGTGAGTGAATGGACCTTCTTATGGGGTGTAGCTCCCAACTGAGTCACTAGTGTATATCAGGTCTTCTGAGACATTGTGAAGCAGAGATGAACCACCCCTCCTCCCATGCCCTTTCTGAATTCCTGATTCACAGAATCTGTCAGCATAGTGAAATAAATGGTAGTTGCTTTATGACACTAAATGTGGGCTGGTTTTCATATGCAAATAAGAAATTAGAGCAACAAGAAAAGTCCAATTTATATGCAAATTACTAAATTTTCCCTTGTTTTAAATTCAATACACATTAATTGTTGTTATGCTAGCATCTCTAACAATTCCCGAAACTTCATGTGTCTAAGAGTATCTGGTGTCAGATGAGCAAAATTCTAGTGGTAAAGCAATCATAATAGAGGTGTTATATTTGGAAAATTTAAATAATCCCTCCAAACAAGAAATAAATTTCCCTTAAAAAGGCCAGGAATGCTACTGACAGTACTAGGTTATTCTGTGGATAAAAGTGATTATAAAACTTTATACTATGTTAATGTAAACTGAATAGTAATTAATAAATAGCTTCAAGAATAATTTGATATTTTTAGTTCCCAAACATTATCAATTATAGTTAAAAAAGTGTTAATATTAAGAGTGTGTTAACAAACATGACACATATCTGATCAGCACTAAAGATTGGTCACTAATAAGGGACAGATTGTATACTCCTTTATCTTCATATGTATTTTCCTATCTCCTTTTAAGACTTCCAGGTACCATTTTCATATCTGTCTAGCTTATAGAGATGCATGAATCTCACTTACCTACAAGAGAACTGTGATATTGGGCTTGAACTTGGGAAGTCTGTTTTAATTAACAAAATACTACATGTATGTACGCATATTATATATGTATATATAGTTATTATTTATTTTTTCTTATAAAATAAGCTAAATTAAATGTACTTTTCTGCCTTTTACTTTCTTTCTGTTTTTGGTTGGTTGTGGGGCTTGAACTCAGGGTCTGGGTGCTCTCCCTGAGCTTTTTTGCTCAAGGCTAGCACTCTACCACTTCGAGCCACAGTGTCACTTCCAGTTTTCTGGTGGTTAATTGGAGATCAGAGTCTCATGGACTGGGCTGCCTGGGCTGGCTTCGAACCGCGATCCTCAGATATCAGCTTCCTGAATAGCTAGGATTATAGGCATGAGCCACCAGTGCCCAGCTTTTCTCACTTTTCTTTTTTCAGTTACATTTCATGTAAAGCATGATTTAATTCTGATTCATTGTTTTTGAGCCTTTATAATATTCCATAGTGTGGATATACTATAATTTATTTGGCTGCTCACTAGTTTATTTTCTTGTTTTTTTCCTGTGATACCTCTTTGTATCTGTGTCTTCAATTGCTGAAGTTTTATTTCAGTTTCATAGATTTCTAGATAGAGAGTATTGGGTGGGATGTAGTTGTAATACGATGATGATGATGATGATGATGATTGTAGCAGTATTGGAGATTGAATTTAATATTCCACTTGTAAGGCAGAGGCTCTACTATTTTAGCCATACCTCTAGCCACTAGTTTAATTGGTTATTTTCCAGGTACCATCTCATTATATATCCACACTAGCTGTGTTGTCATCCTCCTATTTGTATTGATGAGGATGAGAAGAAACAGTGCCATTGTTCCTAGCCATTGTACTTCCCTTGGAGCTAAGATGATAAGCATGAACCACTGCATCCAGCCACTGATTGAGATGGATTTTTTTTTTTTTGGGTCCAGTCATGGGTCCTGAACTCTGGGCGCTGTCCCTCAGCTCTTCAGCTCAAGGCTAGCGCTCTACCACTTGAGCCATAGCGCCACTTCTGGCTTTTTTCTTTTTCCTTATGTGGTGCTGAGGAATCGAACCCAGGACCTCATGCATGCAAAGCAAGCGCTCTACCACCGAGCCACCTTCCCAGCCCCTGGATTTTTTTTCTTGTACATTTTATTTATTTTTATTTTTATTGGAGTCTCCTGGATTTTTATGTCAATGCTGGCCTTGAATGAAGATCTCCTGATTTCTACCTCCCATGTGGCTAGGATTATAGTCTTGAGCTACTGAACCTGGTAATTTTTTTGTAATATGATAAATACCTTGGTCATATGATAAATGCTTTCCAAATATTTGTAATGCTTTATATTTTTTACTAACAATGCACGAGTGCTTTCTTTTGCTCACTTCCCACCAATTTAGGTTTTATAGATTTTGAAATTTTTATCAATCTGATATATGTTAAGGGATTTCTCAATATTCTACATTTCAATATTACTCAGTTTGAGGATTTTTCACCTTTTCTTTTTTGCATTTGCTTTCATACAAATTTCATGTATTATATTCTTTGCTTAATTTTCTAATATGTGTATATTTCTTATGAAAGGTAATATAATATCAAGAGTAACATTTTGTCATTTATATTCCAAATGTTTTTCCTTTGCATTTAACATTTGTATATGACTTTAATTTATGGTATAGTGTGCCAATTTACTAGCTGAGTCAATAAATTTTATTTCCATAGTTACTAATATTGAATAACTTTGTATTGCTGAGTATGGTCTATTTGGTCACGATAGTATTCATTTGATAAATTGTGAGGTTCTATTTGATTAACTCTATTTAAGATAGTTGTTCTTTTTTTTGGTTGCTTATTTTTCTTTGTATATGGTTGCAAAACATTTCCGGCCCTTCATAAGGGTCTACAACATTGTCTCTTCCCTGTATTAGGAGGCAGGATCTATTTCCCTTCCTTTGAATTTGAATTGGACTTTGACTAAGCTGAGGAGTTAAAGCTGAAGGAATGACTTTGTGATATTTCCAAAAGTTGCTGGATATTGTGAGGAAGCTCTGGCCACAGAGATTACTGCAGCCCCTGCTAATATCTCTAACAGTCAGAATAAATCAAACATGAGAATGTGCCTGCAGACATTCCAGCCATAGCCTTAGAGCTACCTGAGCTCATTCTGAATGGAATATAATGGAATTATCCTCTTCAAGTTGGGCAATTGATTACTGTCATCATCATCATCATCATCATCATCATCATCATCATCATCATCATTCTGAGAAGGTTTTTACTATGTAGCCTTGAATTTATGATCTTCATATTTTTGCCTCCTGAGTACTAGGTTTATAAGCATGTATCCTCATACCCAGGTCAATCTTTTCTTCTCCCATTTCCACTCTTCCTCCCTTTGTTCCTTCTTTTCCTTCTTTCCTCTGCCTCAACCCCTTTCCTTTTCATTGTTGTGCTGGTGTAGAACACCAGCATGCTACCAAGCATTCTACCACGGAGATTCTTGATGGTTTTATGCTACTAAATTCTGGCAGAATCTGTCACAGACACTAAAATGGATTTTGTTATCTAAAAGTGAAGTGTTGTGTAACAGAAACATGAAAATGTGTCAGTGACTGATGGACAGGACTAGAGAGTGGGCAAGAGGTGAGAGGACTATGGGTGAGCAAATGAGAGCCTGCCAGACTACTGGTCCTTAAGAGGCATTTGCTCGGGCATACTGCAAAGTGAGAAAAAGACTTTGTGAGCTTGGGGAAAGCAGATACTAACTATATAAGGGCAGGAGAATTAGAAACATTTCTACCTATGGTATTATGGAAAGTAGAAAATGGTTATCATGGATTGCATGATAAAGATATTTTCAGGAAGAAAAGTTGATGGTGTTGTCTGCCTACTTTTTACTACTTACAGTCAAATTTGATAGAAGAGAAATAAGCTAAAAAAGGAGTTTTTAAAATATAAGGAACCAGAACGTGTTAGGTTTGAAAAATAAAACTTTATCTTTTCCTATTTCTCCAGATGGCAGACAATCTAAAATTAAGGAAAGGCTTATGGTAGGAGATCAAATCTAGGATCTTATCAGGCAAACATGGCTTACTGGAAAGCCAAGAGAGTGATTGTAAAGCTCTCAGTGATTGTTAAGATCTCAGAAACTTTAACATCATACTACACCCTGACAATAATCTCTAAGTATCACAAGGAGCTGCCCTGTTTTGCAGTTCGTCTTCACTAAACAAAAGATCCTCTAAGAATTTTTTTTTTATCCTGCTGACCACAGACAGTTGTAGACCGTGGATGGCCTGGAAAAGTATGAATACCCCACAAGACCTCTAAGAAATTTTTTAAAAAAAATATTAACCTCTGTATCCTTACAGGAGGGTCGAAGGGCTTATCTTGAAGAGATTTCTTAAGTTGGCCTGTGTCTAGTGGAGTGGATGATAATTTGATTCCCAAAAAGTCACAGTGTTGTTTTATATATAGATGCATATATAACATATATATATATATACACATACATGTATGTATTTATGCACATATGTATGTATATACATATACATATATTGCTTAGTTTCACAAAATTGAGTCTGAAGTACAGAGACTTCCCAAGCTATCTCCACTCTTCCACATTATCAACATTGCTCACCAGAGAGATATGTTTTTCTTTTTAAGCAATGAAAAAAATCTACATTGACACTTCATTATCACTCCAAGCCCATTGTTTATATTAGAGTTCACTTGGTGGGTTTTGACAAAAGTAAAATAACATTAAAGTATAATGCAGAATAGGTTCACAGCCCTGGAAATCTTCTGCATCATATTCATTCTTCTCTTCTCCCCAATCCTCTGGAAACAAAAATCTTTTCACTGTCTCCATAGTTTTACATTTTCAGAATAACTGGAACAATACAGTGAATAAGCATTTCTTTCTTTTTCTCTCTCTCCTTTCCCCCTTCCCTCCTTCTCCCTCCCTCTCTTCCTTCATTCCTTGCTTCCTTGCTTCCTTGCTTCCTTCCTTCCTTCCTTTCTTCCTTCGCAGCTCTACTGATGCTTAATTGGAGATAAGAGTCTTCCATAAGAAAGGAAAGTCCATCTTTCCTGCCAGGGCTGGCTTTGAACTGTAATCCTCAGATCTTAGCCTCCTGAATTGCTGGAATAACAGGTGTGAATTATTGATGCCTGGCCAATGTATAGTTTGTTTGTTTTCAGATTGGCTTTCACTTAGTAAAATAGATTTAAATATTCTCCATGTCTTTTCATGGCTTGATATTTCAGTTTTTTAAAATTGAATACTACTCTATTCTGAATTGCTGGAATAACAGGTGTGAATTATTGATGCCTGGCCAATGTATAGTTTGTTTGTTTTCAGATTGGCTTTCACTTAGTAAAATAGATTTAAATATTCTCCATGTCTTTTCATGGCTTGATATTTCAGTTTTTTAAAATTGAATACTACTCTATTGTCTGGACATCATTTCTCTCTCCAAATTTGTCAATTATGAATAAAATTGCTGGAAATTTCTGAGAGTTTTTGTGTAGACATAACAAATCATTTGGGTAAATATCAAGGAGTAAAATTTCTGGGTTGGAAATTGCTTGTTTTGTAAGAAACTGCCAAACTGCCTTCCAAAGTGACTAACCTATTTTGCATTTCCACAGCATTGAATGAAAGTTCCTTGTCCCACATCTTTCCCAGTGTGGAATATGTTAGTGTTTTGGATTTTCACTGTTCTAATTAGGTGTGTAGAGGTATTTCATTGCTGTTTTGATTTGCAATTCCCTAATGACATGTGATGTGAAAACATCTTTTCATATGCTTATTTGCCATCTGTTTTTCCTTTAGTGAGGTGCCTGTTCAGATCCTTTGCCTACTTATTAATAGGGTATGTGTTAATTTTCTTATTGTTCAGTTTTAAGAATGCTTTGTATATTTTAAAAGATGTGTCTTTTGCCTGTATTTTTTAAATCTATGGCTTTTCTTTCTATTCTCTTTATCCAGCCAGTTTTTTTTTTTTTTAAAGAAATACATCATTTTGGATTGAGAGAAAGAGAGATAGTACAAAATGATGAAGCCTTTGAGTCCCTTCAATTCTACAGTGTAAGCATGTAAGAACATGGCTACTTTTTAGGAAAAAAGAATAATAATTCAGAAGATACAATCAACAGTTTAGAGTGGGGACCCATGAACCACAGTGAATTATTACCCTACAGTACAATCAAACCTTAAATCTGGGAACTAGCACCATGTGTCCAGGAGGATCTCAGAACTGTTAGTGGACAAATGATTTCTGTGTTTATCTTTATTGAATATTAATGTTTCTAACAATTATCCCATATTTTTTGTTTCTGGGGGACAGATAATTTGTCTTTTATAGTTTACAGTTTTCAGATAACAAGGAAATATAATTTAAGAGATATACTTGAGAAAATATAACTAAATAGTTAAACCATTTGTGGACCTTAACCCTTAGCCTGATATTAGAGGTCTTGAGGGTGGGAATTAGTGTATCAGAGTGAATGAATGGTAGTTATGGGGGTGACATAAGATATGTGGTATTTTCCAATACTGGCTTCAGTAATATTTCTGGCTTACCTGCTTTCTAACCTTTGTTTCCTAGAACTTGGGTTGGACTTAGTCTAAAGAATGTGGAGGAAGCAGCATTGCATGACTTTCAGAGCTAGGTCAGAAAAGACCGCAGCTTCTGCCTGTCCTAGGATTCTTACCCTGGGAATCCAGCCACCATGATCTGAGAAACTATGTTTTGGTTTTCTAGCACCAGCTAGTGTCTCATAGTTACCAGATTAGAGATTCTGGAGATTGTTGGCCTCATTAGAAAAAGAATTCTAGGATGGGACACAGGAGATTTATTGAGAACAGGAATCTAGGAACTAGCATCAAAATGGTAAGTATACTCCCAGGCACTGAGAGAGGGCATGCTTGAGTGTAAATAATTGGCCCTGAGTCTTTAGGGTTTGGGTTTTTATTGAGGTTGGACCTGTGCATCATGAAGTTCTGCCACACATTGAGTGGGGAGGTTTTGATCCTAGATGGTCAAATTTAGACATCATCATATAGAGGTAGGAGGAGAGTGTGCTGAACCAGGTGTGCTCATCACTGGATGGTCCAAAGGTTTCTCAGCAGTCAATATGCCATCTCTTCATTCTTTGTGTGCTAGGGACCAACAACAGTCACGAGTTCTAGGTCATGAGTTGTTCTGGCAACATTAACAGTTAAGGATATTGTTTTAACTGTGTCTGTAGGCTTGAACATGTATTTCCTAACTCCCTGTCTAACCTATAATATTGTCACCACCAGACAGGTTAGTGAGTGAGCTTTCATTTGATTTTAGTTCCAGTCTTTGAGCCATCCAAGCAGATGTTGAGGGGAGTAGAGCTGAGCTATCTTTTAGAGACCTGTCAAAATAGTGGAGTCATGAGCAGAATGTAGTTATAGGCTATTAAGTATTGAGATAATTTTTTTATGTAGCCCCAGTAAGTGAAATAATTAGTTTTGTGGTTTTAGGTTTGTTTTTAAATTAAGTTATAGAAGTACTGGCTTCATGAAGCAATTGGGAAACATTTCACTTTTATTTGGTATTGGATAAGTTAAATAGCATTGTAATTATTTGTCTTTGTGGGTACTAGTGGGAAGGAAGAAAATGAATGAAGAAGGTGAAGGAGAGTTAATATGGTCTAAGTTCTATATGTATATGTGTGAATATGCAACAGTGATGCTTGTTGAGACTAGCTTGGTTGGGGATGAATGATTAGAGTTGGATAGTCTGATCAAGGTACATTAGACACATATATGGGAAATGTCAAGCACCCTTTAAAACTAATTGATGATAGTAAACATATGGGAAATTAAAAAGTTATGAAGAAATAGATGTAGTGGCATATGTCTATAATCCCAGCATTCAGGAGGTTGAAGCAGGACCATCCCAACTTTGAGGTCAGTCTGTGGTGCATATCAAACTTTGTTTCAACAAAACAAAATGAAGCAAAACAAAACAAAATATTAGGTAAAACTGAGATTTGAAAGTGTTTTAGTCCATTATTGCATGTATCTTAATTATTATTTTGACAATATTATTTAAAATAACGATCACCCTTTCAACCTCTTTACTCATTAGTTATTTTGAATTTTGTTGTTGGTTTAGTTTTTATTTGTATTTTCTAGGAACTTACATTTTTCTTTATTCCTGGTCGTCTTAGTTTTTGTTTTTGTTTTCTTATTCTCAAATTAGACACTAACAAGTTTATCCTGTTTATCTTAAAAGAAAATTACCTTTAAAAAAAGTTTCATTTTATTGTAAAGATGCTGTACAGAGAGGTTAAAGTTACATGAGTAAGGTAATGGGTACATTTCTTGTCAAACATTCTTACCCACTCCTTTGTAGTTCTCCTACTATCCCTTCCTCCCCCCACCCCCAAGTTGTAAAGTTCATTTCTGACATAATGTCTTGTGAGTATCATTGTTGCAATGGGTCATCCTTTGTCCTCTGTTCAGCATTTTGTTACTCCTCTTCCCTTCCCCAAATCAGATAAATGTATATACAAAGCAGAGGGTACCAGAATCAAAGACAGTGATTGCCAGGGAAAAACAAATGGAAAAAGAAGAATGAAATAAAATAAGAAGAAAGAACTAGATTCAGTGCATTGGTGACAACAAGGTCAACAAACAAAAAAGAAACCTGTTGTTTCCATGTCTTGGATAAGACTTGGAAAGAAATCATATTAAGTGAAGTAAGCCAGACTCAAAGAAACATAGACTCTATGGTTTCCCTTATTTGTAATAATTAGTATATGCCTAGGATAGTCCTGGCAGAGAATCATAACTCAATAGCTATGTACATTTGCTCAAAGAAAATGATGCTAATTGAAATGAACATCTTTTAGAATTATTTCTTATTTCTACTGCTGCTTACCTCATACCATCAATTCCACCTATTTCTTTAGGTTAATTTTATGCTTTGGAAAAACAAACAAAAAAAAGCTTAAATATAATGTTCCTGCAGTTTGTTTTTATTCGTAGTGAAAGTATTTAGGAACACACAATTTTATTTATGTGTGACTATTTGTTGTGTTTTGCAAATTTTATATAAAACATTACTATGCCATTAATTTCTATTGAGTTTGTGGTAAAGAATACTTTGATAAAGAATTAAGATGTAAGTCGGGTGCCTGTGGCTCACGCCTGTAATTCTAGCTACTCAGGAGGCTGAGATCTGAGGATCGAGGTTCAAAGCCAGCCGGGGGAAGGAAAGTCTGTAAAACTCTTATCTCCAATAAACCACTAGAAAACCACAAGTGGCACTGTAGCTCAAGTGGTAGAGCGCTAGCCTTGAGCTGAAGAGCTGAGGGACAGTGCTCAGGCCCAGAGTTCAAGGCCCACAACCGACCAAAAAAAAAAAAAAAAAAAAAAGAAGACGTTTCAAGTCATTTAACAATTATTTATTTATGTAATAACTGAACTATTATCAATGACTATGGTCTGTGAAATATTTACTTTAAACTATTTGTTCTGGTTTATTTTGTAAATGTTTCCATGGGACTACCAGCAAATACCATTTTTCTCATTGGGGGAAAGTAAGGTTCCAGACACAGGTTGAAAACAGTTAATAAAATGAAACTTCGTCTTGAGAATCTGTCTTGAGACTTGTTGAATTAATGTGTTGGAAAATCATGAAGAATGAATTAGCCAGGCAGCAATGGCTCATGCCTGTAATTCTAGCTAGTCAGGAGGCTGAGATCTGAAGCTCTCAGTTTGAAGCTAGTGCAGGCAGAAAATGCTGAGAGGACTCTCTCCAGTTAATTAACAAAATGCTGGAGTGGAGGTGGGTTCAAATGGTAGGGTGCCAGCCTTAAGCAAAAAAGTGTGATTATGAGGACCAAGTACCTGCACACATACACAAAGAAGAAATAACTAAAAACCTGGAACAAATATATGTGAAAAAATAATATATACCATTTCTGTGAAGATGTATCTTATATATCCTTAAAATAATGGCATAAAGCAAAGAAGAAGAAAACAAAGTTGAGGAAGTGGGATCCAATACAAAAGACATAAAAGGATTTGCTGTCAAAGGAAAGCAGGACTGCAAATAAGCCAGGGTACACATGGAATTCTGTTGGAGGCTCAAGGAAAGTCTTGCTCAATAAACTGAAACTGATGGAATACCTTCTGGGTTTGAGAGTATTGAAAAATAGAGTTACACAGGTTTTAAAGAATAATGTTAAGTACATAGAAAATGAGAAACTCAACTCTAGGGAAAATATTAATAATAAAGTTCAGCTATCAATACTGTTTACATAGTCAATATAAAAATGGATATTGATGTAAATAATGTATATTGATTTATTATAACCTTATAAAATGATATTGAAGGGATAAGGGAACCTATGTGCATATGTGCTATGTGTGGTATGTATGTATGTGTTTGTGTGTGATAAGATATGAATAAGAACTAAAGTCTCATTTTCTAAAATAATACATAAACATGCCCCAATTTAAAGAAAAAATATAAAATGTCATTTAAAGATTAAGGCAAGTACCAATAACCACTAAAAGAAAAGTTGAAAGCAATTCACGGAGTAAGAATTTGAAATATGTGGGAGATGTTTTTCAAAATAAGCCTTGTGAAAGTTTTGAATGATGTGCATGTATAATTTAGCTTTAAAAAAGGAGCAAATGTCTATATTAAAAAGAAAAGGAAATCATGAAAGGACCAGTGACTTGACAGACCAAGAGATAATAGTATTAGAAATGTTAGAAGGTTAAAAAGAGATAGAAAATGATACAAACTCTTATTTGAAAAAAAATAAAAATCTGTAGCTTGAAGGGTGCTCCACATCACTCTAGTTCAGATTTCAGGTAGGACTGATGTGAGTAAAAGGGAAACAGTCAGATAAGTTGATGTTAAGCGAAATGAACCCCAAGATAAGGACTCAAATGTTTTTTCTTTCTTGCTATTGTTCCTAACATGTTTATAAGATATTTCTTTGTTGCTTTGCATGTCCCTCCCCCACAGTCTAACCCCTGCTTTCACTGTATTTGATGTTGGTATAATTTGTGGAGGGGAAGGGAAAAAACAAATTGTTTAAATAGGGATACAGGTGGACCCATTGCAACAATGAGATGTACAAGAGGGTTATGTCGAAAAATGAACTTTACAACTTTGGTGGTGGTGATGGGAAGGGACGGTAATGGGAAACAAAGGAGGAGGCAACAATGCTTGATAAGAAATGTACTCATTATCTTGCCCATGTAATTGTAACCTTTCTGTAAGGTATTTTCACAATAAAACAAACAAACAAACAAAAAGCCAGGCACCACTGGCTCATGCCTATAATCCTAGCTACTCAGGAGGCTGAGATCTGAGGATCGCAGTTCAAAGCCAGCCCAGGCAGGAAAGTCCGTAAAACTCTTATCTCCAATAAACCACTCAGAATACCAGAAGTGGCACTCTTGCCTTGAGCTGAAGAGCTGAAGGACAGTACCCAAGCCCAGAGTTCAAGACCCACGACCAACAAGCAAAACAAAACCAAAAAAAAAAACAAACAAAAAAAGAAAAACAGTCCCTGGGCCTGTTTCTATGCCAATACCATGCTATTTTCATGATTATAATTCTGTAGTTGAGTTTGAAGTCTGCAATTGTTATGTCTCCAGAACTACTTTTTCTGCCCAGGATTACTTTTGTGACTTGGGCCTTTTGTGTCTCCATATGAATTTTTTGTTGGTTTTCTCAGTCTCAGTGAAGAATGATATTAGGATTTGATGAATATTCCTTTCAATTTGTAGATTGTTTTGAACAGTTTGCCATTTTCACAATATTAATTCTTCAGGAGCATGGAAGGTCATTTTACTTTGATTTTTTTAAAAAAGATTTTATAGTTTTTCTTGTAAATGTCCTTCATTTTCTTGGTTAGGTTGATACCTAGGTATTTCATTTTTTTTTCTCTCCAGACTGTTACAAATGGAGTTAATTTCCTGCTTTCAGTCTTGGTCTTTTCATTGTTGGCATATGGTGAAGCTACTAATTTTTGTGGATTTTATGTATGTATGTATGTATGTATTTATTTATTTTTTTATTTTTTTGGTTGTGGGACTTGAATTCATAGCCTGGGCAATGTCCTGAGCTCTTTTGCTCAAGGCTAACACTCTGCCACTTTGAACCTCAGTGCCATTTCTGGTGTTTGAGTGGTTAATTGGAGATAAGAGTCTCACAGGGACTTTTCTGCTCAGACTAGCTTCCAACCATAATCCTCGGATCTCAGCCTCCTGAGTAGCTAGGATTATAGGCGTGAGCCAGTGGTGCCTGGCTTGTGGACTGATTTATATCCTGTTACTTTGCCAAAGTTAAAAAAATATCATTTCTAGGAGGTTGGGGTTAGAGTCTCTAGGGTCCTTTAAATAAAAGATCCTGTTATCTGCAAATAGGGATAATTTAACTTCTTCCTTTCCTATTTGGATCCCCTTTACTCCTATTGCACTGGGTAGAAATTCCTGTAGTATATTGCAAGGGAGTAAAGAAAATGGACATCATGCCTTGTTCCTGATTTTAGAGGAACTGGCTTTAGTTTTTTATCATTAAGTATGATGCTGGATGCAGGTTTGTCATAAACAGCCTTTATTATGTTGAGGAATGTTCGTTCTATCTACTCCTATTTTCTCCAGAGCTTTTTATCATAAAAGCCCTGTCAAAGGATTTTTCTGCATCTATTGAGATGATCGTGTGATTTTTGTCTTTGCTTCTGTTAGAAATCTGACTCCTTTGCTTCTGGGCTTTGTGTGTGGTGAGACAGAGCATTATGTAGGGAAGCCTGTGATAGAGCAAAGTGGTTTACTTCATGGCAGACAGGAAGCAGAGAAAACCAAAGATGAGGAAGCCAGGGATAAGATGTGGCCTTCAGAGCCATGTCCCCACAGTGCCCCAGTGATCCAACATGCTTCCATTTTTTTAATAGTCCATTCCAGTTATGAATTCAGTGGACTAATCCATTGATAAAGTTATAGCCGTCATGGCCCAATCACCTTTCAAAAGCCTATCAACTGACAACTAAGACTTTAATAAATGAACCTTTGGGGCACATTTTTAGAATCAAAATGTAACACTTGCAAACAACAAGGTATGTGACTCCTGTGGACTATATAATAGTCTACCTGGTATGTTAATGAAAATCTGCCTGTGATAATGTCAATGATTAGAAAATTACGTCTGTGGATCCTATAACTAGGCTTAGCTGACAGTATCTAAGGGACAAAGACATTTACAGATATGTGAGAACGAAAGAATATAGACAACTTGAAAAAAATATGCTACTGAACAAAGGGAGTTGAAAGTGACCGTAGGATATGGGGAGATGAAAAAGAGGAAATAGGTCGACCCATTGTAACAATGAGATATACGAGATACTATGTTGAAAATGAACTTTACAACTTCGAGGAGGGAGGGAGGGAGGAGCTGGGGAGGTAGTAGGGGAAAAACAAAGGAAGAGGTAATAATGCTGGATAGGAAATGTACTCATTACTCATGTAACTGTAACCACTCTGTATAGTATTTTTACAATAAAAATATATACAAGAAAAGAAAAAAAGAAAAAAGAGGAAATAGTTGCAAGCGATGAGTTTGGCAGTAAACATAATTTTCAATCTTGATGGCTAATGACTGACCATTGGCAAATGCTTACTGTTAATTTAAAAGAAGTATTCTTTCATTTTCTTTCTCCAGCTTTCAATTTGAAAGATTGTTATCAAGATTCAACAGGTTTTCCCTTGAAGTATTTCTGTTTTAATTCAAGAATATTACTTCAGTAATGGCCTGTTCCTGGGCAAGAAAAGTAGTAGGTAGGCTTGCATTGATTTTATATGCTGGAAAGCAAGAATGTGTTTAAGATGAAAGGGGAAATATCAAAAGGGCAATGAACACATGAATGCAGGAGATGGGGAGGATGTTTTTAAGAAACACATCTAGAAAAAGCTTGAGAAAAGCAGAATTGTCAGAGGGAAAATTACAAGTGTGGTCTTTGATATGGGGAACCAGGCTGAGGATGACTCTCCAGCATAGTGGGGCTTGGTTCTTACATATCTCATGGACCAGTCATTTGAGGTGGGCTTCCCTGGGAGCAGGGATTTAACCTTGAATGATGAATCTCCTTTCAATGGAAGGAAAGTTCTAGGACAGTACAAATTTTGAGCTGCCATGTACAACATGGCACTAGAGAGAACTAGTGCCTAGTTTTGCCACTAGAGAAAATTACCTTATTTCTGAGGTAAGTCCTGGACAGCAGTCCCTACCCTTCGTGTACTTGTTTTATGTAATACATTCATCCTATTTGCAAACAGTTCCTTAAGGATTTCATCCTATTTGGAAAAAGTTCCTTAAGGATTCCAGCTGATCTCTGTTAGTTTTCAACTGACATAATAAACTACCCAGTGTTGTGTAACTTAGAAAGAAAAGAGGTTCATCTTGGTTCATGATTCTGAAGATTCAAGGTCAAGGACACTGAGATAGCATACAACATCACAAGGCAAGAGACAAAGAGTTCATGTGTATCTGTTTCCTCTTAAAAAGTCACCAGGATTTAGCCATAGGGACCCCTCCCTAACAACTGTATCTAATTCCAATCATTTTCTAAAGACTCCTACCTCTAAACATTATAATCAGATTGTTTCCATCCTCTTAATACATTATAATGGGGATTTAATTTCAACATTGGAATCACTGGAGTGGGTGGGGACTTAAACCATATAAAAGAAAGACTTATTCCAGTCTCTGTCACTATCATTAGTCTTGGCATACAGCACCAGGATTTTCTTTGTCTACCAAGGTATAGATACATTGTTGTTAAAATTTAAATGTTAACTTTATTTTATTTTATTTAATTAATCATTTTCTTTTTACCAGTCCTGGGGCTTGCACTCTGGGCCTGGGTGCTGTCCCTGAGCATCTTTTTCTCAAGGCTAGTACTTTAGTACTTGAGCCACAGTGACACTTTCAGCTTTTTCTGTGATTAATTGGAGATGAGTTTCACAGACTTTCCTGCCAGGGTTGGCTTCAAACTGAAATCCTCAGATCTCAGGCTCCTGAGAGGTGTGGGCCACTGGCACTGCACTTTACATTATCTTTGCTTATCAGGAATCTGTTGATCTGAGACAGTGTTTGGTGGGCTGTGGATAAAGTAAAACAGTAAGCCTTCAGGTAGTGGTGCTTGCAAAGGCACTGAAGGCTGGCAATGCAAAACCATACTGTAATGTGTATTGATTATCAAAGTAAATCCTTGTCCCTTCCAAAGTGGAAAGGTCCAATATAATCCATTTGCCACTAACTGGTTGACATTGTTGAAGAAATATAATCTATTGGAGGGTCAGTTTTGGTTTGTGTTACTGGCAGTTGGATAATGTACAGTAACAGTAGGCAGTTCAGCCTTGGAGAGAGGCTACAGGGACCAATGCATATCCTCTGTCCTTGTCACCATGGCTCCTGTGTCCATTATGCTGTCATTGTGGTGAACCCCTGGATGATGTCAATTAGCTAGTGTTCTGTATTCCTCATTATAAGCTGTCTTTTTCATTGAAGATGTTCTTTGGTGGGTGTTAACATGAGACAAGGATCCTTTTATCTATTTGTTTGTTTGCCTTGGAGCCAAACTGGGACTGTATTCCTACTACCCACTGGTAGCTCATGTAGCTAAGACTACAGGCACATGCCACCACATCTTATTTCGATGGTATTACTAACTTTTAGTCTCTAAATATGATCCTCTATTTTTTTCCGTGTGTGTGTGTGTGTGTGTGTGTGTGTGCGCGCGCGCATGCGTGCAGGCGTGTATGTTTGTTTGTGTGTATGTATGTTTGTGTGTATGTATTTTGAGACAAGAGTTTTTACTATGTAGTGATATGTAGGTCTTAAATGAATTTTTTTTTTTGTGAGGTCATTCTTAGGGCTTGAACTCAGGCCCTGTGTTTTGTTACTGAGTTTATTTTTGCTCAAGGCTAGAGCTCTATCACTTGAGCCATAGCTCTACTTTTGGCTTTCTTTATGTGTGTGTGTATAGTCAATTGAAGATAAGAGTCTCATGGACTTTCTTGCTCCAGCTGACTTTAAACCTCAGTCCTCACATTTCAATCTCCTGAATAGCTAAGATTATAGGTATGAGGCACCTGTGCCCAGCTGAATGCGTTGTTCTTTTTAATTTTATCTTTAAGTAGTTGTACCAGAGAGTTGTCTTTTAACAAAGTAGTTATGAACACAATATATCTTGATCAATATCACCTCTTTCAAGATGTGTCATTTTTATGCCTCAGGGTCTGCAATACTGAAATTACAGGTAGATGCCACCACACCTGGCTAGAGATTCACTTTAATTGAGACAAAGTTTAGGAAAAAGTTTTTTTTTTTTTGTTGGTTGTGGGGCTTGAACTCTGGGCCTGGGCACTGTCCCTGTGCTCTTTAGCTCAAAGCAGGCACTCTACCACTTGAGCCACAGTGCCACTTTCCAGTTTTCTGGTAGTTAATTGGAGCTAAGACTCTCATGGACTTTCCTGCCTGGCTGGCTTTGAACTGAAATTCTCAGATTTCAGTTTCCTGAGTAGCTAGGATTATAGGTGTGAGCCATCAGCGCCTGGCTAAAAAAAGGTTTCTATAAATTGGAGAAATAAATTTTATGTTAAACTACCAGACTATTAGAAATGTTGTTATGAAACTCAAGAAAGGGATCAGACCTAAAGACAAACACATAGACATGTCTTAAAGCTTATCTATTTCTTAACTCAGAAGTGTAGGGAAAGTTTATTTTTGCTGCTCTAACACACCCATTACAATTTTCAGCCTGTGGTTGTTGGGGAATTGAGAGAATAGAAATAAGAAGGAAGAAATAAGTAATGGCTACAAGCATATTAGAAAATTTCATGAAAAGTAGGCTTTGTGGAAGATTTAAAGATTTCTTTTCAATAATAAACAGAGTAACTTCTCTGTGTCTCAGCTAGCTTCTTTCACTACGATGGTGCCATGATTTGTGTGCAAGGCACACAAATGATTTTATGGCTTGAGAAAGTCTGGATTCTTAGATTTGCATATTGTCCCAAGACTCCTCTGGTTGCCATAGTGATGTCTTTTGTGGGTTGCTGCTTTCCCTGCCAGTATTTGGATTGATAGACATTCTCCTGCAGTTTAGTCAGAGCCTAGTGATGATTCGTGGCTTACAAAGCATCTGGTGTTAGGCACCCCTTTGCAACCTGGCTATGAGTAGAGTCAGCTCAGGCTGATGCCTTACTTTGAACTTTGGTACTCACCTCAGAACAGAAATCTTAGTGGGCACGCTACCTAGAATAGATATTATAGGGCTGACATATGCCAGCCTTGGGAAAGCAACCATAGAGCCTTCTAATGACAAGGATCAGTTCTTAAGTTTACCAGTAGCTGTTTGCTGACTTTACTTTTGATTTCTTTAGATCTGTTATGATTCACCTGTCCTTTGCTCACATGTATACACACTACAATGTTGGTTTAGTTGTCAGTCCTGTTTGCTGCTGAATCACAAGCTCTAAGAATACCTGTCTCATGGTTGACCATTCATAGATATTTGTTAAATAAGTGAAGGCAAGAAGGATAAAAATAATAGAATTCCCAAAGGAAGAACATGCCAAGTGAGAGCAAGAACAAGATGAGGACTAAACTGTTTTATAGATCTACCTTCTATTTAAGAAGTACAAGTGGTTTCAGGGAAGGAAACTGAAAATAGTTCGGTGAAGAGTTAGGAATTTAGATATGGAAACAGTGTGATGGGTACAGGAGTAACCACTGTTGCTCAAAACTTCAAACAGTTTGGCAACATGGACGTTTTGGTAATTTTGGGAAAAGTACTACCAAGATATAGACTTGGAAAAGTTCAGATTTCAAGAAATTGTGCTGTGAAAGAGGACAACATTGTGGCAGCAGTTAAAATAATTTATGAAGGTTGGCAGTAAAGTAAAGAAGAAATGAGGATATTACTGGATCACTAGAAATGACTCAGCAAAGAAGAGATTTAGGGGGGCCTCTTGATAGAGGGAATGGTGGAGAGGGAAGGAGAAAGATTAAATAATATGGTTTGTTAATTAAGGTCACAGAACTTAATTGGGAAGGGATTAGACCAACTTTAGGAAGGAGAGTAAATGGAAAATAGAAAGCCGGAGACAAATGGCAAGAATGTGGAAGGATTCACATCCCACTTTGCTCAGTTAGAAGGCATGTGTTCAGAGACCTGTGACAATTACATTGTCAAAGCATGTCACAAGGTTTGGTGTCCTATCACCCACATATTTTCCAGTCTTTGACCCTTTGACCCAAGGTGTTTTGCTATGCTCTCTAAAAGTGCCTTCCTCCCCAGAGCAATGTGATGATGAGAGAACATACCAGTCCTTGTTTCAGTTCAGATAGGAGACTATGTTGAGGGGCAAAGTATCTTCTCTCCATGGGAAAATCAGTTCCAGTTCTTAGTGCCTACTTGTCTTTCAGAATCAACATGGGGATTTCAGTTGAGAACAAAGACAATTCTGTGATGTTAAGTTATGTAAATGAGATAGATAAGTCAAATGATGAAAGTTTCAGCTTCCTTTGTACCTAAGTAATATTGATACATTGTTAAATAAATACAATTTACTTATACTGTGTTTTGTATGAAAAGTTGGTTCTTTTTAGGATCCCTCCCTCAATATTTTTGATGATTTTATGATGATTTATAAATTATGTACTCATGGGAAAATCATTTTTGTTCTTTAGTCTGATTTCATAAAGGTGAATTTTAAAAGATATAATGCTTTGATTAAAAGTTATCACATATCCAGGGAAAGATCTAATGTACACATCTGGAAGCAAAATGTTTATTTTAAAACGATTTTTATTTTATTTTTGTCGTGGAATGTGAACTTAAAGTCTTGTGCTTGTTAGGCAAGCATAAAATTTTATTAATAAAAATTTGTTTGAATTTTTGTATGAAATTTTGTCTAATCTAACTTATGCTCTCTGATTCATTGTTGTTATTATTTTGTCACTTATGGTATCCTTTCTTGTTTGCTATAATATGCAGGCTCTGTTCTAGATACTGGGACTATAAATGGATAAAAAAAGATACAGTTCCTGAATTTTAAGGAGCTTACAGTCTAGGCGTGGGAGGCAGGCATTGTAATAAAGTAAGTGTGACAGTATGTTACCTGTGATAAAGAATTACAGGATGGAGCAGGGCCCAAAGGAGCATAAGGGTTAGTAACTCTACCCAAGAAGGATGGCAACCTGCTGTAGAAAATGTTTTACTGATAAAATGGTACCTGAATCCTGACTGGCAAGAAGATGCCATAAAGGTTGCCATTAGATGATAAAGTGGGCAGAGGCTCTTATCCTAGGCAAATTTGTGTTCCCACACAAAGGAAGGATGCATTAAATGAACTGTAGAATTGCACGTTCAAGATGATTCTATTTTTTTATCTTTTTTACGAATACCAGTAGGTGGCAACATTACCTCATGAAAAAAAGCTGTACATGCTTTTGCTGAATTTCCAAACCTGGTAATGAGAGTCTTCTGGTTTAAAAACAGATGAGAAAAAATGGTTTTGAAATTCTTTTCTCCGTGAGCCAGCTTTTCCTTGAATAAGCTGATGTCTGATCCCTCCTCCGCTTCTCATTCATCCCAAGCCCCAAGAGATCTACATAAAATTGACTTGGACATCTCCCAGTCCAAGTCCTGTGGGGAGTCTGGTGCCCTGCTAGAGATTTCTGCACTACACTGACCCAGAAACAAAACCGAGCTCCCTGCTTGATGTCCACTAAAAGCCCATTCACATAAAACATTCATGAGTTTAAATGCCTTTAGCGAAGATTTGGGAAAAGGATAGCAGCAGAGTTTGCACAGCAGCCATGAAACAACCTCTAATGGGCCATGCAGCCTCTGCTCTCAAAATGTCCTCGGCTGCCACCACACGGTTTTCTTCTCTGTTCCAGCCTTTCTTTAGCTGCTTGTTTTCTCTCCTGCTTGGTTTTATAACTTCAAATGCTTCTCTATCCCTTCTTCATTCTGCCTTTTCCTCCTTTTCCATACTTACTTCCTCTCCTCTTCTTTCTCTACCTGGTTCTCTCCCTCCCAAACCACCAAATTGCTCTGTGGGCCCTTCATATAGATAGGATAAATCTCCTTTCCTGACTAGCAATCGTACCAGCTTATTACCCTGAAGCACAAAGCAAAACAATGCTTTCCATGTAACTAAAATATGTTTTAAAAAATATTTTTATTATCTTTAATTGTACAGGGAGTTTCAATTCAACATGTCAGTTCATGAGTACAATGCATTTTGATCAATGTGTCACTCCTTCCATAATTATTCCCATCCCTTCCAACTCCACCCATCCCTCAGCTTTCCATTTCCATTTTTACATATGTACATTATATTAAAAAAATGAAAAGAATCCCAAATAATTGTGTTCGGCTGGTGGTTGTAGTTGTTTGCTGATTTGGTGGTTGTAATGTTTGCTAACGTTACATTACAGTAATTAACATTCTTTTTTTCTCTACTGGTGTTCCACACTTAAAACCTTCGTCCTGTTTTCCTCCATGATCTGACTGTTACTTTGGCTTTATTTGCTCTTGATATTATTTTGCTTTTTTCTCATCAGGGTCCTTTGTGTGACTAAATATGGTTCCAAGGATGACTGCAAATTTGCAAATCATGATTGGTTTGATATAGGGGATTTTCCCTTCATGTGTTATTACACTTTTTAAGGGATAGGATTTATCACCTAGATTTTTATTAATGTTGTGTTATATTTGCTCCATCCGTCCATCCATCCATCCATCAATCCATCCATCCATCTGTCTTATTTCTTGAAGCATTTGAAAAGAAGTTGCAGGGATCAAACACTTGATTCCTAGATGGTTTAGTATGTATGTAATTAGCTGAGCATTTAAGATTTCTTTTTAGCTAATTCATATACAGTGAAACCTTTTAGATAATTTTCTTGACAAATGAATATGCTTGAGTCTTTATTTAGTCTTAGAAAAAATTTCATAGAGTATTTATTTTCATAATATTTTTTTGTATATTAGTTTCTAGAATTTCCTAGGTCCAAGTAAACTATAGGGTGTCAGCGTAAGGGATTAGTTATAGGAGAGAGAAGAAGAGACTTTAGATGGTTTTATTTTATGGGTGCAGAAACACACCTTCGATTGAGGCCTGTGTCTGTGTTTTGTGATTGTTCGGTTTGATCTCAGTGACATTGTAAGAAAGCAGAAACACTCAGTAGTGAAATGGCCAGTGCTTGGGAGTTAAGAGCAAGAACTAGACTTTTTTTTTTGATGTCTATCTGTGCTACCTGGAATGCTTTATACTTTTGTCACTCAATAAATATTTGTTGCCACCAGACAATCTGCCACAAAAATTTATTGGGTCTATTTTATAGCTGTTGTTTGTTCACATAGAAAATAATCATGAGATCACAGAGGTCAAAGCCATGGGGAGCAGCACACAGGATTCTAAACCGTTCATCATTCACTGTTTGAAACAGGGTTAAAGGTAAAGGACACGAAACAGAGAGTTTCTCCAAGGGCACAGAGGTGAAGAAAGGAAAAAGAACAGCAAATTCAGATAAAAGAGCATCAAGACCTCAGCAACCCTGAGTCCTGAGTTCTCACATGCTTTCTCCTGCTGTTCAGACCCAGCACTTGACCTTCACAGGGTCTTCAGTTGATGCACATGAGTTACTTGCTATTTCCTGATGTATGTTTATAGGAAGGACTATATTCAAAGAAAGTGGAGTTTAGTGACATTTTCCTATACTAAGTTACAGTTAAGGAATTTGGATATATTTTTGAGTGCTATACCAACGTTTAGTACTTGAATGCTAATTGAAGCCCATTATAAGTGTTTGCATGCCATTCTTTTTGATGACATTTACTTTTCTTAGCATATATTAATTAAAAAGTGCATTTCATTATAACATTTTATACATGTATATCATGTACTTTGATCATGTTTACATCCCATTCTCTTTTTTTTTTTAAAGATAATTCAGTTTATTTGGAGTAAGATTGCTAGATTTAACAAATAGGAATATAAGATGCCATGTAAAATTAGTACATTCTGATATATATCCAAAATGGACCCTGGTCAGTGGTGGTGAACTTGATAACTTTTAAATTATTTTCTTTCTTTCTTTCTTTATTTTTTATTGTGAAAACATACAGAGGGGTTACAATTGTTGCCTCCTCCTTTGTTTCCCCATACTATCCTTTCCCCTTTCCATCTTCCCATCCCTAAACCCCCTATCACTACCTCCCCCCCACCCTCAATCCCCCACCCCACCAAAGTTGTAAAGTTCGTTTTTTGACATAACATCTTGTACATCTCATTGTTGTAATGGGTCCACCTGTAACCCTTTGCTTTATATGTACCTCCCCTATGGTATAAGCCCTGCTTTCATTGTATTTGATGTTGATATAATTTGTGGAGTGGAAGGGAAAAGACAACTTTTAAAAGTTTGTCCATTTCTAAGGTTTGGAAAAAATTATATTAAGTGAAGTAAGCCAGGCCCAAAGAAGCATAGGTCCCATGGTTTCCCTTATTTGCAATATCTAGTATAGGTATGAGTCAAGCGGAAAAGGTCAGATAATGTGATGTTAGGAAAATGAACCCTTAAATATGTATTTTAATGTTTTCGTTTCTTTCATGCATGTGTTTCTAACGCATTTATAAGATTATTTCTTTGTTGCTTTGTATGTCCCTCCCCCACAGTGTAACCCCCGCTTTCACTATATTTGATGTCAGTATAACATGTGGAGGAGATGGGGACAAACAAGTCGTTTAAGGATTCAGGTGGACCTGTTGCAACAATGAGAAGTAGAAAATGTCATTTCAAAACCAGCTTTACAATGTCGGTGTGGGGGGGGAGGGGGGTATAATTGGGTGGGGGGAGGGGGGAGGCGGGGAAGGGAGGTGAAGGGTAAACAAAGGAGGAGGCTGCAATGCTTGGTAAGAAATGTCTGCATTATCCTGCCCATGTAATTGTAGCCCCTCTGTACAGTATGTTCTCAAATAAAATAAAATAAAATTAAAAAAAAAAAAGTTTGTCCATTTCTAGAGGACAGGACTGGACCAGAACCTGCTCATAGTAAGAAAAAGGAGTAGGAGGAAGAGCAGAAGGAGGAAGAAGAGGAGGAATAGAGGAAACAAAAGAAAAAGAAAAAAATGAGAAAAAGTTCACTATTGATATTAGATGCAATTTATGCTTATCTTTGCAAAAAATATGAGAAATTTTCAGGTTGAGCTTAACTTTCTGAACCTATTGATGAAATGTGAACAATTATTTCTATCCCAAAAAGAAGTCTTATCTATTAGAAACATGTAAAACCCAGACATTCCACAGTGGTAGTGGAAGTAAATCAATAAAGCTAAATTATGATTCCTCCTTTGCATTGGCACTTTCAAGTGCTAGAGGAGAGAGCTCTTTTCTTCTTCCTCCTCCTCCTCTTCTTTTTCTTTTTCTTCTCCTTCTTTTTGCAAGAGACAGCATTGATATGGTACTGAAAATTTCTTCTGAAGTGGGCCATTGACAAAAGGCTAAGCTTTTCTATCCCAAAACACTCCCAAATGTTTTGTTATAACTAATACAGATTTTAGCATTGGGCAAAGAAAAACGCCAGCAAAGGAAAAAAAATATGGTACTTTAATATTTTCTACTTAATTTAATTTGTTTTCCTCTTGTATAAATAGCCTAATGGTGTATATAATACAAGATAAAAATAACAATGTTGCTTTTCATGTCACAGCAAGCAGCCAGCTTCTCCAAATTAAGATCCCAAATAAGATACATGATAACAGTTACATCTGAATATAATATCAATAGTGAAGTTTTTCCCATTCTCTTTTCTTATACCCAATCCTACTGGTCCTCGTCTTCTTCCCAGTTATTCTCTCTTCTATGGTCATGTCTTTTATTTGAAACAAAAATCTAGACTCTGCATATAAAAGAATGAAAAAAAGAATGAGATTTTTTTTTCCTAAGTCTGGCTTAACCTACGAATCTAGAGTTCTGTGCATTTTCCTATAAGTGACATAATTTAGTTCCTCTATATGTCTTCATAAAACTCCATTGTGTGTGTATATACATTCATATATAACAACACATATGGAATGCATATGTACTATATACACTTATATATAGACTATATCTACATATATAGAAAATACACAATATACATATCTAACATTTTCTTATCTAACATTTAGTTGACAGGCACTTAGTCTGGTTCTATACTTAGGTTATTGTGAATAAACATAGCTGTGAAGGTATGTTTATTTGGATATACATGTATATGCCCACAAGAGGTATAGCAGGATTATATGGTAGTTCTGGTTTTAGTTATTTTTGGGAACTTCCATGCTGATTTCCACAGAAGCTGGGCTAATTGACATTCTTATCAATAGTGTAGGGTATATGTGAGAGAGTATGCATTTTTCAGGGTCTCCTCAGAGAATCCCGGCTAGCCTTAAACTCTTACTGTCCAAACTTCCTGAGTGCTGAGATTACACATGTGCTCCACTATGCCTGGCTTCTGTTCTTTGTTGATGAGTGCAACCATTGTCTACAGTTACTTCCAGTCAAATATGTAGGCTGAAATGTACCTCTAAATCGCCATTCAAGTCACAAATCTTTTTCTTTCCAGGTGGAAACTTTCTGCGGAAGAAATAACAGTGGTAGTTTGGTCAGTGTTCAGTTGTGAGACTAAAATTCACTCAAGTTTATGGAGATATTCATCACAGAGTTTTAAGTGGCTTTCAGAATCCAGCTTGGGCTTCTGGGAATGGTTCCCGAAGCCACACTGCTGTCAAGCAATTATGCCTTTGCCACAATCAGAAAGCTGTGGATCAGAAAGATACCACCCCAGCTGTCAGCTCAAGGACCTCTGTGTTGAGCAGAAAATAGCTTACCAAGTTTGGAAGTCTCAGCTACAGCTGCTGTCCCAGACTGTGCCAACCTCGGGTGCAGTGGATTAGGAAATAGTTTTTAGCTTTCTACCCTGAGCATATTAGGAGGACTTAAAATGCATGTGGAGTCACTTGTGATTACACAAAACATTTGTTGGGCAGACTGACTCAGATTTGTAATCCTAGGTACTCAGGAGGCCGAAATGTCTGCATTATGGTTTGAAGCCAAAAGAGCAGAACAGTTGGCTGGACTCCAGTTCTAAAATAACCAATGAAAAACACAGCTGGAGGCATGGTTTAAGAGGTAGGGTGCCAGCTGAGCAAACAGCCCGAGTAAGCATGAGGCCTTAAGTTCAAAACCTAGAACTGCAGAGGGAACAAAAGAAAAAGAAAAATACAGAGAAATACCTAACATTTGTTAAGAAATTCTGTGTGAATCATGGTGATTACCTCTTTAGTTGAATCATCTCACTGAAGTCTTGTAGGTAGTTAAGTTCTATTAAATACTCATATCACAGCAAGTTTAATAGATGGAAAATGTTATTAGACAATTACTTGTGCAGGGTCAGATGGCAGAATAATTAATATGGGATTAATATCTAAGTATCTTTCATTCTGGAATCGAATGTCTTAACAATTATTTTACTTCAGATTCTTCTAATTCACTCAGGTGTCATTAGACCTTATTAGGCTCATATAGAAATCTTATATTCAAAGACAGCATTAGCCTATTATAGGAGAAGTATAATATTTATAAAAAACTTTATATGTAATATAAACTCAACATATATAACATATATTATGATTATGTAATATATAAAGACAATATAAAAATATAATACATAATTATACAATCTGTACTTATGTAATATATAATATACTTCTGTATATATTTATATGTATTTTTACAAAGTATGAAATACATGTATAGCTGTAAAGGTTTTGAAATTATTTGGGAAAGATTTATTCTGAGCTATTCAGGTAAAGGTGTTGGAAGAGTACTTGGAAGAGCAATTTTTTTAACAGTCAGAAAAGACAGCTATTCTAGAGAAATAGGTGTTTTATTAGCATGAACAGCAAACAAAATGAAGCAGAGGAAAATATGTCAAGGAAAGCCTTTAATGCCTTTGTAGATAGTAGGGTGCCCTGGAGGTCCGTTAGCAAAGGGCTCACATGAAAGCTCTTCATACAGATGATACTGGCATCTTTTGGATGAACTGGAGTCTGGTGGACTAGAGATCCAATTAGATTGGAGGCTAATGGGAGAGAACTGATGAAAAGTGGCAGTGACAACTTGGTGACAGTGGGAGTGAGAATTGGGTAGAGGCTGTGATAAGGACAATTAATCTCAGTAGTTCTTAGCAGCTAGTTGCATGTTGATAGTGTCAGAGGGAGAAGAGAATCATCTTATTTGTTGGTTTCCATTCTGGGCCCCACAAAAGAGAGTTCCATTAGTAAAAATGTAGAAAGAAAGGAGAACATATTTCCATGGGAAACAATGCATAATGTAATATGAGTTTAGCTCTGAAATTTTGAGGTGAAAAATAATGGTGGAATCCAAGAGAAATGTTCAACACTTGAAAATATGGACCAGGGGTCAAAAGAGAAGTCAGGACTTAAAAGCATGGATTTTACATTTAATCTACTTAAAGCAGAGGATTTTAGTCTAGTCTCACATTAGTTATACCTGGAGAGCTATAAAAAGACCTGTTTTGGCCCTCAGTGCTTCTGATTTAATGATAGGTTCATAGATGTGTTTTAATTGGCCGGGCTAAACATTTTGATTTAATCAGCCTGGCTGACTGAGTGTATGGGGAGGAAGGGGAAGGTGTTTGGCCTTCAAATAGTTTAGAAAGCTTCCCAGATGATCCTCATGCCAAGCCATGCCAAGCCAGATACATACTAGCAGTTAATTCATGGGTTATGAAGTGAGAAAAGATTTGAGAAAGAGAATGTACTTGAGAAGACAAAAGTTAATGATGGTGCATTTTGTGACAGCTCAATTCAAAGAGTAGAAAGAGGAGTCTGACAACAACTAGTTGAGTAGGTAGAAAGAAAGAAACAGGGAAAAAATCTAGAGGTTTGAGAGAAATAAAAAGTGAGGAATCAATACCACATGTTAAAGAGCAGAGATAACCTCTGAGGGAAGGTTTAATAGAAGGAAGGTGTGGGATTGGGGGACACACTATAATTTCTTTTCAAGTGCTTGTTCGCTGTTCTTTTCTGGTTTAGTTTCAGTGAGTTAATTAAGGAAGAGATTGGCGGACTGTGAAAGTGGTTAGAGTGGCAGGTTTCCTATGGTGCAATCCCTAAGATTGCCATGAGATTGTTTTTTAAAGAGTATAATTTATTTATTTATTTTGATCTTTAACTAGTTGTGCAAAGGACTTGCCATTTAACAAAGCAGGTTATGAATACGATATATCTTGGTCGATGTCATTCCTTTCAACATTCTTACTTATTCCTTCCCTACCCACCCCTTCCTTCATTTTCTTAATTTTATAGGGTATACATTGACTTCTTGTATGCATTTTCTCCCTCTACTCTCTTCATTCATCTACTCTTTTCCCCTTATCCCCACTGTACCCCTTCTGAGTGTAAGGTCCACTCCTGGATGGTGAGCAGACTCCACCCTCCTCGCAGCAGTCTCCACCCAGTACCTGCGTTACCTAGGCAACTGGGATACCTGGAAGAGGTCACATCTGCATCCGCTGAGGTCACATCTGAATTTGATGTGGCCACACCTTTCCCCGCCCATACCCTACATAAGGCCTAACCCAGGCCCAGACGCTCTCTTGCTCTTGCCCTTGCTCTTGCTCTTGCTCTTGCTGCTCTTTTCTTGCTCTCTCTGTTCTATTCTAGCTCTCTCTCTGTTCTTTTCTTGCTCTCTCTCTTTTCCAGCCACGTGGAGTGCCAACCTTGCCTGGTCCCAGCAGGTCTACCCCTTATCTGAATACCACGTGAGTGCTGCTGTTCTTACCCCTCTTTTCTCTTTTCTCTCTCTTTCCTCTCTTCCCAGCTTTCTCTCATTCCCAGGCCTTTCCCAGCCACTTGGAGTGCCACCCTTGCCTGGTCCCAGCAGGCCTACTGAATAAACCTACCCCTTACCTGAATACCACATGCGTGCTGGTGCTGTTCTTACTCAACTACCTCTTTTTAAAAACCTAACACTGAGTACCTGCTTTCTGGTGTTTTATTTTTCTTGTTTGATTTTTGCCTTTCTTAGGAATTACACTATTTGAGATCTCCCTTGAAGCTACCATATTTCAGACTTCTTATTTAGAGTCTTTGACTCTTACATCTCCTTAACAGAAGAATTTAAACAAAACAGGAAAGGTAGTGAAAACAATAGCAATGTTTATTAAGAGATAAAGGAGAGGGGGAGGGGTAAAAGAGGGACAAGACAATGTGTCAGTAGAAGTGGGAAATTTGAGTCACTCCCTCTTCTTTACCTCTTACAGCATGTCCTCTACCATGATTGATATCTACCTGCTAATAGAACAAAAATCAGCTATGCTCTTGATTACCCATCACTACTTAAGAAAAACTTATGAATGAGGGGAGGAGGAACAGATAGAGAAAATCTGTAATAGCAACTACATTAAGCTGACACATTAAGGTCCCAAAGTTAACTTTTGGTTACTCCAATTGGTTTGAACTGGAGCCTGGTAGTATGTTTTGGTATTCTTTTCTATAACTAATATGGGGTGATGTTTGTTACTTTTGTGTGCCGATTGCTTTAGTTCTTAAGATGTAAATGTTGCAGGCATGTACCAAATATTTGCCTGTGTTTCCTTGGCTCACTGCCTGTGTCTACTAATTTCCTTACAAGATAAGAAGAATGATTAGAGACTTCAGATGGATTTTAGATCTCAGAAATGTAGGGATTCTTTGTGATGACAAGGTTTTGGTGTAGTCTTGAGGCAGTATTGTTGCGATGGAGAGGAGGCTATTGTAGGAGTCTGGGTCCGGTAAGTGTGTGGTTTGTATGTTGTGAGTTTTGCTGGGGGGGGGCTTGTATTTGTGGACTCTGGACCTTAAGCTTACTAGACAATGGCTCTACCAGACTTAAGTCATGCCCTTTTTACTTTTATTGTTTTCTCAACAAGGTCTTTATTTTTTGTCTGAGTTGTTCTGGACCAAGATCTTCCTATTTATGCTTCCTGCATAGTTTGGATGACAGGTACTTGCCCCCTTGCCCAGCTTTTTATTGGTTGAAAGGTATCTTGTTGACTTTTGCCCAGGATGGCTTTGAACTGCAATCCTCTCTCTTGATCTCAGCCTCCCAAATAGTTAAGAAAACAGTCATGAGATACTGCACCTGGTACATGTCCAAAGTTTGACTAAATGTATGGGAGTGGCTTGGAGGTTGTTAATGACCATGGTGAAGATGGGAAGAGGGTAGTAGTTTTATATATAGCATGGTGGGGAGGTTAAAAGGAGAATATTGTTCAAAGATATTTTAAAAACAGTTATGAAAGTGGCAACAGCATGGAGCATGGAAAGCAACCTGTATCTTCCTGTCAAAGGATTAATACACAATTGTGGAGTTGTCCAAGAATTGGGAGGGTATTTCCAACAATCAGGAAGTGGGGAGTGGTTTACCTAATAGGGTGTCCTCAGAATCATAAAAAGACTGCATGGAATTGCAACTATAATGGTAAAATGTAGTTGGATAGAATGCTGTACCTATTTTGTGCTCCTTTGTGCAATTATTTTTCCTTTTCTTCCTGCTTACTCCATATCGCTTCCTACAGTGTTGCCTCTGATGTCTTAGAGATGTCCTTTATCCTTCCAGTTACCAGTTCTTCATATTAATCTCCAAATCTTCAACTGTCTGGAGTTGCTTCTGCTCCCTTCTGAACCCAGTCTGAGAGAATATTCTTCCTGATTCTCTGTCTCTGTCTCTCTTTCTGTGTACTGGGGTTTAAATTCAGTGCCTTGGGGATGTCCTTTAGCTATTTTGCTCAATGCTGTCATTCTACCACTTGAGACACAGTGCTAGTTCTGGCTTCTTTGATGATTAACTGGAGATAAGAATCTCATGGATTTTTCTGCCTGGGATGGCTTCGAGCCATGATCTTCAGATCTCAGCCTCTTGAGAAGCTATAGGATTACAGGCCTGAGCTACCAGCACCCAGCTGATTTTTTAAAAAATTAGTGGAAAATTTAAGGTCATATCTTAATTTTGTATGTTATCTGCTATATTCCACTATTATTTAGTGAATAAGAACACTTTGTCCCTTATAGTAAATGTAATAAAATATTACATATAGCAATAACAATGTCTAACTTTATGAAAAACTTGCTATGTGGCTCTTTTTTTTCATTCTGTGCTGATAGGTATGAACTTCATCAGAGCTTCACTGGCTTGTGTCTTTTAGGAACTACCTACTTAGTAAAATGGATTAGACTTTAAATTAAAATGTTTCACTTCAGCCAGACTCATAAGTTTAGGTGATATAATTGACATTTCTGCACTCTATATCAAACCGGATTAAAATTTTAATTTACTAAATGGCAGTCATCAAAATTCAGTTTGGGGTGGTTAGTTTGAACATCTCAGAGATGAGTATTGTTCCTTTGGTTTCTCTCCTTTCTTTCTTTCTTTCTTTCTTTCTTTCTTTCTTTCTTTCTTTCTTTCTTTCTTTCTTTCTTTCTTTCTTTCTTTCTTTCTTTCTTTCTTTCTTTCTTTCTTTCTTTCTTTCTTTCTTTCTTTCTTTCTTTCTTTCTTTTTTTTGTCAGTCGTGGGTCCTGAACTCTGGGCCTGGGGCTGTCCCTCAGCTCTTCAGCTCAAGGCTAGTGCCCTACCACTTGAGCCACTTCCGGCTTTTTTGCTCATGTGGTGCTGAGGAATTGAACCCAGGGCCTCATTCATGCAAAGCAAGCACTCTATCACTGAGCCACCTTCCCAGTCTTGGTATCTTTCTTTTCAACTGAACTCTTATTTAAGACAGAAATCTTCAGTTTGATCTAAAAAATTTACTTTCATCCTTTGTCATTTATAAAACCATAAAGGTAAAGCAGGGTAATTGTACATTAAGGGATGCCTCCCCCCCACCCCCCCACCCAATTCTCCCTGCCCTCCCCCCAAGTTGTGAAGTTCATTTTTTGACATAACAACTTGTACATCTCATTGTTGCAATGGGTCCACCTGTATCCCTATTTAAATGATTTGTTTTTCCCCTTCGCCTCCACAAATTATACCGACATGAAATACAGTGAAAGCAGGGGTTATACTGTGGGGGAGGGACATACAAAGCAACAAAGAATCTTATAAATGTGTTAGAAATAATACCATGAAAGAAAAAAAATTGAATACATATCTTAGGGTTCATTTCCCTAACATCACCTTATCTGAACTACCTATTTTTTGAAAAATAAAAAATAATGTTTTCTATTTTTCTTTCTTTCTTAGGAGTGTGTGTGTTTTAATCTCTTTTGACCTTTTGGTCCTTTTTCTTTCTTTCTCTCTCTCTTTTTTGCGTGACTTACTCATCCCATCATCCCCATCATCGATTATTAGACATTATCCCTCATTGTGTACATACTTAATTCAGAAATATATTACTCACTTCACAACCTCTTAGGCTTAACTTCTTTAATAGTAGTATTATTTCTTTATATTCCTATATAATTTTTAAGTATTCCAATTTTAAGATTTTTTATTTTTAAAATTTTTCCTTTTTATCTCTCTCCTCCTCTCATCCTTTACTTCTCTCAATATCATTTCTTTATACTTATATACTTTTTAAGTGATTTGAGATTAAACACTGAACACCAAATTGAGGAAGTAAAGAAGTCCATACAAGATCTAAAACAGGGCTGGGTAGGTGGCTCAGTGGTAGAGCGCTTGCCTTGCATGCATGAGGCCCTGGGTTCGATTCCTCAGCACCACACAAGCAGAAAAAAAACCTGGAAGTGGTGCTGTGGCTCAAGTGGTAGAGTGCTAGCCTTGAGCTGAAGAGCTGAGGGACAGTGCCCAGGCCCAGAGTTCAGGGCCCATGCCAGACCCTCCCCCCCAAAAAAGAAAAAGATCTAAAACAAAGCTCCAACAAAGAACTTGAAGCTAGCCGGGCGCTGGTGGCTCACCCCTGTAATCCTAGCTACTAAGGAGGCTGAGATCTGAGAATCGTGGTTCAAAGCCAGCCAGGGCAAGAAAGTCCTAGAGACTCTTATCTCCAATAAACCACTAGAAAACTGGAAGTGGAGCTGTGGCTCAAGTGGTAGAGCATTCACCTTGAGCTGAAGAGTGCAGGGACAGTGTCCAAACCCAGAGTTCAAGCCCCCCAACTGACCAAAAACAAAAACAAAAACAAAAACCAAAAAAACTTGAAGCTATCAAAGGTGACCAATTAGAGGGAAAGGAAAAAAAAAGTAGAAAGTCTTGACAGTAGGTTAGACCATGCAGAAGATCGAATCTCGGGGATTGAAGACAGCCTAGATATTATAGAGAAAGAACAGACAACTATCCAAGACAAATCCAAGAAATATGATAGATCTATTCCACATTTGGAAGACACCATCAGAATGCTTAATCTGAGGACAATGGGTGTAGAGGAGCACCTAGAGACAGAAGTTAATGGTCTAGGAAATTTATTTAACAGGATCCTAGCAGAGAACTTCCCAAACATGCAAAAAGATAGGTCTATTCAGATACAAGAGCTTTTAGAACCCCAAATAGACCAGAGCAGAACAGGACATCCCACTGTCACATTATAATCCGCACAGGATCATTTCAGACCAAGGAAAGGATCCTTAAAGCTGTCAAGGAGAAAAGATCAATCACCTATAAAGGGAAACCAATTAGAATAAACTCAGATTTCTCAGCAGACATAATTAAAGCAAGAAGAGTCTGGAATGATGTATGCCATGCCCTAAAGACAACTATCAACTAAGAACCTGTACCCAGCTAAACTCTCCTTTATAACCAAAGGTCAAATAAAAACCTTCCATAGCAAAGAAAAAATGAAACAATGTATCTCCACCAAACCAGCCCTACAAAAGATACTTAAAGATGTCCTACACATAGTAAACCAACAAGACCACAATAAAGGCCAAGAAACCTCATCCAAACTGAGAATCCAAGAACCATAGAAAGAACCCAGTTGTCACAGCCCCCATAAAGGTGGATAACATAGCAGGAACTACCAAACATCTTTCAGTCCTAACTCTCAACATTAATGGATTTAACTTCCCAATTAAGTGACATAATCTGTCTAGTTGGATTCAAAAGCAATCCTTCTATCTACTGCCTTCAAGAATCATACCTTGTTCATATTTTGAAAGTGAAAGGCTGGAATAAAATCTACCAAGCAAATGGCCCCCATAAACAAGCAGATAAAGTAGACTTAAGATAAAATACACTTCAAATTAAAATTAATGAGAAGAGATAAAGAAGGTCACTAGATATTAAGGGCTCTCTCCACCAGGAGGATATTACAATACTAAATGTCTATTCACCAAACAATGGAGCATCCTAATTTATCCAAGAAACACTACTTTCCCTCAAATCTCACATAGATCCGAAGACAATGGAGAGTTTAACACACCAGTATCCTCACTAGATAGATCAACCCGGCAAAAACTCAACAGAGAAACTGCTGATCTAAACAACTGCATAGATCAACTAGATCTAACAGACATCTACTGAATATTTTACCCAGCAGCATCAGAATGCACATTTTTCTGAGCAGCACATGGAACATTTTCCAAAATAGATCCACATTTTAAGTCACAAAGCAAGCTTGTCCAAATTCAGAAACATTGAAGTTATGCCTTGCCTTCTCTCAGACCACAAAGGAATAAAATTAGAACTCAGCACCAAAAGCCACCAAAGAAAGTCCTGTAACACATGGAGGCTGAACAACACACTGTTGAATCACCAGTGGGTCATGGAAGAGATTAGAAAGGAAAGTCAAATGTTCATGATATTCAAAAAATATGAGCACACAAACTACCAGCTCCTCTGAGACACAGCAAAGGCAGCATTCAGAGGCAAGTTTATAGCTCTGAGTTCCTACATCAACAAATTGGAGAGATCTGAAACCAACAATTTAATGAGACATCTGAACCTCCTTGAAAAAGAGCAGGAAGATAAACCCCAATCCAGTAAATGGAAAGAAATAACTAAAATTAAATCAGAATTAAACAAATTAGAACCCCCCCCCAAAAAAAAACCATAGGAAGAATCAACAAAATGAAGAGTTGGTTCTTAGAAAAAATTAACAAGTAAGGGGAAACAAAGGAGGAGATAACAATGCTTGATAAGAATGTACTCATTACCTTGCCCATGTAATTGTAACCGCTCTGTACACAATAAAAAAAGAAAAAAAAAGAAAAAATTAACAAAATTGAGAGACCCTTAGCAAATCTTATCAAAAAAAGAAGAGAACACGCCCAAATAAACAAATTCAGAGATGAGAATGGAAACATCACCACAGAAAGAACCAAGATTCAGAACATTATAAGGGAATACTTCTCAAGCCTTTATGCTAATAAGTTTGGGAATCTGGAAGAAAAGGATGATTTCCTAGCAAATATTGAAATGCCAAAACTAAACCAAGATGAGTTAAACTAACTTAACAGGCCCATATCAAGCATTGAAATAGAAACAGCAATAAGAGATCTCCCATCTAAGAAAAGCCCAGGACTGCATGGATTTACAGTGGAATTCTACAAGGCCTCCAAAGCAGAACTCACACCAGTACTCCTCCAACTCTTCAATGAAATTGAAAGAGAAAGTGCACTACTGAACTCTTTCTATGAAGCCATCATAACCCTCATCCCAAAACCAGGCAGGGACTCATCAAACAAAGAGGACTGTAGACCCATTTCTTTGATGAACATCGATGCAAAACTTCTCAACAAAATTTTGGTCAATCGACTTCAACAAGTCATCCAAAAAATCATATACCACGATCAAACAGGATTCATTTCAGGGATGCAAAGCTGGTTCAATATATGCAAATCAATTAATATAATTAATATAATTCAACAAGAGTAGGGATAAGAACCATATGGTTATCTCACTAGATGCAGAAAAAGCATTTGACAAGATCCAACACCCCTTTATGATGAAGGCTCTGGAAAAATTAGGAATCCATGGAACATTCCTCAATACAATAAAGGCTGTATATGACAAACCTACAGCCAGCATCATACTTAACGGTGAAAAACTCAGGAATGAGACAAGGATGTCCACTCTCTCCACTTCTCTTCAATTTAGTATTAGAATGCATAGCTACAGCAATAAGACAAGATGCAAACATAAAGGGGATCCAAATAGAAAAAGATGAATTAAATCTCTCCCTCTTTGCAGATGCTATGATCTTGTATTTAAAGAATCCCATGGACTCCACTCCCAAATTGTGCTGATTTGAAACTTTGGCAAAGTAGCAGGGTATAAAATTAATCCTCAAAAATCAATGGCTTTTCTGTTTGTCAACAATGAGAAAAGCGTGGCTGATATTAGGAAAGCAATTCCATTTGTAATAGCCCCCCCCCCACACAAAAAATACCTAGGAATTAACTTAACCAAAGAAGTGAATGGCCTCTTCGATGAAAACTTTAAAAACCTGAAAAAGGAAATCAAAACAGAACTTAGAAACTGGCAAACCTCCCATGCTCCTGGATTGGAAGGATCAACATCGTGAAAATAGCAATACTTCCCAAGGCTATCTATAAATTCAATGAGATATCTATCAATATTCCAACCTCATTCTTCAAGGAAATAGAAGAGGCAATCCAAAACTTCATATGGAACAATAAAAGAACCCGAATAGCAAAAACGATCCTCAACAGAAAGAACGGTGCTGGAAGAATACCAATACCAAATTTCAAACTCTACTACACAGCCATAGTAATCAAAACAGCTTGGTACTGGCACAAGAACAGACCTCAGGACAAATGTAATAGAACTGAAAACCCAGAAATGAACCTACAGACCTATAGCCATCTAATCTTTGATAAGGGAGCTAAAAAAATAGAATGGAAGCAATACAACCTCTTCAGTAAAGGTGCTGGCAAAACTGGTTAACTACTTGTAGAAAACTAAAACTAGATCCTTATATATCACCCTGCACCAGAATCAACTCCAAATGTATCAAAGACCTTGGAGTCAAAACAGACACCCTGAAAACATTTCAGGTCGGAACAAGAGAAACCCTAGGTGTCCTTTACACAGGCTGAAATTTTCTTAATAGAGGTCCAGAAGCACAACAAATGAAAGGAAGGTTGGACAAATGGGATTGCATGAAGCTGAAGAGCTTCTGCATTGCAAAGGACATAGCTAGCAGGATCAATAGAAAGCCCATGGATTGGGAGAAGATCTTCACTAGCCTTACAATGGACAAGGATCATATATCTAAAATATACTTAAAACTCAAAAGATTAAATCCCCTTACAGTAAATACTCCAAGAAACAACTCCTTGATAAATAACTGGGTTAAAGACTTACAGGGAAATTTCTCTGAAGAGGATATATGAATAGCCAATAGACACATGAAGAAATGCTCAACCTTTCTAGCCAGTTTGTAGTCAGTTAGAATGGCTAGAATCAAGAACTCTAATAACAACAGATGCTGGAGGGGATGTGGACAGAAGAGAACCCTACTGCATTGTTGGTGGGAGTGTAAACTTGTTCAATCACTTTGGAAAGTAGTATGGAGGTTCCTCAAAAGACTCTACGTAGAGCTCTCCTTTGACCCAGCAATCCCACTTTTGGGCATATACCCAAATGTCCACAAACAAGACCATCCTAAAGCTACCAGCACAACTATGTTTATTGCAGCCTTATTTACCATAGCTAAGATATGGAACCAACATGGATGCCCCTCAGTAGATGAATGGATCAAGAAAATGTGGTATATATACACAATGGAATTCTATACCTCCATCAGAAAGAATAACATTGCCCCATTTGTTAGTAAATGGAAAGACTTGGAAAATTTTTATTAAGTGAAGTTTTCACTGTATTTGATGTTGGTATAATTTGTGGAGGGGAAGGGCAAAAACAAATTGTTCAAATAGGGATACAGTTGGACCCATTGAAACAGTGAGATGTACAAGTCGTTATGTTGAAAAACGAACTTTACAACTTTGGCTGGGGTGGGGGGATGGGGGGGTGAGGAGATGGGAAGGGTCGGGAAGGGGAAACAAAGGAGGAGGCAACAATGCTTGATAAGAAATGTACTCATTACCTTGCCCATGTAATTATAACCCCTCTGTGTGGTATTTTCACAATAAAAAAAAGAAATGTTCTCATTACCTTGCTCATGTAACTGTAACTATTCTGTACAGTATTTTCACAATAAAAAACTTATTTTAAAAAAGAAAATGTGGTATATATACACAATGGAATTCTATGCCTCCATCAGAAAGAAGACATTGCCCCATTTGTTAGGAGATGGAAAGACTTGGAAAAAATTATATTAAGTGAAGTAAGACAGGCCCAAAGAAACATAGGTCCCATGTTTTCCCTTATTTGCAATACCTAGTATATGTCTGGGACAAGTAGAAAAGGCTAAAATCTATATACATATCACCAGATAAGATGAAGTTAAAAGAAATGCTTCCCAAGGTGGGATACAAGTGGTTTTTTCTTTCTTGCTATTGTTTCTAACATATTTAAAAGGTACCATATGATTTTTTTTGCTGCTTTGTATGTCCCTCCCCCTTGGTATAACCCCTGTTTTCACTGTATTTAATGTTGGTATAATTTGAGGAGGGGAAGGGAAAAAACAAATTGTTTAAATAGGGATATAGTTTGACCCATTGCAACAATGAGATGTACAAGACACGATGTTGAAAAACGAACTTTACAATTTAGGTGCGTTGGGGGGAGCATTGAGTGTAGTTGTGGAGGTGGGAAATAAGGGAAAAACAAAGGAGGAAACAAGAATGCTAGCTAAGAAAGGTACTCATTACCTTGCTCATGTAAGTGTAACCCCTCTGTATAATATCTTCACGATAAAAATTTATTGAATAAAAAAGAAGAGGGTCATGGATTAATGGAGAAAAGCATGGTGGGAAAATACATTCATAATAGCTAATGTACATATGTGAAAATGGAACTATGACTGGTAGATAGGGGGAGAATGATCGAAAGAATGACACTGATCAAGATTCATTCTACACATAAACTGACATGTTGAACTGCAACCCCTTTGCACAACTATTTAAAGACAATTTTAAAAAATTAAAATACAGATATACAGAGACCAGAATTTGGGGAACTTGGCTTTGCTTTCAGACTTACAATGTTCTGTGTTGGAAGTAATCTCCAGACTTGTCCTTATTTTTTACCCTTCTTGGGCATTCTATTCTCAAAATTTTCTTGAATTCTGCCCATTATTCTAATATCTTATTAATAAGTTTATGTTGTGGTTTATACTAATCATTTCCAGTGGAAATGCAGTGAAAAAAAACCAGTTGATTAAAATAGAGAAGGAAACATTGAATTAATAAAGAGATTTGTAATGAACAGAAATTGGAAAATGGACATAAACATTACAACTAGATAAGAAAAACGTCTTGGGTTATGACTTCAGGGGAATTTTTAATGCTTTTTTATTGTAAAAATACTGTACAGAGGGGTTACAGTTACAAGAGCAAGGGAATGAGTACATTTCCTATCAAGCATTGTTACTTCCTCCTTTGTTTTTCCCTTCTCCTCTTTCCCACTCCCACAACTACACTCTTCCCATCCCCTCTTCCCCCTCCTCACCTAAATTGTAAAGTTCATTGGAATTTGTTCTTTAAGTAGTTCTTTTCACCAGATTTTTGTTAAATAATAAATGTTCTTTTGCTTTGATTTAAAGAATTCATCCCTATAATGGCATTATATAGTTAAATGGAAAAAATGTCATATTGGTAAATTCAGGATTATTGGCACTGTTGGAAAACGGGAGAAACATTCTATTAGAGTTATAAAGAAAATCAGAACCAATGGGTATGTATGTATGTACACACGCATATATACAGTCATAGACTGTATACCAATGTTTGGGTCAGTGACAGACTGAATATATAACAGTGGTTCCATAAGATTCTATCACTAGAGATAGTACTTCATTTATGGAAATACACTGTGTGATGTTTATGCAGTGACAAAATCATCTAGTCACTCATTTTTTTATTGTCAAGGTGATGTACAGAATGGTTACAGTTACATAAGTAAGATAGTACATTTCTTTTTTTATTGTGAAAATACTGTACAGAGGGGTTACAATTACATGGGCAAAGTAATTAGTACATTTGTTTGTTTCTCTCTTTTTCTCTTTCTCTTTTTCTCTCTCTCTTTCTCTTTGTCTCTCTTTCTTTCTCTTTCTTTTTCTCTCTCTTTCTTTCTCTCTTTTTCTCTCTCTTTCTTTCTCTCTCTCTCTCTCTCTCTCTTTCTTTCTTTCTTTCTTTCTTTCTTTCTTTCTCTCTCTCTCTCTCTCTCTCTCTCTCTTTCTTTCTTTTTTATTGTGAGAATACCATACAGAGGAGTTACAATTACATGAGCAAGATAATGAGTACATTTCTTATCAAGCATTGTTGCCTCCTCCTTTGTTTCCCCTTCCCATCCCTTCCCATCTCTCCTCCACTCTCCCATCACCCCCCCAGCCAAAGTTGTAAAGTTCGGTTTTCGACATAACATCTTGTACATCTTACTGTTGCAATGGGTCCACTTTCCCCTCCACAAATTATACCAACATCAAATACAATGAAAACAGGGGTTATACTGTGGAGGAGGGACATACAAAGCAACAAAGAAATCATCTTATAAATATGTTAGAAATAATAGCAAGAAAGAAAAAACATTGAGTCCTTACTTGGGGTTCATTTCGCCTAACATCAACTTATCTGACTATTATTGCAAATAAGGGAAATCACGGGACCTGTTTCTTTGGGCCTGGCTTACTTCACTTAATATAATTTTTTCCAACTCTTTACATTTCCTAACAAATGGGGCAATGTCATTCTTTTGATGGAGGCATAGAATTCCATTGTGTATATATACCACATTTTCTTGATCCATTCATCTACTGAGGGGCATCTGGGTTGGTTCCATATCTTAGCTATGGTAAATAAGGCTGCAATAAACATAGTTGTGCTGGTAGCTTTATTATAGTGTTATTTGTGATCATTTGGGTAAATGCCCAAAAGTGGGATTGCTGGGTCATAGGGAAGGTCTATATGGAGTCTTTTGAGGAACCTCCATACTGCTTTCCAAAGTGATTGAACAAGTTTACACTCCCACCAGCAATGCAGTAGGGTTCCCTTCTGTCCACATCCCCTCCAGCATCTGTTGTTATTAGAGTTCTTGATTCTAGCCATTCTAACTGGGGTGAGGTGGTATCTCAATGTTGTTTTGATTTGCATTTCTTTTATGGCTAGAGATGTAGAGCATTTCTTCATGTGTCTATTGGCCATCCTTTCCTCTTCAGAGAAGTTTCTATTTAAGTCTTTAGCCTACTTATTTATTGGGCAGTTGTTTCTTTGAGGATTTGTTGTTGGTGGATTTAATTTTTTGAGTTCCAGGTATATTTTAGATATGAGACCCTTGTTCGTTGTATGGCTAGTGAAGATCTCCCAATCCATGGGCTTTCTATTGATCTTATTAGCTATATCCTTTGCAATGCAGAAGCTCTGCAATTTCATTCAATCCCATTTTTCCAACCTTTGTTTGTTGTATTTCTGGATCTCTGTTAAGAAAATTTTGGCCTGTTCCAAGGAGACCTCGGGTTTCTCTTATTCTGACCTGAAATGTTTTCAGGGTGTCTGCTTTGACTCTGAGGTCTTTAATCCATTTGGAGTTGATACTGGTGCAGGGTGATATATAAGGGTCTAGGTTTAGTTTTCTAGTAAGTACATTGCTTGTCAAACTTGTTACCCCTTCCCTCATTTTTCTCCTCATTTTTCTCCTCCCTCCTAATGACTCATTTTGAGAATGTATTTAGATCAGTAAACAATGCATGAGATAGTTGTAAGTAGATTTTTTAAGGGAATTTTCTTGTGATTATGGAGGCCTAGAAGTCTCTTGAACCACATTTTCTGTAAACTAGACAACTAGAGAAGTTGATAGTGAATTCAACCTGAATCCAAATGCCTAAGAATCAGATGGGGAAGGGATGATAAGACTTGATCTGAGTCCAAGAACCTGAGAAAAGAGGATATCTGACTCAGCTCAAAAAAAGAGAATGTGAATTTACCCTTTCTCTAAGTTTTGTTTTATCCAGGGCTTCGGTATTTGGTAAGAAAAGATTTCCTTTACTTAATTTACAGATTTTATGCTCTTCCATAAGAAACACACCCAGAAATAAGCTTTTAGTGAATATCCTTTAGCACTATCAAGTTGACACATAAGATTAATGTTTTTTTTTTTGTTGTTGTTGGTTGTGGGGCTTGAACTCTCGGCTTGGGTGCTGTCCCTCAGCTCTTCAGTGGAGGACTAGTGTTGTACCACTTGAACCACAGCGCCACTTCTGGTTTTCTGAGTAGTTTATTGGAAATAAGAGTCTCATGGACTTTCATGCCCTGGCTGGCTTTGAATAGTGATCCTCAGATCTCAACCGCCTGAGTAGCTAGGATTACAGGTGTGAGCCACCAACGCCCAGCTCATAAAATTAATCTTGAGATGCATTTTTTATAAGAGTGTATATATATATATATATATACATATATATATGTATATATATATATAAAATCTTGTAACTGTATTATAAACAATTTTCCCAAAGGAGAAAAGCATAAGCTTCAGGACTTTCTGTGTTTTGGAGTAATTGCAATTGAAATTTAGGGAAATGGCTCTTATTACGTAAGCAATAGTATATCACATTTGTCCTATGTAACACCTAGCATTTCCAAACTGTTAAAAGCAAATGCTAATGGTTTCAATGAGAAAATGGGGAACAATAATTCACAGTGGTAAATTTTGTTTACAATTTTTATTATGAAAGATCCTTAGTTTATTTATCTTTGTATTCACTTCATAAGTAGTTATTGCATATGACTATATTTAGGTTCTATACTAGAAGCTATGATTTATAAATTAAGAAAATAAAGAACCCTGATCTTGAAATGCTTGTATCTTGATTTAGAACAAGTACTTCTTGTGATTGTTAAGTTGTCTTTCTGCTGGGTTTTAACCAATTTAAAGTTCATTAAGATTGTATCAATCAGAATTCTTTAGATTACGACTAAAATATGGGGTTTCACGGTATAACCCGAGTTTTCACTGTATTTGATGTTGGTATAATTTGTGGAGGGGAAGGTGGACCCATTGCAACAATGAGATGTACAAGACGTTATGTCGAAAAACGAACTTTACAACTTTGGCTGGGGGGAGGAGGGAGGACGGAATGGGGGGGTGGGGAGATGGGAAGGGATGGGAAAGGAAACAAAGGAGGAGGCAACAATGCTTGATAAGGAATGTACTCATTACCTTGCCCGTGTAATTGTAACCCCTCTGTATGGTATTTTCACAATAAAAAAATTTAAAAAATGGGGCTTGAGGAGGTACTGGTGGTGAATAAACAAAATACTTCTTCTTGTGTCAACTTTTTTTTTTTTTTGTCTCCAACACTGAGAAATGATTGGTGTCACCCAGTATTTTTTTTTTTTTTTTTGCCAGTTGTGAGGCTTGAACTCTGAGCCTGGGCGCTGTCCCTCAGCTCTTCAGCTCAAGGCTAGTGCTCTACCACTAGATCCGCAGCACCACTTCCAGCCTTTTGTGCTTATGTGGTGCTGAGGAATGGAACCCAGGTTCTCATGCATGGAAGGCAAACACTCTACCATGGAGCCACCTTCCTAGCCCCATAAACAAAATACTTACTATTTGGGCATCCAAAATTATGTGAAAGATTTATAATTTTGTGTCAGAATTCATTGATCTATAATAGTATTCATATTTTGATTTTGAGTAGAAAAAAGTAAATTAATACAGCAAATTGAGCAGGAATATAAAATTTGTGAATATATATACATATGTATATTTATATATGCCAAATAAATATATATTGGTCACAGAAATATATACACACTAATGTAAGAATTGTATAACTATTCTTACTTGATTTTTTTCCAGAACCAGCTCAAAATATTATTTTCTTCTTTTTTTTAATTGTGAAAATACAGAGGGGTTATAATTACATGGGCAAGATAATGGATAATGAGTACATTTCTTATCAAGCATTGTAGCCTCCTCCTTTGTTTCCCCTTCCCATCCCTTCCCATCCCCCTCTACCCCCTCACCCAGTTCCCCCACCAAAGTCTTATTTTCTTTTTTATTTATTTTTTATTGTGAAAATACTGTACAGAGATGTTACAATTACATGGGCAAGATAATGAGTACATTTCTTATCAAGCATTGTAGCCTCCTCCTTTGTTTCCCCTTCCCATCCCTTTCCATCCTCCCCCTTTCCCCCCACCCAATCCTCCCCGCCCCCCCCACCAAAGTTGTAAAGTTCATTTTTGACATAACAACTTGTACATCTCATTGTTGCAATGGGTCCCCCTGTATCCCTATTTAAACGACTTGGTTTTCCCCTTCTCCTCCACAAATTATACCGACATCAATACAGTGAAAGCAGGTGTTATACTGTGGGGGAGGGACATAAAAAGCAACAAAGAAATAATCTTATAAATGCATTAGAAAGAATCTCATGAAAGAAAAAAAAACCTTTGAATACATATCTTAGGGTTCATTTCCCTAACATCACCTTATCTGACCTTTTCTGCTTGACTCAGACATATACTAGATATTGCAAATAAGGGAAACCATGGGACCTATGTTTCTTTGGGCCTGGCTTACTTCACTTAATATAATGTTTTCCAAGCCAAAGTCTTATTTTCTTATCCTTACAAATTTTAGCACATACAATATATTTAAGCAATACAAAATGAATAGGAGCACAATTTATCATTTTTAAGAGTTGATTGTAATATTGATATATAATTAACTAATGGATCCAACAGTCATGAAAAAGATCATTAAGCTGAATTTTAAAACTAAGCTTTGTCAGAGTTAAATAATTTGCAATGGTAAGTTGCATTTCATATACACTAGTCACATCGATGAATGTACCCTTGCCATGCTATTCTGTGCCTAGCTCAGACTGAGAACTGACTCAGGTTAGACGTTACAGTTCTGTTTTGGTCATTGGTCTAGGCTTTTTATGTAAACTTATGAATGGCTTGGAGGGCTGGGAGTGTGGCTTAGGTGTAGGATGCCTGCCTAGCAAACTCAAGGCCCTCAGATCAAACTCTAGTACCATCACCACCACTATTACCATCACTATCACACATGCAAACAGAAAACATTTTGTGTCAAGAATGGCTTGGTAAGTGAACAGTAACAAAACCAAGTTCTTTCATCTGGAGACTGCATTTTCTCAGATTTAATTTCTAATATAGTAATAATCAATTGAGAGATCCCACATAAGCAAAAGTTCTTTAAGACCTTCCATAATTTTGAAGGGGATAAAAGAATCTGAGGTCAACATCGTAACAATGAGACATACAAGACACTATGTTGAAAACGATCTTTATGACTTGGGGCGGGGCAGAGTTGGGGAGGTGGGGAGGGAAAAGAGGAAAAAAAAAGGAGAGGGGTAACAATAGGAAATAGGAAATGTACTCATTATCTTACTCATGTAACTGTAACCCCTCTGTACTGCATCTTTACAACAACATAAAAAAATCTAATAGAAAAATAAAAGAATCTGAGCTCAAGGAATCTCAGTGTTGCTTGTTTAGAATAACATAGTTCAAGAAGTTAGAGTTCATTGAAAAACACTCTTAATTCACTTATTTGATTGAATATTTGACATAAAATGCTGTTCAAGATTTTAAAAAATCCATATTAAAAGATACATAATCTTTATGATGTACAGTTGATATCATTCGCCATGCTATATGGTTAATTGATTTGGCAATTAAGCTTTTAAATAATTGTGTTATTCTTCATTGTAGATTGAAGTATACATTATAACAAATAGCTAGGGATCATTTTTTTTAAACTATTGGTAATAAATAGGCTTTCCAGTCTTAAAACTATTGCAATTGTTTGAAGTATTCACATTTAACTGGGTCTATTTGAATTATAATTGATTACTTAGTAATGTTCATTTTATTTAGAATCTTTGTGAACATGAATAAGATTCTCCTAAACTTGCTGGAAAATTTTTTTTTTTGATTATCTTTACTGAGGATAGCAGAATGTTAACTTTTTTTTTTTTGGATCCGGTCTTGGGTCCTGAACTCTGGACCTGGGCGCTGTCCCTCAGCTCTTCAGCTCAAGGCTAGCGCTCTACCACTTGAGCCACAGCACCACTTCTGTCTTTTTTCTTTTTGCTTATATAGTGCTGAGGAATCGAACCCAGGGCCTCATGCATGCAAGGCAAGCGCTCTACCACTGAGCCATCTTCCCAGCCCCAGAATGTTAACTTTTTAAATGCATATACTTGAAAGGTTTAATTTTTTCAGTTTCTTGTACTTTCAATATTCATGCCACCAAGGCATTTTGAATAATCATAGTATTTATATCAAATGGTATTCTGCAATAGTTCTCCAAATATGTGGGGCTGGGAAGGTGGCTCAGTGGTAGAGCACTTGCCTTGCATGCATGAGGCCCTGGATTCGATTCCTCAGCACCACATAAGGAAAAAGCCGGAAGTGGTGCTGTGGCTCAAGTGGTAGAGCGCTAGCCTTGAGCTGAAGAGCTGAGGGACAGCGCCCAGGCCCAGAGTTAGGCCCCATGACTGGACCCCCCAAAAAAATAGTTCTCCAAATGTGAAACTACATATATAAGTTTAGTTTGATTATAAAATATTAATAATGCACTAATAGTCATTGGAAATGATTGTGTATCTTAAAACTTGCGAGTTTTTATAGCTTATAGAGAAGGTCCAACCTACTTAGCTTAGCATTTACGGCCTTTGCTACTTATTTCCAACTTACCTTTTTTTTTTCTTTCAAAATTATGTCCCATAGTGCATTCTCTAGTCAAGGAGACCTTTTCTGCACAGTAATTCAGTCATATGACACTTTGTCACCTTTGTGCTTCTTTCCATGCCATCTTTCCACTGCACTGGTCATGTTGACAGCTTAGGTCATTACATGCTCACCTCCTTTGGGAAGCTCTTTCATCTTTATCTCCCTCTTCTACCCTAGCTGTACAGAAATGTCTTCTTTTTTTTTCTGATCTCTCACATTGTACCTGTAAGTTTCTGATAGCACTACAGAAACAATTTTGTAACATTGCTATCTGTATTCTCTTCATCTTTCTGTAGGTCCATCTCAATGCCCTATATGTTCTACAGAATAGAAATCATGAATGAAAAAATTCTTTAAAAAATCATATTGTCTTGCACATATAAGTGTTTGAGCGTGTGTTGAAGTAGGGTAAATTGAGATAACTCATTTAACTTTATATACTCCAATGAGAATATATGTACACTTAGCTTAAACATTCAAATTATAGTGGACTAATCAATTATTATAATCAATTTGTTTTCTTTTGAGAATCCCCAGAAATTTCAGTACATCAATTTCTATTTGCTTTTTAAAATAACCCTCAATTATTAATGAGTTGTTAGTTTCTTTATTAGCTTATATTAGTTATACTGGAGGGTACTGTTGTTACATTTCTACACATTTAAAATATATTCCAGGGCTGGGAAGGTGGCCCAGTGGTAGAGTGCTTGCCTTGCATGCATGAGGCCCTGGGTTTGATTCCTCAGCACCACATAAGCAGAAAAACCTAGAAGTGGCGCTGTGGCTCTAGTGGTAGAGCACTAGCCTTGAGCTGAAGAGCTGAAGGATAGCACCCACGCCCAAAGTTCAAACCCCACAACCAACAAAAAAAAATGTATTCCAATCTCATCTAATCTGTCATAGTCTTTCCCAAAACAATTTCAACACATTTCATTGTTCTATTTTTTGTAGCCATGAATAATATTTTGATAATATTCAATAAAATTGTTAATTTATTAATAATTATTTGATGAAGTAAATACATGTTTTTATATTTTCTACTTGAGTTGATGAATTAAAAGGCTTATTTAGGTTGTCCTGAAGTTTTAAATAGTGAGCAGTAAAGCTTGATAATTATTAATGATTTAAATGAGAGATGAAATACTGCAACAAACTTAAACTTTTCTAAGGTCCCTGTAGTATTCGTCATTCTTGCCACCTGCTGTGAATTCTATGTTATATAACACTGTACCAATGGAAAATAGGATAGAGCAGTTATGGACATGTTTGAAGAAACACTTTGGAGATAATGTTTCATTCTTAATGTCTAGTAAGTCATCTTATTAAGTGGAGATGGAGTTGAGATTTGCTAGTTGTATTAATTTCCTGTAGGTGATGTGACTAACTACTACGAAGTTACTGGAATTAAACAGCAAAAAAAATATTTCTGGAATCCAGAAGTCCAAAGTCAGTATCATTATCAGGTATCCAACCAACAGATGATCAATACTGCAGAATGTAGTGGGAGTGCAAGTTAGTTTACACAACTTTTAAATTGAATTGGGACATATAATAGTCCACAAACTCACAAATGTGCAACTTGATCGATTTTCTTTAAAGAGTATGAACCCAGATAAACAATGTCCAGATCACAAAAACACTAATACTGCCCTCCCCCCCCCCCGCAAATTCCTCTTGTTCCCCTTTCCTCCCCACCACACCCTTCTGACTTTTATTATATGGACAATTTTCTTGTTTCTTGACATTTCTGTAGGTAGAACCACACATTTTATATATGCCATTTATGTCTGGTTTCTTTTCTCTATTATTTTGTTGGAAAATTAACCAGTGATTTTTTTATTTAGTAGAAGATCTTTTGTTTCATTGGTATGTATTTTATTTTATGAACATACCATAACCTATTAATCCATTCTGTTGTCAGAGGACATATTTTTATGCTTACTTTGTGTGTGTGTGTGTGTGTGTGTGTGTGTGTGTGTGTGTGTGTGTGTGTGTGTAGTTGTAGCAGGGCTTGAACTCAGGACCTTTAGCTTTTGTACTCTAGGTTGGTGCTGTACCAATTGAGCCACAATTCAATTTTTGGTTTTTTGGCGGTTAACTGGAGATAACTGGACATTTCTGCCAGTGCTAGCTTTGAATCCTCAGCTCAGCCTTCTGAGTAGTTAGAAGTACAGGTAGGTATTGGTCTACTTGTACTTACTTTCATGTTATTACCGACAGTACTTTTCTATATATCTGTTCATGCTCTTTGGTTCATGTATGCTTGGATATTTTGGGGAATAGACCTAGCAGTGGCAGTGCAGAGCCACTGGATATGAAAGTAGGTACTGCCACAGGCTTTACAATTTCTATCACCAGTAGTGTGTATTTCTATTTTTCTGTGACCTTACCAACTTTTGATGTTGTTAACCTTTTATTTTGGCTCCTCATGCAGGTACATGATAATATTTATTTTTATTGTAATTTTTAAAACTACAAATGGTTGTAAAAGTGGGTTACAATTTAACATGTCCATTTTATAGGTATGTGATAATAAGTCATTTGTGGATTTGATTTCCATTTCTCTGATGATTGAAATTGTATTATATGTATATCTTATTTAGATACCTTCTATGAAATGCCTGTTGAGTCATTTGCTCATTTTATTCTGTTGTGATAGTCTATTTTCTTCATTTTAAAAATTGATTTATAGTTAGTGCAAGTTGTTTGTTGTCTATGTGTGTGTGTATATATATATATATATATATATATATATATAGTACTCAATAACTTGCATTTTTATTTTCTTAGTAAGGTATTTTGATGGTTAGAAATTTTAAATTTTACTATGGTTCAATTTCTTAATGTTTTCTTTTGTGTCTAACACATTTTATATCACCATTAAGTGATCTTTTACTCCTTAATAACCACTTAAAGATAATGTAAAAACTACTTAGAGATAATTTTTAAAATGTTAAAAAGTCATGATCTATGATGAATAAAAATGAAGTCTTTTCTTGCAGGTGCTGGTGGCTCATGCTTGTGAATCCTAGTTCTTCAGGAGGCTGAGATCTGAGGATCACAATTTGAAGCCAGCCTAAGCAGGAAAGTTCATGAGACTCTTGTCTCCAATTAAACACACACACACACACACACACACACACACACACACACACACACACACACACACGTGGAGCTGTAGTTCAAGTGGTATAGTGCTAGCCTCGAGTGAAAAAGCAAAGGACAATACCAAGGTCCTGAGCAAGCCCTAGTTCTGTTTTTTTCCCTATTCCAAGATCATAAAAGTATCTGCAAATTTATCTCCTAGAAGCTCTATTTTAACATTTCATAATCAGTTTTATAATCATTCGGAGTTGAATTTTGCATATAAGGTAAGAATGAGACTCACTTTTTCCTATGGATATAGAATTATCCACATGGATATATGTATAATTTTAACTTTCCCCATAAATGAACACTATATATACGTTTATTCACACACATCTCTCTCTTTATTTGGGTTAATTTTGTTTTATGAAACATATATTGACTACTTAGTATGTGTCAGGGATTGTATTTGGTCCTGGAGATAAGGATACCAGCAACCATCCTGAAAATGGTGTTGGTTGAATGAGAGAAAATAAAAAATGAAATGATAATTAAAACTACAAGAATCATATTGAAAACTATAAGCTATGAGGTAAAGAAATGCAGTTTTTGTGAGGAGAGGAGAAAATTTGCCCTAGAGTGGGGAAGGAGGATTTAAACCAGGAAAGTTGTGGACTGCAAATGTGGTTTAGTGGTAGAGTGCTTGCCTAGCATGCATGAAGCCCTGGGTTCAGGTCCTCAGAAAGACATAAACAGAAAAAGCTGGAACTGACCCTGTGGCTCAAGTGGTACAATGCTAACCTTGAGCAAAAGAAGCTCAGGGACAGTGCCCAGGCCCTGAGTTCAAGCCCCAGGACTGGCAAAAAAAGAAGAAGAAGAAGAAGAAGAAGAAAAGTTGTAATAGAGGTGAGAGGAAGGACCAGGAGTGAATGGAAATGAGGCTGAGAGTTCAGTTAGTCATTATCCCAGAGGAACAGGTGAGAGAGTTTTAACCAGGAAGCGACACAATCAGATTTGGTGCTTAGGAAAATGAGTCTGTAGGAGTTGGAGGCTGGCTTAGCTGGCAGGAAAACTGAAAGATGGAAACATTTGAGTTCAGTAGGAAAGAGGAGAACAGGAAATTGAGCCATGAAGGTAGGATTTTCATTACCCTGTTTATGGTTGCTAATTTTTCTACAATAGCTCTTTTTCTTGTGCAATATAAAAACTGAAAAGAAACAATGAGTTGGAAACTTAGAGGAGGAAATCAAGGAGAAGTTCTACCAGGAAGTTAGGGGAAGAAAAGGCATCAAGAAATTAGGAGTGTTTGCAACTTTAGATTATGTGAAAAAACATAATAAACCACAAGATTTGTTAATTCCTATGGAGGCCATCAGTATAATGGCTTTTCTTTTGTTCTTTATTTTGATCAGAATAATATATTTATAGTGGTTACTTGTGACTTACATCTGCAATCTTAAGCTATCCAGGAGGCTGAAAAAGGAAGGGTTATTGTTTGAAGTTGGCCTGGGCAGAAAAGTCCTAGTAACTTCATCTCCAAAACAACTAGCCAATAGCTAGGCTGGAGGTGTGGTTTCAGTGATTGAATGACAGCTGAACAAACAAGCTAAGCAAATACATATACACACATACAGACACACAATCTGAAGAAAAAAGAGGGAAGGAATAGCTGGACCTTTCCAGAAAAATTCTTGCTCCCATCCTTGAAGAATGAAGCTACTGTGTTTTGAAAAAGGTGCATAGGTTAGAAACTGAGTGACTTTAAGAGAAGAAAGTAATTTCTAGCTGATAGCAAGGGAGCAGGACTTAATCATACCATTGCAAGGTAATGAGTTCTTCTAATACCTGCAGAGGTTGGAAAAAAGATCTCAAGACTCAGCTGATACAGAAGCCTGTTCTACCAGCTTGATTTCAGCATGGTGAAATGCTGAGGAGAGAGCTATGTGTAGCTGGGCACGAGATCCATAGAAATTATCAGATGATAACTTTGTGTTGTTTGAAGCTGTTAAGTGTGTAGTGATTTGTCCTTAGTAATACAGTTTTCAATTAAAAGTTATTTGCTTATCTTTACATTAGATCTTTTTACATTATTTCAGTGGTAGATTATTCTTAGTCCTTCACATGGTTATTACTGTTTGTTTAATTTTTTATACATTTTTATTGTAAAATCACTGTACAAAGGGGTTACAGTTACATGAGTAAGATAATGAGTACATTTCCTATTGAGCATTGATGCCTTCTCCTTTGTTTTTCCCCTGCCATCCCTTCCTTCCCCACCTCCCCAACTACTCACCATCCCCCCCACTGAAGTTGTAAAGTTTGTTTTCAATATAGTGTCTTGTAGATCTCATTGTTACAATGGGTCAACCTGTATCCCCATTTAAACATTTTGTTTTTTCCCTTTCCCTCCCCAAATTAGAAAAAAATGTATATACAAGATGTAGGGTTTTGTTTAATTTTTGTGCTCTTGTTTATTGTTCTTTTAAATTTTAAATCAGCACCTTAATTCCTTTTAATGAGAGACAAGGCTGTTAGTAAATCTACTCTTCTTCCCTCCCAGTTGCTACCTTTCAGCTAGTGTGACACTGCTGGTAGAAAAACTTGGCTCTAATATGGGGCATATGAGAACATGTACCTGTACAAAGATGAAACAATTGCGAGATAAAACCACAGTACACTGTTCTGGGAGAGGCCCCTTATTAGGTAAAAGTCATAAACAATGTGAAGTACCTGAAATAGGGTGTATGCATTAGCTACTTGATAAAATTCAGCTGAGATTTTCTAGGGACGCTCTGCTCTATGAAGCCATTACCTGAGATGCTCAAAGAAGATGACTAAAAGCTGTTTTTAAAAAAGTGAAGAGAAATTAAGTACTGTATAGGGATAGTACTTAGGAGGCTAAGAGATAATTTAGGTTTATCTTATGTTGAGAGACTCTAGAAGTTTAATTTAACATCAGGAAGATAAGCAACAGCTCTATCTAATTGGGGGCGCCTAGAATCATTGGATTTCCTGATCCTCTTTAGTATGTCTGTATCCTTTGCTGTTAAAGAAGCTGCATTCTTGTAGAGATTTTATAAGTCTGATAATATCCCATAATGCTACCTTCTATGTAGTCCAAGTTATTCCCATTAAAATTATTGATTTCTATGATCAAACTTGGGTTTTTTAAAAGCTAGAAAACTATAAGTAGCATGTTCAGTGTTCTAAATGTATTGTTGTTTTTTAAATTGAAAGTAGAAAAAAATCAACTTTAAACAAATGAGATTTTTTTTGAGGGGTGGGTTGTGCAGGGGATATCTCTGGAGTCCCTGGAACCAATGGAAAATATGGAGAACTAAGCTCAGAAGCAAGATGTTATTGTTAAAGTAAAATCAAAAGTAGACTTTAGCCATAGGGTGGGGAAGTGTGATTTCACTCCAGACAATAGCAGGTAGACAGTGAGCCAAAATCCATACCACTTGATGTTTCAAACTCTAGGAGAATCTAGATATTTCCAGAACCATATGAGGCTTAGTTGAAAAGGGTTATGGAGATGTGTATGATCTCTGAGAAGAGTAGATCTGATGATCAAATGCCATGTCCTTGAAATGTCCCTTCCTGCTCCCAAGGATCTGGCCAAGTAAAAACCATGAGAACTGGCCCAAGACTGGGCTTCTAATAGGTTTATCTCCTCTCAAGTACAGTAGGAAATGAGCAGGTTGGCACACATATAAGGGGACTGGCCACCTGCACATATGCTGTTGGCTATTCTTGGAATACAGGTTGTACCAGGACCAAGGTAGCTAGCAAGCTAATGATGTCACTGTCTATGGAGTCTAAGCAGTTCACAAAGCACTGTGGCAAAGGCAAACGCTACCAGTTTGACACACCATCACCAGACCCTTCCTATTAATAAGTTTATCTTTCCTGTTAGTCTGAATGGACTTTATGTGTGGCATGCCACCTCCAGGAATTTTCTTCTGTCCCTTGATCATTCAGCCCACTACCCTAGTATGACTGGGCTATGGGTCCTACAGGAAGGAAGGAGATACCTAAGATAGATGGAAACAAGCAGTGTTACCCTTTACTGTGCTAAATTAGAAAAGCACCTGTAAAGAGAATCCAGGACCATAGGACTTTCTTCTTTAAAATGGTTTTACTCTAAGTAGTGAAGGGACATGGGAAAGATTCCAAAGCATTTCTGCATGTTTACAAAGTATTTTCCATTTTACTTGATAAATTCCAGTTGCGGTGTTCCAAATAGTATTAAAATATCATTTATCATAACCAGTGCCTATCCAATCAAACTTTTCTGTCCTTGATTATATAAAACACAGGAAGTATTATGTTTTATTTTCAGTTGCAGAAGACAGAGTGTCCTCATTATTTGCAGCCATATTATTCCTCCTAACTTGGTTGTCAAGCTGTTACATTGTCACCGAAAGAACTATTTGGATTGTGAAATCTTCTCCTTCAAGTTATGAAAATATTCAGGATACTAGTTTCTGAATTTCTAAGAGCTTGTTTCTCTGAGTAGATCTTCGAAGAGACTTGAGAATTATGCCCATACTTGAATAGGAAAATCGTCTTGGCTTAATTATGTGTATTTCTTGGTTGTGATTTGGGGAGCTGTATTTGTTCTTTGTTTCATTTATCTAGTCAGGGCATTGGCTTGGGGTCTTTTAGAAGAGAGCTAGATAATGAGGACAGAAAGCTTCCTTTGAGAATTTGTGAACATTCAGTCTAGATGTGGTTGTTTAGTAAGCTCAATAACTTTTTACCCTATGATAATATGATAAATTTTACATTATTACCTTAGAAATAGTTATAGACTCGGAAGATGGCGGAGGAGAAGCTGGAATCTGAACAAGCTCTCGCATAGAAAGTAGGTTTAGAGTTCCAGTGAACAGTCCTAAGCCAGAGAATCACACCAAGTGTACCATCACAGGACAGAGAGTTAGACAAGAGAGGGGAAGCCAAGGAAACGAACCAGCTGCCGCTCCGGCGGCGGGGTCGCGGCGGCGACCACCGCCGCGGGAGTCATACCTGAGACACAGAGAGTCGGGGACGAAGGAGCCAGACGCAGCGGACGAGCGGATTCTACTCAACACCAACAAGAACCGACAAGGAGCGAACATCTTCATCCTGCTGTTTGCAGACCAGAGACGACCCAGGATCCAAGACTCGGCGTGAGTACAAGCCCGACATCCTCACTCCTCAGGGAGCAGAGGAGGGAAGGCCACCCCTCCCCCCCCAGCACCGGTGATCTCCATCTTGGATACCGACAAAGCTCGGAGTTGCTGCTAGCTCCAGCTCAGGCCTTGGAATAAAACGAGTCATTTAGCAGGTCACAAGAACTTAACGCCGAAGTGACCTGCCAGACTCAGCTCCATCCAGGGAAAAGTCACCCAGCTCAGGCGCCAGCCATCGGAGTGCCTAGCGTCACTGGGTAACCAGAGCCAGAGGCTGCCCCTCCCTCTAGCAGCCACCACAATCAATTGAAAAACAGAAACCCTGAGAATGGCTCCAGGCTGGGCGCTGTGAGCTCTATCACAAAATAGCCCCAGGGAAAAGCTACTGTTTGTTGAAAGGCCTCAACCCTACCCAGAACCTAGCCTCATAACCACATCCCCCTCTTTTGTGACTCTCAAAGCAGACCACCCTCCCAGAAAACTAACCTGGGAGGGGGATCTCAAAATCTTGGGTAAAGCAGAGCATTTTTCTGCCTCTTCCAACCAACCGACTTAAGAAACCAATCAAGCCACAGGACCTCAAGCTGACCAGAGACTACAACAAGAGACTGGTCGCAGACAAAAGGGAGATACAGGATTCCTCCCACTCCTCCCCCCCCCAAAAAAAAAAAATCAAAAGACTTTTTTTTTTTTTTCTTCTTCTTCTTCTTTTCTTTTTTTTGCTTGTTTTTTGTTTTTTGTTACCTTATATATATATATATATATATATATATATATATATATATAAATTTTTTCCCTTCTAAAACTTTTATTAATCTTTAATTTTTGCCTCTTCTGAAAAAATAATTGTTTTCCAGTAATTTTTTTTTCTCATCTTATAATTTTTATTTTAGGAATACGTGAATGAGAGTTTTCCTTTCTTTTCTTGTCTTCTTTCTCTTTTTCTTTCATTCTTAATTATCTTTTTGTTTTTTATCTAGCTCTACTGAACTTCTGATCTTTTCTTCTCCCTTTCCCATCCTTAAAGCTGTCCACATCTCCTCTATGTCCCTCCCCTTCTCTGAACATATTCACATTCCTCTCTAAATAGACGGTCTTTTAACCTCTATAATAACATTAATTTTTACGTTTCTATTCTTTTTCTGGTCTCTCTTTATTCCCCTTTCCGTCTCTTCTTTTTCTCTCTCTCTCTACTTGCATCCTACCCAACCCATTTCCTGCACTGTGATTAGGACATAGTTAACTCTCCCTGTGCCTCCCCACACCAATCTATTCCTATTTTTTACCCACATCTCTCCCTAATCCTAATAATTTCTGGTTTTCCAAATTCTTTTCTGCGGTTCGAAGTCCTTTAACATATAGTCATTTGATGTTGAATAGATGTATCTGTTGAACTAGATTGTATCTGTAGACTATTGACTGTACAAATGCAAACTTTGGTTGATGGTTGCCTTAAGATAGTGTTCTAGCACAAAACTGGTGCAATCTGTATCTCAAATGGGCCGAGTAAGCCGGAAAAACACAAGAAAAATGGCAAATTCGGGTATCTCAATTCCCAACCTTGATAATCAGGGATTAGAACAGATAAAGAATAATCCAGAGGAGAGTTCCCAAATAGCTCTACAAACACTAATAGCAAACATGATAAATGAGAAGTTTGACAATGTACAAAGGACTCTGTATGAGCGTGATAGGGAGAGAGAGGAGGCATCCCAGAAGTTTATACAGGAACATCATAAGCGTGAGGAAGCTTCTCAAAAACTGATACAGGATTTGCGTGAACAACTTGAGAATACTCAAAGAGAAAGGGAGGAATGGCGTGAGCAGGCAGAGAACACTCAAAGAGAACTGCAGGAATCCCACAGAAGGGAGGAAACTAATCAAAGAGTAATTCACGAATTAAGAGACCAGGTAGAGAATACACAAAGATCACTAAAGACATTCATGGAATCCATTAACAAAGAGCTGAAGGAAGTCAGGGAGACCACAAAGGGAAGGCTGAATGGAACCCAACAGAAGGAATGGGAGTCCAAAGAAACCATAACCAATCAACTAAGTGATTTGAGAACAAACACTGAACACCAAATTAAGGAAGTAAAGAAATCCATACAAGACCTAAAACAGAGCTTCAACAAAGAACTTGAAGCCATCAAAGCTGACCAATTAGAAGGAAAAGAGATAAAAAACAAAGTAGAGAGTCTTGACAGCAGGTTAGACCATGCAGAAGATCGAATCTCAGGGATTGAAGACAGCCTAGATATTATAGAGAAAGAACATACAACCATCCAAGACAAGTCCAAGAAATATGATAGGTCTATCCAACACCTGGAAGACACCATCAGAAGGCCCAATCTAAGGATAATGGGTGTAGAGGAGCACCTAGAAACAGAAGTTAATGGTCTAGGAAATTTGTTTAACAGGATCTTAGCAGAGAACTTCCCAAACATACAAAAAGATAGGCCTATTCAGATACAAGAAGCTTTTAGAACCCCAAATAGACCAGACCAGAATAGGACATCCCACCGTCACATTATAATCCACACAGGATCAACCCAGACCAAGGAAAAGATCCTTAAAGCTGTCAAGGAGAAAAGGTTAATCACCTATAAAGGGAAACCAATTAGAATTACCTCAGATTTCTCACCAGAGACAATCAAAGCAAGAAGAGCCTGGAATGATGTATGCCATGCCCTAAAAACAAACAACTATCAACCAAGAATACTGTACCCAGCTAAACTCTCCTTCATAACTGAAGGCCAAATAAAAACCTTCCATAGCAAAGAAAAATTGAAACAATACATCTCCACCAAACCAGCCCTGCAAAAGATTCTTAAAGATGTCCTACACATAGAAAACCAACAAGAACGCAACAAAGGCCAAGAAACTGCACCCAAACTGAGAATCCAAGAACCTTAGGAAGAACCCAGTTTTCACAGCCCCCAAGAAGGTGGATAACATGGCAGGAACTCCCAAATACCTCTCAGTCCTATCTCTTAATGTTAACGGACTGAACTCTCCAATTAAGCGACATAGACTGTCTAGTTGGATTAAAAAACAAGACCCTTCTATCTGCTGCCTGCAGGAGTCACATCTTGCCCGTAAAAACAAACATATTTTCAAGGTTAAAGGCTGGAACAAAATCTACCAAGCAAACGGCCCTCATAAACAGGCGGGAGTTGCAATCCTAATATCAGATAAAATAGACTTCAAATTAAAATTCGTGAGAAGAGATAAAGAAGGTCGCTACATACTAATTAAAGGATCTCTCCTTCAGGAGGATATTACAATTCTAAATATCTATTCGCCAAACAATGGAGCACCCAAATTTATCAAAGAAACACTACTTTCCCTCAAATCCCAGATAGATCCAAAGACATTAATCGTTGGGGATTTTAACACACCACTCTCCCCACTAGATAGATCAACTCGGCAAAAACTCAACAGAGAAACCGCAGATCTAAACAGCTGCATAGATCAACTAGACTTAACAGACATTTACCGAACATTTCACCCAGCAGCATCAGAATACACGTTCTTCTCAGCAGCACATGGGACGTTTTCTAAAATAGACCACATTTTAGGCCACAAAGCAAACTTGTCTAAATTCAGAAACATTGAAGTTATACCTTGCATTCTCTCTGACCACAAGGGAATAAAATTAGAACTCAACACCAAAAGCCACCAAAGAAAGTCCGGTATCACATGGAGGCTGAACAACACACTGCTGAATCATGAGTGGGTCATGGAAGAGATTAGAAAGGAAATTCAAATGTTCATGCTATTCAACAAAAATGAACACACAAATTACCAGCTCCTCTGGGACACAGCAAAGGCAGTACTCAGAGGCAAGTTTATAGCTCTGAGCTCCTACATCAACAAATTGGAGAGATCGGAAACTAATAATTTAATGACACATCTAAACCTCCTTGAAAAAGAGCAGCAAGATAAACCCCAATCCAGTAGACGGAAAGAAATAATCAAAATTAAATCAGAATTAAATGAATTAGAATCCAAAAAAACTATAGAAAGAATCAACAAAACAAAGAGTTGGTTCTTCGAAAAACTTAACAAAATTGACAGACCCTTAGCAAACCTTATCAGAAAAAGGAGAGAACACACCCAAATTAATAAACTCAGAGATGAGAATGGAAACATCACCACGGAAACAACCAAGATTCAGAACATTATAAGGGAATACTTCTCAAAACTTTATGCTAATAAGTTTGAGAACTTGACAGAAATGGACCTTTTCCTAGCAAATATTGACATGCCAAAACTAAACCAAGATGAGTTAAACCAGCTTAACAGGCCCATATCAAGCATCGAAATAGAAACAGCAATAAGAGACCTCCCAGCTAAGAAAAGTCCAGGACCAGATGGTTTTACAGCGGAATTTTACAAGGCCTTCAAAGCAGAGCTCACACCAATACTCCTCCAACTCTTCAATGAAATTGAAAGAGAAAGCTCACTACCGAACACATTCTATGAAGCCATCATAACCCTCATCCCAAAACCAGGCAGGGACTCATCAAAGAAAGAGAACTATAGACCCATTTCTTTGATGAACATTGATGCAAAACTTCTCAACAAAATTTTGGCCAATCGACTTCAACAATTCATCCAAAAAATCATACACCATGATCAAACAGGATTCATTTCAGGGATGCAAAGCTGGTTCAATATACGCAAATCAATTAATATTATTCATCACATCAACAGGAGCAAGAATAAGAACCACATGGTTATCTCAATAGATGCAGAAAAAGCATTTGACAAGATCCAACACCCCTTTATGATGAAGGTTCTGGAAAAATTAGGAATCCATGGAACATTCCTCAATATAATAAAGGCTGTATATGACAAACCTACAGCCAGCATTATACTCAATGGTGAAAAACTAAAGCCATTTCCTCTTAACTCAGGAACAAGACAAGGATGCCCACTCTCTCCACTTCTCTTCAATCTAGTATTAGAATGCCTAGCTACAGCAATAAGACAAGATGCAGACATAAAGGGGATCCAAATAGGGAAAGAAGAAATAAAACTCTCCCTCTTTGCAGATGACATGATCTTGTATTTAAAGAATCCCATAGACTCCACTCCCAAATTACTCAAGCTGATTCAAAACTTTGGCAAAGTAGCAGGTTATAAAATTAACCCCCAAAAATCAACGGCTTTTCTATATGCCAACAATGAGAAAAGTGTGGCTGAAATTAGGAAAGCAACTCCATTTGTAATAGCCCCACAAAAAATAAAATACCTAGGAATTAACTTAACCAAAGAAGTGAAGGACCTCTATGATGAAAACTTTAAAATCTTGAAAAAGGAAATCAACACAGAACTTAAAAAATGGCAAAACCTCCCATGCTCCTGGATTGGCAAGATTAACATCGTGAAAATGGCAATACTTCCCAAGGCTATCTACAAATTCAACGCGATACCTATCAAAATTCCACCCTCATTCTTCAAGGAAATAGAGGAGGCAATCCAAAAATTCATATGGAACAATAAAAGACCCCGAATAGCAAAAACGCTCCTCAACGGAAAGAACACTGCTGGAGGAATATCAATACCAAATTTCAAACTCTACTATAAAGCCATAGTAATCAAAACAGCTTGGTATTGGCATAAGAACAGACCTCAGGACCAATGGAATAGAATTGAAAACCCAGAAATGAACCTACAGACCTATAGCCACCTAATCTTCGATAAGGAAGCTAAAACAATAGAATGGAAGAAAGACAGCCTCTTCAGTAAATGGTGCTGGCAAAATTGGTTAACTACATGTAGAAAACTAAAGCTAGATCCTTATATATCACCCTGCACCAGAATCAACTCCAAATGGATCAAAGACCTTGAACTCAAAGCAGACACTCTGAAAACATTACAGGATGGAATAGGAGAAACCCTAGGTCTCCTTGGCTCAGGTCGAAATTTTCTGAATAGAGACCCGGAAGCACAACAAATCAAAGAAAGGTTGGACAAATGGGATTGCATAAGATTGCAGAGCTTCTGCAGGGCAAATGACATAGCTGGCAAGATCAATAGAAAACCCACCGATTGGGAGAAGATCTTTACTAGCCATACAACGGACAAGGGTCTCATATCTAAAATATACTTGGAACTCAAAAAATTAAACCACCCAACAACAAACCCTCAAAGAAACAACTGCCCAATAAATAAGTGGGCGAAAGACTTAAAGAGAAGCTTCTCTGAAGAAGAAAGAAGGATGGCCAATAGACACATGAAGAAATGTTCAACATCCCTAGCCATAAAAGAAATGCAAATCAAAACAACATTGAGATATCACCTCACTCCAGTTAGAACAGCAAAAATCAAGAACTCCAATAACAACAGATGCTGGAGGGGATGTGGACAGAAAGGAACCCTACTTCATTGTTGGTGGGAATGTAAACTTGTTCAACCACTTTGGAAAGCAGTATGGAGGTTCCTCAAAAGACTTCACATAGATCTCCCCTATGATCCAGCAATCCCACTTTTGGGCATTTACCCAAATGTTTACAAACAAGACCACACTAAAGCTACCAGCACAACTATGTTTATTGCAGCATTATTTACCATAGCTAAGATATGGAACCAACCCAGATGCCCCTCAGTAGATGAATGGATCAAGAAAATGTGGTATATATACACAATGGAATTCTATGCCTCCATCAGAAAGAATGATATTTCCCCATTTGTTAGGAAATGGAAAGGTTTGGAAAAAATTATATTAAGTGAAGTAAGCCAGGCCCAAAGAAGCATAGGTCCCATGGTTTCCCTTATTTGCAATATCTAGTATAGGTATGAGTCAAGCGGAAAAGGTCAGATAATGTGATGCTAGGAAAATGAACCCTTAAATATGTATTTTAATGTTTTCGTTTCTTTCATGCATGTATTTCTAATGCATTTATAAGATTATTTCTTTGTTGCTTTGTATGTCCCTCCCCCACAGTGTAACCCCCGTTTTCACTATATTTGATGTCAGTATAACATGTGGAGTAGATGGGGACAAACAAGTCGTTTAAGGATTCAGGTGGACCTGTTGCAACAATGAGAAGTACAAAATGTCATGTCAAAACCAGCTTTACAATGCCGGTGTGGGGGGGGGAGGGGGGTATAATTGGGTGGGGGGAGGGGGGTAAAGTTGAGTGGGGGGAGGGGGGAGGCCGGGAAGGGAAGTGAAGGGTAAACAAAGGAGGAGGCTGCAATGCTTGGTAAGAAATGTATCCATTATCCTGCCCATGTAATTGTAGCCCCTTTGTACAGTATGTTCTCAAATAAAATAAAATACAATTTAAAAAAAAAAAAAAAAAAAAGAAATAGTTATAGACTCAACTGTTTTTTGTTTTTGTTTTTGTCCATCATGAGGCCTGAACTTTGGGCCTGGGCGCTGTCCCTCAGCTCTTCAGCTCAAGGCTAGTGCTCTACCACTTGAGCCACAGTGCCACCTCTGGCTTTTTCTGCTTATGTGGTGCTTAGGAATTGAACCCAGGGCTTCATACCTGCAAGGCAAGCACTCTACCACTGAGCGACCTTCCCAGCCCCCACTCAACTGTTTTTTGATGAAAGAAAATATCTTCAAATTAGACATTTCTTCTTCCTATTTTCTTTCTTTTTTTTTTGTCGGTCGTGGGGCTTGAACTCTGGGCCTGGGCGCTGTCCTTCAGCTCTTCAGCTCAAGGCGAGCGCTCTACCACTTGAGCTACAGCGCCACTTCCTCTTCCTATTTTCTAATGGAAGTGTTTCATAACTGCTTAGGAAAAACTAGGCCTGATCACTTCTTTCTTTCTTCTTTCTCCCATCCCCCAAAACCATACTGTGGATTGAGCTCAGGGCCTTATACTTGGAAGGCAGGTACTCTATCACTTGAGCCCTGCCTCCAGCTCCATTTTGCCTTGGTTATTTTCAATGCATAGTCTTACTTTATGGCTAGGCCAGTGTGGGCTGCACCCTCCTACTTATGCTTCCCTGTGTCACTGGGGATAGCAGACATGTGTTATTGTGCCCAGCTATTGATTGAGATGGAGTTTCAGATATGGTCTCAGCTAGCAGCCTGGCCCATGAAAATCTCTGCACTGAGACAAAGGAAATAATCTGTCAGAAAGAAACATTGTTTATCCTGGGCTTGGCAGTAAGGAAGAGAGCAGGTGGCAGAAAGCCTGAAGTCCAGAACATAGCCTGGAAGGTGACACAGAAGCTGAAGATGTGGGGTGGAAAGAAGTCTAGCATTCCAGCCCCTCAAGCTGGAAGTGTTGTAAGAACCAACAACAGCTTAATAAACAGAAGACCAAGGATCTGAATTCCCAGATGAAGTTCTTCATAAGAAAAAAGAGTGTACAGTTAGAACTCATCAGTAGCTGCACCGCAGGCCATGTAAAATGGAGTGGTGAACAAAAATTTTACAAATAATCCAAATTGGAATTTTGAAGTCCCAGATTCTCTCTCTTTTCTTTTTTGGTGGTACTGGGATTTGAACTCAATCCTCGCTCTTGGCTAAGCAGCTACTCTGCCACGTGAACCATGCCGTCAGCCCTTTTATTTTTAATTTTTTTTTCAGATAGAGTCAAGCTTTTGCAAAGGCCAGCCTGAACCTTCAAAATTTTCATGTGTCTGATAGTAAATTTGTTTGTGTTATTTCAATTGAAATTTATTACTCTTTTTGGTTTTGTGGATTAGCATTTTTCATTAAATTTTAGAAGGTTTTAGTCATTACATCTTTGAATATTTTTCTGTCCCTTTTCTCTCTTCTCTCTTTCTGCTGTTCCCATTATACATTTGTTGAGTTTCATGATGTTCCACAATTTCTAAGGTTCTTTTTTATATAATTCTTTTTTTTTGGTATAAAGCCTCTATTCTTCTGTCTTTAAATTTGCAGCTTATTTTATCTGTCAACTCACATCACTTTTGCCTCCTACAGTGAGTTTCTCATTTAAGTTTTGTGCTTTAACTGCCCAATTAATAAGTGGGCTAACTTGTATTTTCTTTCTTGCTATTGTTTTTAATGCATCTAAAATGTACTATGTGATTTTTTTGTTTCTCTTGTATGTTCCTCCCCCACGGTACAACCCCTGTTTTCATTGTATTTGATACTGGTGCCCTGCATCTTGTATATACATTTTTCTAATTTGGGGAGGGGAAGAGAAATAACAAAATGCTAAAACAAGGATACAGGTTGACTCATTGTAACAATAAGATGAATAAGACACTATGTAGAAAACCAGTGAAAGGGGGAGTAGGGAGGTGGGGAGTGAAGGGATGGGGAAAAACAAGGGGAAAAACAAAGGAGGAGGTAACAATGCTCCATAGGAATTGTACTCATTACCTTACTCATGTAACTGTAACCCCTCTGTACACTATTTTTACAATAAAAAAAATAAAACAGACTTAAAGAGAGACTTCTCTGAAGAGGAAATAAGAATGACCAATAGACACATGAAGAAATGCTCAACTTCTCTAGCTATAAAAGAAATGCAAATCAAAACAACATTGAGATTCTATGTCACCCCAGTTAGAATGGCTACAATCAGAAATCTAATAACAACAGATTCTGGAGGGGACCTGGCCAAAAGGGAACACTACTGCATTGTTGGTGGGAATGTAAACTTGTTCAACCACCTTGGAAAGCAGTATAGAAGTTCCTCAAAAGCCTCCACATAGAGCTCCCCTATGACCCAGCAATCCCACTTTTGGGCACTTATCCAAACGATCACAAACAAGGCCATACTAAAGCTACCAGCACAACTATGCTTATTGCAGCATTATTCACCATAGCTAAAATATGGAACCAACCCAGATGCCCCTCAGTAGATGAATGGATCAAGATATATAATGGAATTCTGTGCCTCTATCAGAAAGAATGACACCATCCCATTTGTTAGGAAATGGAAAGATGGAAAAAATTATATTACATGAAGTAAGCCAGGCTCAAAGAAACATAGGTCCCATGGTTTCCCTTATCTGCAATAACTAGTATAAGTCTAGAATAAGCAGAAGAGGTCAAGAACTATGCACATATGACTATTAACCTGATGATAAGTGAAATGAACCCCAAGATAGGACACAAGAGGTTTTATCTTTGTTGCTGTTCTTCTTAATGTACTTATAATGTACTATGTGAGTCTTTGTTTCTTTTGTAAGTTCTTTCCCCATAGTACAACCCCTGTTGTCACTGTATTTGATTCTGGTGCCCTGCATCTTGTATATACATTTTTCTAATTTGGGGAGGGGAAGGGAAACAACAAAATGCTGAAATAAGGATACAGGTTGACCCTGTGTAACATTGAGATGTACAAGACAGTATGTTGAAAATGAAATTTACAACTTTGTGGAGGATGGGGGAGTGAGAGAGGGGAGTGAGGAGTTGGGGAGGTGGGGAGGAAAGGGATGGGAGAGGAAATATAAAGGAGGGTATAAAATGCTTGATAGGACATGGACTCATTACCTTGCACATGTAACTGTAACCCCTCTGTACAATAAAAATATATATTAAAAAAGTTTTGTGCTTTAAAAATTTTTTTTGTTCTTGTTTTTTGAGTCAGGATTTTCCTATGTAGCCTAGGCTGACTTTGAGCTCATAATCCTCCTGTCTCAAGCCTTTTGAGTGCTGAGATTACAGATATCTACCTGGACAGTTTGATGCTTTTCATATCCAGAATTGCCTTTCTTCTTGGCTACGATCCTGTAGCTCTAAATTGAAGCTGGACGTAGGGACAGTGACCTGTTGGTTCTCAGTGACACTCTGCTGAATGAGTGAGCACTGGTGGTAGCCCCTGGCTTGTCCTTGTGAGTGAGGAAGACAAATGGAGGGGGGGAGTAGGGGAGTGCCAGTATTCTCATTCTGTCATGCCTTGGGCAAATCCCATGTGCTAAGACTAATGGATGGACAGGGAAAGGGAATTTCCAGGTTTTTATCTGAACCTGCCAGAATATTGCTTCCATAACACAGGAATAAGGACAGGGATGAGAAAGCTTGGAACTTGGAGGAGCTCTAATAGCTGAAAGAAGAGGGTATCTCTCTCTTTGGAGATATGATCTTAGATTAGAGCCCCAGAAGTAGATTCTTGGATCACTAAGAACTGGGAGAGATGTGGTTGAATGCCACAGATTTTCATTTTTCTTATTAAACTGTAGTAGAATCTCTTAGTTTAGAGTTTCATTCTATATGCACTTAAGTAGATTACCAGAAGATTTGAATATGTGTATTCTATGTTTTTATGGATTTTAACCAGTTTATGTTTTTTTTTTTGGAAGATTATATACTGAAGTCTTCACAACACCCTTCTAAAAGCCTCTATAATTAATAATACTAATTATCAACATCTTAAACATTGGGTTAGTTATAGGAGAAAAATTATTATGTTCTAAATGGTGCTCATAGATAATTTTGGAAGACAAATTATTATGGCCAAACAAGAAAGAATGGCAATTTCAGCAGGTCTAGTTCTAGTTTTGTGTGTGTGTGTGTGTGTGTGTGTGTGTGTGTGTGTGTGTGTGTGTGTTTGCTCTCTTAAAAGTATTTTATGGGTTCAAGTCAGACTATTTCCTTCAGACAGTGTTTCGCAACTTGAATCACTATCCCTTTAACCATTCAAGTTTGAGTTCAATCAGATTTGTTGAGCAAGATAATATAGTTATTTGTGCAGGAAATAGTAACAGAAAAAAGGAATGAATGGCTTGTAGCAGATGCTGTGCTTACAAATGTCAGAGTTTTCAATGAGCCAGTGACTTTAAAAGGTCATACAATTTTACACTTCTACCTCTTAACATCAGTAATAAAAACAGGATATGTGTTGTACTTCCTAGTCTAAATGCATTTGGTTCCCAATTTTCTACGTCAAAGAATGGCTTTGCCATCTGCCATTTTTTTATGTCACTCTTCAAATCCAAGCCTGTCCTCTCTCCTACTGTGCTTATCAATCTTCAAGAGGTGCTATTATCAAGACTTAAGACTGGAGTTGTTTTATAATATTTGGCCAATAGTGGCATGAATGATTGATTTGAAACAGCTCCTCAATGTCAGAAATAAATTTGGATAAGAATTAAATACACCTTAGGATCATTGTTAAACATTCTGGTCAGCTTGACTTAGTGAGCAGATTAGGCTATAATCCTTTTCTGCATGTAGATTAAGTCAAGCTTGAATTGTTTTAATCAGAACCTCTACAGCCCTACTCACACTGTGTGCTTGATTTTTCATGAAGTGATGAAAGACTGTTATAGACTCCTACTGTGATTTAGTTTGATTTTTTACATATTTTTTTCAGGTTTTATGTGTTTTAAAACTCTGCTTAGAATTCAAGATGTAGCTCCACTGTATGCTTTCTTATATAAAATGTCCAAATTATATATACACATAGCCATTTTAAAATACATTTTGACATTTAATTTTGATTTTTCATACTTCAAAAAGTCATTTAATATCTTCATAATTTTATTCTGAGACTTTTTTGTTTTGATAGGTTGCTTATATTTTGTTTTAATGAAATATAATTGTTTTCTTTCTTTTTGGGGGAGAGCAGTGTTGGAGGCCAAGATCAGATCCTTGTGCATACCTTACACAATGTGATTACTATTAAAAGTACATCCCTTTCTCTAGCTCCTCTATTAAATTTCTATTTTTGATAGAAGAATTTAACTAACTTGATATTTATTGTTATTGTTTATATGTCTAAAATATTTTATTAATTTGTAATTTTAAATACATATAAATAAAATAAAATATATTATATATAATATATATTTTCAAATTATTTGTCTTTCTCATTTCTCAACTTTCTGTCTTTGCTTGTGTTTTGCAAAAATATTTTTGTGGGCTAGGAAGGTGGCTCAGTGGGAGAGTGCTTGCCTTGCATGCATGAGGCCCTGGGTTCGATTCCTCAGCACCACATAAGCAGAAAAATCTGGAAGTGGCTCTGTGGCTCAAGTGGTAGAGCGCTAGCTTTGAGCTGAAGAGCTGAGGCACAGCACCCAGGCCCATAGTTCAGGCCTCAGGACTGACAATTAAAATTTTTTGCTTTTATTTCTCTTTCTATAATTAAGAAATTGTGTATCTTGTTCTTCTATAGTCTACAGATTAGCCTTTATTTATTTAAAAAAATTGGTGATTTGGGATTTGAACTCAGGGTTTTGTGTTTGCCAGGCAGATACTGTATCGTTGAGTCTGATTAATTTTGAGATAGTCATACTTTCTGTCCGGGGATATGCTTGGATCATATACTGCCCATTTTAGGCTTTCTGTCATTGCAGGGATACCAAGTATGTGCCACCATGCTTAGCTACTTCCCATTGGGATGGAGTTTCAAAAATTTGTGTCCAAAATGGCCTGGAGCCACAAACCTCCCAATTTCAGCCTTCCACACAGCTAGAATGATAAGTGTTCACTACCATACCAACTTATTAATAGAAAAGGCATCTCGTATATGTACCCAAGCTGATGTAGAACTGCAGTCCTCTGATAGCAGTCTCTCAAGTAGCTAGGATTACAGTTGTGAGCCACAGGCACCCAGTTTCATTTTTACTTTTTAAGAACACACTTAAATATTTTTTCTATCAGAATCTAAAGTAAATTTATAAATATACCCTCATGTAAAAGGCAGGAGCAGCCAAGACTCATCTTTTTGTTTCTTCTGTGGTACAGCCTGGAAATCCTGTGTTTATTCTTTTATATCCTACCCATTGAGTTTTTATTTCACAATATATGTTTAACTTATAAGATCTTTGAGTCTTTTTGTTAGCTTTATCTTGCTTAATAGATGGTAGACCCTTTCTTATTTCACAGTTTACTGTTTCTTTTACACTTAATTTATGTTCTCTTTTAACTATTCTTTTTTATTTCTTATGTTCTAATTTTCTGTTGAGTTTACTGTTTCTTTTTCATTATGTTGTTTTCTGTAGCTATTTTGAAGATTCTTGCTTGTGTGTTGACTTTTGCATTTGAGAATTATTTCTAATATAGTGATTATACTTATTTTTTATTTTTTCCTTGTTTTAGTTTTTTTGAACAAGCTTTTGCTATGTATTCTACACAGATTTTGAACTCACTATGTGGTCTAAGATGTCCTCTAAATATTGCTCCTCCTGCCTCAGCCTTCCACGTGCTAGGATTACAGGTTTGTACTGCCACACTTGACTGCATTTTTTATATTTTTATTTTTATAAATGAAATATGAAAAAGTCTAAGTGCTCTTAGGTGAGAGTAGGAATCAGGGGCATGCTGGTGTGCCTTGTTATTTGTGTCACTTTAATAATAGAATCATAAGTTTAAAATATGGGAAAAAGTTCTCTTGTTATATCATCTATTTCTCCTGCTTCCTGTGGGAAGAGCAGTTACAGAGATTGCCTTAGTCTATACTTAAAACTTTCTGTCTTGATTGAGAAACTAATTTGATTAGTAGAGTTGCTTTGGAAGGTTAAAAGAGCAAAGATGGTCCACTGTGAAAATTAGTATTTTGAGTGTTGATGGAAGGCTTGAAAATAATCAACATTAAGCCAAGTGTGATGATGTATGACTATAATCTCAGCTACTTGGGAGGCACAGGTAGAGGATCAGGATCTGGGGCCAGCCCCAAGCACAAGTGTTAGACCTTATCTGAAAAACAACTAAAACAAAAAGTGCTGGAGGTATGGCTCATCAGTAAGAGTGCCTGCCTTTCAAGTACAAGGTCCTGAGTTCATTATCCCAGTACCACAGAAAAGAAAGAAAACCATCAATGTGCAACTTTTTAACCCATTACCTAAGATGACATTTTATTTCAGGAAACGATTATTTCTGTTTTCTTCAGTAGTCTCTCTCTAGCTGTAAGATTTAATATTAACAGAGTCTTCCTCAAACATAAAATTGTTCTTTGAGAGGAAGAAAAGACTGAATTTATCTAGGAAACTGCTATTCCATTGAGAGCTAATGACAAAAAGTTAAACCTGCTCATCCACTTCACTGCATTCATAAATGCTGCTCATACTGATGAGTCACTGGCACTCAGCTTCTAATCCTTATTATTATTATTTGTTCCAGTCCAGGTGCTTGAACTCAGGGCCTGGATGCTTCTCTGAGTTTTTATGCTTGAGGCTGCTGTCCTACCACTTGAGCCATACTCCCACTAAAGTCCTTTTGCTGATTAATTGGAGTCCTGGGGACTTTATTTCCCAGCTACCTTTGAACAATGATCCCCAGGTCTCAGCCTCCTAAGTACTTAGGATTACAGGTGTCAGCTATCAGTGCCTGGCTTCTAATTCTTATTTAAAAAATTATTTATTGTTATTGGAAAGATGACGTGCAAAGGGGTATGGTTATATAAATCAGATAAAGAGTACCTTAAAAATTGTTACTGAGTTTTGTATGTCCCTCCCCCACAGTATAACCCCTGCTTTCACTGTATTTGATGTCGGTATAATTTGTGGAGGGGAAGGGCAAAAACAATGTGATGTACAAGTCGTTATGTCGAAAAATGAACTTTACAACTTTGGTGGGGGGGGTAGTGGGGAGGATTGGGTGGGGGGCGGGGAGAGGATGGGAAGGGATGGGAAGGGGAAACAAAGGAGGAGGCTGCAATGCTTGGTAAGAAATGTACGCATTATCCTGCCCATGTAATTGTAACCCCTCTGTACAGTATGTTCACAAATAAAATAAAATAAAATAAAAAAAACAATAAAACAACAACAACAACAAAAGAAATGTACTCATTATCTTGCCCATGTAATTGTAACCCCTCTGTACAGTATTTTCACAATAAAAAAAATTGTTACTGAAAAGGTGATATACAAAAAGGTTATAGTTATATAATAATCCTTTTTTTTTTTTTTTTTTTTGTCGGTCGTGGGGCTTGAACTCTGGGCCTGGGCGCTGTCCCTCAACTCTTCAGCTCTAGGCGAGCACTCTACCACTTGAGCTACAGTGCCACTTCCAGTTTTCTGGTGGTTTATTGGAGATAGGAGTTTCACGGTCTCTCCTGCCTGGGTTGGCTTTGAACCGAGATCCTCAGATCTCAGCCTCCTGAGTAGCTAGGATTACAGGCGTGAGCCACCATCGAATAATCCTTATTTTTAAGATGACTGACATATGTGATTACTTGTGTTTGAACAAATTAATATCCCAAATATGGACATTTTTGTTGAAAAAAATTCATATTAATTTTTAGGTCAAACTACATGACCTCTCAGCTACAGACAACAAGGGTAACATTATACATTTCCATTAACAAATAAGCTTGTCATTTTCCTGTCAGTTGTATTCCATGTTCTTTGCTTGGGTCTGTCTGTCTTTCAGGGGACTAATCCCTGCAAACTACATTTCCTAGACACTTATGCTTCCTGGCTTCTGGTTACATTTGGCTAGAGGAAAAGACAAGCAAGTATATGCTCCCATTTTCACTTTTACAACTGCCCCAGCTGCAGTTACAGTGTGGCTGTGGCCACACTTCTTGCCAGATTATTCAACCATCTCCTGGGCTTTGTTAATAGCACCTCCTTCCTGATGCTCTAGTGCAAAAAATTACTTCCTGCTCTTGCTAATCTTTGTATTTTCAGCAGCCTTGTGACTAATCCTTGTATTAAATTTTCTCTATGAAACTATTTGATTCAGGCTTTATTTTCTTGAGTGGATTTTGGCAGACACAACAACAATTAAGAAACAGAACATTTTGCTTTTACTTGTGTCAGTCTGTATTTCTGTGTATCCATCCATCCATCCATCCATCCATCCATCCATCCATCCAATCAACTTAAACAAACTAGATTTGTCTGAATATATCTATGAGATATAGAAATATTATGTTACAATATTATATTACAATATTGCATTTCAATATTATATTACAATATTATATTTCATCCATATATGACCCTACTAACAAACTATAGTCAGACAAATGGCATCAAAATTGATAAATGTGTTTTTTATATTGAATGTCTCTTTAAATACTTTTTAGTAGTAGGGTACAAATTCAGAGCCTCATGTTTGCTAGCACTTTACCCGTGCCTCTATCCCTTTTTTGCTTTAGTTATCTTTTATATAGAGTTTCACATGTTTTGCCCAGGGTAAACAGAGTCTCATACTTTTGAAACACAATTTTTCTATCTTTGCCTCTTATGTAGCTGACATTACCTGTACCACAATGTCTGGCTACAACGTTTTAGTGAAACATTTAAATGCAACAAGTAAGATAAAAAGTAATTACTAATAATTACTAATAATTACTAGTAATTACCTCTCTTTAGAGGTAATCTTGAAAGTAGCTGTATATCATTCTCACATATGTTTAAATATATTCAGTATATGTGGGTAAATTGATGACCATTATTTATAGTACTGGTTAGTGTTTTTAAAACTTTATAGAAGTATGATACTATGATGATACTATGTTGTGCATACTATGCTTATATCTTGTTTTATGCATGCAACACTACAGTTGTAATCCATTTTGTTTTTCTACACTATAAAGCACTACATAAGATTCTGTTGAATAACCCTATATTATTCAATTATGCATCTTATTAATAACTGAGAGATTCTCTCTCTCTGTGTGTGTGTGTGTGTGTGTGTGTGTGTGTGTGTGTGTGTGTGTGTGTTTTGGTCCTGGGGCTTGAACTCAGGGTTTGGGCATTCTCCATGAGCTTTTGTGCTCAAAGATAGCTTGCAACCACTTGAGTCACAGCTCCTCTTTCCACTTTTTTAGTAGTTAATTGGAACTAACAGTCACACAGGTGTGCTGGTGGCTTATGCCTGTGATGCTTTTAAAAAATTGTTATTGTAGAGTTAATATACAGAACGATTATGGTTACATGAATCAGGTAATGAATAATGAGAACAATTCTTTTTGAATCATGTCTCCCCTTCCATTGCTCTCTCCAGGTTTTCCCCTCCTGTCCTCACCCACACCGTCTCTAGTTCATTTTCTACATGGTATTCAGTAAGCCACTGCTCATTTGTTCATCATTGTTCCACCTTTTATGTGCTGTCCCATATCCTCCCAAATACAAACAGACTAACAAACATGACAAAAGGAAAAGAAAACAAAAACAGCAACAATAGTAATTAAAATATTTCTCTTGTTTTCCTTTTCTTGGAGTTCATTTCATAAAATATTATTTTATATGATCATCTGTCATTGAGCCTTTGTCCAACACTACTATGCATTTCTCCTTTGGCCTCAGTATGTGACTGACGACAGTATAATTTATCATGCTCCAGTGTGTGTACATGTGTGTATGTGTGTGTGTGTGTGTGTATGTATGTGTATATACATGTGAGTGTATATATGTCTTTCCATTTTCTTATGAATGGCATAATATTATTCTTTCTAATAAATGAGTAGAATTCCATTGATCCATTCATCCACTGAGGAACATCTAGGTTGATTCCATATGGCTAATTCTGCAATAAACATGGTTGTGCTGGTGGCTTTAGTGTGTCCTGGTTTATGGTCCATTGGATAAATGCCCAAGAGTAGGATTGCTGTGTCATAGGGAAGCTTTATGTTTAGTCTTTTAAGGAACATCCATACTGCTTTCCAGAGTGGTTGAACAAGTTTACATTCCAACCAACATGGTAATAGAGTTCTTTTTTGTCCAAATCCCTGCCAGCATTTGTTAGCGTTAGTTTTTCTGATAATGGCCATTCTAACTGGAGTGAGGTGGAATCTCAATGCTATTTTGATTTGCATTTCTTTTTTCTTTTTTAAAATTTAATTTAATTTTATTGTAAAGGTGATGTACAGAGGCGTTGCAGTTACAGAAGTACAGTAATGAGTACATTTCTTGTCAAACAGTGTTACCCCTTCTCTTGTTTTCTCTCACTTTCTCTCCCCATCACTCCCCTCCCCTGCAAGTTGTGAGGTTCATTTCCAACATAGTGTCTAGCAAGTATCACTGTTGCATTGATTTAGCCTTTGTCCCACCATTTCTGTGATTCCCTTCCCCAAATCAGATAAACCTATATAAACTTATATGCAAGACAAAGGGTACGAAATCAGCAACAGTGACCATGGGGAGTGAACCAGAGGAGAGAAAAAAAAAGGTAAAAGAAATAACTGCAAATAGAACACTAAAAAACCCCCAGAAAAACAAACAAAACAATAACAACAACAAAAACCTCTTGTTTTCTTGTTTCCATGTCACAGAGATCATTTTGATTAACATCATTTTATGTGGTCATATGTACATAGCTATTGGGCTATTGTGAACTTCTGCTAGGACTATGCTAGGCATACACTAATTATTACAAAATGAGGGAAACCATGGAGCCTATGTTTCTTTGGGTCTGGCTTACTTTATTATAATACGATTTTTCCAAGTCCTTCTATTTCCTTATAAATGAGGTGATGACATTCTTTCTGATGGAAGCATAGAATTCCATTGTGTATAATATATATATATATATATATATATATATATATATTATACACCATATTTTCTTGCTCCATTCGTTCACTGAGGGGCATATGGGTTAATTCCTTATCTTAGATATAGTAAATAATGCCGCAATGAACTTAGCTGTGCTGGTACCTTTAGAGTGGCCTTGTTTGTGAACAGTTGGGCAAATTCTCAGGAGTGGGATTGCTAGGTTATAGGGGAGCTCTATGTTCAGTCTTTTGAGGAACCTCCATAATGCTTTCCAGAGTGGTTGAACAACTTTATATTCCTACCAGCAGTATAGTAGCATTCCCTTTTGGCCACATCCTAAATAAAGATCCAGAAACACAACAAATCAAAGAAAGGCTGGACAAATGGGATTAAATTATAGCACTTCTGCATGGCATAGGACATAGCTAGCAAGATAAATAGAAAGCCCACAGATTGGGAGATCTTCACTAGCCATACAACAAACAAGGACCTCATAGAAAAAATATACTTAGAGCTAAAAAATCAACCCCCCCCAAAAAACAAATCCTCAAAGAAACAACTACCCCACAAATAAGTGAGCTAACCAATTAAAAATAGACTTCTCTGGAGAGGAAATAAGAATGGCCAATATATACATGAAGAAATGTTCAACATCTTTAGCCATAAAAGAAATGCAAATCAAAGCTACATTGAGATTCCTCCTCACCTCAGTTAGAATGGCTAGTATCAAGAAAACAAATTATCATTGTTTAGTGCTGTAGTTTCCATCAAATAAAATAGCACATCAGTCCTTTTTATTAATATTATCTTTTGTTTAAGAAAGTTTCAGATTTTTCTCTTGGAAAATCTAAATGTATTTATTACATTTATTCCCTGGGATCTCTGTTTTTGTTTCTATCACAAAGCTATCTTGGAAGTTATTTCTCAATACTATTTGACCTTTGATAACAGAATTTAGCTCTGTGTTTTGTCTAGAAATCTTGAATTTTTTTTAAATTTGACTTAATTTTGTTAGAACATATTCAGGTTTATGACAAAAGGCCATCAAGTACAGAGATTCTTATACATTTCCCTGGCCTCACAGCTGTATAGCTTTCTCCAAATCAGCATCCCTCACTAAAGGCATGCATTTATCATTATGGGTGTTTATTCACTATCATCACCATAATATGTTAGCATCTCTCTTGTTCTTCTATGGGTTCTATGGGCTTGAGCAAGTGTAATTAACTTATGCTCCCATAATGCCATACAGAGTAGTTTGCTCCAGTTTCAGCCTTTCATTCTCCGAGTCTTTTTATTATCTTCTTAGTTTTGCCCTTTCCACAAATATCATTACTACAATCATATCATATGTAGCCCTTTCAGAATGGCTTCTGTCACTTAAGATGCTGAATTGAAATTTCTTTTATTTTTTTCAGTGATGCTGGAGTTTGAACCAAGGGCTTCACACTTGCTTAGATGGACCATGCTTCTAGCCCTGCTTTTGTTGGTTAGAGATGGAATCTCACGGGGTTTTCTGCTCAAGCTGGCTTTGGACCACAAGCTTATAAATCTCAGCCTCTTTGGGTAGCTAGGATTATAGGTGTGAGCTACCAGTTTTCAGCTATGACTTCATAGCTCATTTTAGTGCTGTGTAATACTACATTTTTCCCCTGGGTATTTCACAGTTTGTTTATCCACTAGTCACGTGAGGGACATCATACTTGTCAAGTTTTGATAATGATGAATAAAGCTGCTATAAACAGCCTGGGAATTCTTTATGTGGGCATTAAATGAGCCTTTTTCATTAAATAGGCTAACTTCACAGTATCTTCAAGATCTCTATGTAGGTAATTATATTGATTACAGATTTGACAGTCCTTTCTTTTCTATATTTATATTTTTCATTTATTTTGCTTAATTCATTGTCTTGGTTAAACTCTGAAGCAATGTCAAATACAAATGTTGATGCATTTGTTCTTTATTTTTGTTTTGACATTTTTTTTTTTTTTTTGGGTCATGGGGCCTGAACTCTGGGGCACTGTCCCTCAGCTCTTCAACTCAAGGTTAATGCTTTACCACTTGAGCCACAGCGCCACTTCCGGCTTTTTTCCTTTTGCTAATGTGGTGCTGAGGAATTGAACCCAGGGCCTCATGCATGCAAGGCAAGTGCTCTACCACTGATCCACCTTCCCAGCCCTGTTTTGACATTTTTTAAAAGCTTTGAATGGCTTTTCTTTTAATAAAATATTTGCTTTTCCTTCCTTCCTTCCTTCCTTCCCTCCTTCCCCTTTTCCTTCCTTCCTTCCCCCCCTCTTTCCCTTCTTTTTTGTCTTCATCTTCCTTCTCCTTTCTTCCTTCTTCCTTTTATTTTTTTGCCAGTGTTGGGGCTTGAACTCAGGACCTAAGCCCTGTCCTTAAGCTTTTTTGCTCAAGGCTAGTGCTTTACCACTTGAGCCACAACTTCACTTCTGGATTTTTGATTTTTTGGTAGTTGGAGGTAAGAGTCTCTCAGACTCCTTTCTAGGCTGGCTTTGCACAGATGTGAGCCATCAGTGCCTGGCTTGCCTTAATTTTTTTTTTTTTTGTCAGTTGTGGGGCTTGAACTCTGGGCCTGGGTTCTGTCCCTGAGCTCTTTAGTTCAAGGCTAATGCTTTACCACTTGAGCCATAGCAGCACTTTTGGTTTTGGGGCAGTTTATTAGAAATAGGAGTTTCACAGACTTTCCTGCCTGGGCTGGCTTCAAACAGTGATCCTCAGATCTCAGCCTCCTTATTAGCTAGGATTACAGGTGTGAGCCCCCAGCACCTGGCTCTTGCCTTAGTTTTTTGATTAGCACTTTCAATTATGTCAAAGAAGCTTGTTTCTAGAATTAGTTTACCGAGGTGCTTTTAAATCATAAAACCATATATAATATCAGTAAATAATTTTCCGCACCAAATGAAATTATTTATTTCTTCCTTTATTAAAGATTATATTGATTGACTGTTTATATCAAGACACTCAGTATTACTGAAAAAACACACTAAATCATTGTATATTTGTTTTTATAAATTATTATTCAGAGTGCTAGTTTACAGCTAGTTATTTTTCTCCTATTTTAGTTCTCTAATTTTGGTAGAGGTAGTCTATCCAGCTTTTAAAACTGAATTGAGTAGCATTTTGTCTTTATATAGTCTCCCCAATAGTTTGTGTAAGGGAAGGATGAGTTTTTTTAAACATCTTTGTACATTTTTGTTGTTATTTTTAGTGTGCAAATTTTAAACTTTAAATTTAATTGCTTTAATTATTTTAGATTTATTGAGATAACTCTTCTTTTACTGTTTTATTGTTATTGTAAAGGTAATGTATAGAGGGGTTATAGTTATATAAGTCAGGTAATGTGTACATTTTTTTTTAAAACAGTGTCACCTTCTCCCTCATTTCTCCCATTTTCCCCCTCCCAATTCCCCTCGTAGTTGTATAGTTCATTTCTAACATAGTATCTAGTGAGTATCACTGCTGAATTAATTCATCCTTTGTCCTGTTTCTGTTTCCCCTTCTCCTTCTCAAATTAGATAAATTTACATATGAGACAAAGGGTACAGAAATCAAAAACAGGGAAAAAACTGAAGAAAAAATAAAAATTAAAAAAATAACCTCAAACAGTACAACAAAAGCCTCTAGTTTCCATCTCTTGGAGTTCATTTTGATAAGCATCATTTTATATGACCATATGCACATAGCTATTGCACTCTTGTGATCCTCTCCTAAGAATATCCTTCTTTGCTCTCACTGTATGAATGTTTATAGAGTCCTGTTTAATTAGTCATGTCCAAATGTAACTTTTTGTCTTTTATTATCCATTGGATTTACTTGTACATTTATAGGCACATGCTAATAGTTACAAATAAGGGAAATCATGTTTCTTTGGGTCTGGCTGATTTCGCTTAATATAATTTTTCCAAGTCTTTCCATTTCCTTACAAATGACACAATGTCATTCTTTCTGATGTACACATAGAATTTCATTGTGTACATATACCACATTTTCTTGGTCAATTTGTCCACTGAGGGGCATCGGGGTTGGTTCCATATCTTAGCTATAATAAACAATGCTGCAATAAACATGGTTATGTTGGTGTCTTTAGTGTGGCCTGGTTTGTGGTCATCTGGGTAAATGCTCAGGAGTGAGATTGCTGGGTTGTATTACCTAAGTTTAAAGTTTATTGAAGTAAGGTTGCTATGTTCTGATTCAAAGTCAAATAAAAATTTTTCATTTGAATTTCAGACCCCCAACTTGCCATTTTATTCTTCTTCCAGGGATTTAATTGGCTTTACAAATATGTAGTTTAGGCCAGATGCCTGTGGTTTATGACTATAATCCTAGCCACTCAGGAAGTTGAGATCTGAGAATTAGAGTTTGAAGTCAGCCCAGACAGGAAAGTCTGTGAGACTCTCATTTTTAATTAATCACCAAAAAGCCAGAAGTGGAGTTTTGAGTCAAGCTGTAGAGTTCTGTCCTTGAGCAAAAAAGCTCAGACACAGTGTCTAGACCCTTAGTTCAAGCCCCAGGACTGGCACCAAAAACAAAAACAAGAACAAGAACAAAAGCAAACAAAAACTCCAAAACAAAACAACAAAAGATTTCATTTGCTCTTTGTCTTTCTTCATTCCATTTAGGTTTTTTACTTCTTGTTGGAAATTTTTTTTTTTTTTTTGTCAGTCATGGGGCTTAAACTCGGGCCTGGGCACTGTTCCTCAGCTCTTTAGCTCAAGGCTAGCGCTCTACCAGTTGAGCTATAGCGCCCCTTGGATTTTTGCTTCTTTTAGGCAAACTAATGGCCCACAGTAGCTGCCCCATTCAGTGTTTATTGAACAAGGAGACAGTGAATTGCAAAAATATATTGCTATGTCATCTTTATTCCTAACATTGTTATTTCATTGTGTTTTTAAAATTTAAGTTTTCCCCCTGCATTTTATTGCCATCAATTAGTTGTATAAGTAGATTTTATTTTGACATGTTAATATCTGCAAGCAGTATAAGTTGAACAGACTCACCTCCCCATACTCTCTCATCCTTTCTCCCTCCTTCCCAGACCAATCTCAAAAAGCTTTATTCTCCATTTTCACATGTGTGCCTACCTGTATATTTTTTTTTATTAATCACGTTGCCGGTGGCTAGTATCATTTATTAGTATCTGTTTAGACTCAGCCTTTGACCTTGTAGATCCTCTTTCTTTTTATGTATGTACTGACATTTTCCATCTAATGAAAGTCTTATCTTCAGTAGGTTTTCAGTGATAATTCATGGGTTTGAACTGTCCTGTAGTGTTTTTATAGTGTTTTTAGTGTACTCGTGTGTGTGTGTGTGTGTGTGTGTGTGTGTGTGTGTGTGTGTGTGTGTGTGTGGGCATTGTCCTTGAGCTTTTCTGCTCAAGGCTACTACTTGACCACTTAAGCAACAGCTCCAATTCTAGCTTTTTGGTAGTTAATTGGATATGAAAGTCTCAAGAACTATCCTGTCCAGGCTTGCTATGAACCATAATCCTCAGATATAAGCCATCTGAGTAACTAGGATTACAGGTGTGAGCCTCTGGCACCCGGCTTCAGTGTGATTTTGCTCTAAACTTCTATATTGACAATAATTTTTCCTTTATAGGCAATAATTTCTTTTTACTAGTTCACTGACTTTAATCTCTGATGATTAGTATATCTTTTAAAATATATTATCTATTTCTGTTTTAAAAATGTTTCTTTGCTCTTGCTATTCTAAGGCCTCACAATTTTTATATCAAACAGTTAATGTTTTCTCTTGGATGGTGTCTGAAAATATGAGTTTCTAATTCTATGTCTAAATTCTAGAACATTTCTAGACACTTTAATTTCACTTCAGATGATTCATTGGGTATGCAGTATTTTCTATGGGCTACCCCAGAGGAACAGGTATGAAATAACACTCCCTTCCCTCATGGAGCTTCCTGTCTGAAGGGGAGAAACAACTTCAACCATGAGCTAGATGGCACAGAAATGTGTATGGAGCACAGAAGAGGACTTATGCCAAACCTGGGGGCCGGAGATACTTGCTGGAGCAAGTGTAATAGACTCAGCATTAGACAACCAGATGAAGATGACTTTAGACACAGAGTACAGGATGGGTGCAGGCAGATGAGTGTGATAGTAGAAAAGTTGCTCAAAATGCCCTTGCATTAGTTTCAGTGTTAACAGTTGGACTAAAGCTGGATTAGTGATAGTGGATATATTTGGAAGGGAGAATCTACAGGCCTTGATGACTCTCATCATTTAGATCCAGACTACTAGAAAACTGTGATTTTAGTCAGAGGGTTAGGAAAGAGATATGAAAACGATTTCTGTAATATGTGAATAACTGTCTGAAACAAGACTTCATAAGTAATAATAATTTCTTGTCTTTTTTTTGTAATACTGGAGACTGAACCTAGGTCCTTGCTAGGCAGGTGCTCTACCACTTTGGCCACACTCTAATCTTGGAATAATAGTTTCTACAATCATATTGTGATGTAAGGTAAGTCATTTAAAAATAATTTTATTGTCAAGGTGATGTACATAGGGGTTACAGTTACATAAGTAAGGTAGTGAGTACATTTCTTCTCAAACTTGTTACCCCCTCCTTCATTTTTCTCCCACTTTCCTTCCCCCAACTCTTCCAAGCTGTACAGATCATTTCTAATATATTGTCTTGTGAGTGTCACCATTGCATTAGTTCCCCCTTTGTCCTTTGTCTTACCATTTTTTGTTCCCCTTCCCTTCCCTAATTCAGATAAATGTATATACAATACCCAGGGTACCAAAATCAAATACAGTGACAACAGGGGATAAACCATGGGGGGGGACACAAAAGAAAAAGAAATCACATAGTACATTTAAAAACAACAACGAAGAATCTCTTGTGTCCATCTCTTGGCATTCATTTTGCTTAGCATCATCTTATATGGTCATATGTACATAGCTATTGGGATATTCTGTACATCTACTAAGATTATCCTAGACATATACTATTTATTACAAATAAGGGAAATCATAGGACCTATGTTTCTTTGGGTCTGGTTTATTTCACTTAATATGAATTTTTCCAAGTCTCCTCCATTTCATTACGAATGGGGTGGTGTCATTCTTTTTCATGGAAGCATAGAATTCCATTGTGTGTGTGTGTGTGTGTGTGTGTGTGTGTGTGTGTGTGTGTGTGTGTGTGTGTGTGTGTGTGTGTCACATTTTCTTGATCTATATATCTACTGAGAGGCATCTGGGTTGGTTCCATATCTTATCTATGGTAAATAATGCTGCGATAAGCATAGTTGTGCTGATGGCTTTAGTATGGCCTTGTTTGTGATCATTTGGATAAATGCCCAGAAGTGGGATTGCTGGGTCACAGGGGAACTCTATGTGTCTTTTTGTAGAACCTCCATACTGCTTTCCAGAGTGGTTGAACAAGTTTACGCTCCCTCGGACAGTGTAGTCGGGTTCCCTTTTGGCCACATCCCCTCCAGAATTCTGTTGTTATTAGATTTCTTGATTATAGTCATTCTAACTGGAGTGAGGTGGAATCTCAATGAGGTAAGTCATTTTTATAAACAATATTATCTTTATTCATGAGCTATTGGCTATGCAAGTCTACTCCAATTCCATTTCTAATTCTAAATATAGTTATCTTAGTCTGGTTTCTCCATCAGAAACAACAACTGAGCTTGTAGTAAAGTTAACAAACTTATTCTATTTGGAGAAATATAATCCAGGGCACCAAGAAGATGAAGGGTGGGAGACAAGGAGGAAGGGAAGGTAAATAAGAAATAGCACTATCAAGCCTGCCAGAGCATCATATAAACACAGACACAAGGTACTTCTTCACATGCCTATGTGGAATCCTGCTCATGTGGAATCAAAATCTTCATAAATTTTCTTGTCATGTTCTTCCATGTTCTCTCCCTTATTGGTCAACTTTATCTAGTACCTCTGTTTTTATGTGACTCCACTAAGGGGCCTTTGGGGAAATCAGAGCCATGCTGTGAGTTTCATTGGAACCTAGAAGAAGTAATCAGAGTTTCAATGCTTAGTGTCTGAGGCAGCTTGCCTTGGTAAGGCAGGCAGTGTTTGAGGACACTTGGCTGCAGAAGTGGCTGGTTTTTCCTTGAATAAGCATCCAAGGACCAGGATTGGCTGTAGTGGATCGTATGTGGAAGGATGCATAAACTGATGACAATAGAGTGATTGTGATAATAGTGAACGATTATCTATCTCAAGAAATAAAACAACTCTTTCTCCATAGCCTAGCATCATATACACACATGTGGGATATATACACACATATTCAGATTTTCAAGGACTTGAGCACCATTATCAACATGCATGGGCCCTTTTTGATTTATGGTTTTTCTCATCATACCAATAATGTCCCTTGCTAAAAGTTTCAAAAGCCTTTGCCATCAATTTTCTGAGGGATTATGAGTGCTTATCAGGTATTTATTTTATCATGGTTTTAGATTGACCAGGCAATTTCTCATGTTGGAATTTATTTGGTATGATTTGATACATTAGATGGCTGCTGCTACATAGGGTGCAGTTTGTGTTTGCCTTTTCTTTGATAATTCACTGGAAAACTGTGTGAATAATAATATTGCATATAAAAAAGACAAGGATGGATAAAGGTAGAAGGGAATAAATTTTCTTTGTAAGTAGCAAACAGCCATGAATCTCTTATTAAATTTTACAGGCAGGGAGCCTTCAACTCTGAGCATGAGTGCTTGTTGTAGGAAAATCTAGACAAGTTATAGAATTATTGTTCTGAAGCAACTGGAGTTGAAAAATTTTACACCTTGGCCGTAGTTTTAGAGAAGGAGCAGGGTCAAAAGTAAAATACAAAGCTTTCTTGACATTTCTAAGCATACAACTTACAGTTGCAAAGAACAGAAATCAAATTGGGATAATCTGACAAGAAAATTAGTATCCAAAGAACATTAGACTAGAGAGACAGTGTGAGGATTGTGCAGCTGGAAACAGCAGTCCATATCATGCTGCAGAACTAGCTCAGTGGGGACACTGCTGTCACTGTTGCTAAGAACTACAGCTTGTACAGCTGACATCACTAGCATGGCTTCCAGAAGCTGCCATCAGCTCTGCTATCCCTCTTACCTAAAAGCCTGATTTTTGTGACAGCCACCTTCATTATCATAGACAATTTATTCTCCTCCACCTCATCAGACAAGGGGAATAGGTCTGCCTTGGCTAGCAAAGGACTGTCACGGGATTTGGTAGGTTTAGGGCATTATGACATTCACATCCATCCGTTGCTCCCCATCCTATATTTCAGTTTTGTTCTACCCTGATCAATGCCTTTTTCTTTCACATAAGTGATCTCAGTGGGCTGTGAATTCAACTGACATTATAATTTAGAAACCTGCAGGATCAAAGTTTGGGTTTGATTTTCAGTTATCTCAGCCCTGCGGCTGGAAGCGATAAGAGATTCTTTTAGCAGTCAGAGAAACACGAGATTTCACTTCATGCCTCCAGCCAAGTATTCGTGATTTCAGCTTGTCATTCTTTTCCTTTAAGCAGTGTAGTAGCACTGTTAGAAACAACTTCCATGCCTCTCAGTCCTTGAATTCCTCACACCTTTCAAACACACCCATTGTTAACCTTGGACTGCTTTAAGATAATTCAGGCAATAGAATTCCAGCTTTCCACTCTTAATATTGGTTTGCTTTTCATCATCTTAAATTCTGATTGAATCTTCTTTTCTTAAAGGACCAGCTACTACTGGTACCAGTTTCTATATAATAGTAGTCTGGGTTCTTAGAATAACATGTAATGTCAGTAGTAGTGAATTCATTTTAAGGACACTTATCTGCACAGAATCTTCAAAGTTACAGAACTAGGAACAATGTCCCAAATCATGTCTTGTATGACTCTATTTCTGCAGCTGTTGAGCCTGGTGCTCTATGTTGTATCATTGACAGCTGTAATAATGGATCCTGGAGAGGGGCTACTAATACCACTGCTGGAAATATTATCATGCTTCAGCTTCTGTTACTGCCAGAGTACATTGTTGACATTCTCTTCTTTGCATCACTGGTCCACAACCAAACTCTAAAGTAGATGCAAATGGAACTGAGGTCATAGACTCTTACTGTAGTTGGAACAAAAGGTTAATATCTGACATTTTCTTTTCTTTTTAAAAATAATATCTGAGGTAGGTTTTGTATATACATTTTTTTCTTTTCCAGGATTTTTTTTAAATTGTGAAAATACTGTACAGAGGGGTTACAATTACATGAGCAAGGTAATGAGTACATTTTTTTTAGGTATGAGTACATTTCTTTTTTTAATTTTAATTTTTTGTGAACATACTGTACAGAGGGGTTACAATTACATGGGCAAGGTAATGAGTACATTTCTTATCAAGCATTGTAGCCTCCTCCTTTGTTTCCCCTTCCCATCCCTTCCCCCACCCCCTCCACTAAATCCTCCCCCCCAAAAAAGTTGTAAAGTTCGTTTTTCGACATAACGACTTGTACATCTCATTGTTGCAATGGGTCCACCTGTATCCCTATTTAAACGATTTGTTTTTTCCCTTCCCCTCCACAAATTATACCAACATCAAATACAGTGAAAGCAGGGGGTTTTGTACATACATTTTTCTAATTTGGAGAGGGAAAGGGAAATAACAAAATGCTGAAACAAGGATACAGGTTGATCCATTGTAACAATGAGATGTACGTGACACTGTGTTGAGATGGCACTTTACAACTTTGGGTTTGGGGGTGGAGCCAGGAATTGAGGAGGTGGGAAAGGAAGGTATAGTAGGGGAAAAACAAAGGAGGGGTACCAATGCTTGATTGGAAATGTGTTCATTACCTTACTCATGTAACTGTAACCCCTCTGTACAGTATCTTTACAATAAAAATATTAAAAATGTGACAAACTCTGCTACCTACCCAATACAATACCCTCTAAAGTGGAGGATTCCTAAAATACAGAAGGTAGGTTATGACAAATGGTATAGGTTTGCTCATTTAACACCCATTCCAACCCTCTTCTAGATTAGTCTTTATCCAAGAGTGATGAAGCTTATTGCCAGATCCTACTGTGACTGCAGAGCTGTATGTATAAGTCACGTGAGGTGTGGTAGCAGGCAGGGAGACTGCATCTTCTATAAGCATGTGCCTTTAGGTAACTTGTTCAACAGTGATTCTGGGGGTCTCTAAGATCCACAATTAAGCATGGACAATTATTATGTGCCAATCAAGCAAAATAAAGAACACTGGAAGTGGCTGGTTGAAAAGAGAATGGGAAAACTTTTTAAAAATCTTTTCCCTTGCATTTTCAATGTAAATATAAAATGGATCAAATGAAGATATTCTGAAGTAAAAGATTTATGCATGTCAAAAATTAAAAAACTGCCCCATGGTATAACTCCTGCTTTCACTGTATTTGATGTTAGTATAATTTGTGGAGGGGAAGGGAAAAAACAAATCGTTTAAATAGGGATACAGGTGGACCCATTGCAACAATGAGATCTACAAGTTGTTATGTCAAAAAATGAACTTTATAATGTTGGGGGGTTTGGGGGCAGGGGGGAGATGGGAAGGGATAGGAAGGGGAAACAAAGGAGGAGGCAACAATGCTTGATAAGAAATGTACTCATTACCTTGCCCATGTAATTGTAACCCCTCTGTATGGTATTTTCACAATAAAAAAATAAAAAAGCATAATATTGATATCAATGACTGACATTTCATTAGATTTGCTAGGCAAACAATTGGAAAACAGAATCAAGTGGACTGGCTGGTGAGTAGGGCTGTCCATGGGGTTTCTTAGACCAGATCCACAATATGCCAGACCTTTCCACTCACTGCTGTTCTTGCTTCATTGATCTTCAGTTCATCCTCAAGTTTGCTCTTTTTCTCAGGAATTCTGTGAGCTAGGTAATATCCTTTCATCTGTCCTTCCCTTCTAAAACTAGCTCAATTCTACAGCTTGCAAACAAAAGCCTTAACCGTTTCAGGTGGTAAGTAGCTCAAAAGTGATAACTACCCCTTCTGCTAAAATATAGATTTAGAGATTGGAGGTGATGATCTTCCAGTATGTGCAAGAAAAGCAATTTAACATACCTAGAAGATGTGGTAGTTGCAACAGCACAGCTAATCTACTAGATTAGCCAGTGAAATTTTCAAGTCCCAAGTGTTATACCAAATAGGGGTATAAGTGAATATGTATTGGATACATTGTTTATGCTGTCAGATTGAACTCTAATAGTTGGCGTTTGTTGAGCCTCACCAGACAATACTTTTATGTCATCCTAAGAATGAACATTTGACATATTGAATATTGGCATCTATATTTTACAGATGAGGAAATAAAGGTTTAGACTGGTTAAAATACTTTCCTGAAGCCAGTCAGCTAGGTAGATAGGTGGGAGTGGGATTTAGAGTTAGCTCTGTGTGACCGTAGATCGTCATTATACTATAGAGCAACACTGGCTTTTATCATTTAATTTAAATTTAACCACTCTAGAAGTGCATAGAATTTGATAGTGAAGGGAAGAGTAGAAGGTGCCTATTTAACAAAGAAAACCAGAGGAAAAACATGAGTGCTCCATTGAGAAGCAGAAGTGAATAAGTGTTCTAGATAGATTTCTTCTGTAGAGGAGGGATTAGGAAAAACCTCTGGGGACAGGTGGATTGCATCCTTCTGCTTGAAAACCGTTCTCCTAGTGTGGTCCAGGGATCAACAGAATTGAAATGTCTTCATTTAGGAGACAATGAAATAAAAATAGCACATTCATGTGTAAAAGAATGGGTTCTACTGAACATATTTGTATATAGAAGCCAAGAATACAATGCTAACTAAATGTCCAACTCAGGGTTTCTAATGCCTTTTTTTCTTCAAAATTTTGATATTTCTAATTATATGAAACAGTCTACAAGATAAATGATGTCTGAGAGATAATTCACATCATAGTTAACATTGCCTTGAACCAATTTCTCCTTCCTTCCTTCCTTCCTTCCTTCCTTCCTTCCTTCCTTCCTTCCTTCCTTCCTTCCTTCCTTCCTTCCTTCCTCCTCTCCCTACTCCTTCCCTTCCTTACTTTTTCTCTTTGTATTTCTCTTTCTTTCCCCCTCCCTTCCTTCTTTCCTTCCTTTCTTTATTTCTCTCTTCCTTTCTCTCCTCTCTCTCTTTCTCTTTCTTTGTTTCCTTCCCTCCCTCCCTCCCTCCCTTCCTTCCTCCCTCCATTCCTTCCTTCCTTCCTTCCTTCCTTCCTTCCTTCCTTCCTTCCTTCCTTCCTTCCTTCCTTCCTTCCTTCCTTCCTTCCTTCCTTCCTTCCTTCCTTCCTTCCTTCCTTCCTTCCTTTTGTACTGTTGTACTGAACTCAGGGACTCATGCTTACTAGGCAGGCACTGTTACTGCTAAGCCATGCTTGTTGTTTTTTTGAGATAGGACCTCACTTTCTACCTGGGCACAATCTGCCTATGATAGGCTTCCTATCTATCTGGGATAACCAGTGCAGGCCACTGTGTTCAGCTTTCTGTTGAGAAGGGGACCAGTGAAGTTTTCTACCTGGATAACCTCATATACCACATTCTTCCCATATAGTCCTATAGCCTCCCAAGTAACTAGGATTACAGGCATGTGCCACTGGTACTCAGTCCTTCTTGCTTTCTTTGTGTGTCATCTTTGTCAGGATCCTGGATGTGGACTTGCCTTGCAAAGATCACTTACATTCTTATTTCACGAGCACCTGCCTGTCACAGAGGCAGTCAAGAGAAAAGAGCTCATAAGGTTTTCCTGATGGAACCAAAAGCTTTTTCTGCAGTCCAGGTGGCTTTTACAGCCATTCCCAGATGTCTTTCCATTAAGTCCTGGCATGCAAGCTCCTGGGGAAGGACTAAGCCCATTCTTGCCCATGAGGAAGTGCTGAGTGAATGGAAAGTTTACAGCTGTGTGCCCAGAAAGAATGCTTAATGAAGATAACTGGTGTCTCTGAATGGCTTATTTTCCCATTGTTCTTAAGGCTGCAACTTGTAGATGAATAGATCTGAGGCACTAAGTATACAATGAAAACATTTAAAATGATGCATGCTTATGACTTTCTTTACTTTTATTTTCTGATTTATTTTACTGTTAGATGTTTTGGAATGACTCTTTTAGGTTTGTCTTTCCCCAGATCTATGGGGATAACATTTAAGATAATTGAGAAGGTTTCTACATATTCATATTTTTAAAAAATAGCTATAAAGTAGATGTTGAATGTAATAGAACTATGTTACATCGACCCTTGTGGAATCTGGCTCCTATCTCCCCCTCTGTCTTTTCCTCATATCTCATGCTTATTACGATGAGCTAAATTTTCCTAACATATTGTTTGGGGGACCTTGTACTTCAAATCGCTATAATGTAATCTCTTCATGGACACTGGGTAAAGAATGACAGAGTAAAACAATGAAAAGAACCCAGAAAACCCCTCTTTTCTGGGGTGCTGGCCCTGGGGCCTGAACTCAGAATCTAGGTTCTGCCCCTTAGCTAGTATTACATCTTGATTTTTTTTTTGGTGGTGGTTAATTGGAGATTAAAGGCTCATAGACTTTCTTCCTGGACTGGCTTTGTATTGTGATGCTTAGATCTCAACCTCTGGAGTAGCAAGTATTACAGGCGTTAGCCATCGGCCCCTGGAAACCTTAACTATTAAGTAGTAACAGAGGAGCTAAAATCATAAGAAGACTTTTTTCCTTTGTGTACATTCATGTCTTATTTGTATTTAGTCTGAAAACTTGGTAGTTCAGGATCTATGGTTTACTTTTCTTTGTATAACCAATGTTCTCGTCAGTGCCAATTTTGGTCATCTGTTCAATGAAGCTGCTTTTACAGGTTAAATAATCAAATAAATGATTTCTTTGAAAAACATAACTTCATTGGTTTGTTGATTTCATCATGACCTTAGCTTGTTGAACTGTATTGCCTTTTACTGGAGAGCTGAGGAGATTTGTTTTTATGTAAAGTTTCCTTATACATTTTCTTCGAATGTCAAGATCAAGAGCACAGGCACATTTGCTCCTGAATGTTTATCCTATTTTTCACTGATGATCAATTTAGAATGTGTCTGCTCAGCCAAGAATAAACAGAGCCAATGATCTCTTTCTCCCATATGAGCTCTTGAATTTCACTTTCCTCAGAATGAAAACTGCTTCTTGCCAATAGAGGATTTTTTATTCTGTCATTTAGAAAATGGATTTCCTTTTATCAAACCAATAACCTTTATATATACATTGTTTTCTTTTATGTGGAGCTTTGAGATCAGCTTTCACAGATTGTGTTTTGTGTTAGTGTAGGAAGGATGCCATTTGTCATGCCTTAGAGACTGAGTGACACTCCTTTCTTCTCATAACACAAGGAAAACAAGCTTCTCTGCCCAAAGAAGACAAATTGTCCTTGGGACACTTACTCTTCCCCGCAATTTCCCAGACTTGCTCTACTGGTTTAAGAGTTAGGCATCTTGGTTCTTTGCTTTCATTGTTTTCATACCTCTTTGCAACCATTTATTCCATTTGGATGAAAAGATTATTTTATGGCACTTTGGAAACTGAACAAAATTATAAAGTTATTTAGGGTTGTCTGTGGTGTTCTTTCTTTCTGTCTTTTTTTTCTGCTCAAGGCTGGTGCTCTACCACTTGAGCCACACCTCCATTTTCAGCTTTTTGCTGGGTAATCAGAGATAAAAGTCTCAGGGACTGCCTAAGCTGGCTTTGAATTATGACCCTCAGATCTCAGCCTCCTGAGAAGCTAAGATTAAAGCCATAAGATATCAGCTCTACCTGTGTGTTTTTTTTTTTTTTTTGGTTGGTCATGGGGCTTGAACTCTGGGCTTGGGCACTGTCAAGGCAAGCGCTCTACCGCTTGAGCCACAGCACCACTTCTGGTTTTCTAGTGGTTTATTGGAGATAAGAGTATCACGAACTTTCCTGCCCGGGCTGGCTTTGAACCCCAATCCTCAGATCTCAGCCTCCTGAGTAGCTAGGATTACAGGCATGAGCCACCGGCACCTGGCTTACCTGTGGTGTTTTCTATCCCATTTTTAGTATCTCAAATTCTTAGAGCAGTTATATCCTGATTACTCAGGCTTCTCACAACTCTTTCTGGACTCTTGGGACAGTGTCTCAATAACAAAACCATTCTCCTTTTCTCCTCCAGCTAAAAAGCTTACCAATTGATCATCAAGCAGAATATCTGATTAATCCTTTCAGCCTGATGTTTTATTTTTCTATGATTAAAATCAGCCCTATGACACAGGTAAGGGCTTTAAGTGGCAAATTCATTAGCCAAGAACATGACTCTATGGTAGTGGTATTTCAGCAATCTTTTAAAAATACTATTTTTTATTTTTAAAAAAATTTAATTTTTATTATAGAGGTGATATACAGAGGAGTTATAGTTATGTAAGTCAGGTAATCAGTACATTTCCTTTTGAATATTGTCACCCAATTGTTCCCATGTTTCCCTCTCTCCTCCCTGCCTTCCAAATTGTATAATTCATTTCCAACATAGTGTCTAGTGAGTATTGCTGCTGAATTAGTTCACCCTTTGTGAACCATTTCTGTGTTCTTCCTTCCCCTCCCCAAGTCAGATAAACTTACATACAGGACAAAGGGTACACAAACAGTGACAAAAGGGAAAAAAAAATCAGAAGAATTAAAAAAAAGAACCATAACCAGTACCAGAGAAAACTTCGTGTTTCCATTTCTTGGAGTTCATTTTCAATAAGCATCATTTTGTATGATCATATGCACATAGCCATTGAGCCCTTGTGATCCTTTTCTGAGAATATCTTCCTTTGGTCTCACTGTGTGAATGTCTGAAGTCCTATGTGATTTATGATATCCAAGTGTACTTTTTTTGTCTTTTACCATCCAGTATGTTTACTTGTAGATGTTTTGAGGAAGGTAAGGGGGGAAGCATAGAAATGGAGGGACAAAGGGTGAACAAACGCAGCAGTGATATTCACTAGATACTATATTGGTAATGAACTATACAACTTGTGTGTGAGAAAACAGGGAAAGTAAGGAAAGGGTGACATTGTTCAAAAAGAAATGTGTTCATTACCTGACTTATGTAACTGTCACCTCTCTGTGCATCACCTTTAACAACTAACAATAAAATTTTTAAAAAGATACAAAATCATTTTTAAGCAAACATAAGAATAGCCAGCAGATGGCGCTGTTGCCTTTTCATTGTTTTCAACCTCATTTTGGTGTGAAGGTGGTTGTTAATGACATTTTTCATTTTATTTGAGACCTCTACTAGGTTAATCAAGTTCACATATGCTAAATTTCAGTTTTGAATTATATATTTATTGTAGACCTTGCATAGGTAATTATAAAGGTACTTTGAATGTTTTATATGACAAAGTCCACTGATTTTTATTAAGTTGATAAAGTAATTTTATAACAACTATCTATTGATTCAGAATGGATTCTATTTAAATGAGATGTTAATCACTGATCTTTTTAAAAATGACCCCCAGTTACTTGTCCACTGCATTGTAAATGCCAACCACCAAGGGTCTTGATAGGCGATTTTGGAGAATGTTTACCATGTAAACATGCCCAGCCAATTTCATGGAGAAAATTTCAGTGAAATGTGTTTAGCATAAACTTTTGAAATATTATATTTCCCTATTCTATTTTCTCTCTTCAATCAATTCAAGTTTTTTTTATTAAAGCATTTCTTCTTCAAACTATGGTCTAGGATGCATAAACCTGTATTTCTCATCTCATTTAATCATTTGCCAGATCTTATTAATTTTACTTGTGTACTATAAAATTAACCTTTTCATTGCAAACCTGAAAATTCTATAACATGCAACTGAAGTTCTGACAATATATACATTTCTGTAAGAAGCACTTGAATACGTTTTCAGTTTCAATGCAGTTCCATTATTTCATGAGGAAGAAATGGTAGAATTCTTGCCACATTTCTCCCATATAAAAACCATATAAGAACTAGTTATTAGTACAGTGATAGTGTGTAAAGATTTCCTTTTAATAAAATTTAATCTTGTAGTCTTTTATTCAGCAGACTACAGTTTTGACATTATATCTGAGAATATGTTGAATCTTTTTTCTTTCTTCTTTTAATCTGCAAAATAAAAATCTTGGGCTTTTTATTGGTATATTACTATGATTTGATGGGAAGCAATTAAATGAGTACTTAGAGAAAATACTGCATATTTCTCGGACAATGACTTCATCAATATATATCTCATGCTTCTATAAAAATGTATCACAGATTATTGTTATCCAGAACTCAAGTGTATAAGTACTTACTGGAAAAATCAAGATTTTCACAATCATGAGAGTCATAAAAATGACTTGATTCTGCTATATTCAAGAAGTTTGGTGATGTTAATTTCTAAATTTGAAAAACAAGCCTGGGAATGTATGTATAGTGGTACTACTAAAATAAGTGATCAGAGTAACTTCTAATTTGAATTTGTTTATTTTGATTAATTGTTGAAAATATTCCTAAATGGTGCTTTTGATACAGAAGTCATGGAGAGGAATGTAGTGGATCTCAGAACACTGCTGTGAGTTCTGCATGTGTCATGCTGCAACATCGAACCATATGCAAATGAGCTCTAAGGAATATAGTCAGTTTCCAAGCTGGGTGCTAGTGGTTCATGCCTGTAATCCTAGCTATTAAAGAGACAGAGATCTGAGGATCTTGGTTCAAAGCTAGCCCGGGCAGGAAAGTTTATGAGGCTTTTATCTCCAATTAAGCATCAAAAAGTAGGAAGTGGAGCTGTGGCTCAAGTGGTAGAGCACTTAAGCAAAAAAGCAAAAAAACAAAAAACAAAAAACAAAACAAAAAAAACCCTCAGGGACAGTGCCCAGACCCTGACTTTAAGTTTGAGGACTTGCTCATGCACATGTGCACACACACAGATGAATAGAATCAATGTCCAGAATAAACATTTTTCATCACTGATTAATTGTAGTGTGGTTTTCTGTGATTGGCTTATATGTAGGTATTCTGAAGAGGCTTTTAGACATAGAATTTTATTTACTTGTAAGAGCTTTGGTACTCAGAGATACTATATTTATGTGCTTCATCTCAGAATATTATTTTTAACCATGTATAACTAATATAGACATTGATTTGAAATGTGACTTTGTTACTTTCAATCTGTCACCTTGGTTAAGAAATTTAGTCTCTCACAAATATATGTTCTCATAAAGAAAGAAAAATGCTTTAGGGTTGTTGTAAAAATTAGACTTTATGCTTTTACAGTGAACACCAATATCTGGGTAAGGAGTACCATCTATCTATCTATCTATCTATCTATCTATCTATCTATCTATCTATCTATCTATCTATCTATCTATCATCTGTCCATGTAGCTATCTGTCATCATCTATGTCTATTACATATATATCTATATAGTCGATATGTATTGATCATATATTATGTGTATATATAATGTATATTATATATCATATGTATATAGATGCTTCTTACAGACATGTGTACATTGCCAGATACTACAGTAGTGTGAGGCAGAATTTTCAGTATTTCAGTATATATAAATATATCTACTGTACATACAGATATATGATCATAATCTATGAGTAATTGTTTCTCAATGTCCTGTTAATGCAAGGTATTCTGTTGGTTCTGAGTTTATATTAAGGGTATTCATAAGTAATACTAAAATAATTCGTATTCATAAGTAATACTAAAATAATTCATATATTGATTGGAACAACAATTCTTTATCTAATAGCTTTAAAACGTTTTAGAATTTGTATTGGATTTGAAATCCAAAGGCTTATTAACTTTCTCTGCTGTAACTCCCTCTATCTCCCTTTTACCAACCAGGCCAGCAAAGTTGCTTCATCAGTTTTAATGTTCACTGGTTTTTCATCTTTAGAGCATAGAGGACAGCATGAGATTTGGGGACTAACCTCTTGTCCACTGATTTCTGGGTAGGGTGTATTGCATCCCAGGTGAAGTAGTTCTCATGAAATGCCATGGTAGGAATTGAACTGTACCCTTGGTGCAACATAGCATAATCTGTGGGAAAAGGTGGATTTATGACATGGAAATCAATAGTGCTAAGTTCAGAAACTGGCTCTCAGCTGTCAGGCCCTCTGCCTCATTATTCCCATGGTGTCCCCCTCACCCCCCCTACATAATTCTCTGTCCTCTGGGTCTTCTACCCCGACCAGTGCTTCACGAATCACTGATGGTTTAGGAAGTCACTGCCCCTAACCCCGTCACAAGTTTAGGCAGTTTACTATTAGCTTCCACTTGGGCAGAAGTGAAATGATTGTTTATGTTCACACATGTGTATGTTGTTTGTCTGTAATTTTCCCACTAGTATGAGCAACCTCCTGAAGAAGAATTCATAGCCAATATTTTTGCAGCAATTCTGAATTGGTGGTGGACTCACTAGCATTGGCATATGTGTTTGTGAGGTGGGGAACTGCTGACATTTGAGACTATTTCCCAAATCACTCCCAACCAAATGTTTATGTCTAAGAAATGCTATTTATGATGTGTTAAATATTTATCTGTGATTTACAAATAGTACGCACACACATGCACACACACACACACACACACACACACACACACACCAGTGGAGGTGGGAACTTTTTGTTCTGTTTTAGGGATGAAAAAACTAAGGCTTCAAGAGTGCTTTAGTTAATCCTCTTTGTGACCTGACCTGTGAGTGTTCAGATGGGAGTCAGGTATGACTTAAACCCAGGTCTCCTTAGTATAGTGTGCATACCTGTGTCAATTTTACCACCATCTTCTGGGAGGGTTTGGCTTTGCCACTTAGATAGCTCAAGGAGAGCGGGATGGAGCATGCCTCCATATATCACTCCAGGCTCTCAGGGCCAATGATGTGTCCCCCAGTACATCATACGGAGAGGAGTTTATGCATTTGGAAGCAGCATTTAACACCTGTGCAGGTAAGTTATCCCAGAGCAAGCCCATATTTGGGATTTACCCTCTTATGTTCAGACATCAGGTGGGAAGATGAATTAACACTAACTAAACATGATTAGCTCAACATCAGAGAGGAGGAATCTAGATGTTAGAATTCTCTTTGATATAAATTTGTTGATCATATAATTCAGTTATGAATGCAATTAACATCAGCAACAGCTTTTCTGTGGTCCTTAGGCAGTAGTTCTCTCTCATTCCTCTACAACATTTTGGGGTGATTTCAGTCATCTCAGCAGATGCCATGATTGGGTGGGTGGGAGTGAAGGGTATGGTGTGAATTAAATGCACAAAAGGTGTCAATGCATGTATAAGAATGTGCAGAATACTTTCACTTGCTTTGCTTTGCTACCATACAACTCCATACAGGAGAATGGTGCCACAAGGTTATGTGTGAATAATTATTTGATAAAACCTGAAGAGAAACTCAAGGCTGACATTGGACAGGTGAGTGATGTTGGTATAGATAGAGGGAAAGACTTTTTCCAAACACAAGGATTCGTGCTGATGGAGTGTATTGTTGAGGGCTGGTAGAATAAGCCAGAATGTAAGGTCAAGGGAAAGAAGATAGAAATCTTCCTCTTTAGAATTTGTGACATCCAGTGTCCCAAGACAGCAAGTCAGGCCTGTGGAAAGTTCTGAAAGGAAAGAGCCAGACAGAATGTCTGCTTTACTGAAGAACTCTATGGCATAGGAACAGCAGTATAAGTGCTGGACCTCAGGGCTTTGTAGAGGGTAGAGAGACATTGAGCTACAATACTCAGCCCTCACCTCCACTTCTTGAGCGTTGTTGACATTACTAGGTAGCCTGAGTCAAATGCTTGAGGCTATGTCTTTGAGACATGCCAAGGGTCTCACATTCTATCTCCTTGAGTGGGGCCTGGATAATTGAATGGGTGTGTAACAGTGCTGCTGAATCAGACAGGCTAAGCTTAGTGTTATAGCTGTTTCCCCCACCCTTCTTCCAGTTTGATCCAGTATGAAGATGTATGCCTTACCCTTACAACTGTGTGGCATCTCACTGGTGGGCCTACTGGTAATTCAAATATCTATGTCTTCAGTTGTATTTTCTGTAATTAGAGATAAAGAGTTTCAACAGTTATCAACAGAAGATACACTCTGCTTTTAAAATGTTAGTATTTTCGTCACATGTAATGGCAAAATCAAATATATAGTAGTGTGACAAAGGGTCAGATCTCCTTTGACATTAATTAGCAAAGTATCAATCTGGGAGTGTGGGTCAGGTAATAGTGGGCTTGCCTATGAAGTATCCAGTGTTTGAAAAATTATAAAATATAATTATTTAAATTCAGGAAGGAAGGGGGAGAGGTTGATAGAAATATACTGCCTGGTATAAATAGGAGTAAGAAGTCCTGGTATGCTATTGAACACCCAAGTGACTATAGATGAATGTGCTGTATGTTTCAAAAGCTAGAAGAAAGGATTTTGAATAATTTTATCATGAAGAAATAAATGTTTGAGGAGGCAGCCATGCTTACCTTGAGTTGAACAGCCTGTTTGTGTATCGAAATGTTGCATAGAAACCATTCAGTTTTAATGCTTTTATGTATGTTAAAATTAAACTAAAGGCTGGGCACCAGTGACTCAGGCCTGTAATCCTAGCAACTCAGGAGGCTGAGATCTGAGGATTGAGGTTCAAAGCCAGCCTGGGCAGGAAAGTCTGTGAGACTCTTCAAACCACCAGGAAACCAGAAGTGGTGCTGTGGCTCAAGTGGTAGAGCTCTCACCTTGAGCTGAAGAGCACGGGGACAGCGCCCAGGCCCAGAGTTCAAGCCCCATGACCAAAAAAACAAAAACAAAACAAAACAAAACAAAAACAATGGAAGAAAAAGTTGAAAAAATGTACAAACTCATAATAGAGTTGCTACCTCCAAGTCTTCAGGTTTTTTTTCCCCACACATAAGGTTTTAGAGTACTTCCCACACTACAATTTCTTTCTATGTAGTCTGTGATTACCACTTCTTTTTACCCTCAGCCATAAGCTTTTATGGTTGGCCTTTTGTGGTCTGTTTTTAGTATTGATAGCTTAGACTGAATTTTCAGCTTCTGGCATTTGGCTCACATGGTGATTTTTTAAAAAAATCTTGTTCCTCAAGAGTGCTTTCTTAAAATAAAATTAGTCTCCCTTTTGTTTTCAGCATGATTGCATCTTATTATGTAATTAGGGTAAACACATGCAGTCAGAACTAAGTAATAAATATTAGGTTTTAGCTTCATACTTTTTTTTTTTTGGAGAGTAAATGTCTCCGGGTAGAGCTTTATAATTTATGCCTGTAAATACCCTTTACTGTGTTGTGTATGTGCAGGAGCTCCATAGTTATTTGTTGAATTAATGAAATATTTAAAAAATGCTGCGCAAACCTCACCCAGAATATGCAATTCTTTCAGAGACCAGAAATACTTTTCAAAGGTGCTTCAAACCACATTATGTTTAGGCCACGTTATCAGTTTAGGACAAACTGATTTATCAAAGTCATTTTTTTTTTTTTTTTTTTGGGTCCGGTCGTGGGCCTGAACTCTGGGCCTGGGAACTGTCGCTCAGCTCTTCAGCTCAAGGCTAGCACTCTACCACTTGAGCCACAGTGCCCCTTCTGGCTTTTTTTTCTTTTTGCTTATGTGGTGCTGAGGAATCCAACCCAGGGCCTCATGCATGCAAGGCAAGCGCTCTACCACTGAGCCACCTTCCCAGTCCCCGACAAACTGATTTATCAAGCTGCATGCTTGGCTCAGTGATAGGGATGAGAACTTTACTGGCCTTTGGGAAAAAAAAATGCTTCTTATAGGTCATAAGTTAGGTCATTTAGTCACTACCAGTTTTGTGTTTTGGATGTTATTTCTTTAGATTTGATCTGGTTTCACTCTTGTATATTTGAAGCTTATTTAGGAGTGTGTCAGAACAGGACGTCTCTCCAGTCTGAATTGTTAGCCTTCAGGGCAGGGACCATGCTGTTATGTTATCTTCAGCCCATGCAGTTATGTTTTATGCTGTTTGAGGTATAGCAGTGGGCTGCCCAGGTAATAAAGGATGGTGATGAGCAACCTGGCTTCTCAGTCTGGACACCAGGTGCTGGAGAGCACTTGCCATCTTTCTCTGATTTTTTTAATCATCCGGCTAATACTAGTCTTCATCTTGTTATGAAACCTTCTTTTCTTTTACTTTTACTATACTCTTTGTCTTGTATGTAAGTTTATCTGATTTGGGGAGGGGAAGCACAAAGGATGAACCAATTCATCAGTGAAACCCACTGGACACTAGGTTGGAAATGAACTATACAACTTGGGGGGAGGAGGATCAGGAGGGGCAAAACTGGGAGAGAATGAGGGGTGGTGGTGACACTGTTCAAAAGGAAATGTACTCATTACCTGACTTATGTAACTGTAACCCATTACAATAAAATTAAAAAAAATTAAAAAACCCATATGTCCTATAACCTAACTTCCCTACTTTTGTGTTTTAAGCATTCCACTTAAAGTATACCTTGTTATACTTGTGATTTTTATATTCAATATGCAGAAGAATCACTGGCTTATAAAAGAATGTGATAAAGGCTCATTAAATCAAATTGGCTTGGTTCTTTTGACAGAGGGTAATCAGGTAATTGAGAACAGATTAAGATCTTGGATCTCCATTTCCCCCCTCTTCTTAGCAGAAGAGTAGATGCCAGTGGCCCTTTGTCTTCTAGAATCTAATGTGGTTTGGGGTTGCCCTGGACTTGAAAGCCATGGCATTGATTAAAATGACAGGTTGGTAAAGACAATTAAGTTTGTAATTAAGTTTGCTTTCACCTTGGGTTTGCAATTTTGCCCCTTGAGGAATGCTGGGTTCTCCTTTAATTGGAGAAGTTTGAGCCACAAAGGGTCAGAGACAAGGTAGGTCACTGGGAGTGGGGAAGACTCTCACTTCTTCCAAAAAGTAGACTTTTCTGATGAGGGCATGAGGAAGGCCTATAAAACACCTGTTTTAGTGCTTTTACTGGATATTTTGCCCTTACTGCTCAATGCCAATGTAACAGGAATAAGAAACTATGTTCTGACAGTAAAACATCCATTTGCGAGAGATGGTAAATTTATTGGGAACACTTCAGGGCTGAAGCATATTTGTAACTGTGAGATATGGCTTCAATTATTAATCATCATGATAAACCGAGGAGAAGTGACTCTGATGTGCTAGATTAATGGTTCTTGATTTTAGTACCCCAAACTGAAATCATCTTGTACAGGAAGACATTTGCAGGATTTTCAGTGATTCATCCCTGGCTATTTTAAAGCCCCAGAGCAGTGGCTTTTAATTACCAGAGATTTCATTTTACCTTCTTCTAGGGTTGTTATTTTTGAAATGTGGCAAGAATATTCAAATCACTACAACTTCAACACTTGGAACTAAAGTTAATCTCTAGCTGTGCTTAATCTCTTGGTCTCTCTATAGACCAGTGGGAAATGAAGAAGGAGAGGCATTAGTTTTTGAACACGTACTATATTTTAGGAATGTTAGCCAAACAGGATGATTCCCTTTCACGGATGAGAAATCTGAGACCTAGAGTAGTTAAATGTTTTTCCCAAGGCTGCCACACTTGTAAGTCAGCCAGGATCCTAACCAGCCTGAATGACTGCCTCTTTCATAGAGATTTTCTCCTGGTTTTTCACTTATTTAAACCTCTTTAGCTTCTTCTTGTTAGACTATGTCCTTCTTAATGAATAGAATTGTGTCCTTATATTTCCAAAGCACTTGATCTAGTGTTTTCGTGTGTGTGTGTGTGTGTGTGTGTGTGTGTGTGTACATGTATGTGTGCATGTATGTGTGCACATGCTTACCAGTAGTGGTGAGCTTGAACTTAGGGCTTGGACATTGTCTCTTAGCTTTATTACTCAGGGCTGGCACTCTACTGCTTGGCTCTACTGCTCTGGCTTTTTGGTGGTTAATTGGGGATAAGAATCTTACAGACTTCCTTGCTTGGGTTGGCTTTGATTGAGATTCTCAGATCTTAGCCTTCTGAGTAGCTAGGATTATAGGTGTGGGCTATTGGTACCTGGATATATAATTTCCTTTGCACATGGTAGATGCTATATAAATATTTACTGAAAAAATGTTAGTAACCTCATATTCCTTCCTCCTTGATATGGATGTAGGGTAAGAACTTGTTTTTCCTATAATACTGTTCATAGCTTGTGGTTGAACTGAAATTTTTACAATTTTTACGTCTATCAATGTTTTCATTAAAATATACCAGAAAAATAATAGGTGAGAAGTATAATTTCTTTTCTTAAAGTATAGGACAAAATATACAGCAGGAAAATATATACAGCAAGGTGACTCTTAAGGAGAAAAGGTGACAATGTGTTTGTAATGTGGGTTAGAATGTCCTAATGCCTTAGGAAAGGATTAAAGCAGAATTGTAAAGTCTGAGGAGAGATGATTTTGAACTTGGAAGGATCAGGGAGGCATTCATGAAAAGAGAGGACATTTGACCTAGAACTTAGGAATATGATTCTGTTTTGACAGATTTTAAGGGAAGGCACTCCAGGCACAGGAAAGAGTTTCAGAACAGTCATGGAGGCAGAAATGTCACAAATATGACTGGCTTAAATATAACTGAAAGCAAGTCATGCTAAAGGTATTGAGAAAAACAACACAGAGGAGGATGCTTTGGAATAAAGCTTGGCGGGAGCCTAGTACAAGATGATATTTAAGTTCCTTTTCCATTAATTTTGTGATCATGTAATTCTCCGAATGCCATGACCAAGCACTTGGGTTTTATTAAGTAAGCAATTGTGAGCTTCAAAAATATTTTCAGTTATGACATTTTATCTTCATTTGATAGTCTTATAAGTGCCAAGAAGTGACACAATCAGAGCTGTGCTTTATAAACACAGATTTTTAGATTATTTTGACAGCATTATGTAGCACTGAAGTGGAAAGATACTGAAAGTTGGGAGGCTTTGCAATAATATAGAGTAGAAAAATCACATAAATGATACTATTAGAAAATAGTATAGAACTGACTGCTGGTGGCTCACACCTATCATCTGAGCTAACAAAGAGGATGAATGAAGATGAATATGGATGGCGGACATAGTTCACTGACATGTATGAAAATAGAACAAGGAAGCCTGTTGACATTGGTTTAAAATGTGGGGAGCTGGGTAACGGAGAGTGATGGAGGAAGTGAGCTTGATTAGGATACAATGTATACATGCATGGAAATGTCACAGTGAAACCCTCCTTGTACAACTAGTGTATGCTAATAAAAAATAAGCAAGAACAGTGCTCACATCTATCAGCCTAGCTACTTGAGAGGCTGAGAATGAATGAGAGGAGCCTGGTTCAAGGGCAGCTGAAATAAAAGTTCACAAGATCTCTCCTTATCACAAAGCTGAGTGCAGTGACTTGAATCGGTCATCTTAAACTAGGTAGAAGGCTGAGATTGGCTGGACTGCAGTGCCACACCAGCCTACACAGAAGTCTCACAGAATGAGACTGTCTCCATGGAAGCTGAATTCATGGCACGGTGCCCATGACCTGCACTGGCAGGAATGTCCATTTATCTCCAGTTAACCACCAAAAAGCCAGAAATTGAACTGTGGCTCAATTGGTAGAGCACCAACCTTGAGTGCAAAAGCTAAAGGTCCTGAGTTCAAGCCCTAATACAACTCCACATACACACACACACACACACACACACACACACACACACACACACACACACACACACACACAGAGTCACTGGATTGTGGCCAAGCATGTAGTTTGGTGGGAAGTAAGACCTCATCCTGAAAATAACCAGTGAGAAACAGGCCTAGAGGCATGGCTCAGTGGTAGAACTCCAAGCAAGAGGCCCTGAATTCAAACCACAGCACTGACAAAAAAGAAAAGGAAGAAATAGTCTAAGTAAAAAAATAGATTAGTAAACAGCACATTCTAGATTAAAAAATAGTATAGTTTTGGAGCCATGATATAAAGTATCAATGGGAATGAAGGATTAGAAACAAATTTAAGAATAATTGTAGATTAGTATTCTATACTGCAAGCAATTGTGTATATCCTGGGGAGGTGTTGGAAAAGAAAATTCAAAGGTAATTTTAAAGTTTGGAGACTTGGGATTTTTTTTTTCTGTGTGTGTGTGTGTGTGCTGGTGCTGGGGCTTGACTTTAGGGCCTGGGTCCTGTCCTTAAGCTTTCTTGTACTCTGCCACTGGTACCACAACTTCATTTCTAACTTTTTTCTGGTTAATTAGAGATCAGAATTTCATTGGCTTTCTTGACCCAGCTGGCTTCAAACTGCAATCCTTAGATCTCATCCTCCTGAGTAGTTAGCATTATAGGTGTGAGCCAGATTGAAACATACTTTGTGTGTGTTAATACTTTTTAAAATATATACATTTATCTAATTTGGGGAGTGGAAGGGGAATAACAAAATGCTGAAACAAGGACACAAGATGACCCATTGCAACAATGATACTCACAAGACTATGTTGGGAATGAGGAAGAAGAAAGAATTGTAGGAAAAAAACCAAAGGAGGGGATAACAATGTTCCACAAGAAATGTAGTCATTAACTTACTTGTGTAACTGTAACCCCTGTGTACAGCATCTTTACAATCAAATAAAAATTTAAAAATTATTTTATTGATTATAAAGGTGAGGTACAGAGGAGTAACAGTTACATGAGTAGGGTAATGAATACATTTCTTGTGGAACATTGTTACCCCCTCCCTCATTTTCTTACACTTTTCCTCCCTCACAACTCCCCTCCCCCTCAAGTTGCAAAGTTTATTTCCAACATAGTGTATTTTCCATCTCACTGTTGCATTGGTTCACCCTTTGTCCTTTGTCTCACCATTTTGTGATTCCTCTTCCCTTCCCCAAACCAGACAGATGTATATACAAGACACAGGGCACCAAAATAAAAACCAATGACAACAGCGGATAAGCCAAAGGGGGAAAATAAAAGAAAAAAAAGAAATAACTACACACAGTACATTGAAAACAAAACAACAAAAACCCTCTTGTTTCTATATCTTGGAATTCATTTTGATTAGCATCATTTTATGTGGTCATATGTATATAGCTATTGAGCTATTGTGATCCTCTGCTAGGACTACCCTAGACAGATTATAAAAACTATGGAACACTTCATGAATTTAGGTGTCATCCTTTGCACAGGGGCCATGCTAATCTTCTCTGTATTGTTCCAATTTTAGTATGTGGGCTGCCAAAGCGAGTACTAAAACATACTTTTAATATGCTGTCTCCCTGCCAGATATCCAGTACTTAGAATGAATTGATGAATGAGCAGCTGTTTTTAGGGATCTTTAAAAACAGAATAGTGTACAACAGAATAGTGTACTAGGGTGAAATCATATGTTCTCTGATAGAGCAATATTGAGAAACAAACTAAATTTGACCAGGAAGTAAATTAACCATGGCTTCCTGGAGGTGTTACAACTGAGAATTTTGAAGATAAAAAGAAAAAATGGTAGACAAAAAGAGAAGGATTGTTAAATGGATGGGAATTTCATTCTATGGGAAGGCTTAAAGACATATTCAAAAAATTTCAAATAGTTTGCAGAGCTGTAAAGCAGGATGTATTTAGAGAATTCTGTGACATTGTCAGAAAAGTGAACAGAAGATGGATTCATGTGAGTCTCAGCTTTAAATAAGGACTCACAATTGCTTCCTGAAAGTTGTTGAGAACAAATGTAGGATTTTTATGCAAGAGGTTACCTTATATTTCATGAAGTTTATTTTGGTGTAAGGATATAAAATGAACTTGAGTAAGGCAAGATTGGAAGCAGAGAAATCTGTTAGATACTACAACTGCTATCTGGAGAAGTGGATAAAAGCTTAAATAAAGCTAGAAAAGAATAGATTGAAAGATCATTATTAAGAATGTGGCCAGTCTGGAATTTGTAGCCTGGTTGAAGGATATGTGGTTCAAATGTTTATGTGTTTACTTACATCAGTCACTGGGAAGACAGAAGTAAAGATTTGTTTTTCAGGAAAAGAAAGCCAGAAAACTGACAAATATTAACATTTTGACATTCTATAAGTAGAATTTTTTTTAGCAATTATTTCTTTTTTCTTTATTTTTCCTTTTGTTTAAGTAGAAATGTTTATTAGGTAACTTAGCTGACTTTTTTTTTAAGCAAGAGATATAGATTTGGAATTTACTTATCAGATGATGCCAGAGGCATGCATACCCAACCAAAACGTGATGCTGAGGACTGAAGCTAGAGTTCTTGGGAAGACATTTAAGTGTGAATGCAAGGAACACATGGAAGAAACAAAGCAGGAAGAGTAAAGATAGCAGTAATACCAGAGAAGAGCAATGTAATGAAAAGAGAAGAATTCAAAGGCAGAGGAAAGGTCAAGAGGGTCAAAGTTGCAGACAGGTAAACCAAGAATGTCAGAAACACTTTTAAAACATTGCGCTTGGCATAAAGATATAATCACCAACCTTTGGCTTAAGCAGCTTCAGTAAAGCAATGGCAGGGCTGAATTTCTGATTGAATTGTGTCCAGCTGAGTTAGGAACTGAAGATGAAACTGCAGGCTGAGAACAGATCAAAAGTCTTGGGATCAAAGTTTGGATGTTGGCCCAAATGAACAGCATCGAGAGATTCCCAGAGACAGGATCATCCAGCTAACAAACAGGAGGCTTATGAAGATTCTTTTGAAATATGGCATGGTTTTTACCTGCCATGGTTCTACTCAGGACAGTTTAAAGGCATTTTGCAACTTCTGACACCACATTTTGGAGACATATTTTCTACTAACCTATCATTTCATGTCCAGTGGGCAAATCAGATATCCTGAGCAGTTACACGCAACTGCCCATCTGGCTTTAAGCAGGTGAGAACTCAGCAGCACAGTAAGGTTAAGTGTCTGTGCGAACAAGAGTTCTTCATCATACTACACAGGCCAGAAATCAATAAGTGCTTGACAGCCTGGTAAGCATCCTTTTGATGATGGATCCAGTGCCACTGCAAGTACTTAAATGCCTTAGCAATATTTGTCTTTTGTGAAAGAAAAACATGGTTGTATACTGGATGTCCTGAGAAGGCTTGATGCTTTTGCTTTGCTTTCTGGGGGCACAGTAAGATTCATGTACCACATTTTGAAGGATGCAAACCTAGCAATACTGGTGAAGAAGATATTCTTAGAAATTCTAATTTATTGAGAGATGGGCAGGAGACAAGGCTGAAGTGTGGAGATGTCTAGCTGTGTAGCCTGGTCTCTGATTATAGACAGCATGCTTTCTAACTTGGTAAAAACCGCTCTGGAGTTAGAGCCAGCAGTCATACACAAACCTTCCTACCTACCTGTCCCCTTTAGTTACCTTCTTTCTGTGATCACTAATCTTCACCTCTGCTCATGGCTACATTTCCGAGTCCCTTCCATCTAGAGCATTGTGTCTTCCAGTGAATCCAGAGCTGAATTTTGCCCTCCCTGTTGGATCACATCCTGCCTGTAACAAAGTTTTAGTCTGCTTCTGTTACTGTAACAAATAAATGGGATACATCAGTTTTATAAAGGGGAAAGAAGGGTTGAGTTACCACCATTCACCTCAAGGTCATCATTCTAAACACCAGAAGTCCACCCCCACCATTAGGTCCTATGACTTAAGTTTCTACCAATTCCTAATAACACCAAACTGGGGGCAAAGACCTCAACACATTGGCCTTTGGGACACAGGGATAAACTGTAGCATATAGAGTATACTCACTTGCAGAAATAGATCTTGTTAATACAGACTTAGGTAAAAGGTTTTGGTAGTACTGGTATTATAACTCAGGGCCTGTGTTTGCTAGAGTGGTGCTCTACCACTTGAGCCATAACTCAGGGCCTGTGTACTGTCCCTAAGCCTCTTCGTGCTCAAGGCTAGCACTCTTCCACTTGAGCCATAGAGCCACTTCCAGCTTTTTCTGAATAGTTTATTGGAGATAAGAGTCTCACAGACTTTCCTACCTGGGCTATCTTTAAACCACAATCCTCAAATCTCAGCTTCCTGTGAAGCCAGTGGCTGAACTGTGGATTTCTATATGGAATTGTGGTTACTTGGTGAAAACCCTTAACCAGAAAAACATTTTTCTTTCTTTCTTTCTTTCTTTCTTTCTTTCTTTCTTTCTTTCTTTCTTTCTTTCTTTCTTTCTTTCTTTCTTTCTTTCTTTCTTTCTCTCTCTCTTTCTTTTCTTTCTTTCTTTCTTTCCTCCTTTTCTTTTCTTTTTTTTGTTCTGGGCTGGTTTGATTTTTCCTCTATTAGCCACTAAGCTGTTTATCCTTTGCTCCTCTTCTGTGTGTCACATGTTATTTTTTTCCTCCCAAATCTTCTGTTCAACGATATAATTTTCTTTTTCTTTTTTTCCCCCACAAGAATTTTGTTTATAGTCACAAATACTTTCACAGCACTTGACCAAACTCAGAACTATTTATTTCAAAAAGGTTTAAAGCTATACAAAAAAGCTAACCAGAATAAAGTCTTTATTTAAAAGGGGGAAAAAAGAGATCAAACCAAAAGATGGAATTCATTAACAAAATATAGAAATGAAAGCCAAATGACAGGATAAAAATACAGCTCAGAAATGTAAGAAACTTTGGGGCTGGGATGTAGCTCAGTGGCAAAGCGCTTGCCTAGCAAGTGCAACGTCCTGGGTTTGATCCCCAGTACCAAAAAAGAAAAGACAAAAAAAAAAAAGAAATGTAAGAAACTTTGATTCTGTCCTTCTAACTTGCTGCTACTGGCCCTCTTTGTCAAGGATATAATTTTTTTTGCTAACAAATTATTTGATTTTTTTCATTGACAATTGTAAAAAATGTTTATTTTATTTGTTAAAACATTGGTACTTACTTTCTTCTTGCTCCTGAAAAAGGCTAATGGTTGCCTTCCTGTTGTTCCATCAGTTTCAATCTCCTTGGTTCTTGTGTTCATTTCTCCCAGGCAGCACTCTGTGTCCTGAGCTGAAATACATTTTCCTCACTGTGTCTTAAGTCCTAGACATAAGACTGTGGAATGAGCAGGTGCAGTTTTTTTCTAGCACTGTCTTGCCAGCTGCAATGTCTTTAGCAAGCCGCTTGATAGTGATATGCTTCAATGTTCTTATCTCTGCCATGGGATTGTTCCTGTAACTACCTTGTAGGTGGTGAGATGTTAAAGGGCCAGTGCTATACACAGGGCCTAACACAGTGCCACCACACAGTATGAGTTTTGGCATGTTCACTGGCTGAGTCCTAGACTGAATCTTTGTGTACTTCTCCCATCTATTTAGTGAAACTGAAATTCTTTGATACTTCCCATGTCATACCATCAAATCTCCTCTTTTCCTAGAGCAGCAGCCCAGAAGAAATTCCTTTTCAAATATTTCTATTCAAATATTTGTGCTGGTTATTGCTTCTCTGGACAAAGATTCTACATTTCTTTTGTTTTACTTTTTCCCAGAAGGTATAATTTCACTTCTTTTACCCTTCTCTTTCTTTTTCTTCATAGCCTCTTGTCTTTCTTTTGAAAGAAATATCTGTCCCAGTGTTTTAATTTTCTGTTGTATAATGAATTACCACAAACTCCATTTAAAATAGCACACCTTTATTATGCTGGCTGCCAGTGCTCAGGAGTCAAGGCTTAACTGGTCTTCTGCTGAGGGTCTCATAGGGCTGAACCAAGATGTTGTGTAGGCTGTCTTTAAACCTGGAGACTAGTCTGGGAAAATGTGCTTCAAAACTCATTCAGCTTGTTGGCAGAATTCATTTCCTTGAGGATGTATGACTGACAGCTCAGGCTTCATTCTGGCTGTTGCCATGGCTTCCTTAGCATCTTTTTTTCCGCCTTTCCAGTTGTGGAACTTGAACTCAGGGCATGGGTGCTGTCCCTGAGCTTTTCTGCTTAAGGCTAGCACTCTACCATTTGAGTCACAGTGCCACTTCTAGTTTTTTTTCTGAGTAGTTTATTGGAGATGAGAGTCTCACTGACTTTCCTGCCCAGACTTTGAACCATGATCCTTGGATCTCAGCCTCCTGAGTAGCTAGGATTATAGGCATGAACCATTTTCACCTGGCTCTTAGTATAGTCTTTGCTTTATCAAGATGACAAGGAGAATCTGTCATTCCAGTCTGCTAAGTTGTGACCTTACATGTTACAATATACACATGGGAGTGGCATCCCATCACCTTTGCTGTGTTCTGTTTGCTAGAAGCAAGTCATAAGAATCTTCTATACTAAGGTATGAACACTAGAAGTGGGCATCTGTCAGATTAGGGGCTGTTCACCATGCCATGAGACCAGATATAACACCAAAAGCCACACTAAAAATCTCCACAAGTGTAGTCTTGTTAGTTCCATGAATAAGCTATCAAGATATGGTGCCATGTCTGGAATTCTTAGAAAAGTGCTTCCTTTGAAAAGCACCCTTGAAGCTTATAAAGCTTAGGACAAGTCAACAAAATTTTCAAAGACCTTTCAGGAAATGAGGTAAGGATGTTGAGATCTGAGTGAAATAGAAAGTACTTGGGATAACCTAGGTGGGTAATATGATCTTAAGCTGGTTAAAGTAGAGAAAAAAAACACATTTTGCTTTTACTCAGCAATTTGCTAGAATGGTTAAGGCGATTTTGTATGTTTCCAGTAAATAGCATCATGGTTTTGTGCAGCAGAGCTGCATGGTAGTGAAGCAGAACAAGAAAAAATAAAATTTAACCATGCATAGGGTTTGGTAATACAAGAACAGTAGAAGTTTACAGGGTAGGAAATGCTAAGTTTTACTGCAATTTCTTGTATCTAGTTGAAATAGTTATTTTTTTCAATTTTAAGTTACGAGTATTTCAAACATAAAAAAATGATGTATTAGGCACCTACCTATTCCTAGTCATATTTAATAGATGTTAAAATTTCATCTTTTCTTTTTAAAAGTAGCTAAAACCACATATCCCATCATTTTTCTTTTCCTTTATTCTCCCTTAATGAAGATTTGAGGTTTACAGTTATTATAATATCTATTTAACTGTATCACTATGTATAATCTTAGAATGTCATTTTGAAAGGAGAGAATTCTTTAGCACAGTTATTAGCAAGTAATAAAAAAAAAGAAAAGAGAGAAGAATTGGAGCAACCTTTGAGGAAAATGACAAATGCCCAGATGTTTTGTTGCAACATGAATGTGCCTGATTTCAGAGTAGGCATTAGAATGCTTTAATGTCCAATTGGCTTAAAAGGTTAAGGGCAGAGAAACAAATGAACTCTTTTTTGGAGAAGTTAAATTGCAAGGCAAAGGGGTCTCTTGTCTAGCATGAGTTAGAGGGGATAATTATTCATTAGGGAGTTTGAAGTCTGCCCAACCACATTCATTAGACAGTTTCCTGCTTTCTGTCATAATGGACATTAAGTTTTTCTATGTTCAATTAGAGTGAATTCTCTTTTTTACACTAAGATTTATTTTCTGCTTTTTATATATTCTGGCCTTTGTTCTTCTTTTTTCTCCTTGGATTTAACAGAGTTAGCGTAAGTGTGTTGTGGACTGAAAGTTGATATCTCTTCTTCCCACTCATATGGTGAAATCCTAACTCCTTTTTAAGGAGATGGGCTTTTGGAAGGCAATAAATCATGGTGATGTAGATCTTGTGGATGGAATTAGAGTCTGTGTAAGAGGAGACATGAGAGACCTGCTGTCCACCCTGGCAGGGCACCCTGAAGGTGTCTGCCTGCACATCCAGAGGAAGGCCTTTACTGGATCTTACCCTAGTGGCAACTTGACTTCAGATTCCCAGCCTTGAACTGAAGAATAAATTTCTGCTGTTTAAGCCTTCTGGTTCATGGCAGTTTGTTATAGCAGCCCAAGCTGACTTGGGGAAATAAAATCTCAAAACAGAGTATAAATTATTCCTTAAATAATATGCTCCAGAAAATCTAATATACATAGGAATCAAGAAATCATCAACCAAATATAAGATATTTAAATACAAGATACCTAATATATGTTAAAAAAACTGACACATATATTTTGTTATAACCATTTCCAAATCCAGAAATTTAGGATGTCAAAAAAATTACTCAACCCTGTGTCTTGTATATGCATTTATCTGATTTGGGGAAGGGGAGAGGAATCACAAAATGATGAGACAAAGGACCAATGTAACAGTGATATTCACAAGGCACTATGTTGGAAAATAATTTTACAACTTTTTGGAGGGAGGTGAGTTGAGGCAGGAGGGAAAGTGGGAGAAAACAAGGGAAGGGGAATTGGCAAGTTACTTATGTAACTGTAATTCCTCTGTACATCACCTTTATAATAAAATAAAATTAAAAAACAATTACTCACTACTCAAGAGTCTGAGATCTAAGGATCATTGTTTGAAAATAGTCTAGGCAGGAAAATCTGTGAGACTTTTATTTCCAATTAACCAAGCAAAAACTGGAAATGGTAGAGTGTTAGCCTTGAGCAAAAAAGCTCAGAGACAGCACCTGGGCCCTGAGATCAAGCCTCAGGCCTGGCACACACACTACATTTCTCAGTTTGTGGTGTTTGGAAGACTTATTTGGCAACCTAATACACTCAAAGAACATGGTGTTTTGACAGATAAACATTCTGTCTATCTAGGTATGAGATGACCTCTGATTTCAGTTTGGTATCCTCCCAGATTAAACCATATGACCTGGCCTTGTCTTTTGGGGATTCTCAGCACATTTTTCCCTCCTCCTTAAATATGATGTGTGATTAAAAGCTTCTAATAGGGCTGAGGATGTAGTCTAGCCTAGTATGAACAAAGCTCTAGGTTTGATCCTGAGCAGTGCAGAATGAAAGTAGAGAACACACACACACACATGTCTTTAGCAATGAACCATACAAAGCAATGCATATGAGAAAGTGAATGTGCAAATCTGGGAAGTTAGGGGTGGAAGTGAATGGGAATGGATTACATGCAGTTACTGTATTATATAATGGAATTTGAATCCATGTAACCACATGTGCACTACTTTGTGCCAGGTACTGTGCTATGCTAAAGAGGAAAGGCAAACAAATTCTTACCAATCAAGATGGAAGAAATCATCAATTCAACAAGGAGTTTTATTCTTGCAGTCCAACAATAAGTTTGACCCCAGTAGGTGATAGGCTGGATACTTTGGAAAATGATTATGCCATCAAGATACTTAAAGGGACTCTTAATAATTGATTAGATAAGCAGGTTAAATGAACTTATTGACAGATTGAGACTCACAGAGATGTTTCTGGATGTCAGACATGGGTTGACCACATATTATTGAAAATCAACCTGGGTGATTTTCCCTGAGTCTGGCATTGGTCAGCAAAATTCTACACAAAGATCCTCTGTTGGTGGTGATGTTATTTGTCCAACTCAAAAAGAAGGAAAAGGCTCTTAATGTTTTCCCCTGGGGATATGTAAGACTCCATATTATGAGTGTCCTCTAGCATGTGATTTCGGATGAACTAAAGGAAAGTGACATTGGACTCTAGGGACTTACTCCTCCAAAATGAGCCTCAAACAACTAGAAACTTCCTTTGATAGGAAAAATAACTGAAACTAACAGGTTTCATACTCATCTAGAATTGAAATGGAAATCTCAAATGGAAAAAAAGACAAGGGTCATTTGTGAAAGGCAGAAAATTACACCTTCATCTTTTGTGTTGTCCTATTGTGAATAAGAACATCCTTTATGCTCTTTTCACTTAGGGGAGATAGTCCCCTGAGTATTGGGGCTACAAAAAATGGACAAATTACCTTTTCTCCTTTGGTATGAGAGCATGAACAAATCGATTAATGATGGAATAGAAGAATGAACAAGATGCTGAGAAGATATGAGAGTAAGCACCCAACTTTTCCTGGAGAGGCTAGCCAAGTCTTCTCTACGAGGATAACATTTGAATGCATTCTTGCAGAGTGAATTAATTTTCCAGCATCATTACCAGCTAGTGAGACAGTATGAAATAAATGGGAGAAAATTTTGAAGAAGCCAGGAGACCACAGAAGTTATGTGCACAAAAGATGGCATGAACAAAAATTCTGGAAAGAGGAGCTGGGAAGGTGGCTCAGTGATAGAGCACTTGCCTTGCATGCCTGAGGTCCTGGGTTCGATTCCTCAGCACCACATAAGCAAAAAGAAAAAAGCTGGAAGTGGCGCTGTGTCTCAAGTGGTAGAGCACTAGCCTTGAGCTGAAGAGCTGAGGGACAGCACACAAGTCCAGAGTTCAAGCCCACGACGACCACCACCACCACCAACAAAAAACCCACAAAAAACAAAACAACCTCCCCCACCTCCCAAAAATACCTGTGACTTTGAAAGGCCTAGATGTGCCAAATAGTACCTTCAGAACCCTTAAGATGAAGGAGAATTCGGGAAAGAATCACCACTACTGTGGCATGCAGAGCGTGTCTCGGCATCTGAGATGTGTTTTGATAATTGCATAGAAAAGTTGAAAGGCTTTCAGCATCTCTGTGTCTTCCAAAAGCAAGAACAGCAGCTTGCCTTCCAACAAACACATTTACTTTCTGAAATTCTTTCAAATAAATTCAGGACAGAGAGAGAGAGAGAGAGAGAGAGAGAGAGAGAGAGAGAGAGAGAGAGAGAGAGAGAGAGAGAGAGAGAGAGAGAGAGAGAGAGGGAGAGAGGGAGGGAAGGAGGGAGGGAGGGAGGGAGGGAGGGAGGGAGGGAGGGAGGGAGGAAGGGAAAGAGAAAGAAAGAGAGGGGGAGGGAGAGAGAAAGAGAGGGGGGTGGGGAGGGAGAGAAATACTACTGGTAGCATGTGCTGATATGGCTGCACAGCCTTTATTTCATAGATGGTGCCTGATGAATTTCAACATTATCTCAGTTCTCTGGCATGTGCATTGTGTACAAGAGCTTGTAGAGTAGAGGTACAAGTTTATAATCAATCTAGGGAGCCTGAGAGGGCATCTCACAAAAATGACACTACAGATACTATATAAACCAAAAGAAATCTTTCCTTCCAAAAAAAAAGGCACTCCACAATAATGTTCAGGGAAAATTGCACACTTGGAGGTCCTCTCTACATCCTGCCTTACCGATGACACAAAATGCAGCCTAGGTTTTAGCATTTCATTTGGAGTATCACAGCCCTCTCTGGCTTTGAATGGGCTTATTTTTCAAAAAAAAAAAAAAAACAAACCTGAAGCTTTTCAGCTTCTGAAATGATTGGTATTCCTCTCCTATCTAGCAGCTGTTGGAGGGTTTTTTATTTAACCAGTGAAGAGTTCCAAAATAGAAGTGTTGTCCTGGATGTATTTTAAAAACATACATTTCAGCCCTTTCCTCCTTAACTTGAAGTAGCAGATAAAAAATCCTAAGTGACAACATAGCATTGTGACATTGACTCACAAAGGCGTAAGGAATCTGTGGGTCCTCTGTGTGTCAGTAACCAAGGCAAACAGCAACTGTCATACTCAACACCCAAAAGCTAAGTAGATTTAGTCCAAACCCTGAGTCATTCCTGTACTTATGGAATTGGGTGTTTTGTGCAACTAAGTTTTCTATTTATTTGATGACTACCTAGAATGTCCTTTGATTTGAATTTTTGAAGCAACAAAGTTTTAGAAATACGTCACATTATTTAATCAATTTTATGATTTTTTTCTACTTGTGCAAAAGCTGTTCTTAATCATGAACTTTTCCTGTTTAATATGGGAAGCATCTTAAAATTAAATAATTAATTTTTATATTCTTATTCATATCTGGATAGAAAAGAATGTCTACTTCCAGTTCTAGAGCTTGTGATTGATTCATTTAATCTGTTCTCAGACATCTTTTTTCCCACTGCCTTGTTAAGTTTAGTGTTATAATGGAGTATTATTCATCAATAAAGAAGGAAACTATGTAATTTGCAGGAAAATGCATGAAAATAGAGAGCATCATGTTGAGTGAAGAAGCCAACCTAAGAAAGACAAATACCATATCTTTCCCCTTATATGCAGAATCTACAAGAAATTAATATGGTATTATTATAAAAGGAGGACTATTGGGGAGTAGGAGGAGGAAAGGGAAGAAGAGAGAATGATGGTGCATAAATACGGTCAAAGTTCATTTACATACATGTGTGTAGTGAGTGTGTGTGTTTGTGTGTTGTGTGAAACAGCATAATACAAGCTGCTAAAACTACAAATGCTTGTAATCATAGCTACTCAGGAGGCTGAGATCTAAGGATCATGGTTCAAAGCCAGCCCGAGGAAAGTCCGTAAGACTCTTATCTCCAATTAACCACCAAAAACCCAGAGTGGCAATGTGGCTCAAAGTGATAGAGTGGTAGAGAGCTCAGGGACAGTGCCCCACAGCTGACCTCCCCCCCTCAAAAAAAGGAGCAGATGATAGGGAAGGGAGTTAAGATGGGGTGAATTTAATAAAGGTACACCATAACCAAGTATGTAAATAACAAGTTCCTTTGTCTAATTAATTTCCACTACTAAAAACCTTAAAAGGTTTTTATATAATATTTTATTCTCAATCTATTATTTAATCTTCAAGTATTTGTATGGGTTGAGTATTACAACTGCTAAAGTGATAGGGACTTTGCCAAAAACTTATAACCTAGTAGAGAAAGAGACATGTTCTGCTGAAAAATCTAAACTGCCTTGAACTGAATCCTGGCTCCTGAATCCTTGCTAGCTGTATGATCACAGGTAAGAACTAAATGTAGTTGTGTCTCAGTTTTCTTGTGGTAAAATGGAGATAATATTAATATCTGCCTCATAGGGCTGCTTTTAGTGTCCTCCAAAGTACTTGAACAGTCATTATCCCTCAGTTTGGCACTGCCTGGTTTTTTATGTGTGATTATCCTTATTTAGACTTAGCTGTTTTATTATCAGAGACAAAACAGTAACCCCCATTGCCACCCAAAAAGATGATGATGAAGAAAAGCAAAACAAAAGGAAGCCTGTGATGTAGGCTGTGTTGTCTTTTGCCTCTCGGTAGCCTTGACATTTAAAAACAATTTCTGGATTCTAAATTATGGTAAATTGAGGGTTTCAATAGATTAATCAAGACTTTCTATAATATGCCTCTATAGAAGGCAGTGAGTAATTACATGAATTACAAAACATAGATGTAAACCAAAAAATAATGAGACATGGCAATTTATTAGTACCTTCCCCATGCTTCTGCTCTAGCTCAACGTATGTGAAGAATAGCAATCAGGCTTGGCTTCTCCTCCTTCAGGGGGAGGTAGGAACTGGAGGATTCTTTTGATCATTTTATTCATTTTGTGTTAAAACTATAGCACTTCTAATTTATAGACATATTGTGAATGTCAAGGAAATGTCACCCAAATCATTGAAATACAGGGAAATTCATCCATTATATTTAAGTAACAGGTTGCCCTGGGCACCTGGGGAAGCAATCTGAAATGGAACTTGGATTTGACTGTTCAATTTCAGTACTTTAAAGGCACAGAATCATCAAGGTGAGTTTCTTAAAGGAAGAAGCTCTGAGGACAAAAGGTAACTGTGAAGTATTTTTGGATTAGCCATTAAGTGGCAGATTGGCATATGGTTACATTTCAGACTGTGATTTGTTTGGTTTAATGTGAATCACTTTTCCTTCCTTTAAATTGAAGCCCAAATCCTATAATGGAGATACTTAAATGAACCCTCTGGGTCACTTCGGCATCTATTTCAGCATCCCTCAGAGAAATTGAACAGTCTGTTATAAAAATTGAGTTTTATGTTTCTGTCAATGCCTAAGGAAAAATTTGATTATCCTCCCTCTTTCCCCCAATCCTTTAACTAAATTGAATGATTTGCTTGTTTACCTTTAGTTTTTGTTACTATGATCGTGTTTTATTCGCAAACTTTACAGGATAAGCCAATGAAAAGTTAAATGTGTATGTCTCTTCCTACAAAAACAACATAGCAGTTCTGCCTTTGGATTTGTGCACAACCACATTCCAACATTGATAAGCTGTTTATTAGCTGCATGCTTTTGTAGCTTTGTGAGTACATCACAGATGCTAACAGTGACTTTCATAAGCTCTAGTAAGGGGGAGGTACAACCATGCTTGTGGATGTGAGAAGCTTCCTAACAATGCCTTCAACAAATGTACTTCACCTCAACTCCCAAGTCATTTTTCATGTCTTGAAGCAATATAGAACCAAGGATGTGTTTGTATTGAGGATCTTCTGTGATGAGAATCCAGTTCAACTGGATCATCAAAATTCAGAGAGAGTCAGGAGGAGATGTGTCACAAGAAATGTGCTTTGGCTTGGCAAGTCTGAAATTCATAGGGCAGGCTGGCAGGAAGTATAGGGGCTGAAACTGCTTTTTGCATATGGAATTTCTTCATGGTGGACTTGATTCGACTTTTAAGGCTTTTTAACTGACTCATTTGGGCCCTCAGATTATGTAGGATCATCTCCATTAAAGTCAATTGCTTGTGGACTTGAAGCACTTCCATAAAATACCCTTCTAGGACACCTATATTTGACTTAATAACTGGAGATGGAGACTGTAGTTTAGTAAAGTTGACAAATCAGGAAGACTATCATACTGTATGTTTGGCCTTTAGGATCCTTTTGTTTATTGAAACAAGTGCCTTCATTACTATTTTATTTTTAAGTAGTTATAAAAACAGGTTTTAATTAAACAAATCAGTTTGTAAGTATGATACATCTTAACCAATGTCACTTCTTTCATTGCTTATAAATGCCCTTGAAAGAACAGAAACTTACAGTTTTAAAAATTCCTAGTGTTGGAGATTGAACCTCTGGCCTTGTGCATGCTAGGCAAGTACTTACCACTGAGCTATACCCCAGCTCCTAGTGACTTTTAATACAATAAAATACAAAACTAAGGCCAAATGATTCCCTAAACTTCCGAAAAATAATAAGAAAAATATGTAGTTGTACTTGCTGAGTCCAAATGTGATGAGTCACTAAAATAGAGATAGATAAATAGGTAAATAAATAAATAAATGTTCTATTTTCCCTCAGAAATGATCCTGTCTTTAATTTTTTTTGTGGCTTGATGGCTAGTGTCTCCTATTGAAAGGAGAGTCAGTGCTATGAATCCTCTGTATTTTGAACTTAGTACTTAGTATAACACATGCTAGTAGAATGAGTCAATAATTTCTTCTAAAGCAGAATGGATTTCTATTTCCTGTTCTGGAAGAAGTGTTTTTCTATTGTATTTATTTGACTCCTTTTTTGGTTTGATTTGGGCACTGAAGCAGGCCTCAAGGCTGAGGATAATGAATTCTTCTAAAAATAAGTATGTTCTCATCTTTTCTTTAATAATCAAAATCCTAGAGTGCTAGATACCTAAAGGTCAGAGTATGATTTATTAGTGTCCTTAGGATCTTATATGTGCCCCCTTTGTCCCTAGTATTTTCCTAGAAAAATGCACATATAATATTAAAAATTATTTAATATAGGAAAGGTTTAGATAGCAGTATGTAAGCTCTGAGATATAATAACAGTATAAATACCCACAAACACATTGATCACCATACTAAAAACGATGCTTTATTCATTCTCTGCCCCCAATTATGGTACTTTCCAGAAAGTACCATCGTCCTAAATTTTGTATTTTTTTGTTATTTTCTTGGTGATCTTTATAATTCTATGAGTCGCTCATGTATTCCTATACAAATATTTTATTTCATTTTGCTTCATTTTAATGTCATATAAATAGTATCTGATGTATATTTTGTTCACTGCTGTTGTTCCCATTTAGCACCATACTTCTGGGATGCATCTAACTGGATATATATAACCATAAACCATACTTCATTCTCTTCATTTGTGGAGAATATTTGATTGCATGAATCATAGCACAATTTAATCTCCATTATTCTCCTGCCAATGGCTATCACCCTTTTTTAATATTGTAAACAATGCAATGAATGCAATTCATAGTATAAACTGTGAATATTTTTGAGCAGGTATCCTATAGAATGTGCATAGAAAATGGACTTCAGAGCTTATGTAATGCAACCTCTTCATGTATGGATTAGTAAATTGAGGCCTACACCTCCAGGCTGTTGGTAGTAAAGCTAGAGATAAGGCCTTCTAATTCTCATCTGCTTTCTATCTGTGTCATCTCTGTATTTCAAAGAAATACAGAAAAGAAAAAAGTTTAGTTTTATATTTGGTAAGGATTTGGCTAAATATAGCCCCTCTTTCCCAGGTGTCTTAGTCTCTGTCTCTGTCCCTTTGTCTCTATTTATGTCTGTCTGTCTTTAAGGAGAGAAAAAAGCAAGCACATCTCTCTTGTGAGAAGGAAAACAGGAACCTCAGGAAACTAGCCTGGGATAAGGAACAAATGTGTTGTTCTTGGGAAGCCCACTCCCCATTCATTATTAAACTTTTTAAAGAAGTAGAGCATGCATATAGAAAAGTGTGCATACTGTGCACCAGCCTGCTGAATGTCTAACCAAGTGAGCACACCCATGTAACCAGCACACAGGTGAATGCTGAGATCAGAACCATCAGGAGTATATCTATTTTCTTTCCCCATCTCTACAGGCATTCCTTCTCTTCCTACAACTCAACCCTCTGCCCATCACTTGGACAGAGTTGCAGTTGTGGTGTTATGCATATAATATTGCTCAGGATGCTGAATCTAACTGGCTCCATCTTGGCCACGTGGTGGATGATAGGGTATTGAGTTTAACTGGCCCATATTGGCTTCATAGTGGAGGCAGAGAAGTCCTGCCTCCTAGCTAATGGGATGCTGAATTCTTAGAGGCAGGGGCAGGGATTTGGATAATAGGCTACTGGACCTGCCAGTCTTGGGTCGTGAACTTCTACACTCCCTGTGACCCTGCCCTCTGACCTGACCCTGTTTAGTCGTGGGCCAGCTCGAGGCTCATTATGTCATGCTACATGTCTCCGTGTTCATGTCACGTCTCTGTCCTCTGGCTCTTCCCAGGTCACTTTGGTGTCCCACTTCAGCTCTTCATTGGAGCTGATCTGATTTGTTGGTATTGTTTTTCTGCTCTTTCTTTCCTCTCCTGCTCTCGTGGCTCAGTTTTCTGACAGTGTTTCGTGTATTCACAAGGCTGCAGGTCTTTGGGACAGGAGTCCATCTGCAGTTACCAACCTTTTAATAAAGACTCCTAATTCGACCTCTTAAAAGGTGGCTTCTCTGTTTTCTCATGCTACAAAATACTATCAGGTAGATATTAGCTCTACTATTTCCTTACCATATGACATTGGGTTCCTGTAACTCTTGGCCCCAGTTGTCTTTTCTGTAACATGGAAAACAAGAAATTATTGCTTTGGCAGGAAGTTTAAATGATCTAAGACAAATGAAATTTTGGAAGAAGATTCTGGAAGGGTAGGTAACCTAGTCAAGAATAGGTCAGATGTCCCTTTCTGAATGGTAGCTTATGAGCCTCATGGAATATTGCAGCTAGACTGTACCATCTCTTGACAGAAGCCTTTCTATGTGCTTTGCTCAGGCATTTGTCTATCTAGGGACAAGCTTCTCAAGTCATTCTTTGTTCTGAATGAAATAAAACTAGAATTCCTATAGTAGTCAAGTCTTACCTTGTCAGTCTTAGACTTTGCTTATTGTTAGTTGGGTATGGCCTTTGATAAACTTCTTTTTTGAGGTCGAAGAAAACAGTTATATGGATCAATGGCTTCTCTAATATTTATGCTCTAGACTTGAAGTTTGTTTCAAGTTACAGTTGACACCATTGGAATATAATATCACTTCTGAATAACTCCCATTCTAGGCCCTGCTCATCGGTATCATGTGAAGGTCAGTATTTCAATCTTCATTAAGAACTAATGGCAGGTGTTCAGTGGAAACTAAATATATTGGCCTTATCTTCTGCCACCTTTATGCTTTCTGTACCACATTTAGAACAATTAACCATTTATTTTTTTGTATTTTCATCATAAGTTTTTATCTTTTTCCGTATTTACTGAAAGTATTGCAGAGGGTGGCTAGATGTGCGCCAAATGTGTATTTTATGTTACTACTTTTCTGAGAAGAGGAAGAAACATTTTTCCCTGCTGTAATGGTTTTATTTTTCTATGCAGTATAAGCACATTTTTAAATTGTGTTGTGAATTTCAGTGCCCATTAATTTGAGGAAATTGACCGTGTTTGTGACTTTCAGGAGGCTGTGAAAATTTCATCAGTTTTCTTAGATACACCTGTAAATAAAAATTAGTGTGGAGTAATAAACTATAGAAATGTAGATGGAGAGGAGAAAGGGAAACCTCAATTCTCTGGTGTCACTGTGTTTTTCTCTCCATTAGCTTATTTAATGTAACCATGTCAAAGGGAAGGCATCATAAAAATCAAGCATTCAGGTGAAGATCCAGGAAACAAATTCAGGTCCCTCTAAGACAGAATCAGACTGATCAGTGTCATGACTTAAGACCTCATGTGCTTAAGGTACATTCATTATTTCGTTTTTATTAAAGTCTTACAAGGCTTATATTTTATTACATTAAAAATGAGAAATGAAGGAAAGAGACTCAAATGATTTGTTTGAATTTATTGAGGACAGAATGTCCTTGGAATGTTGGGAAATAAGGTAACGCATTCAACATATTCTGTGTCTTGAACTTCCATAATGTGACTTAGAGGAACAGTTACCAATTCAGTAACAAATATTTACTAAGTTCCTACTTTATTCTAGGCCCCTGATCAGTGATCATGTGATTATCGACTAATTTGGAAATCAGGTATGAATATACAATCATAGGGGTAGGGATTGTGGGGGGGGGGATGTAGCTCAGTGGTAGAGTACTACAGTACCATAATAGGCCCTGGGTTAGATCATTCATTCATTTGTCATTCATTCTGTCTGTCTCCATACAAATACATAACCTTAACAAACAAATAAAAACCATAATTACAACCCAAATAGGGTTGTAAGTTGCTAAGTATCGTAGTACCTTAGCTGTGGGAGTAACCAATATAGGTTCTTACTTGTAGATCAAGAAATGTCTTTATCTTCTCAGTAGAAGATGAATACATTTTCAGATTGGATCAGTGGAAGGATATTATGAAGCAGTGGTTATAGTTCAGGTAAACACAGGCTGTCACTATGTTGGGTGTTTGGTTTCTATCTCTTTAATGGACTCAGCTGGACACTGAGGGTGTCAGGATAATTCCTTCTGTTTCTTCAAATCCACTGAGACATTGCTGGTGTCTATTCTCTGTGCTTTTTCTCCATTACAGATGTTTATGTCATCATCTCCTTCTTGGACTGCTAAATCATCTTATGATCTTGGATCCATTCTACATAGTGCTGCCAAAGTTATTCTGTGCTCACAAACGGCCTCTTCTTTGCCTTTCCACCTTCAATGCTTTGTCACTGTCAGTGGGATAGATACATGGAGACACTTATAGAGCATTCCTGTGGTCTGGCTTCTGTTTGACACATTGTTAAGCAGAGATGAGGTTTCGGGGCAGAGATAAGAGTATCACTCACAGTGATGGCTCCCCATCTCCAGCAGCTCACAGATGATGCCATGAGGGCCAATGGTGCACCCAAACGCTGTGGGAAGGGAGAAGAATCCTGAAATTCTGGGTCTGGGAGTCTTTATGGACTATTCACTGCCTCTCGACTTCTTTTGCAAAGGAGGAAACATATCCTTTCCTTCTACTCAACCTTAGATGTACTAGCTGGTGCTTGGTAATGAAAGACAGATTAATAGGAAAAAAGCAAGCCAAAGTTTATTAGTGCATAAAACCTTATGTGCACATGAAAGATACCCATGCATAGATGAATACTTCTCCAGAAGTGGTTTGGAATTCAGGCTGGAACAATAGAGAAAGGGTGGAGAGGACAGTTTTGGAGAGGTGAACAGGGAAAGTAAAGGAAACATTCATTAGATTTTGTTATATAGATTTAGGGCTTTCTCTATACTGATATGAGTCTCCAAGGATTTAGAGTACTCATTTTCTGCTTTGATCTAAGAGGGAGACAGCTTTACAAATGAGATTTCCTTTATAGATGCAAATTTCCCTTACAGAAGAGTAACTTGATTCTATTTTCAGAGTTCCTCCAGTGTCTACTATTATCATCAAAATAATCAGCCCAATTTAATCTTTAAAGAGGTGTCCTATGTACTATGTGAATTTTTGTTTCTTTGTTTGTTCCTTCCCCATGGTATAACCCTGATTTCGCTGTATTTGATTCTGGTGCCCTGCATCTTTCTTGTATATACATTTCTCTAATTTGGGGAGTGGAAGGGAAAAACAAAATGCTTAAATAGGGATACAGGTTGACCCATTGTAACAATGAGATGTACAAGACACTATGATGAAAATGAAATTTTACAACTTCAGTAGGGTGGGGGGGTAGTTGTGGAGGTGGGAGGGAAGGGATAGTAGGGGGAAAACAAAGGAAGAGGCAACAATGCTTGAAATGTACTCATTACCTTGCTCATGTAACTGTAACCCCTCTGTACAGTATTTTTACAATAAAAAAACGCATAAAAAAACAAGTGTCCTATCCAGTCTCTTATACTGTTTTAACCCTTATGCTTTTGTTTTGTTTTTGCTTCACAATTGCATCATTAAGTTTTGGCTTGTTATCTCCTCCTCCTCCTCCTCCCCCCCCTCCTCCCCTTCCTCCTCCTCCTCCTCCTCCTCCCCCCCCACTCCTCCTCCTCCCTCCCCCCTCCTCCTCCTCCTGTTGGTTGTGAGGCTTGAACTCTGGGCCTGGGTGCTGTTTGTGAACTTGTCAGCTCAAGGCAAGTTCTCTAAAACTTGAGCCACAGTGTCACTTCTGGTTTTCTGAGCAGGTCATTGGAGGTAAGAGTCTCACGGACTTTCTTGCTTGGGCTAGTTTTGAACTGAGATACTCAGCCTTCTGAGTAACTAGGATTACAGGTGAGCCACCAGCTCCTGATATTAGCTTGTTATTTCCTATTTTTTGTTGTTGTGAAAATACTGTACAGAGGAGTTAAAATTACATGGGCAAGATATTGAGTACATTTCTTATCAAGCACTGTTGCCTCCTCCTTTGCTTCCCCTTCCTATCCCTTCCCATCTCCTCACCTGCCCCCCTGACTCCCCCCTCCCCCATCTCCAAAGTTGTAAAGTTCATTATTCTTTTTCTTTTTTTTTCTCCTAAACGAAGCATTCATTTTGTTTATTTGAATTAAAACTGGGAACAAAAGATTAGCTCAAGGGTAATAATATTTTTTAAGTTCTGGAAAAAGGTTTTTTTTCATATTTCAGTGGGATTACACAGAAATCTCTATAAAATAACTTGTATGCTCTTATTCTCATCTTTTTTTTACAACACACAAAATCCAGGGTGTTTGGTATCTTCTTTGGCAATTCTCTTTTTTTCTTTTTTTTTAATTGTGAAAATACTGTACAGAGGGGTTACAATTACATGGGCAAGATAATGAGTACATTTCTTATCAAGCATTGTAGCCTCCTCCTTTGTTTCCCCTTCCCATCTCTTCCCATCCTCCCCCCCTAACCCTCCTCCCCCCCCACTAAAGTTGTAAAGTTCGTTTTTCCACATAATGACTTGTATATCTCATTGTTACAATGGATCCACCTGTATCCCTATTTAAATAATTTGTTTTTTCCTTTCCCCTCCACAAATTATACCAACATTAAATACAGGGGTTATATCATGGGGGAGGGACATACAAAGCAACAAAGAAATCATCTTGTAAATATGTTAGAAACAATCACATGAAAAAAAACATTTGAATGCCTACCTTGGGGTTCATTTCATCTAACATCAACTTATCTGATCTTTTCTGCTTGTCTCAGACATATACTAATTATTGCAAATAAGGGAAACCATGGGACCTATGTTTCTTTGGGCCTGGCTTACTTCACTTAATATAATTTTTTCCAACTTTCCATTTCCTGACAAAGGGGCAATGTCATTCTTTCTGATGAAGGCATAGAATTCCATTGTGTATGTACACCACATTTTCTTGATCCATTCATCTACTGAGGGGCATCTGCATTGGTTCCATATCTTAGCTATGGTAAATAATGCTGTGATAAACATAGTAGTGCTGGTAGCTTTAGTATGGTCTTATTTGTGATCATTTGGGTAAATACCCAAAAGTGGGATTGCTGGGTCATAGGGGAGCTCTATGTGGAGTCTTTTGAGGAACCTCCATACTGCTTTCCAAAGTGGTTGAACAAGTTTATACTCCCACCAACAATGCAGTAAGTTTCCTTTCTGTCCACTTTCCCTCCAGCATCTGTTGTTATTAGAGTTCTTGATTCTAGCCATTCTAACTGGGGTGATGTGGTATCTCAATGTTGTTTTGATTTGCATTTCTTTTATGGCTAGAGAGGTTGAGCATTTCTTCATGTGTATATTGGCCATCCTTCTTTACTCTTCAGAGAAGTTTCTCTTCTCTTCAGAGAAGTTTCTCTTTAAGTCTTTAGCCCACTTATTTATTGGGCAGTTGATTCTTTGAAGATTTATTGTTGGGGGATTTAATTTTTTGAGTTCAAGGTATATTTTAGATATGAGACCCTTGTCCGTTGTATGGCTAGTGAAGATCTTCTCCCAATCCGTGTGGCTTTCTATTGATCTTGCTAGCTATGTCCTTTGCTATGCAGAAGCTTTGTAATTTCATGCAATCCCATTTGTCCAACCTTTCTTTGATTTGTTGTGTTTCTGGGTCTCTATTAAAAAAATTTTGGCCTGTGTTGAGGAGACCTAGGGTTTCTCCTATTCCATCCTGTAATGTTTGCAGAGTGTGTGTTATAGCTCCGAGGTCTTTGATCCATTTGGAGTTGATTCTGGTGCAGAGTGATATATAAGGATCTAGCTTTAGTTTTCTACAAGTGTTTAACCAATTTTGCCAGAACCATTTACTGAAGAGGCTGTCTTTCTTCCATTCTATTGTTTTAGCTCCCTTATTGAAGATTAGATGGTTACAGGTCTGTAGGTTTATTTCTGGGTTTTCAGTTCTATTCCATTGGTCCTGAGGTCTGTTCTTGTGCCAGTACCAAGCTGTTTTGATTACTATGGCTTTGTAGTAGAGTTTGAAATTTGGTATTGATATTCCTCCAGCAGTGTTCTTTCTGATGAGGATCATTTTTGCTATTCGGGGTCTTTTATTGTTCCATATGAATTTTTGGATTGCCTCTTCTATTTCCTTGAAGAATGAGGTTGGAATATTGGTAGGTATTGCATTGAATTTGTAGATAGCCTTGGGAAGTATTGCCATTTTCACGATTCTGATCTTTCCAATCCAGGAGCATGGGAGGTTTTGCCACTTTCTAAATTCTGCTTTGATTTCCTTTTTCAGGTTTTTAAAGTTTTCATCATAGAGGTCCTTCACTTCTTTGGTAAATTAATTCCTAGGTATTTTATTTTATTTTATTTTATTTGAGAACATACTGTACAGAGGGGTTACAATTACATGGGCAGGATAATGCATACATTTCTTACCAAGCATTGCAGCCTCCTCCTTTGTTTACCCTTCACCTCCCTTCCCAGCCTCCTCCCTCCCCCCCACGCAATCATACCCCCCTCCCCCCTCCCACACCGACATTGTAAACCTGGTTTTGACATGACATTTTGTACTTCTCATTGTTGTAACAGGTCCACCTGAATCCTTAAACGACTTTATTTTTTGTGGGGCTATCACGAATGGAGTTGCTTTCCTAATTTCAGCTACGCTTTTCTCATTGTTGGCATACAGAAAAGCCATTGATTTTTGAGGGTTAATTTTATACCTTGCCACTTTGCCAAAGTTTTGAATCAGCTTGAGTAGTTTGGGAGTGGAGTACGTGGGGTTTCTTTAAATACAAGATCATGTTATATGCAAAGAGGGAGAGTTTTACCTCATCTTTTCCTATTTGGATCCCCATTATGTTTGCATCTTGTCTTATTGCTGTAGCTACATTGAAGAGAAGTGGAGAGAGTGGACATCCTGGTCTTGTTCCTGAGTTAAGAAGAAATGGCTTTAGTTTTTCACCATTAAGTATAATGCTGGCTATGGGGCTGGGAAGTTGGCTCAGTGGTAGAACACTTGCCTTGCATGCCTGAGGCCCTGGGTTCGATTCCTCAGCACCACATAAGCAAAAAGAAGAAAAAAAACGTGTACTGACAAATGACATCTAAAATCTCTATGGAGCAGATTTATAAAAAAAAGTATAATGCAGGCTGTAGGTTTGTCATATACATCCTTTATTGTATTGAGGAATGTTCCATGGATTCCTAATTTTTCCAGAGCCTTCATCATAAAGGGGTGTTGGATCTTGTCAAATGCTTTTTCTGCATCTATTGAGATAACCATGTGGTTCTTATCCTTGCTCCTGTTGATGTGATGAATTATATTAATTGATTTGAGTATATTCAACCAGCTTTGCATCCCTGAAATGAATCCTATTTGATCGTGGTATATGATTTTTTGGATGACTTTTTGAAGTTGATTGGCCAAAATTTTGTTGAGAAGTTTTGTATCAATGTTTATCAAAGAAATGAGTCTATAATTCTCTTTCTTTGATGAGTCCCTGCCTGGTTTTGGGATGAGGGTTACGATGGCTTCATAGAAAAATTTTGGTAGTGAACTTTCTCTTTCAATTTCATTGAAGAGTTGGAGAAGTATTGGTGTGAGCTTGGCTTTGAAGGCCTTGTAGAATTCTGCTGTAAAACCATCTGGTCCTGGGCTTTTCTTAGATGGGAGGTCTCTTATAGCTGTTTCAATGCTTGAAATGGGCCTGTTAAGTTAGTTTAACTCATCTTGGTTTAGCTTCAGCATGTCGATATTTGCTAGGAAATTGTACATTTCTGCCAAGTTCTCAAACTAATTACCACAAAGGTTTGAGAAGTATTTCCTTATAATGTTCTGAATCTTGGTTCTTTCTGTGGTGATGTTTCCATTCTCATCTCTGTGTTTATTTATTGGGTGTGTTGTCTTCTTTTTCTGATAAGATTTGCTAAGGGTCTGTCAATTTTGTTAATTTTTTTAAAATGATTTTATTTTATTTGAGAACATACTGTACAGAGGGGCTACAATTACATGCGCAGGATATTGCATACATTTCTTACCAAGCATTGCAGCCTCCTCTTTTGTTTACCCTTCACCTCCCTTCCCAGCCTTCCCCCTCCCCCCCCAATTATACCCCCTCTCCCCCCCACACCGACATTGTAAAGCTGGTTTTGACATGACATTTTGTACTTCTCATTGTTGCAACAGGTCCACCTGAACCCTTAAACGACTTGTTTGTCCCCATCTCCTCCACATGTTATACTGACATCAAATATAGTGAAAGCGGGGGTTACACTGTGGGGGAGGGACATACAAAGCAACAAAGAAATAATCTTATAAATGCGTTAGAAACACATGCATGAAAGAAACGAAAACATTAAAATACATATTTAAGGGTTCATTTTCCCAACATCACATTATCTGACCCTTTCCGCCTGACTCATACCTATACTAGATATTGCAAATAAGGGAAACCATGGGACCTATGCTTCTTTGGGCCTGGCTTACTTCACTTAATATAATTTTTTCCAAACCTTTCCATTTCCTAACAAATGGGGAAATGTCATTCTTTCTGATGGAGGCATAGAATTCCATTGTGTATATATACCACATTTTCTTGATCCATTCATCCACCGAGGGGCATCTGGGTTGGTTCCATATCTTAGTTATGGTAAATAATGCTGCAATAAACATAGTTGTGCTGGTAGCTTTAGTGTGGTCTTGTTTGTAAACATTTGGGTAAATGCCCAAAAGTGGGATTGCTGGATCATAGGGGAGATCTATGTGAAGTCTTTTGAGGAACCTCCATACTGCTTTCCAAAGTGGTTGAACAAGTTTACATTCCCACCAACAATGAAGTAAGGTTCCTTTCTGTCCACATCCCCTCCAGCATCTGTTGTTGTTAGAGTTCTTGATTTTTGCCGTTCTAACTGGAGTGAGGTGATATCTCAATGTTGTTTTGATTTGCATTTCTTTTATGGCTAGGGATGTTGAACATTTCTTCATGTGTCTATTGGCCATCCTTCTTTCTTCTTCAGAGAAGCTTCTCTTTAAGTCTTTCACCCACTTATTTATTGGGCAGTTGTTTCTTTGAGGATTTGTTGTTGGGTGGTTTAATTTTTTGAGTTCCAAGTATATTTTAGATATGAGACCCTTGTCCGTTGTATGGCTAGTAAAGATCTTCTCCCAATCGGTGGGCTTTCTATTGATCTTGCTAGCTATGTCATTTGCCCTGCAGAAGCTCTGCAACCGTATGCAATCCCATTTGTCCAACCTTTCTTTGATTTGTTGTGCTTCCGGGTCTCTATTCAGAAAATTTCGGCCTGAGCCAAGGAGACCTAAGGTTTCTCCTATTCCATCCTGTAATGTTTTCAGAGTGTCTGCTTTGAGTTCAAGGTCTTTGATCCATTTGGAGTTGATTCTGGTGCAGGGTGATATATAAGGATCTAGCTTTAGTTTTCTACATGTAGTTAACCAATTTTGCCAGCACCATTTACTGAAGAGGCTGTCTTTCTTCCATTCTATTGTTTTAGCTTCCTTATCGAAGATTAGATGGCTATAGGTCTGTAGGTTCATTTCTGGGTTTTCAATTCTATTCCATTGGTCCTGAGGTCTGTTCTTATGTCAATACCAAGCTGTTTTGATTACTATGGCTTTATAGTAGAGTTTGAAATTTGGTATTGATATTCCTCCAGCAGTGTTCTTTCCATTGAGGAGCGTTTTTGCTATTCGGGGTCTTTTATTGTTCCGTATGAATTTTTGGATTGCCTCTTCTATTTCCTTTTAGAATGAGGGTGGAATTTTGATAGGTATCGCGTTGAATTTGTAGATAGCCTTGGGAAGTATTGCCATTTTCATGATGTTAATCTTGCCAATCTAGGAGCATGGGAGGTTTTGCCATTTTTTAAGTTCTGTGTTGATTTCCTTTTTCAAGATTTTAAAGTTTTCATCATAGAGGTCCTTCACTTCTTTGGTTAAGTTAATTCCTAGGTATTTTATTTTTTGTGGGGCTATTACAAATGGAGTTGCTTTCCTAATTTCAGCCACACTTTTCTCATTGTTGGCATATAGAAAAGCCATTGATTTTTGGGGGTTAATTTTATACCCTGCTACTTTGCCAAAGTTTTGAATCAGCTTGAGTAATTTGGGAGTGGAGTCTATGGGATTCTTTAAATACAAGATCATGTCATCTGCAAAGAGGGAGAGTTTTTTTTCTTCTTTCCCTATTTGGATCCCCTTTATGTCTCCATCTTGTCTTATTGCTGTAGCTAGGCATTCTAATACTAGATTGAAGAGAAGTGGAGAGCGTGGGCATCCTTGTCTTGTTCCTGAGTTAAGAGGAAATGGCTTTAGTTTTACACCATTGAGTATAATGCTGGCTGTAGGTTTGTCATATACAGCCTTTATTGTATTGAGGAATGTTCCATGGATTCCTAATTTTTCCAGAACCTTCATCATAAAGGGGTGTTGGATCTTGTCGAATGCTTTTTCTGCATCTATTGAGATAACCATGTGGTTCTTATTCTTGCTCCTGTTGATGTGATGAATAATATTAATTGATTTGCGTATATTGAACCAGCTTTGCATCCCTGAAATGAATCCTGTTTGATCATGGTGTATGATTTTTTGGATGAATTGTTGAAGTCGATTGGCCAAAATTTTGTTGAGAAGTTTTGCATCAATGTTCATCAAAGAAATGGGTCTATAGTTCTCTTTCTTTGATGAGTCCCTGCCTGGTTTTGGGATGAGGGTTATGATGGCTTCATAGAATGTGTTCGATAGTGAACTTTCTCTTTCAATTTCATTGAAGAGTTGGAGGAGTATTGGTGTGAGCTCTGCTTTGAAGGTCTTGTAGAATTCCGCTGTAAAACCATGTGGTCCTGGACTTTTCTTAGATGGGAAGTCTCTTATTGCTGTTTCTATTTCAATGCTTGATATTGGCCTGTTAAGATAGTTTAACTCATCTTGGTTTAGTTTTGGCATGCCAATATTTGCTAGGAAAAGGTCCATTTCTGTCAAGTTAAGAGAACATTTCTTTTTTGGACCATATCACACTTCCTTCACTTTCCCCCAGTTTCCCCCTCCCATCCTTGTCCATAAGTTACATAGTTCATTTTCTCATAGTGTATACCGAATAGCATGATTGCATGTGTACACCCTGCAACCATTTTTTCCAAAGTGCCAGTACTCCTGACTCCATCGATTCACAAACACTTTTTTCTCTGCCTGTTTGGAGAACTTTCATCTTATGAGTCCCAAGCTTTAGCTTCAGGAGAGTTGTTGATACCCAATAGGCTATCACTTTTCCTCATCTATTCCTTTCCATTTCAACTACTTCCATTGTTAATGGAATCTGAGGTCTGTACTGTTCACCATTCAGCCAAAAACTTGAGAGAAAAGTTGGTAGAAGGAAACAGACTTATCCAAAGTTCTCCTTGAAAAAGGAGAATCTCCATCTCAAATCTCTGTCTTATGTTTTAGGGCACAAAGAGCTTTCTATGACAAAGAAAGGGAAGTACAGAGAAAATAGGCAGAAAGTCCATGCTCTGGTCTGGGTCTTTGTCAGGGGGAGGGAGCTTCTTTCCTCTTCCTTGGTGGGAACCTGATAGAAGAGTACACTGGAGTTAACTAGAATGTGAGGAAGGGCCTCTCCTGAGCAAAAAGGATTAGAGAGTGGTGGAATACAATAGAAAAAGAAGAAAAGAAAGCACAGTTGAAATGAATTCTGGTTATACTCTTGGTCTGTGGAAAGCAGAACTTGTCTTATGTCCCGTTCACACTGGAGTGAAATGATTTGCTAGGGATGTTATCAATGCTATGCATTAGATAGCATTCACAAAGCTCAGTAGAGATGTGTACTGAGCAGTTACCATGTCAGGCTGTGTGTGTGTGTGTGTGTGTGTGTGTGTGTGTGTGTGTGTGTGTGTAGGACAATTTTATAAAGAATAAAAGAATGACATCAAGATATCAATTAATTCCTTTCACAGATTAATAGATAACTCTAATTGCCATAAGGTATAATCTTAGGGATCAGGAAGTTAATAGCTGTAAAATTGGCTATGTATTCTCATTTTTCCCCCCCCCGGTTGTGGGGGTTGAACTCTGGGCCTGGGCACTGACCCTCAGCTCAAGCTAGCGCTCTATCACTTGAGCCACGGCATTACTTCAGGCTTTTTCTGTTTATGTGGTGCTGAGGAATCGAACCCAGGGCCTCATGCATGTGAGGCAAACACTCTGCCACTGAGCCACCTTCCTAGACCAATATTCTTGTGTTTATACATCAAAAACACAGAGAAAGATAATAGGAAGTCACATAAAGTTGAACAAAGGCACAGTTGCCTCAAAAAGAAAAGAGAAAATAAATAATAGGGATGCATATGGATTATTTACTACTTAGGGTTATAAAGCATTATTATCCCCTAATCCAAATGTAAGACAGTGCTACAGACAGGGAAGGTATCTGGTTACTACAATATTCCATTTCTTTTATAATTTTTTTGGTTGTCATTTCTAATTCATCAAAGGATCTCCTATCTTCTGTGGAGCTGTCCTAATCATTGAGCTTCACAGACTTGACATTGGACCTTGTAGAATGTAGAATTCGATGAGAAATAACATCGAAATGATGTGTGCTAAGCAACAGAAAGCAGAACATTCATTTGTTCTCACCTCTCTGTGTAACCTTTTCAAAACAAGGTTCAAATAAGAAAATATTTTAGTAGTTTGTTGCTTCTTCCCTTCTTTCACAATCACCAGGTAGAGGAGAAGAATTATTACTTAGTAAATTAAAGGTATTTAATGAGTAGATCTCACCATGAAGAAGTAGAAATATGAAAGGTAACAGCTGTCTATAAGTAATTGCTGTTAGGTGCAATTTACATATTAAAGAATAGAAAACTTCTAAGTGTCCTTCCTTCTTAACATTTTAATGATCACCATATGAGACTAGGTAGCACTGCTTCAGTGGCTTTTAAGTTGTTTTCTAGGAATGTGCTAAAGATTAATGAGTAAGCTTATGTGTCTACAAAAAACACCTTAGGAAAATCTTTATGCAGCATTACTCATAGCTAATGTGCCATTTCCCCCTCCCCCTCCTCCAGAACACACAAAGATATACTCTTCTATGATTTCCCTGTCTCTAACAGAGTGTGCTTGAAAGGCTCATGGAGCAGAGTGTATGTGGAATAGATCTTTCAATGAACTAGAGGAAAATGATGACTTGGGGCTGAACTACCAATACCGTTTGTGTTCTATGTTCCTTTAATGTTTGTGATGTTCAAAATTCATGGAGAAAAAAAACTGAAGATATACATCTTAGCCACTGGTTTTGAGACATGTTAGATCTAGATTGTACTTTGGAACACTGAATGGTGCCTTTACATATCAACATAAATAAATGCAAGTTTAAAAATAGCAGAGAGAGAGTCCTGGAATAACTTGAAAGAAGTCTTTCAGCATGGTTTCTAGTAAGAGCTTAACCTACTTTAAAAATAAATCTTGTTAAAAAACTGAAAATGTTTCCCAGCACTCAGAATTTATTTTTATGTTACTGCTAACATATAGATATATTATTGTTAAATTAAAAAAATCAGCTTTATTTGTTTATTGTTCATATTTTAGGAAAATATTTTATGAAAGAGAATACAAATAGCAGAGTTTTTACAAAGAAGAAATACCTGCACATTTATCTATGAACTATATTTTATTATATATACATTACCATGTATACATATGTGAATCAATACATACATGATTTGTTATTTTATAAAATGGAACTATATCCTTTTTAACTTTGTAAAAATCTTAGCAACACATTTTAATAAACATATTGAATAAAAATTAACTCATAATTTCAGATCGCTAGATTGAAACATAGTTATAACTAGTTATTCATGAGTTATTGCTAGTTATTCATATATATGCATACATATAACCAATTATTGTCAGACTTTAAATTATTTCTAATGCTATAATGAAATAAGTTTCTGTTAAAATCCTCAGGGCATGCTTTATACACATAGACTTCTTGCTTTAGAGGATATGTCTTTTAGGATATTTTCTTACACATTTTGTTAAAATTCCCTACCTAAAGTTCATTGTGTCTTGAAATTTATTTTCTTACAAAATAAGGGCATACTCATTTCTATGAAATCTATACCTTCAAAAATAATTTTCTACAATGTGTAATTAAAATTATTATATCCTACCTCTTACATGTTTGACCTTACATTGCAGGACATTACATTCACATGTAGGAATAGTGTTCATCTTTCTGAAGCCTATCTTTAAATAGTTCCTTTAGTGAAAGTCTATTAGGGATAAATTCCTTTGGTTCTAGTTTATCTAAAATATAGGCTTTTGCTTTCTTATTCTTAGAAAATATTTTCCATGGATTTTATGAGTTTGAAGCTTTTCTCCTGCTTTCTGGTGTTCACTGTTGCTTAAGGAAGCCTGTTGTAACTCTATTTGTTGTTCCTTTGTGGTGATCTGTCTTTTCTCTTTGAGTTCTTCTCTTTGTGATTCCTATTATTCATGCATTCATGTCTTTTAACTAGTTTTTAAAAATTCACAACCATTCAATCTTTGAATATTGCCTCTCCTTTCTCCTCCACTCTATCCACATGTCCAGTTATTTTCTTATTTATATTCCAGTTTACTAATTATTATTTCAATGGTGTCTAATCTGCCACTTATCCTATAAATTCAGACTTTGATTTAAATAATTGTGTTTTTATTTTTAGATATCATTTGTGGCCCTTTACTAACCCACTTGATCTTTCTTTGATAGTCTTTGATATTTGCTCATTTTTTCCAACTTATCCTTTATTAGTACAATCATTTCACACATAATTATTTTTATTGTATTATTTGATAATTCCAAGATTTAGGGTTCTTGATGGTTCAGATCTCTTATTTGTGGTTTCTGTTAACTTTCAATTATGATAGCTTACTTCCAAGTTTTGTATTAATATCAATTGTAAGCTGTATTATTTTCAAACATTGGCCATTGAGGAGATTCTGTCCTCTAAGGAGAATCTGTGTGTGTGTGTGTGTGTGTGTGTGTGTGTTTTCAGAAGCTAGGGTCATTCCTGATCTGGAAGTGATACACCTTCTGGACCTTTCTTAATGGAGAAACTTGTTTAGTTCTCCAGTGTTGTCAGTGTACCAGAGTACACAGTCATGTGTTAACACTGCCATTTGTCCTGAGATCTTTGCTGCAGCTTTAGTTTCTGCTTGGTATTATTTTTCAATCAAAAGATAATATCATTCAGACAGGTTTCTTTCCCCCCATTTAATTGGTTCCCTGAAATTTATTTAAAGTTTTTTACTTAAAGTGTTTTTTTTTTGAGTCATTTGAAGTACCTTGTCTACCCTGACATTAAAAGTACATGTATGATTTCTATAATCATTGAGTTTTGAGAGGAATTTGATGAGAAATTTGTTATTCTTTTAAAACTCTTAGTATATTTTTCTTCACACTTGAGAAAACTAAATTATGGATGTTTTGCAAATTTGTAAGTTTGCATATAAGCTAATGAATTTCATATTTAGATGACTATATTAAAATGTTTAGAATTTACTTAATATCACTACTTGATTTGTTTGGCAGTGGCCATATGTTTCAGTTATGGCAGTCAGTTTTACAAAGTTTTGCCCCTAATTTCTGAATTCTTTTTAGGCTCTATTTGTGGGTGGGATGTAGAGCCAAAGGTAGATATGTATTTATGGCTAGGGTACATGAATACTTTAGATTTGGGAAAAGATGGGAATTGAGTGCATAGCATTTATTAAAACTCCAAGCAAAAAAGAAACAGCAGTTAATATTCTTGAGTTAAGGAGAAATTGTGCAATGAATAATGACCATTTATTAAGTCTAAGGGTTGAAGATGTGGCTCAGTGGTAGAGCGCTTGCCTACCAATCATGAAGCCCAAGTTCAAACCTCAATACTGCCATTTATTACACCTGTGTAAATGTGTTGGTATGAGGTACTTTGTTGAGGGCTTCATGATTTCAAATACTCCAAATGAGAATCCTGTAAATATGGTAGTAATATTAGCTCATTGTAAAGATGAGGAGACTGTGCCTCAGCACAAAGAAATTAATTCAACTTGCTCAGATTACATGGTCAGTAAGGGGCTGGGAAGGTGGCTCAGTGGTAGAGCGGTTGTCTTGTATGTGAGGCCCTGGGTTGGATTCCTCAGCACCACATAAGCAAAAAGAAAAAAGCCGGAAGTGGTGCTGTGGCTTAAGTGGTAGAGCACTAGCCTTGAGCTGAAGAGCTGAGGGACAGCGCCCAGACCCAGAGTTCAGGCCCCACAACCGGACCCCCCCCAAAACAAACAAACAAACAAACAAAAAACAGAAAACAAAAAACCCCAAAAAAACCATGGTCAGACTTGAGCCTACACTTATTGACACCAAAGCCTAGGCTCATTTTGTTATTCCAAACTGAGCAAGGAATCTTTGTATACTTTTTGGTCTCATTTGGAGGTTTCACATTCTTTTTCAAACTGACTCATTAAAAAAATTAAAAATAAATTAAAATAAAAAAATCACTAATAGTTAAAAAGTAATAGTCTTAACTTCTATTTGAAAATAAGAATTTCACCCTATGTGATTAGAGACAGCTTTGAACAAGGAGATTTATAATATTATATACAACATTGGATGGAAGTAATGGTGTTGGTATAGTCAGTAGCAAAAAGAACAAAATCTGTTGCTGGAAGATATATACAAGTTTGATCTGTTCAAAATTTCTGGGGGAAATATATGAATTTACTTGAATATCTTTCATTTAAATATGATAGTATGTGCTCCTTTAGTTTATTTTTACCCAAACACACTCATTTACAAAAATGTTAATAAAGTAATTATCTGGTAAGTGACATTGAAATATTTTACATCTTTTGAGGAGGCAAGATATTCATAGCTAAATTACCAAATATTAATATTTTCGTTTGCTTTTTGCTAAATGCTTGACTAATTCACTTAATTCAACATTTGAAAAGATTGGTAATTTCATAATGTTTCAGTCTTTTATAAGAAAAATTTAAATTGTGGTTTTTATCTTTTGCTAACAATACTGTTGAATAAGCTGATATTATACTAAGTAGTTTTTTGGGATTCAGTATGTATTTTTCTTTTGATTGAAAATGAATTGTAACAAAAGAAATCAGACAATAATAAGTTGATATTGACCTAATTAATCAGATTAAATGAACCAACAATGTAATGACCCCTTAGATATTTAGCACAGGAAATTAACAGTGAATGCCCTGCCAAGAAATTCTTATGTACACTTGCTGTCTTCTAAGTTGGTTTAAAGAATGTGTTTGCTGTTTACTTGATTTTTGAAAATACAATTTATGGAATGAGGAATCTTTAAAGGTTGTTATGTGAAGATATTCACTGATAATTTGTGGAGGGGTTGAAAGCTTAAGGTTTGATTCTATTTCTTCTTAGAGTTTGAAAGTAATTCAAGAACTAAATGAGAAGTCTCTACAGGGATCTTTCAGTTTGTTGGCTTACTAATAATGTTCTAGAAAGTCTTATTCTTATTGAGCACTGTAGTTTTTCATTAGATTTCAATAACTCTTTTTCTCTTTCTGTCTGACACTTGGTATGTAACTGATTCATATTATTGGAACATAACACTTCACAGTGGCTTCATATTAATTGTCTTTCTTAGCGCAAGCAAATAGCATTTAAAATAATGCTTTGAAGAATATTAACACGAAGAGCAGCCTTTTTAGTCATGTAGAGACTTGAATTTGAAGTGACATTAACTTTCAAATAAAATTCTGTCGGGAAACCTTGTAATGATTCATTTCTTTACTCTTTGGGAGCAGGAGGGAGGAAGACTTTCAAGCTATAATTTTTTGACATTCCTTTGGCACACTCATGCTTTTAGATTGCTGCATACAAGTCAAAATAACCTGGTATTTTAGAACTAAAGTTTAATGCTAACCATTTCAATAATTTTCTTCCTGAAAGCCACGTTGGACGTTTCTATTATATTTGTCATATGTCTTAGAGAAGTCACACAGAGACTTTCATCAAGACAAAACTTCCTAATTCATTTTAATCTCTTAAAGCCTTAAAGCCTATAAAGTCTATATTTGATTGCATTTTTAATTAAATTTGAAGTTGTATTCTAAGTTGTATCTTGGGATGCAGCTCACGTTGAGAACACTAATTTAGCACACACAAGGCCCTATATTTGATCCATGACATTGCAAACAACCCAAACATTAATTCTGAGCCATCAGGTTAAATAAACCAGCTAGATTATTAGGAGAATTTTTTCCATTTTTTAACCTTATACAGGTAATACTCTAGAAAGTGAAAACATCAGCAATATTGGCTAGTAATCTCAGATGGCTTTCTCTTTCTAGAACTTCTATTAACATTCAAATGGTGGTACACACATTTAGTATTGCTTTATCATCAGTAGCTTTTGCCAATATTTCAAACGCAAGTAGTAGGATCTCAGCCCAGGCTTCTCTGGACATGAAAAAAGACCCTATCTTGAAAATAACCAATGTACAAAGGAGATAGAGATGTGGTGCAAGGGGTAAAAAGTCCAGGGCCTGAGTTCAGTCTTAAGTTCCCCCTCCTCCTCCCCCACGCTTGCCACACACACACAGAAAAGGATGAAAAGGCAAAGTTTATGCTGCAGGTATTTTGCCCAAAAAGGTTTTAGAGTTTTCCATTGGTCACCATTAAGCCAATGTAAGCATTAAATATGAGCTTAAAAAGGATAATTATTGTAATGATATATTTTAAAAATACAACAAATACTGAAGATCTTAAGTTCATAATGATATTATAAATAGAAAAACTATAATGAGAAAAGCCTCATTTATCACCAGTGGAGGTGATTATTACACAAACAAGAATTTTGTCCTGAATGATGTTTGATCTTTGCTTAGTCAAACCAACTGTAAATGTTGTTTTGTAGTACAAATGGGGAGTTTTTTTTTTGAGGAAAGATATAACCTCATGGTAGATTGTTACTTGTTTTCCATAATCATTTTCTCTTTTCTCCATTTTTGAAATAGAACTCCCATGTTTTAGCTGCAATATACTATCCAACTAGAAAATACATTTTCTAGTCTTCTTGAAGCTTGGGATGGTCAAATCATTCAATTCAATCCAATGAGATGGGATGTAAGTAAAAGTGATATATGTGTGTGTGTGTGTGTGTGTGTGTGTGTGTGTGTGTGTGTGTGTGTGTGTGTGTGTGTGTGTATACCCTGAATTAAGTCTTGAAGATAGAAAGAAGAATTCCTAATGTCTTGTCTTCTTGGCTTTTATGTAGCCTTGGTTTGTTTCCTAACAAATGATGATCTTGCTTGACATCTAAGCGACTGAAATATATCATATTACATCAATATATATGTATACACACATACATACCTACCTACATATATATATATATATATATATATATATATCCAAAGGCACTAAGAATAAATAATTCAGATATAACAGAAAGACAAAGTAAAGTAAGAGAGAGTTAAAGTGACTAGATGGTTATTCTGAGCTTAAAATAGTTTGAATAGGTTTCTAACTTCCACTGAATTCCACTGAATTCAGCCATGTGATCCTGCAGGTATATAGCACATCCTCTGGAGAGTTTGCTAAGCCATGGCTTTTGCTGAATTAGGTTCATTGAAAGCACGTTTTTGTCCCATGGTGTTTTCAATTTATGATGTGTTTATCAGGATATATTCCCTTTGTAAGTCAAGACACATCACTATTTAAAAATTTGAAACTATTTAAGACTTAATAAAAGTCAGGCACTGGTAGTTCACACCTGTAATCCTAGATATTCAGGAGGCTAATATCTGAGAATCATGGTTCGAAGCCAACCTAGTCAAGTAATCACAAAAATAGTAAGAAGTTGTACTCTGGCTCAAGTGTTAGAATGCTAGCCTTGAGAAAAAGGACCTAAGGGACAATGCTTAGGTCCAGAGTTCAAGCCCCAGAACTGGGAAAAAAATAGACTTAATAAAGCTAAAGGAGCTATGTGGTAGGAGTTGAAAGAAATATATAAATTATAAGAAAAGATAGACTTTGCTTGTGGTCCTGACCTTGTAAAAAAGCTTTCCTATAAGGATTTGTGAGTTGTTATAATGTCTGTATGAAAGTCTATATGAAAATTATTTTAATATAAATTAATAAAACATACGTTACATAGAATTTTCATATTATCTTCTAGTTAATTTGGAAGATAGTTAAACTATACTATTCTACAGAATTATGGGCTTTTTTTTTGGGAAAAAGTTACTTTTTTATTATTTTTATTGCAAAGATACTGTACAGAGGAGTTACAGTTACATGAGCAAGGTAAAGAGTACATTTCCTCTTGAGCATTGTTACCCACTCTTTCCCTTCCCTCTCTACCTCCCCAACTCCTCCCTTCCCCCACCCCTGCCCAGAAGTTGTAGAGTTCATTTTTAACATAGTGTCTTGTACATCTCATTGTTACAATGGGTCAGGCTGTATCCTTATTTCAGCATTTTGTTATTTCCCTTCCCCTCCCCAAATTAGAAAAATGTATATACCAGATGCAGGGCACCAGAATCAAATACAGTGAAAACAGGAGTTATACCATGGGGGAAGAACATGCGAAAGAAACAAAAGAAATCACATAGTACATTGTAAGTACATTAAAAGCAACAGCAACAAAGATAAAACCTCTTGTGTCACTGTCTTGGGGTTCATTTTGCTTAGCACCATCTTATATGGTCATATGTGCATAGCTTTTGACCTTTTCTACTTTTCTGGTAAGATTAGCTTAGACATACACTAGTTATTGCAAATAAGGGAAACCATGGGACCTATGTTTCTTCAGGACTGGCTTACTTAGTATAATTTTTTCAAGTCTTTCCATTTCCTAAAAAATGGGGCAGTGTCATTTTTCCTGATGGAGGCATATATATATATATATATATATATATATATATATATATATATATATATATATAATATTTTCTTGATCCATTCATCTACTGAGGCGCATCTGGGTTGGCTCCATATCTTAGCTATGGAGAATAATGCTGTGATAAACATAGTTGTGCTAATAGTTTTAGTATGACCTTGTTTGTGAACATTTGGGTAAATGCCCAAAAGTGGGATTGCTGGGCCATGGGGGAGCTTTATGTGGAGTCTTTTGAGGAACCTCCATACTGCTTTCCAGAGTAGTTGAACTAGTTTACACTCCCACAACAATTCAGTAGGGTTCAGAATTATGGGCTTTTATGAAGTATTTTTCTTTTGTCGGTACTGGTGCTTGAACTCTGGGCCTGGGTGCTGTCCCTAGCTCTTCAGCTCAAGGCAAGCTCTCTACCACTTGAGTCACAGCACCACTTCTAGTTTTCTGGTGGTTAATTGGAGATCAGAGTTTCATGGATTTTCCTGCCTGGGCTGGCTTTGAACTGTGATCCTCAGATCTCAGCCTCCTGAGTAGCTAGGATTACAGGCATGAGACATGGTTGCCCAGCTTCATGAAATATCTTTATGCAAGTAACACAAGCTAACTTAGGTAACCACAAGAAAGGAATTATAATTTCTCCTAGTTGAGTGTTTCAGATTGGATTCTGTAGGTGGAAGGGCAGGTCTGGAGCTCTACAAAGTTTTGGTTTAAATTTGATTTCAGTACTTAAAATGTTTTAAATAGTTCTTACAAAATATTTTATTTTACATCTGTTACAGAATTCCATAACCACCAGGTTAGCTATTATAAAACTGCTACTACTAATTTCTTGTGTGATTTAGGATTGTCTTAATATTATTCAACTAAAACAGAATACAAAAACAAATAGCAGCTTGAAGATGTAGTTATAGTTAGAACCTATAATGACCAGTTAGAGGTTTTTAAGGTGATACTTTTGAACAACTTTATATATTAGAATTGAGTTCAGAATTTTATTGGATAATGGGATTTTATTGCTTAAAGATAATTGAAGTCTACTTTGATTTTTAAATTTTTAAAAAATTATCTATAAGTAGTTGTACGAAGGAGTTACCATTCAACAAATCAGCTTATAAATACAATGCATCTTGATTTTTTTCCCTGTAGAATATCACTGGGCTTTAGATAAGAATCATCAGACAGATGCTTTCCCATTGAGATTGATAGCCAGTGTCTGATAGGAAGGCACTCTACTCTGGACTGAAAGAAGATCAATATACTCAATATACTACATACATAGACAGTGAAGATCCTAATCTGAACCTAGTTTATATTCAATGGTTGGTTGTGGGCAACCAATTTTGCATTTACTGGGACACCTGAGTCAGGACAAAACTTTTCTGAACTAGGCTTGGATCTATTCAGGTGCTAAACAAAGTCTTTTTTGAAGTTTGAGAGCTTTTTTTTCAGTCTTAGGGCTTGGACTCTGGGCTTGGGTGGTGTCCTTGCTCAAGGCTAGCACTCTACCACTTGAGCCACAGTGCCACTTCTGATTTTTTTCTGTGATTAATTGGAGATAAGACACAGCCATGTTCATTGCAGCACTATTTACCATAACTAAGATATGGAACCAACCCAGATATCTCTTAGTAGATGAATGGATCAAGAAAATGTGGTATATATACACAATGGAATTCTATGCTTTTATCAGAAAGAATGACATCATCCCATTTGTAAGAAAACGGAGACTTGGAAAAAAACCATATTAAGTGAAGTAAGCCAGACCCACAGAAATACAAGCTCCATGGTTTCCCTAATTTGTAATAATTAATATATGTGTAGGATAGTCATAGAAGAGGAATTCAATAGCTCAGTAGCTATGTACATATTACCATATAAGATGATGCTCAGCAAAATGAACTCTTAAGTTATGGAAACATGAAGTTTTTCTTTGTTGTTGTGCTTTTTAGTGTACTGTGTAAAGTTATTTATTTTTTTCTTGCATTTTTTCTTTTTTTCCATATGATTTATCCCTTGTCACTTTGTTTGATTTTGGTACCTTCTGTATAGTACATATGTTTATCTGAATTAGAGAAGGGAAGGGGAACAACAAAATGGTGAGACAAAGGACAAAAGGTGAACCAATGCAACAATGATACTCACAAGACAACATGTTGAAAATGAACTTTACAATTTGTGGAGGGGCAGTAGGGAGGAGGGAAAGTGGGAGAAAAATGAAGGCGGAATTAACAATGTTTGACAGGAAATGACTCACTATCTTATGTATGTAACTGTAACCCCTCTCTACATCACCTTGATAATTAAAAAAAAAATAGTCTCACAGACTTTCTTGCTCAGGCTTGCTTTAAACCGTGATCTTCAGATCTCAGCTTCCTGAGTAGCTAGGATTACAGGCATGAGCCACTGGCACCAAGCTGAATTAAAGTGAGTGAATATCCTTATTTCAATAATTTTGAGGGTACAGATGATGAAATATGTATTTATCACTTGTAAAACCTTGACATTTATCAGGAAATATTCTTTTTGTGGCATTGCATCATACATTCCTTCTATGAGAGGTATGTCCACATGAACTATTACCTGATAGGATGCCGAAGTATAGGATATCAGGGTTTCCCCAAAGTCTCCGTAATCTGAATATATATTTTAAAAAGATCCTTGGGCCAGGTGCCAGAGGCTCATACCTGTAATCCTAGCCATTCAGGAGGCTGAGATCTGAGGGACATGGCCAGGCTGGTCAGAAAAGTCTGTGAGACTCTTATCTCCAATTAACCACCAGAAAACCAGGAGTGGCACTGTGGCTCAAGTGGTAGAGTGCTAGACTTGAGCTGAAGAGCTCAGGGACAGCACCTACACCCAGAGTTCAAGGCCCATGACTGACAAAAAAAAATCCTTGGTTGCTTCTGAAGAATATTACTTTTTGAGACACATTGTATTCAATCCTAATAGCAAAGGAAACTCCAAAAAATTCATTAAATTAATTGGCTGATTAGAGATTTAAAACATATTGTTACTTTGGGTTACTCAATTCACATTTTTGGCTTTACTGTGAATTTTAAAATATTTCCTTTTCAGAATCAGTCTATTAGTATGAGCTACTTTTGAAATACATCAGGATTCCCAAATTCCCAGACTCCCCTGTGCTTCTTACAGTGTTACCTTCAGTTTCCCTAGGATATTGTGGTCCTTAAAATGTTGCTAAGTGTCTTTCTATTAGTTTACTTTTTGAAAAATTTTCTTTCAGTTGATTTTTTTCTACTTTTTAAATTCAGGTCCTAACTTATGAGTTTTCTTTCAATTTTCTTTTTTTTTCTCAATTTATTTGTCATCTAGATGCTAATTTTCTTTTCTTTTCTTTTGTCAGTTGTGGGGCTTGAACTCTGGGTCTGGGCGCTGTCCCTCAGCTCTTCAGCTCAAGGTGAGCACTCTACCACTTGAGATGCTAATTTTCATAGAAACTTGTGGGCTTTCAAAGGGTCTAGAGGTATCTATCTCCTTGTGAATTGGATAAGAAATAACTTTATAACAACATGAAAATACTCATAGTTTTCCTACTTTTGACAGTTTGCAAGAGCTTCTCCAAAAGCTTTACTAACTATAAGCCAATATAATAGGTAATAACAGGTAATATCTTTTAAAGGTAATAATCCTTTAAAAATTATATCATGTTTTTGTTCATATATTACATTTTTTAGCCAAGTTCCGGTGGCTCACACCTGTAATCCTCACTACTCAGGAGGTAGGTATATTAGAATTGAAGCCAGCCTAGGCATGAAGGTCCATGAGCTTCTATCCACCAAAAAGTCAGAAGTGACACAATGGTTCAAATGGTAGAACATCAGTTTGAGTGCACAAAGTTAAAGGACATTACTATCCATATCCTGAATTCAAGCTCCAGTGCCGGCACACACACACACACACACACACACACACACACACACACGCACACACACACATGCACACACACACACACACACACACACACACACACACACAGAGAGAAAATTTTTAGAAAGCTATTTTGGAAATCTTAGTTTTTTTCCCCCTTCTATGTTGCCAAAACTGATTTCAAGTGCCTGGGTTCAAGCAATCTTCCTGTTTCAGCAGCAATAGTAGCAGACTGGAGGCACTGTACCTCTGTGCATGGCTTAAGTATGGCTTTGAGGCTGCTTCTTTCTCACTGATTTCTGAGGATAGCATTTCCAGAATCTTTTCTCTTCTGCAACCAGGAAATAATCTTGTATAGAATTTGGCTATTGGAGATTTCAGAACTTCAGTCAGGTTTAGAATACTTTGTTCTGAACTGTGTGGTCCCAGAATGTCAACAATTGAAATGTCAGGCATTATCTGTGCCTGTTGGATGAACTATTATGACACATATTTATGATGTTCAGATTGTCAGGCTTTTGAATGATTAATCACTTGCATCTGACATCATTAAAACTGAAAGTTTTCAAAAAAGTTTAACATCAATTATTTTACTTAGTATTTGATGTGGTTCTGGTGATAGTATTTATTATCCTCACTATAGAAGTAAAAAATTCTGTCCAAGGATGATTAATTACACTGATCATAGAGAGTAAATGTTTGAGAACAGACACTTGAATCCAGGTTACTTCTAATTTAATATTTTTCCACCACACAAGTTTTCTTCCCTCCTTGTGGATTTTATTTATTTAAGAAGTTCCTTAAATTCCATGTTATTTTGCATCTAGAAGTCAAGGCATGTAACTCAAAGAAAATTATCATTTAAATAAACTGTATCTAAGCCAGTGAGCCAGTTGCTCATGCCTGTAGTCCAAACTACTCTGGAGGCTGAGATCTGAGGACTGCAGTTTGAAGTCAGCCTTGGTAGGGAAGTCTGTGAGGCTTTTATCTCCAATTAACCACCAGAAAAATACCAGAAGTGGAATGGTGGCTCAAAGTGTAGCTACTGCCTTGAGTGGAAAGGCTCATGCCTTTCCATGCCCCAAGTTCAAGCCCCAGGACCACCACTACTGCCACCACCACCACCGCCAAAAGCTATCTATGTTCTGCCTTAACTCTAACCAAGAAGAAAACTTTACTGAGTTTGAAAATTTCTCTTCTCCACTCAATTATACTCTGTTCTTCAATTTAATAATTCTAAAATCCTAAAATAAAGTAGCATATATAACCCTTTTCTTATGATTTTTAAAATTAGTTCTCACTTGAAGAAGAATGGAGAAACATTCATTTCAGATTTATTACCATATTAAACAATAAGTATTCTTCTAGTTACAGAGAAATTCTAGAAAATAGATAATAAATAATGGTTATTTGTAGTACTTGAAGGGCTTTATTAATAAGTTATGTCAAACCATCTAATGCTTTTTCCTTAGTTATTATTCATCCACACTTTATGGATTTCTATTTTTATATTGTTTCTGAAATGTGGAAGAATTCTTATATTCAGGGAAAAATACTTTTGTTTCTTTGCTAAGTTTAATTTGAGGGTTAATCAAATTTAATCCTTATTCTTAAACTTCAGAATCTATATAAAAAATGAATCATCTCTATGTTTTCCAAATTGTTTCTTTGTTTTCTGGTATTATTCATTCCATTTCTATTTAAACTTCTTTGTAAACAATTAGAATCTGGTTGACTAATAGTTAATAAAAACTAGTTTTGTTTCTTCAATTATGATATTTTTTTATGAGGTTCAAGAGTATAGGCTATTTTCCAAGTGTCTGCTATTTTCTTTCCTTTGGGAATTCAATTAACTTGTAATTTTGATTAATTCAAAAATAGTGGCCTCTAAATTTAGAATATTTCCAGCTTAGACTTTGTATTCCTTCACTATTTACCTTTACCATGTCTCCAATAAAATTTCTTGAAGTTTTGTATCTTGAAATCAGGTTCAGGTTGCCTTCCTTGCCAAACAAACACTACTTTCTCCCTGCGTAGAGTCACCCTTTTTAGGATCTCAGTGCTTTCACTATTATGACATCCTATGCAGCTTTGCTCCCTTGTGTTTTGCATTTAGCTAGTTACTGTCTTACTCTGTTTCACATTGTTGTAAAAAAATACCAGATGTTATTTCTCCCAATCCAGGAGCATGAGAGGGTTTTTCCACTTTCTTACATCTACTTTAATTTCCTTTTTTAAGTTTTTAAAGTTTTCATCATAAAGGTCTTTGACTTCTTTGGTTAAGTTTATTCCCAGGCATTTTATTTTTTTTTTAAGAGGCTATTACAAAAGGAGTTGCTTTTTTTAAATTTCAGCCTTGCACTTCTCATAGTTGGCATACAGAAAAGCTACTGATTTTTGTGGGTTAATTTTATACCCCACTACTTTGCCAAAGTTTTAGATCAGCTCAAGTAATTTGGGAGAGGAGTCTATGAAGTTCTTTAAGTACAAGATCAGGTCATCTGCAAAGAGGGAGAGTTTTACCTCTTCTTTCCCTATTTGGATCTCTTTTATGTTTGTCTCTTGCCTTATTGCTCTGGCTAGGAATTCCAATTCAATATTGAAGAGATGTGGAGAGAGTAGACATCCTTGTGGAAAGTCTTGGAAAAAATCATATTAAGTGAAGTAAGCCACACCCAAAGGAACATAGACCCTATGGTTTCCCTCATTTGTAAAAATTAGTATATTCCTAGGATGGCAGAGAATCATAATTTCTCAAGAGCTATGTACATATGACCATACATAATGAGGCTAATTAAAATGAACTTCAAGACACGGAAACAACAGGTCTTTTTTTTTTTTTTTTTGCTGTTGTTGTTGAGCTTGTTGTCGCCAACGTACTGTATCTAGTTCTTTTTTTCTTATTTATATTTCATTTTTCTTTCTTCATTGGTGTATCCCTGGCAATCACTGTGTTTGATTCTGGTGCCCTCTGCCGTGTATATACATTTATCTGACTCGGGGAATGGAAGGGGAATAAGAAAATGCTGAAAGAAGGACAAAGGATGACCCATTGCAACAATACTCACAAGACACTATGTTGGAAATGAACTTCACAACTTCTGGGACAGGGAGGAGTTAAGGAAGGAAGGGATATTGGGAGAACAACAGAAGAGTGGGTAACAATATTCAACAAGAAATGTACTCATAGCCACGTGCTGTTGGCTCACGCTTATAATCCTATCTATTCAGGAGGCTGAGATCTGAGGATCGCAGTTCAAAGCCAGCCCAGGCAGGAAAGTCCGTGAGACTCTTATCTCCAATAAACCACTAGAAAACCAGAAGTGGCGCTGTGGCTCAAGTGGTAGAGCACTCGCCTTGAGCTGAAAAGCTGAGAGACAGTGCCCAGGCCCAGAGTTCAAGCCCCATGACTGACAAAAAAAAAAAAGAAATGTACTCATTACCTTATTCATGTAACTGTCATCCCTCTGTACAACATCTTTATGGTAAAATAAAAAAATTAAAAAATATCAGAGGAGGCCTAATTTATAAAGTAAAGATATTTATTTGATACAAGATCTAGTGGCTCAAAGCAAATCTGTGCAAAATCAGAAATGTTGAAATTATTCCCTGCATTCTGTCAGACCACAATGGAGTAAAATCAGTGCTGAACACCAAAAGCTATCACAGAAAATTCTCTAGCTCATGGAAATTGAACAACACATTGTTGAATGACCAGTGGGTTATTGAAAGAGATCACAAAGGAAATTCAGACATTCCTGGAATTTAACAAAAATGAACACACAAAATATCAGCTCCTCTGGGACACAGCAAAGGCAGTATTCAAAGGAAAGTTTATAGCTCTGAGTGCCTACATCAACTAATTGGAGAAATCTCAAATCAACAATTTAATGTTGCATCTTAAGCTCCTTAAAGAAGAGGAGCAAACCAAACCCCAAACCTGGAGACAGAAACAAATAATCAAAATTAAATCAGAAATAAATAAATTAGAGACCAAAAGACCATAGAAAGAATCAACAAAATGAAAAGTTAGTTCTTCAAAAAAAAAAAAAATAACAAAATTGACAGAGTTCTAGCGAATCTGGCCCAAAAAAGAGAACACACCCAGATAAATGAAATTAGAGATGAAAATGGGAACCTCATGACAGAAACAAGAGAGATTCATCATTATAAAGGAATACTTTGCAAACTGTTATGCTAACAAATTTGAGAATTTGAAGTAATGAAAGAATTCCTAGCAAATATTAATATACCCAAACTAAACTAAGACTAAACCAACTAAATAGACATATAACAAGCAATGAAATAGAAATGGCAATATAGATTCACAGCCAAATTCTATAAGGCCTTCAAAGGAGACTTCACTCCCATACTCCTCAAATTCTTCAATGAAATAGAAAAGGAAAGATCACTACCAAGCTTATTCTATGAATCAGTGTAACCCTCATCCCAAAACCAGATAGTGACTTAACAAAGAAAGAGAACTATAGGTCCCTTTCTTTGATGAACATCAATGCAAAACTTCCCAATAAAATTGTGGGCAACCAAATTCAACAATTAAGCAAAAAAAATCATACACTATGATCAAATAAGATTCATTCCAGGGTTGCAAAGCTGTTTCAATATATGTAAGTCGATTAATGTAATTCAACACAACAGGAGCAAGGTAAGAACCACATGTTCATCTTAAGCTGCAGAAAAAGCATTTGACAAGATCCAACATCCCTTCATGATAAAGGCTCTGGAGAAGCTAGAATTCCATGGAACATTCCTCAATATAATTGATTAAAGACTGTATATAACAAACCTATGGCCAGCATTATACTTAATAGTGAAAAGTTAGAACTGTTTCATCTAATATCAGGAATGAGACAAAGATGTCTGCTCTCTCCACTCCTCTTCAGTGTAGTACTGGAATTCCTAACAAGAGCAGATAAGGCAAGAGAAAAACATAAAATGGAACCAAATAGGGAAAGAAGTAAAATTCTCCCTCTTTGTAGATGACATGATCCTGTATTTAAAGAACCTAGTAGATTCCTCTCCCAAGTTACTTGAGATGATTTTACACTTTGGCAAAGTAGCAAAGTATAAAATTAACCCACAAAAATTAGTAGCTTTTTTGCATGCCAACAATAAGAAGGGTAATGCTGAAATCAGGAAGGCAACTCCATTTGTAATAGCTTTAAAAAATACCTAGGAATTAACTTAACCAAAGATGTGAAGGACCTTTATGATGAAAACTTTAAAAACTTGAAAAAGCAAATTTAAGAAAATTTAAGGAAATGGTAAGCCTTCCAAGCTCCTGGATTGGAAAGATTAACATCATGAAAATGCCAATACTGCCCAAAGCTATCTACAAATGGAATGAAATGCCCATCAAAATCCCAACAACATTCTTCAATGATATAGAAGAAGCAATCTAAAAATTTATATGGGATCATAGAAGACCCCTGAATAGCAAAAACAATCATAGACAGGAAGAACAATGCTGGGGTAATATCAATGCTGAACTTCAGACTCTATTATGAAGCCAATGGAATAGAATAGAAGACCCAGAAATGAACCCACAGACACCTAATATTTGATAAGGGAGCCAAAAACATGGGAGGAAAGAAAGACAGTCTCTTCAACAAATGGTACTGGCAGAATTAGCTATACACATGCAGAAAATTGAAGTTAGATCCTTATATATCACCCTACACCAGAATCAATTCCAAATGGATCAAAGACCTCAATGAAAGACTAGATACTCTGAAAATATTATAGGAAGGGATAGGGGAAACACAAGGAAACCCTACTTGGCACAGGTTGAAACTTCCTAAGTAAAGATCCAGACTCACAACAAATCAAAGAAAGGCTGGATAGTGGGATTGCATCAAACTGAGGAGTTTCTGCATGGCAAAGGACATAGCTAGCAAGATAAATAGAAAGCCCACAGATTGGTGGCTTTAGTGTTGCCTGGATTGTGCCTGATTTGGATAAATGCAGAGGAGCGAGATTGCTAGGTCATAGGGAAACTCTATGTTTAGTCTTTTGAGGAACTTCTGCTTTGCAAAGTGGTTGAACAAGTTTACATTCCCACCAACAGTGTAGTAGAGTTCTCTTTTGAGTATCTACCATTGTAGTTTTTTTTGATAATGGCCATTTTAAGTGGGATGAGGTAGAATCTCAATGTGGCTTTGATTTCTATTTCTTTTATGGCCAAAGATGTTAAACACTTCCTTGATGTCTCTATTGGTCATTCTTATTTCTTCTTCTGAGAAGTCTCTCTTTAATTCTTTAGTTTATGTGTTAATGGGGTTGTTATTTGAGGATTTTTTTTGGGGGGGTTAAGTTTTTGATCTTCCCAGTTTGTGGTATTAGGTTATGGCACCTCTAACAAGATAATACTCTTGGCTCTCCTCCTCACATATTTTTCCTATTCTGACTAGCTGAGAGTAAATTTTAGTGTTATCATTTTACTTTTACAGGTCTCTAAGAAAGTATTCTATTTCCCATGTTATAGCCAATTTGGGGAGGTTTTCAAGTATTTTGAGCAAATTTTTAATTTTTCCTATAATTGCTAACTTAGAAGTACCTATAACCTCTTTCACAAAGCATCCACTAGATTGTAAATGTCTAAGGTCAAGGATTGATTTTTGAGCATGACTATGTTTTTACTACCTAATATAATACATTGCACAAAGAATGTCCTCAATAAATAGTTATGAAAAACCATTCCTTTGTTTTAGTATTGGTTTAGTATTGCTTCTGTAACAATCCGTAAGTACAACAATCCTAAGTACAAGTTCTTTCCTTTCCTTTTTTTTAGTAAGTTTTTTTAAATTTAATTTTATTTTATTTGTGAACATACTGTACAGAGGGGTTACAATTACATGGGCAGGATAATGCGTACATTTCTTACCAAGCATTGCAGCCTCCTCCTTTGGTTTACCCTTCACATCCCTTCCTAGCCTCCCCCTTCCCCCCCCAATCCCAATCCTTCTCCTTCCCCCTTAGTAAGTTTTTTTTATTGTGAAAATACCATATAGAGGGGTTACAATTACATGAGCAAGGAAATGAGTACATTTCTTAGCAAGCATTGTTGGTTTCTCCTTTGTTTCCCCTTCCCATCCCTGTCCTCCCATCTCCACCCCCTGCCTTGCCTTGCCTTTCCTTTTTTCTTTTCTTTTTTCTTTTCTTTTCTCTTCTCTTTTCCTTCCTTCCTTCCTTCCTTCCTTCCTTCCTTCCTTCCTTCCTTCCTTCCTTTCTTCCTTCCTTCCTTCCTCCCTTCCTCCCTTCTTTCCTTCCTTCCTCCCTTCCTTCCTCCCTTCCTTCCTTCCTTCCACTCTTTCTTTCTTTCTTTCTTTCTTTCTTTCTTTCTTTCTTTCTTTCTTTCTTTCTTTCTTTCTTTCTTTCTTTCTTTCTTTCTTTCTTTCTTTCTTTCTTTCTTTCTTTCTTTCTTTCTTTCTTTCTTTCTTTCTTTCTTTCTTTCTTTCTTTCTTTTCTTCTTTGAGGTAGGACTATGATTTCAACTCAGTGTCTTGAACTTGCTAGGTAGGTAATCCCTATCCCTAAAAAACAAATCTGAAAACAACAAAACTTGCTTTCTTGCTGATGATATGTTATTCATTGTGGGTCAGCTGGAAGCCTGCTCTGTGCTATGTCATGCCTAGATCCAGGTTGATGGAGTAGCACCATGCAGTCTGTCGCATGGAAGTAGGAGAGGAGATCATAGTGAATTCTATAAATCTTCTGCACAGATAACACCTATGGTTATATTTCATCAATCACAGAAAGTTACATGGCCACAAATAATGTTGGTGGTAGGAGGAGGGTTATTGAAGTTCTTCCATAGGATACAATTGAAAACCAAAAGATATTTGTGAATGGCACTAGAAATAACCAAAAGCTTTTGTTTTTGGCATGCTACTTTATTTCATTTATGTTTTTGGCATGCCACTTTATTTCATTTATGATCTGCCCTTTTGTTACTTTGTGTCTACTATCTGTTCCACAGTGCATATGAATTTTGTTAAAATAGGAAGCTCAAAAGTGTATTTTGAAAAAAGTGTATTTTATCATATCCAACGTGAACTACATGTCCCTCAAGAAATATTTTCTCTTTTATATTTCTTTTATAATAACTAGATGGTACAGCAGTTTCTATCTAGTTATATTTTGATTATGATCTTACCTTACTTATGTATTTTGTGCTTTGTGACCCCTGAAAAACCATTGTAACTATTCTGGTTTAGTTTCACTATTAGCCAAAAAATATGATAACTCAAGTTTCTTCTAGTTCCATATTTCACATGTGCTATAAATATGTATTATTAGTGTCTGTGGTAATCATGAATTTAATCCTTATTTGCCTGTATAGGAGTGCATGGCCGTTGTTTTATTAGTAGGTAACTGCTTCATTCTTTAATGCAAAGTATTCATAAAAAGCCTTCTATTTATGGTCTTCCATATGTACAGGATTTTTCATGTCATAACACATTCTCTTAGTGTAGATTACTTAAAACATATGCTGGCCTTTCTAAGCAAGTCATGATAAGAAGTGAGTTACTAATTTTGAATGAAGTGGGATTGTGGAATTTATGCTTGGAGAATAAAGATGGTTCAACATACACATATTAAAAAATGTGACTCACCATAGGAACAGGATAAAGGAGTGTTGTCATGTGTCCATTTCAATAGACGAATACAGAACATTTCATTAACTTCAACTAATCTGTATATGTTTGTTTGTATGTGTGATGTGTGTGCCAGTACAAAGGCTTGAATTTAGGACTTCCCACCCTCACTAGGTTTTCTTGGTCACAGTGGGCATTCTACTACATATCTACATATCTACAGCCTGGCTGTTTGCTGGTTAATGGAAGGTGGATTTTTCTGCCTGGGTTGATACTCCCACTTTGATTCTCTAGGTCTTATCCTCCTGATTAGCTTGAATTACAGGTGTGAGCCACCAGACTCCAGCTCCAAAAATTCTTATCATCAGCATTTCAACTGCTTTGTTTAGCTTTGTTTAATGGAGTTCAACATCTTTGTTTAATGGACTTCAGTATTTTTTTCAGTGCCATGAAGAAGAGGAGACAGAGTAGGTAGGAGAAGGAAGACAAAAATTAAGATTATTCTATTTTTGAATTATTCACTAATGGAAAGGTGACTCTGCAGAAAGACTGGCAATCTGTATGATCTCTGTGTCCACCACATCCTTCTTTTTAACATGGATCCCTATGTATTTCTGGACTTAAGGATGGCTATTTGTACTGGGCCTTGGTCTCTTGTATGTTGCCATAACTGAATACAGAGACTTGCTGGGTGTGATGATGTATACCTGTAATTGCAGAACTTGGGAGACTGAGGTAAAAGGACTGGAAGTTTGAAACCAGCCTGGGCCTCATAATGAGACCTTTTCTCAATCAACCAACCAACCAACCAACCAACCAACCAACCAACCAACCAACCAACCAATCAATCTATCTATCAACCAACCAAACACAAAAGAGAGACTAGGTAGTTTATAAAGAACAGTGAATTCTATATACTAGGAAGTCTACTATCATTGTTGCCAGCATTTGACAAGGGATATATATCCTAGTCTCTTGCTTTTTTTTCTCCTGGAGCAGGGATTTGAACTTTGTACTCCATGCTTGCTCAGCTTTCTTGCTCAGCTAGAACTCTAGTACTTGAACCATTCCTCCAGCCTGGCTTTTTGCCAGTAATTTGGGAGATGGAGTCTTTCTGACTCTTCTGCCCTAGATGGTTTTGAACTATGATCCTGCAGATGAGTAATGGACACCTGGCCTATCTTGCTTCTATAAAAAAAACTCATGTTGCAGTATTGCAAACCTTTCAACATCATTGTATTAGGGAGTCAGTTTTCAAGAGATTATTTTGGAAACAGAGGAGCCTTAAATCACAGAGTCCTGTGATTTCAGTTTCCTGAGATAGTCACAAAAAGCCATTAATATGTTGTCTGTCCATGCTGTAAATGTGAGGGCTGTAGTTCTGAACTAAAACTGTATGTAAGTAATATGACTCAGAGTATCTGAATTACTGAAGCAAATCAGGTGAAATACATGAAGGTAAAGATAAAAAAATCTGAACAGAAATATAAAAGATATAGGTCTATATCTTTTATATCTATATCTATATATGACAAATACAATTGTAAAAATTAGCACCAGTAAAAATTTCACCTATTTTTCTAAAAGGATTTTAAATTATTTGTCTGTATTTATTGAACATTTACTCTGTGTCATAGATCTTATTAAATGCTTCATCAACCTTTAAAATTGGATCTTTTCACCACTCCTCTCTGAGGCTCTCTTATTCTCATTAGGAGGAAAACGAGGCTGGAAGAGCTTGAGGGACTCGCCCAAGGTCATACGCCTAACAAATGCTGGAGCTGAGACTCCAATACAGCAAGGCTGTTTCCAGAGGGTTGTCTCCTTTATATAAATAAAACGAGGCTGTCACTTTTTCAGATATTAAAAGGAACCCAGTTGAACAAAGAAAGAACATGCTGTAAGAAATAGTTCAATAGAAAAAGATCCTATAATAGTATATGAAAGGAGAAATATTCTCATATTGATGAAAGGGAGAAAAAGGAAGGAAAACCTGTGAGGATTTGAGAACACCCTGACCATCTGACCCAGACAGACACTTCTAAGAGCAGCATGGAACTGTATTTAAGGTCGACAGGAATAAAACTGCCCATCTGTCTCACTCGTCTTGTATCTACCCTCAGACTCCTCTATTATTCATTGGCAGCTCTAGCTCTTGAACTCTGAAATTCCACCATGCCATTTGAGCATTGAGGAAATGATTCCTTTTCATTTTAAATGATATCTGCCCACTGTTTGTAGATGTATGTGCATTGCACTGCTAAAGAATCATTCTTTTTTGCCCAAGGAATAAGACAGCTTAAAAATAACTTGTGTTATGATTAGAAAGTCTTTGTATAAAGATACCCGAGGAGAGAGAGTGTGCATGATGCACAGAAACCTGTATCACACATGGGAAGTGACAATCTTCAATTGAGCTGGAGGGTGGAAGAAGAAGCAGTTTGTTTTATACAAAAACAAAGTATGCAGAAGAAAAACATTCTGTGTGAATATGAGGCACATTGGAATGCATTTGTATATATCTGTTGCTAGCACACTAGATAAATCAAGTTTTGTATTTAGTGGATAAATGATAAATCCTTTAAATATAGGAAACATAATATTCAGGGGATACAACTGGCCTGGGTCCTTTTCCTTGACCCCTGGTAGTGGGTGGTACAGGGGGAAGGAGGAAAGAGGTAGAGGAAGTATAAGAATTTTAAATCTAATGTGGAAAAAATATTCATCTTCCTATTGATAGCTGTATGGCCTCCAACAGTATCAGTATATTCAAAGCCTCTTCTACAGTGTTGACTTTTAATATGATTGTGTATGTTAGCTCATGAAAAAATAACATCATGTTAAAGAGAGAAAGAAACTCAAAATCTTCTCCCCATCACCTCTGTCCTGAAATGGATGAAGGCAGTATTAACTCCAGTTAAATCTGAAGCCGGATCTTCTCCACTAGTGAACAACAAGACTGCTTCCTTAGGAAATGTGAATTGGAAAGTCTTGTTGGGAGTTTTTTGCCTATAACATTTTTCTTCAGATGGTGAGAGATATAGGTTCTCTTGTGACTTTTGGTCGTGGCAGTATGGGAAAAGACAGGAGGATCGTGTCCCAGTTACAGGAGCTAAGAGTAACCCACTGCCTTTTATTTTAACATTAAAACACTCTAGAGAAAAGAGTCTGGCTCTCCACCTTTTAATATTGCTCAATCATTTCTTTTCACTTCTTGCTTCAGTGAGCACAGCATGTGGCTTGCTAGGGAATCTATTAAAAAGAAAACCTTTCACTGTTTTATGGATGGCTTTCGGAGAAATCTATAGTCAACTCATGTTTCTCAATTCCTTCACAACTGCCCTAATTCTCTAAATCTTGGTGAGGGCACACACACAAAAAATTGGTTCCTAATTTATAATTTAACAAGTGACAGAATATTTCGACATTAGCAAATGAAGGGAAATGTTTTATATAACATCAGTGACTCAAGCCATGAGCACAAATTTCCATTTTAGTCACTTGTATGGAATAGATTGTCACAATCAAATAGCAGGGCTCTTGGAACCATAGGCCATTAAAAAAATAAATTGGAAGTTCATTTTTTTTGTTAGTATATCCTAATTGTGTAAGAGGATTTCACTGTGATATTTTCATACCTGCATACAATGTCCCCTGATCAGATTCACCCCCTTTATCATTCTTCAGCCCACTCTCTGCTTCTCAAAATATTTTCAGCAGGTTTTATTGTTCTGTTTCCATGCACGCATATAAAGTACTTTAACCATATTCACTGTCCTTCACCTTCTTCTAGGCCAAGTCTGTTTGGAACTTTCTGACTAAATGAGATTGTTTGGGCTCTACATCATAGATAGAGAAGAGCAGTTATATGCCCTTTGTGTTAAGAAGACCTCCTCTCATTTTACATTCTTTTTTTTTTTAATTTTTTTAAAATTTCAAATCTATATTCTTTAGCTGTAATTTCATGCTTTTGTAAAAAAATAATGCTATTTCTTGAGCTTGAACTCAGGGCTTAGACATTGTGCTTGAGTTTTTATGCTCAACAGTAGTGCTTTACCACAGAAACCACAGCTCCATTTCTGGCTTTATTTAGTTATTTGTTTATTTTGTTTAGTTAATTGAAGATAAGAGTTTCACTGACTTTTCTGTCTAGGCTGGCTTTGAACTGTGATCCTCAGATTTCAGTCTCCTGAATAGATAGGTTTACAGGCTTGAGCCACTGACACCCAGTTTTGCTTTCCATCTGAACAAGGTCATTCTGTATTTCACCATCTCTGCGATGGTTTGGATGTGGTTTGCCCTCCATAGTTTTCTTAATTTTCAATCTGGCAATGTTTGGAGGCACAGTCGCATTTCAGGGGCAGGGTCTGAAGAGAAGTCCTTATATCATGGTGTTGGGAAAAATGAAGGATGGAAAAGGAATAGGCTGGACTCCCTCATCAACCAGTCGAGCACTGTTGATTGAGGAACAGCCGAGGGCACAGACCTTCCCGTGGGTTTGGCAGTTGTGCCAGAGAGTTGGGAACTGAGTTTTTATATGAGGTCTGAGCAAGGAAGCAAAGGTTAATGAAAAAGCTACTAGGTCAAGGGAGGTGGGGGCTTTTCAGTTGGGCCCACAATGGGATGTTTACAGCTGGGCTTAGGTGGATTACCCCGCCAGCACATCAAACAAGTTCGTACATACCTAGGATTTTGCCTGGCGTCTGTATGTGCCTGGGACAATAGAGTGAGGGTCAATCCTTCAGTGGAACCACTGCCCTTGGAGGGGGTTAGGGCAGTTCTCCTGGGTCACGGACTTAGTTATAAGACTTTTAGCTGTTGGAAAAACAAGAATGAGTCCCTGAGTTGCTCTCTGGCTTCCATATGATGCAACTGTTGGTTCTCACATGTGCGCCTGACATTGTGACAGTATTATGTGGTCCTCACCAGAGCTGAGCTGGTACAGATGCTCATGCCTTTGAGCCTTCAGAATTCTGAGCTAACTAACCTCTTTTCTTTATAAAGCCCTTCAGCTATTGGCATTTATTATAGTAATGAAATATGGACCAATGGTGGCAATCTCCTAAGCCATAGCCAGTGAAAAATGGCAAGGAACTTGCCAGAGAAGGTATTAGTAAGTCAGGAAACGATCCATTGGAGGGGTTTGGGTCCCATGTCATGGTAGAGGCCATGTTTCTATTGACTGGATTCATCATCCACTTGAATTGTCTCACACAGTGTTTAAGGACTAGAGCAATATCATTTAGCCTGCTCTTAGAAAACAACTTTGCAGCAAATGTAGTCAGAGAAATCTTCCATCATAAGTTGACAGTGATCCAGATTCTTCTTGGAACAGAAACTTAAAATTCTGTTGGTGATGTGTACAACAGATGTAAAGGAGTGGATGCCATTGAAACGAAGGTTGCCTTCTAAGTTACTGTGTGAGCATAAAGTACAGATGCACAAATCAGACCCACTGCTCTGGCTGTTTTGTACTCATTCTGTTTCACTGCAGTAAGATTGCTTAACTGGGTAATAGAGTGCTCTCTCCTCTGGTCCCTTAGAAACCAACCTCCCAGCTGCAGTTCCCATTTTTAGCAAGGACAAATCTCATCTTATTTAACCAATCTTTCTGTAAGTGGCTGAGTTGAGGAAGTTATTGCTTTCCGTGGTCTAAATGGCCCAACAGAAAGTCATTTTACCTAAGTCCTAGGACCCCTGTGGGAAAACCCCACTTGCTTACTGAGCCTGTGAACTAAATAAGGTGAAGACTGTCTGCTCTGCGCAAGCAGAACTACTTTTAAGACCTTCACTCACATTAAATTTGACTTTAAATTTGAAATTTGAAAAATTTCAGGCTGTAATAGTAAGTAAAGGCCTTTCCTAATTATTATTTAGAAAGGGGCCTGCTTTTAGGGCAGTTCAATTCCAGGTCGCCAGTGTTGCTAGGAAATCTGTCTGAATATGTCATTTGCTGACCTACAGATAAATTGGGAGACACAATTTGTTGGTAAAGGAGTTCTGACATTCTGTGTTGCCCCTCAGGTAGTACTGAAGTGAAAAACCCCTATTTTTTCCCCTTGTAATTCTAATCAAATACTTAAGAGGATTGTACAGTAGTTATCCTTTAAGATGTAGGATTGATATTTTAACTGCATGTTTAGCAAAATTAATGGCTTCTGTGATTCAGGTCTGGATGGTTGTCTGAGGAACCTACAAAGGCTCACTGTTGCAGAGTGTGTAAGCACATCATGATTATACCTTCCACTCGAGAACGATGTTTCACAGGTAATTCACTATTGATAAGCATTTATTAAGGCACCTAGAAGTACATTTTGCTCTTATAGTTATAAATGAGCCTTCTTGTTCCCCTTGAGAGAGCTTGTTATTATCCCCTTGGTGTGGAAGAGTAAATGGAGGAAAAGAGAAAGCATTAGTTGTGAGTCTCTTGTCTGCTTGAGCTGCATAGTATACAGCAAAGACATTAATACCCCAGAAGAGGTGGTAAGATTTTTGCCTATGATTTATCTGTAAGAATGCTCAATTCTTTACCACATCGAGAAAATGAAATTATATTTGCAGTAAGGGGGAAAAATCCATTTCTCTAATTGTTAGAAAACATGATGGCATTAGGAGATAGGATCTTTCTTCAATGTCCTTAAATTGTCTTTGTGACTTTTGTCTTTTGACAAAAAGAACAGTATATCTCTACTATATGGATTTTTGGTCAGGGCTTTAAGAAGCTAACAGCTATCTCTTCCTTTCTGGTAAGATGCAGATACTGTGAACTTGGCCTCTATGCCAGAGGAAACTTAAATCTCCATGTCAGATGAAGCTTAAACAGCCAGTCCATGGCCCTTCTGCAGTATGATCTTCCTGCAGTACTAGCTGGGTCCAACTTGCCAGCCACACGAACAAGTGCTCCTGAAAGTGAGTCCTCCAGACCCAATCTGGGCTGCCTTGGGGACACTGTGCAGCACAGGTGATCTGTCCAGTTGATCTCCACCTAAATTGCAGATCTGTATGCAAAACAGATGTCTATTATTGTTTTTGAGACAGTTTTTTAAAATTTTATGTAAAGATGCTGTGCAGAGGGGTTATAGTTGCACGATTAAGGTAATGAGTTCATTTCTTGTCCAGCATTGTTACCTTTGTTGTTCTCCCATTATCCCTTCCCTCCTTCCCCTCCCTCCCTCCCTTGCCCCTTAAGTTGTAAAGTTCATTTCCAATATACTGTCTTGTGGGTATCATTGTTACAATGGGTCATCCTGTGTCCTTGTTTCAGAATCTTGTTATTCTCCTTTCCCTCTCCCAATTAGTCAAATGTATATGCAAGATGCAGGGTACCAAAATCATGGACAGTGTGAACATGGGGAAGAACATACAAAGGAAACAAAAAATTGCATAGTACATTAAAAACAACAACAACAAAGACCTTTTGGAGACACTTAATTTTGAGGTGATGGGTTATACAACAACAGATAACAGGAACGTGTTCTGAGGAAATGGCAGTGTTCTTAACTTCTTGCTCTTCAGTGTAGCCAAAGGTAGGTGCTGCTTGAAAGCAGTACAATGCCAGGGACTTACAAATGAAGGCAGTGAGGCTACAGGTGGAGCACCTTACTAAGTACCCGTGGCATGGTACTTGTTCTAGGATCATACATCATGGTCTAGATAAAGTCTTTGAGCAACTACTGAGTGCTGACACTCTACAGCTCTAAAGGGGCTGCCTTCTCTAGCTTTGCATTACCTGCTAATTTACGATATGGTCTTCACAGATTATTTTTTTGCCCTCATGAAGCTGATTTATTCATCTGTGAAAGAAGAAGGTTCTTTCAGGTCCTTCGAGTTCTCACATAATATTATTAATAATAATATTAACATGACACAAATGCAATCAAGCTTTAGCATCTTGATTTGAAAAATCTGAGTCCTTATTGTCCCTCAAAGGACTTTCCAGTTCATTATCTGAATGTTCTCTTCTAGGGAGCCTTTCTTTCGTAAGAACAGGTGAAAGTAAAGTTCACTTACCTGAACCTGATGTTGTCCAATAACAATTCTCTAACATACTCTTTACCCTGTGGTTGTCCAAGGCTCAGCTGAGACAGCCTATGTGCCATTGTGTCAGGCCCAAGTTTCAAATTTGTCACATCTTTACAAAGGATATAAAGGAAGATTAACATAAGGTAGGTGCAGGTGGCTCCTGCATGTAATTCTTCCTACTCAGAAGTTAGATACTTGGAGGATTGAAGTTCAAGGCCAGCATGAGGATAAAAGTTCAGTAGACTTTACCTCTAAAATAACCAACTGGGCTGGAGGCATGGCTTAAGTAATTGAGCAGTAGCTGTGCAAGTGTGAGGTCCTGAGTTCAAAGCTCTGTTTTGCAAAAAAAAAAAAAGAATAATAATGTTGCTATTAGTGATTATAACACTATAAAATAGATACTTATTTATTCTTGAATTAAAAATATAGATTAATTTTGTGATGATTTAGTATAATTTCCAAGCATATTAATATAATTACCTTTGTTTTTGGGGAAGCTAGGTTTCAAGGTTCTTTTCTTTATAAAATAAATTTTCTTTATAAAAATTATTTTAACTTGATGTATTAATAGGGTTGAGTGTGACATTTTAGCACACATATACAATGTGTAATGATCAGATCAGGGCAATTGGCAAATCCTTCACTTTAGATGTTTATCATTGCTTTGTATAGAGAACATTCAAAATACTTTCAGCTATTTCAGAGTATACACAGATCCCAGGGATAGCAGAAGGAAGCCCAGATGTCTTTTTGCAATCTAATCTTGTAAGTCAGACTTGCCATTTCAATGGAAGGCACCAATCAGGTCAGTTTTGGAGGGAACCAATCAGAATTTGAGTACTGCTAAAGAATATTATCATCATCATCATTGTTGATCATCTCAGGTGATGGTTATGACCACAGCAGGAGTCTGGTTTAGGCTCTTTTCTATCACGTGCACTACTTCATGGAAAAACCCATCCATATCCCAGCAGACCACTTTCATGTCTGAATTTTCTCAAATACATTAGTAAGTATACGTTTCTCTTCTCTTCTATAGGTCCTAATGAATAATTCCCACTAGACATTCATTTTATGCATTTACCTAACTGGTATTTACTGGCCAGTCACAAGGAACCCAGTCTTTTTTTTTTTTTTTTTTTTTTTTTTTTTTTTTTTTTCCTTTATAAGTACAAGTTTACTTAAGTAGATATATAGTTAACATGATGCATACAAATTTCAGGGAGGAATCTGTATAATTAGACTCAAGCATTTCTGAAATTTGCATTTCTAATTAATTAGTGTTGATGTTGAAATACCCATATTTAATTATACTTCAATCTGTGGCAGAAGAAACCCCGTGGTTTCATACAAATAAATATTAAAACCCAAGCATATATTGTCTCATTGTGTAACTTTTATGTTAATAACTTTTTTTTTTTTTTTCTTTTTAAATTGTATTTTATTTTATTTGAGAACATATTGTACAGAGGGGCTACAATTACATGGGCAGAATAATGCATACATTTCTTACCAAGCATTGCAGCCTCCTCCTTTGTTTACCCTTCACTTCCCTTCCCTGCCTCCCCCCTCCCCCCACCCAATTTTACCCCCCTCCCCCCACCCAATTATACCCCCCTCCCCCCCCCCCCACACCGACATTGTAAAGCTGGTTTTGACATGACATTTTGTACTTCTCATTGTTGCAACAGGTCCACCTGAATCCTTAAACGACTTGTTTGTCCCCATCTCCTCCACATGATATACTGACATCAAATATAGTGAAAGCGGGGGTTACACTGTGGGGGAGGGACATACAAAGCAACAAAGAAATAATCTTATAAATGCATTAGAAACACATGCATGAAAGAAACGAAAACATTAAAATACATATTTAAGGGTTCATTTTCCTAACATCACATTATCTGGCCTTTTCCGCTTGACTCATACCTATACTAGATATTGCAAATAAGGGAGACCATGGGACCTATGCTTCTTTGGGCCTGGCTTACTTCACTTAATATAATTTTTTCCAAACCTTTCCATTTCCTAACAAATGGGGAAATGTCATTCTTTCTGATGGAGGCATAGAATTCCATTGTGTATATATACCACATTTTCTTGATCCATTCATCTACTGAGGGGCATCTGGGTTGGTTCCATATCTTAGCTATGGTAAATAATGCTGCAATAAACATAGTTGTGCTGGTAGCTTTAGTGTGGTTTTGTTTGTAAACATTTGGGTAAATGCCCAAAAGTGGGATTGCTGGATCATAGGGGAGATCTATGTGAAGTCTTTTGAGGAACCTCCATACTGCTTTCCAAAGTGGTTGAACAAGTTTACATTCCCACCAACAATGAAGTAAGGTTCCTTTCTGTCCACATCCCCTCCAGCATCTGTTGTTATTAGAGTTCTTGATTTTTGCTGTTCTAACTGGAGTGAGGTGATATCTCAATGTTGTTTTGATTTGCATTTCTTTTATGGCTAGGGATGTTGAACATTTCTTCATGTGTCTATTGGCCATCCTTCTTTCTTCTTCAGAGAAGCTTCTCTTTAAGTCTTTCGCCCACTTATTTATTGGGCAGTTGTTTCTTTGAGGATTTGTTGTTGGGTGGTTTAATTTTTTGAGTTCCAAGTATATTTTAGATATGAGACCTTTGTCCGTTGTATGGCTAGTAAAGATCTTCTCCCAATCGGTGGGCTTTCTATTGATCTTGCCAGCTATGTCATTTGCCCTGCAGAAGCTCTGCAATCTTATGCAATCCCATTTGTCCAACCTTTCTTTGATTTGTTGTGCTTCCGGGTCTCTATTCAGAAAATTTCGACCTGAGCCAAGGAGACCTAGGGTTTCTCCTATTCCATCCTGTAATGTTTTCAGAGTGTCTGCTTTGAGTTCAAGGTCTTTGATCCATTTGGAGTTGATTCTGGTGCAGGGTGATATATAAGGATCTAGCTTTAGTTTTCTACATGTAGTTAACCAATTTTGCCAGCACCATTTACTGAAGAGGCTGTCTTTCTTCCATTCTATTGTTTTAGCTTCCTTATCGAAGATTAGATGGCTATAGGTCTGTAGGTTCATTTCTGGGTTTTCAATTCTATTCCATTGGTCCTGAGGTCTGTTCTTATGCCAATACCAAGCTGTTTTGATTACTATGGCTTTATAGTAGAGTTTGAAATTTGGTATTGAAATTCCTCCAGCAGTGTTCTTTCCGTTGAGGAGCGTTTTTGCTATTCGGGGTCTTTTATTGTTCCATATGAATTTTTGGATTGCCTCCTCTATTTCCTTGAAGAATGAGGGTGGAATTTTGATAGGTATCGCGTTGAATTTGTAGATAGCCTTGGGAAGTATTGCCATTTTCACGATGTTAATCTTGCCAATCCAGGAGCATGGGAGGTTTTGCCATTTTTTAAGTTCTGTGTTGATTTCCTTTTTCAAGATTTTAAAGTTAAGGAACCCAGTCTTAAACCACTATAGGCCAATGGCACAGTCTTCTGACTTCATTAGTTTAATGAATCAGGAAGGAAAAAAAATTCCAAATATTTAAAGCTGGTGGTAAGCTTACTCATAGATACATTGATAATGATAGGAAATGTGCTAGCAGCAGAGTTTGGCTGATTCAGATGTAGCAGACACACATTAGGAAGAAATGACATTTATATTGCTACCTGAGAGATGATATGAAAAGGTGAGGAATGACATCAGGTACTAAGAAAAGCAAGTTCAAAGGCTATAGCAAAGAAAGCCGGGCAGACAACTCTCAACTCAAAATCATTAAGAATGGAGCATCAAGAATGAGAGAGAAAGACAGGAGCTAAAACAAATAGAATGGAGTCCACATACCGTAGGCTTCTGTTCCTGGTACCCTAAAGCCTGGAATGGATCAAGTAGCATCCATTTTCTATCTAGGTTTCTCATTATTTTACCTGATCCTCTTATGCCATGTCTTTTGCTCATCTGCTTTCTCCTGTCACCCTCAGTAGTGTCCCATCTCTGTTTGTGTGTCTTTATGTCTCTTCTGGCTCTCTCATTTTTACAGTCATTCTCTAATACCCTTTATTTTCCAGGTTATATCAATACCTCCACAAACTGTCTTTCTTTATTGCTGTCTATATAAAAAGTCAGATACACTTAGCATTAAGTTTGGTTTTAGTTCCTTTCCCATTGTTTAGCTAGTCATCCTTTCTATTTTATCTTTTATCATGCTTTATCACTTAAGTCACTTCTGGCTTTTTGGTGGTTAATTGGAAATAAGAATCTCATGGACTTTCCTGCCCAGGCTGGCTTCAGATGGAGATCCTCAGATCTAAGCCTCCTGAGTAGCTAGAATACAGGCCTGGGCTACCAGCACCCAGCTCGATGTACTGATTTTTCATTTATTTTTAAGTTTTGAGACAGAGTCCTGCTTTGTCAGTACAGACTGGCTTTGAACTTGACACCTTCCTGTCTCAGCTACTTAAGTGCTGCAATTAGAGTCGTGCACCACCATGTATCTTACCCATTTGTAATGAAGCTACACAATGAAAAATTTCTTGTTAGTAATAGGCTTCAGAAAAACTCATATTACCAACTTAAATATCCTTTCCACCAAAAATAGCCTTCAGTTTGGTTTGGCTCATAGCTATTGGTATCAATCACCTACGTGGACAGCAGGAATAATTTAGTCTTTTTCCAGATTGAAGTGTCATGAGGGAAACTAAACAAAACAACAACAAACTCTCAGAGGTTGTATCAGGAAATGGAAGGCATCCTCTTACTGCAGCTCTAAAGAAAATTTTGATAGGTGAAGTTTATTTTGGTGCTCTTGTTCTTTCTAGATCCTCATGTGATATATATATATATATATATATATATATATACATATATATATATATATATATTTGTGAAAATAACATACAGAGGGGTTACAATTATATGAGCAAGGTAATGAGTACATTTCTTATCAAACATTGTTGCCTCCTCCTTTGTTTCCCCTTACCCGCCTCCCCCAGCCTCGTGCCAAAGTTGTAAAGTTCTTTTTTCAACTTAACGTCTTGTACATCTCATTGCTGCAATGGGTCCACCTATATCCCTGTTTAAACAATTTGTTTTTTCCCTTCCCCTCCACAAATTATACCAACATGAAATACAGTGAAAACAGGGGTTATACCATGGGGGAGGGACATACAAAGAAATGTTAGAAACAATAGCAAGAAAGAAAAAAAACATTTGATTCCTTATCTTGGGGTTCATTTCGCTTAACATCAACTTATCTGACCTTTTCTGCTTGTCTCAGACATATACTGGTTGTTGCAAATAAGAGAAACCATGGGACCTATGTTTCTTTGGGCCTGGCTTGTTTCACTTAATATAATTTTTTCCAAGTTTTTTCATGGATCCTCATGTCTTACTACATGGATTCCCTTTCTATTTTTAAAGCTTTTTGTTCCCCAAACTACTTGTTTTTTTCCCCTTAGTTAAAACCTGATTTCAAGAACAGTTTGATTCAGTTCACTTGCATCAATGTTGGGGAGATGATGCATTATCATTCCCAAGACTATGTGTATTTAAACATTATTGCTAATTGTAGATTGAAAGACATTGTTCTCAACAACTGGATGAGAAAGAATCTGGAGCATGGGGCAAAGGATATAGGTTGGTTTGCCTAAAATATGCAAACATTTTGACTGTGTCTCTTTTTTAAAATAAGTTTTTTATTGTGAAAATACTGCACAGAAGGATTACAATCACATAAGCAAGGTAATGAGTACATTTCTTATCAAGCATTGTTGCCTCCTCCTTTGTTTTTTTCCCTACCATCCCTTCCTTCCATCTCCACAACTACATTTCCCGCCCCCCTCACCTAAATTATAGTTCATTTTTCGACATAGCGTCTTGTACATTTCATTGTTGCAATGGGTCCACCTGTATCCCTATTTAAACAATTTGTTTTTTCCCTTCCCCTCCCCAAGTTATACCAACATCAAATACAGTGAAAACAGGGGTTATACCATGGGGTAGGGACATACAAAACAGCAAAAAAATTCACGTGGTACCTTATAAATACATTAGAAACAATAGCAAGAAAGAAAAAAAAACTACTTGTGTCCTTATCTTGGGTTGCATTTAGCTTAACATCATCTTATCTGACCTTTTCTGCTTGTCTCAGATATGTACTAGTTATTGCAAATAAAGGAAACCATGGGACCTATGTTTCTTTGGGCCTGGCTTACTTCACTTAATATAATTTTTTCCAAGTCTTTACATTTCCTATCAAATGGGGCAATGTCATTCTTTCTGGTGGAGGCATAGAAATCCATTGTGTATATATACCACATTTTCTTGATCCATTCATCTACTGAGGGGCATCTGGGTTGGTTCCATATCTTAGCTATGGTAAATAATGCTGCAATAAACATAGTTGTGCTGGTAGCTTTATTATCACCTTGTTTGTGATCATTTGGGTAAATGCCCAAAAGAAAGTCTTCTCTTCCAAATTCTCCTAAATATTCAATTTCTCTAAATACCTTCTGCAATGGTTCATGCTAAAGAACTCTCTTATGAGGTGTTTTTCAACCTTTCAACCAATGTAATTTTGGTATCCAAGCCTCAGTAGTACTTAGGATAAACCCTTTTCTTTTGGGAAATTGTTTTCTCTTTTTTTGTAGGTTAAAACTAATTTCACCCCAAAGATGAATGAAAATGGAAAATCACCATGAAAGTCTTATCCATACAGGGCAGTGATGATGGCATAACACTAATCAAGAGAATAACTAGTTACCCTTGATATGACACATAAATAAATGCATTGCAAACAGACCTTTGCCAGTGCTACATGTCTATCCTTTATTGTTTCAGGGTCATTTCAATACAGAGGCATTTTATAAATGAAGCTGTCCTGTGCAATATAGACTCTCACAGAGAAAAGGGCAGGAACTCTAAATTCATCACCGAATTCAACCCTAGAGAATATCTTTCTTAACTAAGCGTTCTGTGAATACACAACTTAATATTTCATCCTGATTTACAGTCAAGAATTCTGAACAAAGATGAATGTAATTTATACAAAGTCACCTTCATGCAAATGGCAATTTTGGATGAAAGTAGAAACGCCTACTTCCTAATCACACTTTCTTCATTTTTCCTGATAGTTCTAGAAGTTCTGACATAAGATCATAGTGCTAGAAATTAATATCAGGGGATAATAAATGTATTCTTGAGAGGTGTTATTTCCTTTTTCAATTGCTTTTGTTTTTATGATTGTGCCCTAATTATTCTTCAGTCTGTGTTATCTATGCATGGAGGTTGGTACTATATAATATTACTGCACATATCTAAATTAGGGCAATTATTATTTTAGAACTTCATCATTAAAATACATCTCAATATAATTAAAAACTATTTGCTAATCTTTGAATATCAAGAATCTACATTAGATAGTACACACAACTATCTAAAGTCTTAGAAAGTACTTAACATTGAACTCTAAAAAAATGCAGTTCAAGGATTAGGGATATAGTTCAGTGGTGAAATACTCACCTACTATTCTATAGGCAATAGTCTTATCCTCAACACCACAAAAATAAAATTAAATAAGACCTAGATGATTCAAATGTGTGACCCAAGTTTCTGAAGGATAAGCATTGCTTATATTTTCAAATTCAACCTATGTTATTATTTCTACTCCTCATATAATGATAATTATTAGTCAACCAGCTAATCAACATACTAGTGAATATTCACAATTCACAATTTGCAAATTAGAATTAGGCTTGGAGGTGTGGTAAGTTTGGAGTCCACCTTTAGGAAGTATAGTTTCTATTTGATGGTATGTACCCTTGGTGACTGGTTTATCATTCTGGTGGTGGGTTTCTCACTAGTTTCATATTTTTATATTGCTAGGTGGCATATGTTTCCATATTGACTTTAGGAGCCACTGAACTTGCTTTGATGATTGATAGATAGGCAAAAATGAAAGCATGTCAGCTAGTGCATGAAGCATTATAATACAAGGGGCAATCTGTACAGCACACTGCTTCCTATCTAGGATTGAAATAGGGACCATAGGAGCCCTGCCTGAAAAATCAGGAAATCCAGCATCAAGTTTTAAAGAGAAATCACCAACAATCCTAGAAAGGGCTTACAAATGGATGCTCAGCTGGGGTCAGAATTCCCTTTTAGGGCTTTTGTTGTCTCTTATTAGTAGACAGTACATACGATTGGCATTTACTGAGGATTATGCTCAGTAAGATTGTCCATAGTAAATATTAGCTGTGGGACTCTAATTTCTTTCAGAGGTAATGCTATTACTTTCTAATACAATGGGACAGAAAAGAAAACATTAACTCTTAATTTTCAAAAGATTTATACAATTTATAAGTCATAGGATGATGAGTAATCATATGTTCAGAAACATTTAAAGAAGCCTCAGGGATAATACCAGCTTCTGCTCTATAATGGAGTAAATGTACTTCTCTCTTACAATGAGCTGAGCAGTCAGAGTGCTTATCTGAGTAATTTAGGCAAAACTTGTGGGTTTTAAAAATATGCATGGATAATTACACCAACTCTCATTTCACTGGAAACTTAGAGAATAACCATATAGTCATAGATTAGTGATGATTAACTTAAAAGTTTTAGAAGAATGCATCCATCCATGTAAATGAGGCTACAGTATAAATGAAGTTTCCTTTTCTATCTTCCTCTTCCGCAAGCATCTCTTTCTATCATGAGTCATGGTACAATCACAGCAGAAGGTGTTAAGAAAGCACTAGTGCCATCAAATCTTATTCTTGGTACCCTACAATTAGGCTGTTTTTTTTTTACTTCCATTTTACTTATTTCTTATAAAGGTTAGTTACAGTTTCTTATTTCTTTCTTTCTTTCTTTTTTAAATTTAATTTAATTTAATTTTATTTGTGAACATACTGTACAGAGGGGTTACAATTACATGGGCAGGATAATGCATACATTTCTTACCAAGCATTGCAGCCTCCTCCTTTGTTTACCCTTCACATCCCTTCCCAGCCTTCCCCCCACCCAATCCTTCCCCCTCTCCCCCCCCCCCGACGTTGTAAAGCTTGTTTTTGACATGACAACTTGTACTTCTCATTGTTGCAACAGGTCCACCTGTATCCTTAAACGACTCTTATTTATTAATATATTTTTACATGAGAAAATTTACCAAGTAAATCTTGGTGCCTTAGAATTGCTTGTGAATCAGCTTTCTTTTTTTCCCTTTACCTTTTGATTTGTTAGACCAGAACATTTATTTCTTCAGTGAAAAAATGTTCAGGTTTCTAATGGACAGTGTAAATAATACTTTCCTAAGTGCTAGGCATGAAAGTTCTAGAAAACATTTACCAGTGCAACTAGATACCCATAGACACGCAACCCTTCTAGTCACATGCTCCATTTGAAATTCTATGTTCTGACTTTTGTGTGTGTGTTTGAAGTATAATGTCATTAAACTTTCTTTTAATTGTCCAATTAGAGGAATGGAAACATACTAAACTACCTCTAGCTGTGACTATCCATTGGGAATGATCATACAATCTACTCCCTAATTCCACTGGGAATTAGCATAGCCACATGATGTGGCTATGTGTTGAGGATATTATGTGGCTATGAGGGTATCCTCATTCTGGAAATGGGGCGGAACAGCAGTCATTTACCTTGTATCTACTGTAAGGCAAGGACTTTTATATGTTTATGATTTCAAAGTTCATTTTTAAGGCAATACTCCTACTAACTTGATACACTGAAATCTCAAGATCATCTCTAATGTACCACAAATTTCCTTTTGGGATTTCCCCTCTCCATGCAATGTTGTTCTTGACTCCTATCTTCTCGAAAAGTCTGCCATCCTTGTTGAACACGAGAAAAGCATTCTTGATTTGGACCCCCTGGCCTTATTTCTACCTGGTTCTCTTCCCTAGATAGGTTATATATAGTCCTGGCCTTTTCAAGTCCTAACTCTCCATCAAAACCTGCCAGTCAGGTGTTCCAATTCTTTAGGGCTCTGAGAAACCTATACAAGTGTTTTGCTTGTGTTAGTGGTTAAGTGTTTATTCCATGAGGATGAGAGACAGTTGTATTTGGCCAGGGGTCTTCTGAACAAAATGTCTTTGTATTTTGTGGAAGTAACTTATGCCTTAATGGAGTGATAGCATTTCAAAGTTAAAGGCCAGTTTAGAAGCATTTCTAGTACAATTTTATCCATTTTTATTTTTATAAATGGGAAGAGGATGCTAAGAGAAATTCCTAGAATTCAGTTCTTAAATCACACTTTAAGATCCTGAGATGGCAACTATGCTTCAGAAATGGAGAAACAGAAGTACAAAAAGAAGTGATTTGGTTGAAGCTACACAAAGGGCCAAAACCCATCAGTGGCTTTCCTTTCACCTACTGTTCTTCTAAGATTGGAGGTAATATCTCTAACGTCTACAAGAAGACTATTTTCAGCCACAAGCTTCCTTACTTTTCTTTAGGAAACTTAGCTGCATCTTTCAGAACTCTGTTGAATTAAAATGTCATGGATGTCTGAATCTGAGTAGCAGATTTGGCCTAGAGGGTGAGCAGAGTTAGAGAGAATGTGCCCCTAGGTTTCAGCTGCCTTTATTTTTAAAAGTCACTCTTTTCTTTTTCTGATGCTGCACTTGCAATGATGTGATTGAAAAGAAAATTAAGAACCAACTACTCTCAGTGTCCAATTAGTCATTTCGGTAAATAAGAAAAGCTTTCAATCAGGAGCTTGAAAAAGCCATTTGGATTTTACAGTTTGCTTAAAATAAATGCTAAATAGTATAAACCAATCATTTCTAAATGAGTTGTTGGACTACAATTCACTACTTATAAAATTACTTTCAATTTCCTAGTAGGATGAGATTTCCAAATCTACTTGATCTTTTTACTTTTCCTATACTAAATAAGAATCTAGAGAATCAGAAAAGGTTTTGTGATTAGAACGTACAAGTAGTTTGTGTGAGTAGTGGTATGATGGAATTTGAATTGGTCATTTTTTAAATTTTAAATTTTATTTTATTGTAAATGTGATCTATAGAGGGGTTACAGTTACATAAGTAATGAGTACATTTCTTTTTGAAAAGTGTTATCCAAAAGATACATATTCTTATAATTAATTTGCAATGAATTTAATACCAAATTAATGAGGTAATATGACTTCTATGGGTTGAATGACTTTGTTTTCTTCTAATTTAGTCCCAAATGACACATCTTACTGGCTGCTATGGACTGAGATTTTTGTCTTTTTGCTTAATATGGTGCTCAATACCTACTTTCTTACAAAATTTCAGAGAAGATATATATTTCATGATGCACGGTTTCTTGTAATTGTGGGCCCCCATGATAAAGGTCTATTACTTTATAATATTTGCCTTAAATGTTTAAATAGGGATACAGGTTGACCCATCGCAACAATGAGATGTATATGACACTATGTTGAAAAATGAACTTTACAATTTAGGCTGGGCATGGAGGGAGTGTAGTTGTGGAGGTGGGAGGGAAGGGATGGTAGGGGAAAAACAAAACAATGCTTGATAAGAAATGTACTTATTACCTTGCTCATGTAACTGTAACCCCTCTGTACAGTATTTTCACAATAAAAAACTTAAAAAAAGTAAAAGCAGCTAATATGTAATATTGGCTATATACTGGGAGCTATGGGAAAAGCGTTATATGAACTAGTTACTTAATTTTCATACAAACCAAGTTAGATGCAAGGTAAAAAAAGAGAATTTGGAGGTCATATGTAACTTACCTGTGGCCCACACTTATCAAGGAGGGATTGAAACCAAATCCAGATTTGCCTGACTTCAAAGCCACTACCATTGTCCACTGTGTGACTCCACTTGATGAATAAGAAAAATGGTGAAGAAAGAAGACAAGGATTAATGCATTAAAGCTGTCACAGAGGAAATCTGAAGTAGCATTTAATTCTCACTCTCATTACCACTGCTAGCTTGCTCAAAACAGCAGCCTGTACTGCGTTGCAAATATTATTTGAAAAGCATATAAACTTGGGGCAGGTTGGAAGTAAAATGAAAGACTTGTTCTCATCACTCACATCCAATTATTGAAAAGTTCTGCTGAGTCTTTCTTCTAAACTTTTCTAAAATCCTTGTCTTTTATGCGCACTCCCACTGGCTCAGTTTAAAAGTCTATCTTTAGGTCCCATCTAGTATCTTCTTACCAGTCTTTGCTGCCCACTCTTGCTATCTATTTTACAATATTCTTTTTGTATTTAGAATTAAAGTAGACACAGCTTGCCCCCAGGTTGCTGATGGGTATGTGTGACAGACAATATATAAGTCATGACAAAATGATGGATTGTGCCTTTATTCAACACTATGTGAAGAGAAAGGAGTCAGAATTTTAGAGGTCCAAGAGTGATATTTAATGAGAGCACTATTTACCTACATTCGAAATAAAAATTAAAGTCTAGAGACAACTTCACTATTCCTAATAGACAATGAGATATTCCTTTGAATCAGTCCCTGTTTCACCTCTTCAGATGCACTTTCCCACTATAAAAGGTACTGCTTGTATTATTATTCTGTTATTTACACAGTAAAACACCCAAGGCTTAGAAAGTTTAATTTGCCCACGGTTACATGATTAGTAATCATGGAGCTAGGATTTTAACTAACACCGTCTGAATTCATTACTGAATTTATTTAGGGGACCAAGGAATTGAGTTTCACATGCATTACATTTGAGGAGTGGTTCCAAAGGCAGTGAGTTGCATATCTCAGATTTAGGAGATGTGGAGTTGGGCATTGTCAGCCTAGAGAAGTTACTTGAAGCTAAGAAAATCTAAAGCTAAAAAAATGCACCCAGAAAAAGAGCTAAAGTAGAAGAGACCCAAGGAGAGAAAATTGAAGGCTCCTACAAATTCCTATTCTCTGTGCATTCTCTGTTCTGTAACAGCAGCAGGAAACACCCTGAGATAGCAATGTCATAAATATGGTTAGCCTTGTAGAACATGAAACCTCTGTTGCAACTACTCAGTTCTACTGTTTATCGTACTATGAAAGTGGCTGTAGGCCACACTTAAACACATAGACATAGTTTAGTTTCAATAAGACTTATTCACAAAAACAGGCAATGGATTTTGTTTATTATTAGCCATGACTTGCTGACCCTTGACCTAGACTTATGCTTGTGTTTTTTTTTTCAAAAACTCTCAGCCTTGGTTCTTTTTTTCATGAAATATTTAGCTCTAAGTAGTTGAATGCTCTTGTACAGCTTCCTTATCCTTTTCTTATTTTCTTTCTTTTGGTATATTATCTTGTCAAGTGAAAAAAGGAAGATTGTCTTGGGTATTGAACCCAGGATATCTTGCACATGCTAGCCAAGTACTGACCACTTAAACATCTCTCTAAGTCCTTCTATCTTGGTTTTTCAAACAAGGTCTTACCATTACCTTTGTCCAGGATCACCAGAAACTTGCATTCCTTGTACTTCTACTTTCTGAATGACTAGGAGTACAGGCATACACTGCTACGTCAAGCTGAAAATTTGTAGTACTTATTGCAAGAGCAGTTCCGCAGGAAGCTGAAATGAAAGCTGGTACTTCACTGAAGTATGTCATTGTGAAGCCCATAGTGTTTTGGTGATCTGATCTCTTACTAGTCTAGTTTTGAAAACATGTCCTCCTCAAAGAAATTTTAAGTAATTTATTACAAAGTGAGCTTGATCTGTATTTCAGGCAAAGACAGAATTGCCCTTAATACTATGACAAATTAGATTTTCTTTGTGAGATAAGGGATTATTTGTTTCCAATGTAGCAAAACCTTTTTGATATGTTTTGCTCCTTTGGGAGTTTGGTAATTCTGTCAAATATAGAGGTACTTACAATTCCTAGATGGAATTCCTATAGAAGGACACACACAGTGATTGCAAGATTACTCTGAGAACTGGGGATCTAGCTCCCCACTAAACATTTTAAGTAGAAAATGAGAGCATCCATTGCATCTCAGTAGAACTGAAAATTGGAAAATAAGTACTAAAAGAATCTCTACTCCCTGGTAAAGCAAGCTTTAGAAAAATATTGGAAATCTGCTAACGCATCATTTTCCTCTCCAGTCCTTATCTTTAGGGCTCTTGCTATTGATTATGAAGTACATTCAAATCTTCTCTTAAATTGAAAAATCCTTACTTATATACATTGATCTTTACAACCAAGAAGGCTGATAGAGCAAGGCTGACTTTCTAATCTTCCTGATCTTAATTGAGTTGTTTATATAACATTTCAAGTCTGCTATCAATTAGGCAGCCATTCTGCTGTGGTGTGAGTTGAGGAGTGAAAAACAGTGATTTTTGTGTCAACTCCATTTGTGATAAGAAATCAATGTCTGAACAACAGAACCTAGAAAACATTACAATTATTTCCTGGTTTTTCATCACTTTCTATGGCAGGTGGACTAGATATGCTGCCTGATTTCTCTTGAAGGCAGTTCTGGCTGCCCAGCTATGAGGAGTGCACTTTGCAGTTGTCCTGAAGCTTTCAGCTCCTGTAAGGACAGCCTTCTGTTGTGGCCATCAGCTCACACAAGATGATTAAACTGGGAAAGGGACTATAAAGACCAGGGCATTTCAGCAGGATGATGGATATTCTAGATACACAGTACTTGCTTCAGAACTTTCTGGTTTCTTTGTAGAGTCTGAACTTCCTCTTCTGCTCCATCCCTATTCTCTCTTATTAAGAAAACTTCAAATTTTAGCCAGGTTGTTAGAGCTTTGAATACTATTTCAACCTTATTTCAGTATACCATTAGTCAGATAACAAAGCCTCTCACCTAACAGGACATAAGGCAAAGCATTGGGTGTGATTGCTTGGAAGCCACTTTTAAAAGGGGGTAGTAAGATATTCTGACTTATTTCTAAGAATGTAGGTGTAATGGCTGGAGCACTAACCATCACTCAAACCATAAGATGATTTTGAGAAGGAAACTATCTGACATGATGAGAAAACTTGCTTATGAGATGGTGCTGTGACCCATCCTATCATTCCGGCTGTGGATTGCTGATTCCAGATGTTGTATGTGTAGGAGACAACATTCCCTTGTTAATTTTTTCTATTATGTGTAACTAAACCTAGTCCTAACTGATACAAATGCAGCCCCCTTTGTCTGGAAAAGTGATTTTAACCTTGGATGAAAAGATGTTAAAACAGTTTCCTTCAAACACACATGTGAATATCTTACAGTTATATTAATAATATTAGTGTAATATTATTTATATTATATATTATGTTATAATTATAATAATATGTACTAATATTATTATATCTTCTTTCTCCTAGCAATATTTAGGAAGCAGCTAAGGGACTTTGGATTCAACCACTTAATTCCCAGTACTGCATGATATACAAAAGCATACTCTTAACTGACATTCCTTTGACAAGTCTTAAACCCATGGCATTTTGAATTGTTGTCAGGGATGAAAATCTTAGGTGTCTGATTTTCTGCATTCTCATAAAAAAAAAAACAATAGATTTCACCCAGTTGTACTTTAAGGGGCATCTTTTGCACATCTTTCCAGAAAAATGAGAGGCGCATTCTCTGACTAAAAGAGTGATTTTAACTCAACTAGGGTGAATGATTTGATCTCCACCCAAGTGCATTTTTGTTCTGAGGATGCCTCATGACCCAAATGAACACTGCAGTGGAGCAAATAGAGATCAGAGCCAGGTTAGCACTGGAATGAATGTTTGCATCTGATTCTGATTACAATAAGCAATGTGGCCTAGCTGGGAAATGCTGTATTTTCACAACCCACAGACCAAGCAGCCTGCAGCAATCAGCAGAGGGCGGCTTATTTTGAGCAAAAACATCCATCAGATTGTGATGAGAAAAGCAGAGCTGCAATCAGTGGCAGGTTCTTGGAAGAGCTGTTGATGAAAAATGGACTTTACACATATCAAGTGGGGAAGGAGCTGTTGCTCAGTTTATTTTAGCCTTATTTTGGCTCATGGACAATACCATTAGAAGCCTTTTTGAACATGAAAGCTAGTGATACAATAGTTCCATCAGAACTATGACTTCTGTCTTCATGATGAGCTAGTATGCCCCATAGGGAGCAAAAAAAAATCTAAAGGCAATATAATAAACAATTTTAAAAAAGTTTTAAGGGTCACTTCAAATACCTTAGGCATTTACCCGCCTATATTGTATATGTATTGATGTATATGCATGTAACTATATATATAGGTGTATATTTTGTGTTGGTACTGGGGCCTGAACTCAAGGCCTATGCATTGTCCCTTAGCGTTTTTTGTTCAAAGTGGCACTCTGCCACTTGAGCCACAGCTTCACTTATGGCTTTTTAGTGGTTAATTGGAGATAAGAATTGCATGGATTGTTTAAATATGGATACAGGTGGACCCATTGCAACAATGGGATGTACAAGTCGTTATGTCAAAAACGAACTTTACAACTTTGGTGGGGGGCGGCGGGGAGGATTGGGGGGGAGCAGGGAAGGATGGGAATGGATGGGAAGGGGAAACAAAGGAGGAGGCTACAATGCTTGATAAGAAATGTACTCATTATCTTGCCCATGTAATTATAACCCCTCTCTACAGTATTTTCACAATAATAAAATAAAATAAAATAAAAAGAATTGCATGGAATATCCTGCCCAGATTGCCTTATCAAACAATTGGATCTTAGCCTCTTGAATAACAAGGATTATAGGTATCATCCACTGTTGTACAGAGGGGTTACAGTAGGGTAGGGTAATGAGCACATTTCATAGCGAGCATTGTTACCTCTTCCTTTATTTCCCCCTACCATCACTTCCCTCCCCGCCTCCCCAACTCCTCCTCCTGCCTGCCCCCGCACCCTGACATTGTAAAGTTCATTTTCAATATAGTGTCCTGTATGCCTTGCCATCACAATGGGTCAGCCTACATCCTCATTTAAGCATTCTGCAATATCCCTTCCCCTCCCAAATTACAAAAATGTATATACAAGGTGCAGAGCACCAGCATCAAATCCAGTTCTACCATGGGGGAAGAACCTACAAAAGAATCACATAGTGCATTGTAATACATTAAAAACACTAGCAAGAAAGAGAAAAAAACTTCTTGGGGTACATTTTACTTAATTATCTCATATGTTCATATGAACATGGCCTTTGACCTTCTCTGCTTGTCACTGTACTAGTCACTGCAAACAAGGGAAACCATGGGACCTATGTTTGTTTGTTTGTTTATTTTTTTTTTTGGTCCAGTCATGGGGCCTGAATTCTAGGCCTGGGTGCTGGCCCTCAGCTCTTCAGCTCAAGGCTAGCACTCTACCTCTTGAGCCACAGTGCCACTTACGGCTTTTTTTCTTTTTGCTTATGTGGTGCTGAGGAATTGAACCCAGGGCCTCAGGCATGCAAGGTAAGCGCTGAGCCACCTTCCCAGCCCTGGGACCTATGTTTTCTTTGGGCTTGGCTTACTTCACTTAATATAATTATTTTCCAAGTCTTTCCATTTCCTAACAAAAGGGGTAATGTCATTCTTTCTGACAGAGGCATAGAATTCCATTGTGTCTATACCACATTTTCTTGATCCATTCATCTACTGAGGGGCATCTGGGTTGGTTCCATATCTTAGCTATGATAAGTAATGCTGTGATAAATATGATTGTGCTGGTAGCTTTGGTATCACCTTGTTTGTGATCATTTAAATGCCCCAAAGTGGGATTGCTGGGTCATAGGGGAGCTCTATGTGGAGTCTTTTAAGGAACCTCCATACTGCTTTCCAGAGTTGTTGAACAAGTTTACACTCCCACCAACAATGCAGTAAGGTTTTCTTTTGGCCACATCCCCTCCAGCATCTGTTGTTACTAGATTTCTTGATTATAGCCATTCTAGCTGGGATGAGATGGAATATCAGCGTTGTCTTGATTTTCATTTCTTTTATGGCTAGAGAGGTAAAGCATTTCTTCATGTGTCTATTGGCCATTCTTATTTCCTCTTCAGAAAAGTCTCTCTTTAACTCTGTAGCCCATTTGTTAATCAGGCAGTCGTTTCTTTGAGGATTTGTTGTTGGGGGATTTAGTTCTTTGAATTCTAAGTATATTTTAGATATGAGACTCTGTCTGTTGTATGGCTAGTGAAGATCTTCTCCTAGTCCATGGGCTTTCTGTTGATCTTGCTAGCTATGTCCTTTGCCTTGCAGAAGCTCTGCAGTTAACATGCAATCCCATTTGTCCAAACTTTCTTTGATTCGTTGTGCTTCTGGGTCTCTATTAGGAAAATTTCAGACTGTGCCAAGGAACCCTTTAGTTTCTCCTATTCTGTCCTGTAATGTTTTCAGCGTGTATGCTTTTATTTCAAGTCTCTGATCCATTTGGAGTTGATTCTGGTGCAGGGTGATATATGCGGATCTAGTTTTAGTTTTCTACAAGTGTTTAACCAATTTTGCCAGCACCATTTACTGAAGAGGCTGTTTTTCTTCCATTCTATTTCATCAGCTCCCTTGTCAAAGATTAGATGGCTATAGGTCTGAGGGTTCCTTTCTGGGTCTTCAGTTCTATTCCATTGGTCTTCAGTCTGTTCTTGTGCCAGTACCAAGCTGTTTTGATTACTATGGCTTTGTAGTAGAGTTTGAAATTTGGAATTGATTTTCCTCCAGTGCTGTTCTTTCTACTAAGGATTGTTTTTTTCTATTTGGTTTTTTTTATTGTTCCATATAAAATTTTGGTTTGCTTCTTCTATTTCCTTGAAAAATGAGGTTGGAATGTTGATAGGTATCACATTGAATTTGTAGATAGCCTTTGGCAGTATTGCCATTTTCACGATGTTAATACTCCCAATCCAGGAGCATGGGAGGTTTTTCCACTTGCTTAGTTCTGTTTTAGTTTCCTTTTTTAGGTTTTTAAAGTTTTTGTCATACAGGTCCTTCACCTCTTTTGTTAAGTTAACTCCTAAGTATTTTATTTTTTGTGGCACTATTACAAAAGGAGTTGCTTTCCTAATTTCAGCTGCACTTTTCTCATTATTGGCATACAGGAAAGCCATTGATTTTTGAGGGTTAATTTTATACCTTGCTACGTTGCCAAAGTTTTGAATCAGCTTGAGTAGTTTGGGAGTGGAGTCCGTGGGATTCTTTAAATACAAGATCGTGTTATCTGCAAAGAGGGACAGTTTTACTTCATCCTTCCCTATTTGGATCCCCTTTATGTCTGCATCTTGTCTTATTGCTGTAGCTAGGCATTCTAATATTAGATTGAAGAGGAGTGGGGAGAGTGGACACCCTTGTATCGTTCCTGAATTTAGAAGAAATGGCCTTAACTTTTCACCATTAAGTATAATGAGGGCTATAGATTTGTCATATATAACCTTTATTATATTAAGGAAGGTTTCATGGATTCCTAGTTTTTCCAGAGCCTTCATCATAAACCCTGGGAGCTTTTCTATTTGGTAACATATAATGAGAATACTGTACATTCAGAGTTTGTGATCCCAAGTAGAAGAAAAGTTGTTTGAGTGGAATCTTCATTATTCTTTTGACAATGTATCTTTCTATGGTTTATGAGAGTTTTGATTTTGATATATGCTAGATTACTTGGATGTTTTTACTAATGTGGCAGGCAGAGACTAAAGATAGAAAATAGTCTTCATTTTTAATTTTTTTCTTCCCTTAAGGCCCAGTAATTATACACAGAAGCATTTAAAGCTTTTGATCTTGGGCTTTCTAGGCTGTTCTGTTTTCTGTTTTGTTTTGTGATTCCTCTTTCAGGAAAGAAACCAAGCTAAAATATTGGTTTGGGTTCATCTGAATCTTTATTCAAAAGTGCGGTCTTTCTCTGCTATCTTCCTTTGGGTAGTTTTGGATTAGGTCTTAGCTTTTGTATTTGCTCAGTTTCCTTTATTTAAGTCCATCATGATTGGTTGTTTCTCTTTGTGGGTCTGCTGAAAAAGTAAAATAAGCAAATCCAAATGCATTTTTCTTCATACAAGAGTAAAATTAGTACTACAAGCTACAAAGACACGAATTACATAACAAATAATATGCTTATCAGGTAAGGTAAGTTCTCAGATGTCTCTGGCACAATCAATCATCAGTTTCTCACTTTTAAGTTTTTCATCTTGTATAGTTGTGGTGGATCTAACATAAGGACGATAAAGCTTAGGCAAAAACATGCAAGGTTAGTGTTCTGAAAGTGAGGTGACTTTTTTTTAATTGTGAAAATGCCGTACAGAGGGGTACATTTCTTATCAAGCATTGTTGCTTCCTCCTTTGTTTCCCCTTCCCATCTTCCCCCTTCCCCCCAAATTGTTGTTAGTTTTCTCCCTGAGTTTGCTTATGTCTTATATGCACTTGGTAAGATGCATGCAAAATATTCTTGGCATCCCATCCATTGGCTGTGGAAGCATTTAATCTCACTATACCTCCAATCAGTAGCAACCAGGAAGGAGTACTGAGGTCAGTTTTTGGGTAAGCTAAATTTTTCAGAAAATTTCAGATGAAGTCTGGCAATTATAGTCGATATAGTATTCAAAAAGCAGGAATGTCCAGAAAAAAATCCCCATCTATCTAATCTATTTTTCATAGAATTAAATACCTAGTATCTGCTTAGGCTGACTACTAGCATCATTTCCTAGGTTACAAAACCAAGTGGAGCAAGAAACATGGTTGTGCTGGCGGCCTTACTGTATCCTGCTTTGTAATCTTTGGGACAAATGTCTAAGAAGTAGAATTGCTGGATCATAGGGTAGTTCCGTGTTAAATTTTAAACTAACCTCTTTCCACAGTGGTTGAACAAGTTTACATTTCCACCAATAGTGTATTAGGGTTCTCTTTTGGCCACATCTGTGTCAGTATCTATTATTATTTGTTTTCCTGATAATGGCCATTCTAATTGGGGTGAGATGGAACCTCAGTGTTGTTTTGATTTACATTTCCTTTGTTCACAGAGATGTTGAGCATTTATTCTTGAGTCTTTTGGCCATTTTTCCTTCTTCGTCTGGCCAGACAGCCTCTGTGTGTGTGTGTGTGTGTGTGTGTGTGTGTGTGTGCATATATACATATATTTATATGTATATATATAGTGTACATGGATAGTTGTACTGTGTTTAAGAATGTATTTTGAGCTAGGCACCAGTGGCTTACATCTGTAATCCTAGCTATTCAGTAGGCTGAGATCTGATGTCTGTGGTTTGATGCTAGCCTGGTCAGAAAAAGTCAGCAAGACTCTGTCTCCAATTAACCAGCAAAAATCTGGAAGTGGAGCTGTGACTCAAGTGTCAAGTGCTAGCCTTGAGCACCATAGCTCAGGCACAGCACCTTGGCACCGTTCAAGCCCTATGATTCTCTCTCTCTCTCTAACTCTGTACCTCTCTCTCTCTCTCACACACACACAGAATGTATCTTGCCACGGGTGGAGAAGAGCGTTGGATATCCTTGCTTCCTTGCTAGGACTGAATGGGAAATCAGAGAGCATTTATCCATAGTGACACTGCTCCTGGATCTGTTCAAGGCAGTAGTAGTGATTCTATCAGACTAAAGATCTTTAGTGTCTTCTTTCAGTTCTTTAGGTGTCATTTACATGACAGCATGAGAAGAATATGCATGAAATTTATGCAGAAATAATTCTAGAAGACTCATTTCATCATCTTTACTCTGTGACACATGCGGACTGACACTAGCAGGGAAACTTTAAGCTGTTCATTTGGATGGTGCAGTCATTGTGTACTTGGATGTGCCTATTCTTTCTTTATCAAATCCCCAGTTATTTGCATTTATATGGTGCCTTTCTTCTAAAGCTCTTAAAGCAATTTCACTTCACAGGACTTGTGTGGATTAGATAAGAAGAAACATATTTCATTTTGAGGTTGAGATAAAAGGCATAAATGGTGAATGACTTTCCTCAACAGAACAGAGCAGGGCAGAGCAGAGAATGGTGATTCTTGTGCCGACTTCTTTGGACAGCTCAGACGATTTCTAGCCAGGTGCCAGTGGCTTACACCTATAATCCTAGCTATTGGGGAAGTTGAGATCTGAGGATACTATTCAAAGCCAGCCCAGACAGGAAAGTCCACGAGACTCTTATCTCCATTGAACCACCAAAAAGCTCAAAGTGTAGCTGTTACTCAAGTGGTAGAGCACTAGCCTTGAACTACAAAAGTTCAGGCACAGCACCTAGGCCCTAAGTTCAAACCGTTAGTCTGGCACCAAAAAGGAAAAAAAAAAGAAAAGAAAAGAGAAGAAAAAGTAAAAGAGAAGTTTACTTATAAAAAGGGAATCTGATTCTGGTCTGGACCTGGGGGCGGGGAAGGGGGGCAGTTGGTGGTAGAGGGGATAGGGTAATAGGAGAGGCAGTGTTCATCAGTAGGCCTCAGGGTTCCTGTGATGTTTCTGAGAGCGAATGTATCAAACCTGGTTCTTCTCACCATTTTCCTGAGTATGTGCTACTCACTGGATTATCATCAGGCCTCAAGAAGTTCTCCTCCATATCAAATTGGGATGCTTATAAAACATTTCTGGTCATATATCCAGAAATTCCAAGTTCAAAAGTGTAGGGTATGAATCTGGACTTAAATTTTGACACCAAGTAATTGAGCCAGGAGACCAACTTAGAGAACCCTAGTGCCTTAGCCACTGAAGAAAAAGAGCTACAGCAAGAAATGAGTGGGTAGAATATTCAGTACTTACTGCTTTAGACGAGAAGAGAAGCTAAGTGCAGGGGCAGAGACTGTAACTGGCCTAGAATGGAAGACAGTTTATCCTGTGTCTTTTACCTCATATTTTAGGAGACAGTAGGCGATGTGTCTTTGAGAGTGAATGATTTAAAATGGAAAATAAAACATCTAGTACAAGAATGATTTAGAAGATACAGAGCAAAGCATTAGGAGACACAATAAATACTATTTTTAGACTTTAAAAAATCTGTTTCATATGGCCTTTATATCGGAAAAAATAAGAGCTGCTGGCAGGAAACAAATGCTCAGCCAAGCCATTAAATATCAGGTTAGCTGGAAATTGAAATCCTGTCAGTCATTAAAACTTAAGAAATAACATGAGATGAAAAGGACTATTTTGCTGTATGGCTAGGGAGAAATGAGTTAGCTTACACTGAGGTCTGTTCAGAAGTAGCAAAATGTTTTGGGATTTTTCTCTCTTTACAAACTCACGGAAGAATGGCATAAATAGATTTTGTTCTGATGGAAGGGAGTATTTCTGTTCCCATTTGTAAAGACAATTTATTTGACAGGATTTCCTATGAAACCATTATTTTATATAGTCAGATCTCAATGGGGAAGCCATCCTGATTCTGCATGAGGTGATGGGGTGACTGGCTTGTGGAACACAATTTCCCCCCTTCTCTCCTTTTCAGATTTCCATATTTACCTTCAGGAATCATTCTTGTCAAGGCCTGACAGAGTCCTCTTGTTACTCTGTCATCATCTGGGTACCAAACATAACTTTGATGTGCGGTGGCAGCACTCTTAAGAAAGATTGCTTCATGAACTTTTAGTTAAAATGATAATAATGTTAGTTCTGTGCCTCCTTTGCTTGCTGCTTCATCATTTCGTCTGACTGTAAGAATATCATGCAGGTGGTGAGTCAATTGCTCTGAAACCTCGCTGCAATCTGTAAAGTACTATATTCGTGAAGTACCCTTTGGGAAGTACAGAGTGTCTTTTTTGAAGAGATGCTTTTTAAATTTAACACAGACTCTTTTTTTCCTCCTGTAAATATATTGACACATGCTCAGAGCACAGAATGCTAGAGACTGGCAAACCTCCCTCCCCCCATTTTGAAAATAAGGACACATGGTTGTTGAAATACCTGGGTTTGTATGGAAAAAGCTTTTGGGAAACTAAAGTGTATTAAAAGACAAAGGATCTTTCTTACATAGGTAGCAGGCATCTTATAAAGCAATGTCGTAGGGAACTGTCCTGCAAGGGGACTTTGAGGAAAACAGAGAGGTCTTAGCTGAAGGAATCTCATAATTATTCTGGATTTTTTTGAAAAAAATTCTTTATGGGGTATCAGCATCTGCTGCGTGTGTGTGCATGCAAGTGGGGGTCAGAGACTGACCTTTGTTTTGCTACCCTCTTGTCATTCACCTTGATCTTAAGAGCCAAGGGCTTTCCAAGGGGCCATTCTCTATGGCTTAGACAACTTTATAACATGAGCGTCTGGGTTCTAGACCATCAAAATATCAGCTTCCCATGCCTTTCTTTTGAGGGTCAGGCCTGGAGTTACTGATCCTGCCTCTTTATTACAAAGCAAGTGAAAAGGCCAGTCTGGATTCAAGAAGAGATGAAGTACAGATCATCTACGTATGGGAAGGGTGGAATACATAGAAAAGGAGAGCTAGAATATCAGTGATTATCTTTAGGGACTACGTCCAACCTTTCTTCTGCCTTATTTATTTTCTCCTAAGCTTGAATCACTCTGTGCTTACATACTTTCCCCCACTGAATGTGCCTTCTTTAAAGTTAGAGCACAGAGTACTGCTGGCCACCTAATAGGTGTTCTTAGACACTTTGAATGGATGGTTAGCACACTGGCTTACGGATATGTCTCCTGACCTGTCTCCTGACTACGTCCAACCTTTCTTCTGCCTTATTTATTTTCTCCTAAGCTTGAATCACTTTGTGCTTACATACTTTCCCCCACTGAATGTGCCTTCTTTAAAGTTAGAGCACAGAGTACTGCTGGCCACCTAATAGGTGTTCTTAGACACTTTGAATGGATGGTTAGCACACTGGCTTACGGATATGTCTCCTGACCTGTCCACTTAGGTATTAGTCATCTGCATGTCATCCAAGTGTGGAATGTTAATATGTGTTTATGCTGTTGGTTTTTGTTATGTCTAAGCTCACTTTTCTATTTGTATCCTTTGAAGGTAAGTGTGGTATCCTTGGATTCTTTACCTAGTCTTGGATTCTTTACCTGAGTCTTTTTTTTTTTTTTTTTTGTCATGGGGCTGGAACTCTGGGCCTGTGCAATGTTCCTTTACTTTTGCCTTAAGGCTAAGCACTCTACCACTTGAGCAACAGCTCCACTTCCAGCTTTTTGGTGGTTAATTAGAAATAAGAATCTCATGGACATTCTTGCCAGGGCTGGCTTCAAATCCTGAACCTCAGATTTCAGTCTTCTGAGCAGCTAGGATTACAGGTGTGTGCCACTGGTGCCTGGCTTGCATTAATAGTCTTTAACAACCCTCCACCATGAACAGTAAAATCTAAACCACTCTAAAATACAAAAGCAGCACGTGTTTTCATTTTTATCGCCTAATTCACAGTTCTTCCTTCTGTTAGCATTTACAACCTCTTTCTGGGCTTTCCTCATGTATACTGGAAAAAATATTTTCTGATCTTTTTGTTTTTTTTTGATTGTGGGGCTTGAACTCTGTATCACTTGAGCCACAGCACCACTTCTGGTTTTTCTGGTGGTTTATTGGAGATAAAGTCTCATGGACTTTGCTGCCCAGGTTGGCTTTGAATTGCGACCCTCAGATCTCAGCTTCCTGAGTAGCTAGGATTACAGGAATGAACCACCGGTGCCAGGCTTTCTGTTCTTTAAGTTGTACTATACTAACTCTAGGCCATTAACACTTGTAGGCTTGCATGATGGCATTATTTATATTTGTTTAGGTTCCTTACCTCCCCTCGGCTTTCCATGATTGCCTCTAACCAGAAGCAATGCTGTTCTCCAGTATCTCATTGTATTTGGTAAGCCTACTCGAATCCTTTGTGTTGGGGCAGCAAGCATCTCATTAAACAGTGGATGACTGGTACTTTAAGCCCTTAACTTCTCTAGTCTTGTACCCATAGCACCTCTTTTCTTCACCTTTCTTCCTGTCCTGTGTGGACTCAAGGGCACTGAGTATATTTTCATGACCATATACATTCTTTGTTTATTACCCTTTTTTGACCTGGAAAAAGAAAACAAACATTAATGAATCCATTAGCATCCTCACCTGTGTACCAGGATAACTGACTAAATCTGTGAAAAATTATTTTTGATAGTCTTGGGGTTTAAACTCAGGATTTCACATTTGCTAGGTGGGCTTTTTGAGAGCTCATTTGCTCTCAGCTTGAGCTATGCCTTTAGCCATACATTTGAGAAAACTTTTTTAAATAAGTTTTTTTTATTGTGAAAATACTATACAGAGGGGTTACAATGACATGAGCAAGGTAATGAGTACATTTCTTGTCAAGCATTGTTACTCCTTCATTTGTTTTTCTCCTACTATCCCTTCCTATCCCAACTTCCCCATCCCCCCCACAAAGTTGTAAAGTTCATTTCCAATATAGTGTCTTGTGAGTATCGGTGTTGCAATGGCTCATCCTGTGTCCTAGTTTCAGCATCTTTTTATTCCCCCTCCCCTCCCCAACTTAAACATATATACAAGATGCAGGGTACCAAAATCAAATACAGTGACAACAGGGATTATACCATAGGGGGAAGAACATACTAAAGAAGCAATAAAAATCACATAGTACATTAAAAACAACAACAAAGGAAAAACTTCTTGTGTCCATATTTTGGGGTTCATTTTGCTAAGCATCATCTTATATGGTCATATGTACAGATCTTTTGAGCTTTTCTGCTAAGATAATCTGAAAAGATAATCCTAGACATATACTAATTATTATAAATAAGGGGAACCAGGGAAAAATTTTATTTTATGCTTATCTTTAAGTAAGAAACTACTTTTGCGTGGTTAGCAAGCATATGCAAATATATTAGCTGAAATTCCATAGATTCAAGGGAGAGCTCAAAGAGTGTTGTTCAAAATCAAAGCTCAGCAAAATAAAACAGCAAGGCCCAGATCATAATGTATTGTATTCATAAACAAACATGTTAAATGTCAAAAAAATGCAATGCATATCCTGCAAGTTTGAAGAAAGTGAGAGAAGAGGAAGTTTGGGAGGGATGGGTGAGAAGGTTGAAAGGGGTGACATGGATCAAGATGCACTATATTCATAAACTGCTATGCGGAATGCCAACTCCTTTGTACAACTACTTAAAGATAATATTTAATGATATTAATAATAATTAATAATAATAATATTTAAAAATAAAAATAAAAACAAAACAGCAGGAAGCAGGTACTGGGAAAAGGATAAATGAAGAGAAGAGGGGGAAAATGTAGACAAGAATCCAATGTATACCCTACATCGTTGTTTTTAGTCAGAGCTTTCTTTGTGGTACTTAAGTTTCAGTGTTGTTTTGGTCTGTCTCTTAGTCTCTAAGATGTTCTTAAGCTACACAGGATGTCAGGAATCTCATTTATTTTCACTGCTTCAATAACCATTTACATGCTGATTTCCTCTCAAGTGTACATCTTGCCTGAGCTTCACATGCATATATTCAAATCATCTTTGACAACTCCACTAGAATTCTTTTTGTCAGGTTTCTGGGCATCAGGATGCTTATAACTGAACCCATAATCTTTCCCCATCTCCTCCCTTTCTCTATAGATATTACCCCACTGCATACTTTTCCTAGTCATTAGGAATATCTAACTTCTCAAGCTAAACCCTTGGGGGTTGTCTATCACTCTTCTTTATTCCTAGTTTAATATATCCAATCTAAAACAAAAATTTCATGTATGCTAACTTTTAAATATCTCTCTCATACCTCCATTTCTCTTCATTGCCATTTCTACCATCCACATACAGGCTGTCATTATCTTTTTACTGCCTTAAAGCAATCACCTCCTAAAATCATGTCTTTGCCTTTATATCTTACAAGTCTGTACTTTAGACTGTTTCCAAAGCTTAAACAATCCCTTAGACATCACTTTTGATCATCTTCCTCTTGTGATTAAAACCCTCCAGTAACTTCTATTTTCAGTTAGGAGAATGGCTTCAAGCTTTAAGATCTTAAGACAACCTGAAAACCCTTCAACATCTATTCAACTCTTGCAAAGGAAGATGGTGCCATTCCTCATTTCTCTTTGGCCTTGGTTCTATCAACATTAAGCTTCATTCTACAAAATACCCCCTCTTTACTCTAGGCCTTTAAAACTACTAGTCTGTGGGAACAAGCCATTTCTTTTATCCAAGACTCCTTTAGTCCCCTCTCCCACTTCACCCGTGTTTCCACTAGGAGTGTGGGTAGTTACTGTTTATGAAACTCATTTTCCAAATAGGGGTATAGAATTGAATCCCAACAAGGGGATTGCATGAGCCTTAAGTGAATAAAAGACATGTAAACATCCCATGTAATGCCTAGCACTAAATAGAAGTTACTCTCCAATCTATATACGTCACCACTTCTACTTTTTTCTTGAAACAGGGTCTTACTACGTAGCTTAGGCTGGCATTTAACTCAGGATCTCTATGCTTCAACTTCACACATGCTGGGATTACAGATGTGCACCATGACTCCTGACCTATATGAATTTTTTGGCTTGAACTCAGGGCCTCTTGCTTTTTGATTTGCTTTTTTTTTTTTAACCAATCAGAGCTGGTGCTCTATCACTTGATACATGCCTCCAGCCTAGCATTTTGTTGCTTAATTGGAGAGGAATCTCATTGACATTTCCCCCTGTGGTCCTCGGCTCTTAGCCTCCCGAGTAGCTAGAATTATTGGCCGGAACTTCCATACAACTTCTTTTGACATTAATCTTTCTTATTAGATTGAGTCCTTTAAATGCTTTAATTCTTTCATAAGTCCTCCCATCATGCTTTTAAACATAGTAGTAACAAAATTAAAAGAGTAACAGGAAGATAGGTGCTGGTTTTAAAATGATGCTCAGAATAATTATAGACTGAGAATTTCCTGTACAGTATGGACCATCATTTCTGAACTGCATGTAAAATTCATTCTCTTTGACTAAGGTTTTTCTTTCAGCCATTTAAATGTCATATTTTCTCAGTCAAAACTCATACTGGAGAAGTTCCACACATTTACCTATTAAAAAGTGGCTCTGCTTCATACCATTTGAAATTAGGCAAATGCATAGCTTTAAGGCAGGAGATAAAATTGTGTGATATAAATAGCTGTCATTTGAGGGTTATCTGTATGTATGAACCATCATTAGATGCCTGGGTATTAAGAGAGACTGCTAAAACATGACTGGTCTTACATGTACATACCCAAGATTTAATAATAAAACTACTGCTTGAAAATACTACATTTTAGATTAAAAAAGTAAAATGCCATTTACGAAATAATGTAGACAGGGAGGATGATCAAATAAGCATTCTGAAAAGTACCTACCCCACTTTCAAACCTTCTAGGAGGATGAAACTCCAACTCTCCTTGAAACACTTCAAGAACAATGACATAGGGAACTTATGTAAGATAAAGAGGCGTTTGAAATGTGACAGGGGAGATTTCAAGGTGCAGATCTTAAGCAATTATAGAGTAGGGCATATTAAGTTTACTATTGCACGAGGATCTGACAGTTGAATCTGTAGGCCACATTTCAGTATTTTCTTCTTGATGAGTATGGTACTTTCTAGTCTACACAGATATGTGAGCAGGCACATGCCTCTTCTAATGAGCACCAGATTCTCCCAGTGAGTAAATTAAGCTCTTTTGGAATCCACTAGCAGGCCCCAGGGGTATCATTGTGTGCATTGAAGTAGTAATTTACTAAATAGGACCCTCATGGCCCAAAAGAGTTCACACAGCTTCCCAAATGCCTACCTTAACCAGGCAATGGTTTATGGTCTAGAGAACCTAACGAGTGTTCAACTTTACTATTCATTTAGCAAAAGAGACTCGTATTTTTCTGCTGTGTGCTTTGATACCCAGGCAGGTTACTTTTTTGAGCCTTCTTAGTCTCACCAGACTTCCTTCAAACTTATATTTTGCTTGTATTGAGCTGCCTACCTATCTATCTGATAATTCTATAGGGCTTTATTTACCATGATTGTTATATTAATTTGACTTCATTTGAGTGAATAATTGTTAGGAGAGCTGAGAAACACTGAAAAATCTATCATTTGGGCTCAGCATGATTTTTCCAGTAATGAAATTTAGACTCTGAAATGCATGTTTGACCATGGCTTTATTGTAATATTCAATAGTGAAGCGTTTTCTGCTTTTGTTCAGCAATGATCATTACAGAATTTTTTAAACATTTAAAGATGGTTGTAACCAGACACTGGTGGCTCAAACCTGTGATCCTAACTACTCAGGGGGCTGAGACTATGATCTCCAATAAACCACTCAAAAACCAGAAGAAGTTCTGTGTTCAGGTCCTGAGTTCAAGCCCCATGACTGACCAAAAAAAAAAAATGATGGTTGGTGTTCTCTCCTAAGATTTTGAAAAGCCCAACTAAGAAAAATAAACATGTTTATGAATAAATATTTCATTTAAGTAAGTATGCTATTAGAATAGTGTACACTTCTTTTGAGGTTTTGGATTTCCCCAGTTTTTAGTGACTAGGATATTTTTCATGCAGTAAATGAAGGTGGCTAAGATGCTGTCACTTTTCTTTTCTCTAGGTGGCAGCTTAGCTCTACCTTTAAGACATCTCCTTTTTTTTTTTTTTTGTATTTTTCTCTCTGACATTTCACTTAAATACTGGTAACATAATGCACAACAACATGTAAAATGAATACAACCAAACATGATCTGCCTGCCTTTAATGTCTCAACAAGGTTTTTCATGTAGCTGTGCCACTCTGCTGATTTTAATGGAGGGACTTCGAGCTAGCAGCATTTCAGAGTGCTCTTATTCACCATTTTCCCCATATGAAGGTCAATAACTCTCTTTTATGGTTAAACTGTAGTTATGAGGCATACTATTGTTCTAGATTTTGTTCCGCATGTGTTGAGCCAATTGTCATGCTATGTAGTCACATCTGAGATGTGTTTACTTCCTTCACTCCCTTATAGCTACATGAACAGCTGAGTTGGAACGTCACAGTATACTCATTCTGTTCAGTTCAAGCCCAGATGCCTTTCTGAGAACTATGAAAATAGTAGCTGAACTCCAGAATAAGAAACAGCACTATCTTTTATGGTACAAACTCAACTGGGAGTGATTCTGCCTCTCAGGGGATGTCTGGTAGTGGTGTCTGGAGACAGTTTGGATTATTGAAACTGGGGGCAGAGAAGTGCTACTCCCAGCATCTGGTGAGCAGAAGCCAGGGATGCTTTGGAACACGCTGCAATGCAGAGAACAACAAAGACTTATCCAGCCAAAATATTAACAGTCCACGGGGGAGGAAACGTATTGTAGAGGAAAGAGCCATGATGAGTGCATATCAAAATCAGTGCAAAGCTATCATAATGAACACAACAAGTCCATATGAGTAGGTAAACATCCTTTCGAGAAAAAAAAAAACAAACCTTGTTTTTGATTACTTTGGTTACAGACTTATCATGAAATGATTCTTTTATCTATGGCCTCATCTACTTACTTTTTTTTTTTTGCAAATGTTGAAAATTAAGCTGTGCCCTTGAATTTTATCTTCTTAATTAAAAACTTTGCTCAAGTCTTATTTTGCACATCTAAAAACCTCAAGAAATCTCCTCATGATAAAACTCTGTTTACTGAGTATGTAGAGTTAGTTTGCACAGCTGTCAAGACCTATGCCCAATTTTCTTTTCTTTCTATTTTGTAAGTCAATTTTTATTGAAAGAGGTTTGAGATGTCTCAAGCTTATCAATCCTATTGACTGTAGAATATATTAATTCAAATTATTGGAAAAAGGTGTGAGTATACTGAAGTTCCTGAAGAATTTTGTGTAAAAGAAGGCACTTAATTTGTCATTGCCAAGAGGCTGTGAAACAATGACAAACTTGTTTAGCATCCTGAAACTGTGCTACAGGTACAATTTATCATCATGTTCTGCCTGAATATCCTTTGGGGGACATAATTAAGAATACATGCTATATATGGATTCATTAGGGACTCTGTCATCTAATAAGCTGGTAGAGTGAGATGCTTTGGCCACCTTAGGCTCTCCTCAGATCAGTGATTTTTCAAATGACATCTTATTTTAAATCCCTCTACATAAAATGGATTAAATTTGAATTAGGTTGTAAGGAGGGACCCTGTCTCGCCTCCTGAAGCAGTCCCAAGGAACCACTTCAGGAATTCAGCCATCTGTTGAAAATAGTTTGAAAACCACTGACCTAGATTAGGACTATAGAAGGCTAGCTTCAATCACTGAGTGTTAGTTTGTTATGGTATCTCTATGTCCATCTTAAGTGTAAAAAAATGAAATTCTTTCCCCCTCAAATACTAACTACTAAACACTTTTATCTTTTTTTTTTTTATCTTTTTTTCCTCAGCAAATCTCTTAACTTGTTTTCTATATACTTTGATTCCATTCTCATTTTTAATCCCTTCCTAAAGTTACTTAATTTGCTTCTAGTTCTACTATTTCATAACTATTGTTTTTGTCATGATTGTCAGGCCTGTTCTGATGTTATAGCCATTACTCACTTGATTTGTATCTTGCTTTGACAAAGTAAATCCCCTATTCCTTCTTGACAAATTTGCTGGCTCCTTTGTCTCACTAGTTTGTTCTTGTCTTTTCCTGTTCTGTGTTCCAGTTCTTCTTTATCTTTCTCTACTCTCTCTCTAGATTGACCCCCTTGATTGACTTATTCATTTCTATGACTGAATACCACCCACTGCTGATAACTATTACATTTTACTTCTTCAGATCAGTCCTCTTCTCTGAGTTCTAGATATGCATGCTTGAATGTCTCTGTGAAGCTATTCTTGCATGTCTGCTCTTCTCTGCTGGTCTTTTTCATCTCAGAAGGTTGGCTCCTATAAGAAACCTGGAAACCATCTTCCACACTCACCCTGCTTCTCTGTCCCTGACTCACAGGAGAAACTCACCAGGCCTCAAACATTCCCTCACATCTCTGTTTCGGCTGTGATCATACTTAAAGTCTGCCCTACTTCTCACTCCACCTATGTTGTTCTCAATCTATGTTGTCGTTCTGCTTTTACTCTTTCTCTGTCCTCATCTATCCTCCATGAGGCCACTGTGGTGATTTAAAAATATCAAGCTGCTCATGTCTATCTGGTTCCCAATTCTATCATGGAATATTGCCACCTTTAGAATAAAGCTTAAATTCGACGCCATGATCGTGGACTCTCCTCTGGTTCTCCACTTTCTGTTTCTTCCACCTCTGTCCCATGAATGCTTTACAGTATTGAGCTGTGGCATTTGGAGTTATTTCTACTCAAGATCTTTCTTCTTACTACCTTTGAATTTCCCTCCTTGGCTCCTGGCATACCAGGTTTCTCTGTATTTAAACTTTTAAATCTTTACTCTGTAAGTATTGACTTTTTAAAATTATTTTTAACATTTATTTACTTCATTGGTTAAATATTCAACTCTTTAGAATTAAGCCTTCATGACAACAGTGAACTGGTCTCTCTTTTTACCTGGGTATTGGTAGGCACTAAGGTCACCTTCGAGGAATACATGGTAAATGTGCATCAACATATTTAGGGCAATGGACAGGCAATGTGTGCTTGCACTTCTTGGCTTTGTAGGAGAGAGCACAATAGGGGAACAGGACAGTTGGCATTCGGGAGTATGTTCAACTAGCGTATTTATGACGACTGGTTCAGAGCCTAGGAGAGGGGTTTTCTGGTTCACATTGGATCTTGTTTCAATGAATTCTCAAGGCTTTCTTCTTTAAGATGCTGGGATTTTGTTATTACAAAAGACTTTATCTCTGTCTTCCAGAATCAATCCATTATTGTCATTCTATGTATTACTTATATAATACCTTATTGAATATACTTTTTTGGGTGTGTGACAGGCTCTCCCTATTTAGCCAAGAGAACCTCAAAATGCATAATATTCCTGTTTTAGACTCCTGAATAATATTATATATTTGTACCACTCTACCTGGCTATGTGTTCTCTTAAATCTTGCTGCTTTTCAATAACTAAAGAAGCTATCTGGGGAGGAAAATGTTAAACAATAAAGAATTGGGTAGACAAGGCTATCTACAAATTCAATGCGATACCTATCAATATTCGAACCTCATTCTTCAAGGAAATAGAAGGAGCAATGCAAAAATTCATATAGAACAATAAAAGACCCCGAATAGCAAAAATGTTTCTCAACAGAAAGAACAATGCTGGAGGAATATCAATACCAAATTTCAAACTCTACTATAAAGCCATAGTAATCAAAACAGCTTGGTCCTGGCACAAGAACAGACAGACCTCAGGACCAATGGAACAGAGTTGAAAACCCAGAAATGAACCTACCTATAGCCATCTAATCTTCAATAAGGGAGCTAAAACAATAGAATGGAAGAAAGACAGCCTCTTCAGTAAATGGTGCTGGCAAAATTGGTTAACTGCTTGTAGAAAACTAAAACTAGATCCTTATATATCACCCTGCACCAGAATCAACTCCAAATGGATCAAAGACCTCAGAGTCAAAGCAGATACTCTGAAAACATTACAGGATGGATTAGGAGAAATCCTAGGTCTCCTTGGCACAGGCCGAAAATTTCTTTTTTTTTTTCTTTGTCGGCCGTGGGGCTTGAACTCTGGGCCTGGGCACTGTCCCTCAGCTCTTCAGCTCAAGGCGAGCGCTCTACCACTTAAGCTACAGTGCCACTTCCGGTTTTCTGGTGGTTTATTGGAGATAGGAGTCTCACGGTATCTCCTGCCCGGGCTGGCTTTGAACCACGATCCTCAGATCTCAGCCTCCTGAGTAGCTAGGATTATAGGCGTGAGCCACCAGCGCCCGGCCGAAAATTTCTTAATAGAGACCCAGAAACACAACAAATCAAAGAAAGGTTGGACAAATGGGATTGCATGAAGTTACAGAGCTTCTGCATGGCAAAGGACATAGCTAGCAAGATCAATAGAAAGCCTACTGATGGGGAGAAGATCTTCACTAGCCATACAACAGACAAGAGTCTCATATCTAAAATATACCTGGAACTCAAAAAGTTAAATCCCCCAACAACAAATCCTCAAGGAAACAACTGCCCAATAAATAAGTGGGCTAAAGACTTAAAGAGAAACTTCTCTGAAGAGGAAAGAAAGATGGCCAATAGACACATGAAGAAATGCTCAACCTCCCTAGCCATAAAAGAAATGCAAATCAAAGCAACATTGAGATACCATCTCACCCCAGTTAGAATGGCTAGAATCATGAACTCTAATAACAATAGATGCTGGAGGGGATGTGGACAGAAAGGAAACTTACTGCACTGTTGGAGGGAGTATAAACTTGTTCACCCACTTTGGAAAGCAGTATGGAGGTTCCTCAAAAGACTCCACATAGAGCTTCCCTATGACCCAGCAATCCCACTTTTGGGCATTTACTGAAATGATCACAAACAAGACCATACTAAAGTTACCAGCACAACTATGTTTATCACAGCATTATTTACCATAGCTAAGATATGGAACCAACCCAGATGCCCCTAAGTAGATGAATGGATCAAGAAAATGTGGTATATACACAATGGAATTCTATGCCTCCATCAGAAAAAATGACATTGCCCCATTAAGTGAAGTAAGCCAGGCTCAAAGAAACATAGGTCCCATGGTTTCCCTTATTTGCAATAACTAGTATATGTTTGAGTCAAGCAGAAAAGGTCAGATAAGTTGATGTTAGGGAAATGAACCCTAAGATATGTATACAAATGTTTTTTTTTCTTTCATGCGATTATGTATACAAATGTTTTTTTTTCTTTCATGCGATTATTTCTAACACATTTATAAGATGATTTCTTTGTTGCTTTGTATATCCCTCCCCCACGGTATAACCCCTGCTTTCACTGTATTTGATGTTGGTATAACTTGTAAAGGGGAAGGGCAAAAACATATCATTTAAATATGGATACACATGGACCCATTGCAACAATGAGATGTACAAGTTGTTATGTTGAAAACAAGCTTTACAACTTTGGTGAGGTGGGGGGGAGGATTGGGTGAGGGGATGGGAGGAGGATGGGAAGGGGTGGGAAGGGGAAACAAAGGAGGAGGCTACAATGCTTGATAAGAAATGTACTCATTATCTTGCCCATGTAATTGTAACTCCTCTGTACAGTATTTTCACAATAAAAAAAAGAATTGGGTTGAAAATATTTTCTTTATGGTTCTATCTTTCAATAGTCACACCTACAATGTGTGCTTTAGCCATCACCTTCTATGTCTTTATACAAGATTATGCTAGATGGAATTAACAGGAAAACTCCTTCAATTATTCCATATTCATAAACTTATCTTTGTGACTAGAGCAACAATATGAGGTAAGTTCTAAAATAACTTCATCTACTACATTTTGAATTTAATTTTTCCATATTGTTATTCTCATCTATTAATTGTATGAAATAATGGATTTTCTGTGATTTTTTTATTCATACATGCTTATATATTTTTAACAGTACCATAAATCTTCCATCATAGCCTTTAATATTTCCTCTGGAACTTTTTATCTTTAGTTAACATCTAATATGTCTGATGTGAAAAATGAAGATAAATAATGTCTAAAAGTTCCCAAACCTTAATTGTCTGGCTTTTAGATACCATAAAACGCTGGGCAGCATGGTTTCCCTTATTTGCAATAACTAGTATATGTCTAGGACAAGCAGAAAAGATCAAAATCTATGTAATCCGACCATATAAAATGATGCTAGACAAAATGAACTCCAAGATTGGGACACAAGAGGTTTTTATCTTTTTTGCTATTGTTTTTAATGTACTTATAGTGTACTATGTGATTTTTTTGTTTCTTTATTTTTTAAAAAAATTTTAATTGTGAAAATACCATACGGGGGGGGGTTACAATTACATGGGCAAGGCAATGAGTACATTTCTTATCATGCATTGCTGCCTCCTCCTTTGTTTCCCCTTCCCATCCCTTCCCATCTCCCCCCCCCCCCCCGCCCCGACCAAGTTGTAAAGTTCATTTTTCGACATAACGTCTTGTACATCTTATTGTTTCAATGGGTACACCTGTATCCCTATTTAAACATTTTGTTTTTTTCCCTTCCCCTCCACAAATTATACCAACATCAAATACAGTGAAAGCAGAGGTTATACCGTGGGGGAGGGACATACAAAGCAACAAAGAAATCATCATATAAATATGTTAGAAACAATTGCATGAAAGAAAAAAAAACATTTGAATACTAATCTTGGGTTTCATTTCACCTAACATCAACTTATCTGACCTTTTCTGCTTGTCTCAGACATATACTAGTTATTGCAAATAAGGGAAATCATGGGGCCTTTGTTTCTTTGGGCCTGGCTTACTTCACTTAATATAATTTTTTCCAAGTCTTTCCATTTCCAAACAAATGGGGCAATGTAATTCTTTCTGATGGAGTCATAGAATTCCATTGTATATACATACCACATTTTCTTGATCCATTCATCTACTGAGAGGCATCTGGGTTGGTTCCATATCTTAGCTATGGTAAATAATGCTGCAATAAACATAGTCATGCTGGTAGCTTTAGTGTGGTCTTGTTTGCGAACATTTTGGTAAATGCCCAAAAACGGGATTGCTGGGTCATAGGGGAGCTCTTTGTAGTCTTTTGAGGAACCTCCATACTGCTTTCCAAAGTGGTTGAACAAGTTTACACTCCCACCAACAATGAAGTAAGGTTCCCTTCTGTCCACATACCCTCCAGCATCTGTCATTATTAGAGTTCTTGATTCTAGCCATTCTAACTGGGGTGAGGTGGTATCTCAATGTTATTTTGATTTGCATTTCTTTTATGGCTAGGGAGGTTGAGTATTTCTTCATGTGTCTATTGGCCATCCTTCTTTCCTCTTCAGAGAAGTTTCTCTTTAAGTCTTTAGCCCACTTATTTATTGGGCAGTTGTTTCTTTGAGGATTTGTTGTTGGGGGATTTAATTTAATTTCATTTCTTTTTTTTTGTCAGTCATAGGGCTTGAACTCTAGGGTGCTGCCCCTCAGCTCTTCAGGTCAAGGCTAGCACTCTACCACTTGAGCCACAGCATCACTTCCAGATTTTTTTCTCTTTATGTCGTGCTGAGGAATTGAACCCAGGGCCTCAGGCATGCAAGGCAAGCGCTCTTCCACTGAGCCACCTTCCCAGCCCTGAGATATAGCTTTTCTTTTCACAGCCGTGGTAGAAAATGATAGCCTACTTTTTTCAGTGATACAAATACATTCCCCTTAAGATCTGGCATATTAGTACTGCTGACTCTTCAGGCTGACCTCCTGAGATAGGGTGAAATGATGGAAATGGATTGTGTATGTACACACTCGGAGAATATATTGGTACAACCAGTCAGCTTATTTCTCTGTTCTCTGTGCAATACAGTCCTAGTTTAACAGACATCAGATAGATAGATTTTAATTTTGTGGGTTTTTCACTTGTTTTAAATTAATTGTATAAAACTTACAACCGGCCAGCTTATTTTTTTTTTTTTTGTTCTCTGTGCAAGACAGTCATAGGGTTAACATTCATGAGAGAGGTATATTTTCATTTTCATGGGACTTGTTTTGAGGTGACTGTCTAAAACTTATCAAAATATTGAGAATAATTTTCTCAATATAACTTCTGGGTGATAATACTGTGGAAGAATCACTCCAAAGAACGAAAAGAATTTTAAGCAGTGAATGCTGGAAGCTTTGCCTGGAAATGCTAAAAACAAAAAAAACATTAGTTGGTAATTTTCAACTGGTTCCTATGCCAAATATTGTGGGGATGGGAATTTAGGTGGAATGTGAACATTAGAACATTTATTTTTAGTTCTTGATACTTCTATTGTATGCAGACAAGAGCTGGTAGGTGCAGACATTTATTTTGAAATAATGAGAGAAGTTTCTCCTTTCTGCATTAGTTAGAAACTTGGTACTAAAATGGCCCCGAGGCATGGAAAAAGAATCCAAGTGTGTCCACACCAAGCCGTCTTTCATTTAAGTCTGTTTAATAAAGCATCTTCCTAACTTGAGCTAGGGGTGTAGAAGTTCATGCTTCTGGCACAACTGAAAAGGAGAAAGAGATCTGGAGCATGGGAGGTTTAAGAAATTTATTTTCAACTGGAGTTTGTCTAACATACACAGAGAAATACTATTTAAAAAGTAACCCTACTTGCACAAAAGCAGCTATTCCTACATGGTTAAAAACAACATTTGGAAAGGTGCAAACAAGCTGGTTTCTGTCCAGGTTCAGTAGTCTTTATGGAACAAGGATTAGATTGAGCCTTCATAAAGACAGGGTTATGTGACCATTGATTAATGTGTGAACGACTAAAAAGAATGACAATTTTGTTTGTTTGTTTGTTTGTTTTTTGCCAGTCCTGGTGCTTGAACTGAGCTTCTTTTGCTCAAGGCTAGTTCTCTTACAGTGTCAGCCACAGTGCCACTTCCAGCCTTTTCTGTTTATGTGGTACTGAGGAATTGAACCCAGGGCTTCATGCATGCTAAGCAAGCACTCTACCACTAGGCCACATTCTAAGCCCTCAGGTGGTTGTTGTTGTTTTTAATCCTTCAAATCACAGATAAGTTATGTTGTTGATGTGTATGAGGAAAGAGGTTTCAATTTTATTGTTAGATTGGCTATGACATTTTCCCCATGCAGCTTATGAATTCTTTTTGACCAACATTTTCCTAGGACCTTGGTAAAAAAGTTCATATTTGGTCATTAAACAGGTGCATAAGACATTCACAGAAGTACTTTGATATGTGTGTGAGGGAAAGTTTTGATTCATTAAGTAAGTTTTTTTCAGGATACATACTCTGTAAGTACAGGCCAGTCCCCCAGGAACTGAGGAAATTGATAGGCTCACAAACATAACTCTGTTTTGCTGATTTGGCCATACAACTAAATAAAAACCAACATAAAGGAATTACTGTAATGAAGTAAGAACAATGTATCACAGAAGTAGATCAGAAGCAAACCCAGATCTAAGGGGTTAGTAAAAAGCTTCCTAGGTTATGGAAGTTCCATCTCAGCTGAAACCTTAAGGTTAAATAAGAAAAAGCTAGAAGATGCCAGCCAAAAATATGTTGGAAGTAGGAGAGCTTGTTGAGTCTTGGAGAAATGAAGGCACTTCAGAAGCAGAGCAGGGAGTTGGTAGAGATAAAGTTGACATGACAGATAGGGACCAAGATCAGAAGGTTGTTGAGAACAACACTGATCACTTTAGAATTTATCCTTAGGGTATAACTAAAGTAATAATAGAATAAATGAACAATCACAGACAGGGCATTGGAAAACTGTTGAAAACTTTCAAGAAATGGAGCTACATAATCAGACTTGTGGTTTGACATACTTTCTCTGATTTTAGTATGGAAAAACATGCAGAAGACTCAAGGCTAGAGACAGACAGTTTTCGGCAGTCTGGCGAAGGAAAAATACACCCTAAAGCCCAGAGGTGGCTTGAGGGGGATATAGTTGGACAGGTGGCTGATCCAGGATTTGAAAGTCCAGGTCCTTTCCAGGACCTGGTTGTCCATGAGGGACATGAAAGACAAAGGAGTTTAGGGTGATCCTATGTTTTAGCCGACATCAGTAGTATATCTTTCACCAAAGAAAAGGGACTTGGATGAGGCGGAAATGAAAGTTCAACTTTAGGTATGTTAAGTTTAAATACCAGTAAGATCATAACATAAGTAGTCTAGAAGGCAGTTCAATGTATAAGCCTGAACATGAAAGATGAAACATTTGGGAGGCCTTAGCCCTTAGGCTAATGGACGTAGAAATTATAGAGATTATGTCTGAGACAAACAGAAACTGTCAGACAAGTTGATGTTAGGCAAAATGAACCCCAAGATAAGTATTCAAATGTTTTTTCTTTCTTGTGATTGTTTCCAACATATTTATAAGATGATTTCTTTGTTGCTTTGTATGTCCCTCCCCCACACTATAAGCCCTGTTTTCACTGTATTTGATGTTGGTATAATTTGTGGAGGGGAAGGGAAAAAACAAACTGTTTAAATAGGGATACAGGATACATTGCAACAATGAGATTATAAGACAAGTTTTAGACATTTAAAAAGTTATCATTGCCTAGTTATTATATTTAATGTACCTAAATTAAAAATATTAAAAAATTCTAATGTATTCTAAAATGTACGAGTACATGTACATCACCATATAATTAACACTTAAATTTAGACAAAATGTGGATAATTCCAATAGTCTAAAAATCATATATAGATTAAGTGAGATGAAGGATTATTTTTGTTAAGAAAACACATCAGAAAAGGGAGTAAATTTTGATAATTTTGGGGCAATCAAATTAATCTGAGAAACTACATACCTTAACCAATGACATATATCATGAATTCCATAAACAATAGCATGGTATAATAGAAAATACACAAGTATTGTCAATTTTGTGAGGTATTTGCTCAGAAATGGTCATGCATATTATCTCAACAACCTTGTAGTCGGTGCAGTCATATTATGCCTCTCATTTTAAGGATAAAGAATGAGAAGCAGAAAGTGGTTCAGCAGCAGGGCCAAGGCTGTAAATCAATGCTGCTGTCTTGGCTCTAATCTATTGGACCTGACAAGCTAGAGATGGTTGTAAAAGCAGCCCCCAGTTTCCAGAGGAGTTATGTTCCTAAGGATCATTTGTAGGTCATTTGTTTTGAACTTGGCACATTTTTCCATAGAAAATGCATGGTGAACAAAGGTTGTACCTGCAGTTCAGTTTGCCAATGCCTTTAACCCATGATGTGTCCGGCCCTTAGCAACACAGAGCCCTGTCACCATTGGTTTCTACTGCAGAATTAGTTCTTATTTGGAACTTGGGGACACACTTTCCTGAATCCCACTAGCAGCAGCTCCTCCTCCTCCTCCTCCTCCTCCTCCTCCTCCTCCTCCTCCTCCTCCTCCTCCTCCTCCTCCTCCTCCTCCTCCTCCTCCTCCTCCTCCTCCTCCTCCTCCTCCTCCTCCTCCTCCTCCTCCTCCTCCTCCTCCTCCTCCTCCTCCCCCCCTCCTCCCCCCTCCCCCTCCTCCCCCTCCCCCTCCTCCCCCTCCTCCCCCTCCCCCTCCTCCCCCTCCTCCCCCTCCTCCCCCTCCCCCTCTTCTTCTTCTTTTTGGTCTAGGGGCTTGAACTCTGGGCCTGGGTGCTGTCCCTGAGCTCTTCAGCTCAAGGCAAGCACTCTGCCACTTGAACCACAGTGCCACTTATGGTTTTCTGGTGGTTTATTGTAGATAAGAGTCTCACAGACTTTCCTGTCTGGGCTGGCTTTGAACCACAGATTCTCAGATCTCAGCCTCCTTAATAGCTAGGATTATAGGCATGAGCCACTGGTGCCCAGCTTTTCTTCTCTTAAAAAATTATTTATTTTTTGTCATGTCAAAACCAGCTTTACAATGTCGGTGTGGGGGGGGGGAGGGGGGTATAATTGGGTGGGGGGAGGGGGGTAAAATTGGGTGGGGGGAGGGGGGAGGCGGGGAAGGGAAGTGAAGGGTAAACAAAGGAGGAGGCTGCAATGCTTGGTAAGAAATGTATGCATTATCCTGCCCATGTAATTGTAGCCCCTCTGTACAGTATGTTCTCAAATAAAATAAAATACAATTTAAAAAATTATTTATTTTGTTGTAAAGGTGATGTACAGAGGAGTTTCAGTTACATAAGTAAGGTAATGAGTACACTTCTTGTGGAGCACTGTTATCTGCTCTTTCATTTTTCTCCCACTTTCCCCCTTCCTCCCTGCAAGCGTTCATTCAGAACCTAGAATCTTGTGGGCATCACATTGATTCACCCTTTGTCTCTCCATTTTGTTATTCCCCTTCCTTACCCAAATCAGGTAAATGTATATACAAGTCACAGGGCACCAGAGTCCAACACAGTGACTACAGGGGATAAACCAAAAGGAATAAGAAAAAAATAAAAGAAAAAGGAAAAAGAGAAAGAATTGCATACAGTACATTTAAAACAACATCACCAACAACAATAAATCTCTTGTTCCATATTTGGAGCTCATTTTGATTAGCATCATTTTATATGGTCATACGAACCTTACATATTGAGCTATTGTGAACTTCTGCTAGGGCTGTCTTAGACATATACTAATTCCCACTCACTTCTATTAAGCACCAGTGTCAAGGTGAAGAGCATTTTCAGCCCAAGATGCAGTGGTGGTTGGATGGAGAGAGGTGGATGGTGGCTGGAACTGCTCAATACAGAATTACTGGAGTGGGAGCTCCGACACTACTTGTATTGGACAGAGCTGGGAATTGGGAAGTATGAGTTTGAGGAGGGAGTCCTGGAGGACTGGGTCATAGCCTGTGTTATATGTTGACATGGCAGACAATTCTGTTAAGAGTGGTAGACGTTGGCAGTGGGAGGAGAGTCTAAATGAGAGCAATGGAAATGTTTTGCAGGTAGGATAGTGAGAAAGAACGAAATTGCCTGGCTTTTTGTTTTTTTCCCTGTAGAGTTCTGCTTATTTAGTAAATCACTTGCATTGGTTTAAATCTCCTTGTTGATTTTATGAAATGTATTGTCAATGAAATGGAAAATTAAACAATATTCTAACCACAAAGAAAAATGAGAAATCTCACCAAAATCCCTTCATCCACAGATAAGCATGTGTTAGCTTCAAGTTTCAAGCAGAATTTGGAAACTATTATAGAAATGACTCGAGGAACAATTTCTGAACCTGGCATCCAAGCTTGCTTAATGATAAATTATAATTTTAATATTTTGTCTCTATTATCTCTCTAGATTAGGTGATGTTATAGACTTTCTCTAGTCTTCATGTTTTATGAAATTAAGACACCAGATTGTGTAATTTTTCTCTGGTCATATTTCCCCAAATTGACCTATTAAAAATTGGAGAGAAATGGAGAAAGATTCAAGAACAAAAAGTCTGAGCTAAATGTTACAAAATGTGAAATGGTGAGGGAATACACCTATTTATTCATTTACTTGCTGTCATTAAGATTTGTAATTTTTTTCAATATTGTGCCATCTGATAAGAGGAAGATTTTTTTCATTATCTCTATGGGATTCATTATTGAAATTTGATGTTTTTTTTCCACATGTGAGAGACAGCTATAACAAGAAAAGATATTTGAGGTGTTGTGGAAAGGAGGTTGTGGCAGTGGATGTCCTAAGTACCAATGAAGCTCAAATACCTTGTGGATATTTGATGTGTTTACTCACCTTTGAAATGAACATAATGGTAGCACTCACTTCACTGGACTAGTGAGAGGATTAACTAATATCACATAAGAGAGATTCTCAGCTTAGTACATACAACATGGTAAACTACCAGTAAATATTAAGAATTAGTAATATTTTTATGTAAAATGAAAGGGTTAACTAAGTCATTTCAAAGGCTCTTTTCAGAACTATAAATAGAGACCTGTGATACTGAAAGTGTATAGCTAGCTGTCCTTATTTGATCCATAATCTGGAGAAAAACTGAGGACACAGCAGGTTTAAAATGAGCAAAAATGAGCTAGGTAATTGCTCTTAATTTAAGCAATATCTGCAGTAAAATGAATCAGGAGACTAATATAAATAACATAACCCACAAGCAGTGACTTTTATACGGTGAAAGACACCATCCAGCCACTAGAATACAGCTGACAACATTTAATGCCACCTGTTTAAGCTTAGACTTTTATTGAGGAAGGTGGAAAAATAGCTTAAAACCTTGTAAGTAAATTCTGTAGAATCTGCAGAAGACCTATCAACTGTCATTCATCTCAGATACTGTTGAAAAAAATCAAGAACTCTTTGGTAGAAGTCAAATATGAATGTTAGAAGCAATGCTTAAAATGGAACATAGAAAGCTTGTTTGACAGAGTTAGAACTGTTGACCTGTCAATGTTTTGCTCCTCCAAGCCAAGTCTTTGTAAACTTAGCTCCATGAATTCAAATATTGAGCATAGTGATTTTTCTATTGGGGATTGCAACACTGTAGAGTTGTTTATTGATTCTGTGGAGCAAAATCTCTGGTCTTAACGGATATAAATTTGCAATTCTAGAATGCTAGAGTTTAAAGGAGCAGATGTGTGATCTTTTCTCAATGTACTTTGTGATAATTTGGCCACTGCTTAAATCCCACAGAGTTTTGGTAGATTTTACAAGTGCTCACTGAAATGTCTTTTTAATCTTCTTCTTTCAAGGCCTTTGGAGGAATTACCTGTACCTATCCCCTTAAAATTAGACATGGCCTCAAACTGCTTTGGCCAATAAAATTTAATAAGTAGAAATGATGTAAATCTGCTCAGGCTGAGTACTAAGAGTTAATTTATGATCCAATCTTCACTTTTCTGACATGATGGCCCTTGGGTATTTGTGTTTGAATGGCAGTTCTCAGGATGCTAGGGCCTCTGCCATCTTGGGTCTTTGAGTGTTACAGTGCTTCAGTAGCTACAGAGCTACAGTGGCCATAGCCTTTAATTACCTGTATCGGATAGAAAGTGTAAATAAGAAGCAAAATTTTGAGATCTGGGGAGTCTCTGTTGCTGTAGCACAAACTAGGTTGGCTTGATCAATACTTTACAAAATTTTGTTTTTATGTAATCCTCTTTAATAGCTGGATAGAAACATTAGTTTGTGTCTCATATTGTGCTAAGATATGACTATATTCAAGTAAAATTCAATATTTTTGTGCCATGTGGAGCAGAAAAAAATTATTGGGTTTGTTCTTTCTCATGATAATCCTTCACAAATTAGAACATAATATTATTTTCTCCATCAGTCTTCTCTTTGCAAGACACCCTGTTATTCTCTTGACGTGATTCTTTGACTTTTAGCCATCCTGATTGAGTTTGGATAGCTTATTTTTTACAAATATATTACAACAGACTTTTTAGAACAAAATCTGAATCATATTAAATGCTTCAGAGGTGATCCTTTCCTGGCTTTTACTATAGATTATAATTATTTATTATAGGTACATTGGCTGGGACTTATATTTTTGTTGGTGTTGCTAGACATTGATTGAACTCATGCTTTATACCCCACTGTACCGCTGAGCCATGTACCTAGCTCCAGAGCTGACTTTTAAGATGGGTTCCACTATTGTGTTTGATTAGGGAGGAATTGGCCCACCCAAATCCTTATTGGAAGATGGCAGCAGTTGCAGAGTGATGACATAAAAAACATAGCCTGGATTAAGCATGAGATCCTGTTTATGTAAAATAGGATCATTGAGAACTGTTGATAGCAAAATGATAAGGACACATTTATCTTATCGAAAAATAACTCTGGAAAAACAAAAAAAGAATAATCCAACCCCAGGTAGATTTACTTGCACACTCATAAATTAGTTCTAGCTTCCGCCTGTGTGGGTAAACAAGAGTTTATGGCTCTGTTTTAGTTAAGCTCTCAGCAAGAGTAAGAGTGATTGTGCCCTGTGTTGCCCTTTTCCAAAAACTCTTTGTGCTCCATTAGCATCTTCATGATGCACTAAGAAGGCATCTCGGCCTGGGGTCTAGGCTGCCACCATATCTTACTCTACACATCCTTACCTTTGTTCTCCAGCTTTAAATAGTTCCCTACACTTTACCCTCACACTCTTTTTTTTTGTGTGTGTGTGTGTGAAAATACTGTACAGAGAGGTTACAATTACATGGACAAGGTAATGAGTACATTTCTTATCAAGCATTGTTGCCTCCTCCTTTGTTTCCCCTTCCCATCCCTTCGCATCTCCCCCACCCACTCCCCCTTTCCCCCCCTACCCCCCCCCCCCCCACCTCCCCACCCCCTCTGGCCAAAATTGTAAAGTTCGTTTTTCGACATAATGCCTTGTACAACTCATTGTTGCAATGGGTCCACCTGTATCCCTATTTAAACAATTTATTTTTTCCCTCCCCCTCCCCCAATTATACTAACATCAAATACAGTGAAAACAGGGGTTATACCGTGGGGGAGGGACATACAAAGCAACAAAGAAATCATCTTATAAATATGTTAAAAACAATCGCAAGAAGGAAAAAAAAAACATATGAGTTCTTATCTTGGGTTTCATTTCGCCTAACAGCAATTTATCTGACCGTTTCTGCTTGTCTCAGACATATACTAGTAATTGCAAATAAGGGAAACCATGGGACCTATGTTTCTTTGAGTACCCTCACACTCTTATTCTGGTGTTTAGTTTATGTATTTTAATATTTATGCCTAAATAGTTTATTCAATAGTATTCTAGATAGCTGCTTCCAACCTCTTGCAATATTTTCATTTTCATTTTTTTTGCAATTATTAAATAACTACCTTTATTGGTCTGGTCAAGATCTTATCTAAGTGATATGCATTTGAGTAAAAAGATTTACAGGAAAATTGCCTGTTTTGTATGGTTGGCTGTATGTTCATGGTTAAGTTCATGCATCTAAAGTTCAGCATCTGTCATGTCTTCACAGCCCAGTAGTAAATGTTTTATTTCCTATGGTTGCATGCAAGGATGTTTGCTCTATATTCTCTAAGGTACATCCCAGTGCATTGGGAACAATTTTCATTCAGATATTTGATGAAATAATTTATTTTTCAACAACAAATGCATGTCTAATTTATCAAGTTTGAAGATGATGGAATTAAACTTTTTAAAATTTATTTTATTTTATTGTAAAGACGCTGTACAGAGGGGTTACAGTTACATGAGCAAGGCAATGAGTACATTACTTCTTGATCATTGTTATCCCTTCCCTTCCTTCTGTTGTCCCACTATCCCTTCCTTCCCCCTCCTCACACACTCCTCCCCTTCCATCCCCACTCTCCCCCCTACCTTCACCCCCCCACCATGAAATGTAGAGTTCATTTCCAATATACTGTCCTGTGGGTATCCTTATTGCAATGGGTCATCCTGTGTCCTTGTTTCAGCATTTTGTTATTCCCCTTCCCCTCCCTAGATTAGACATATGTATATATAAGATGCAGGGTACCAAAATCAAGTACAGTGACAAAAGGGGATATGCCATAGGGGAAAGAACATACAAAAGAAACAACAACAACAAAATAAAATCACATGGTACATTTAAAAAATAACATTAAAGATTAAACTTTTTTCCTTCTTTTTTATTTTAATAATTTTTTATTGTAAAAATACTGTACATAGGGGTTACAGTTACATGAGCAAGGTAATGAATACATTTCCTATCAAGTTTAACTGAAATTCTTTTATGTTAGTGTTATTGTTAATCCAAGAATTTCACATTTTCTTACTGTTAGGAACAAGAGAGATATTATACTTTGGCTTTGATTTCTATACTTTGAGAACAAACTGGTAGCAGGCACCCTATTGGCTGCCTTTCTGCAGTCATGATAAAAGCTACTAAATACCAAGTATTTGTCTATTACATCTGGGTTATTTCCCAGAATGCTTTTCAACATTATACTATGGATGACAGTGACTACAGTGACTTGAACACATTGAGATAATTTATTAACCTAAGTGGAAATTCTGTAGAAAAGGTGTGAAGCTAGTGACTCAAAACAACAACAACAAACCAACCCCAAAACTCTTTTAATTTTTATGTTATTGTATGGGTGATGTACAAAGGAATTACAGTTACATAATAAGGTAATGAGTACATTTCTTCATTCCTTGTAAACATTGTTAAGCCCCCTTCCTGGTCCACCCCCCCCCCCCCAAGCTGTAAAGTTCATTTCCAACATATTGTCTTGTGAGTATCGCTGTTGCATTGGTTCACCCTTTGTTCATTGTCTCACCATTTTGTTGCTTCCCTTCCCTTTTCCAAAATCAGATAAACGCATATACAAGACACAGGGTACCAAAATCAAATACAGTAACAACAAGGGATAAGCCAAATGGGGAAAAATGGAAGAAAAAAAGAAATAACTTCACATAGTACATTAAAAACAACAACAACAAAGAAAAACCTCTTGATTCCATATCTTGGAGTTCATTTCAATTAACATCATCTTATATGGTCATATATACATAGCTATTGAACTATTATGATCTTCTGCTAAGACTATCCTAGATATATACTAAGTATTACAAATGAGGGAAACCATGGAGCTTATGTCCAAAACTCTTTTTTATGGAAGTGGAGAGTTCTTGCAGAGATTGACCTAGTATAATTTGTGGAATTCATGAGGAAATAAATGAGGGACAGGGAGATAACTAAAAAAATACAAATTGGTTGAATTCAGAAATATTGTAAATACCCTATGTAGTGTTCATATCAAGGGTTAGAAAAAATGCTATAATCATGACTCATGAATTATTCCATAAAGATGATTCTTCAAGTAAGGTGGTTTTCCCACTAGATGTTTTTAGAAATACACTATAAACAATAGTGTTGAAAGTTTTTAAGCCGGGCCCGGGCGCCGGTGGCTCACGCCTGTAATCCTAGCTAATGAGGAGGCTGAGATCTGAGGATCATAGTTCAAAGCCAGCCTGGGCAGAAAAGTCCATGAGACTCTTATCTCCAATTAGCCACCAAAAAAATAAGAAGTGGTGCTGTGGCTCAAGCGGTAGAGAGCTCGCCTTGAGCTGAAGAGTACATGGACAGTGCCCAGGCCCAGAGTGCAAGCCCCATGACCGCCCCCCTCCCCCCAAGAAAGTTTTACTGTCTGATGTAGTTGAATTTTTTACTTTTTAAAAATAGAGCTGCTAAAATAACAAAAAGAGAACTGCTAACTTTCCTCTCAGCTATAACATAATATCCCTAAATCTATATTTTATTATCCTTCATATTAAAAGAAAGGATAATGGTACTATTAACACAATAGCTATTGATCTAATGGAACAATTTTTTTTAGTTTTACAAGGCTGTCTTTGTAAACAACAATTCATCTTTGCAATATTGAGATAAAAGCCTTAGAAATATTCTGTTATTAATTTTTAAAGATATTGTAAAACTGATTCTATGTGAAAACTCATAAAACAAAATTTTAAAGTCTTTGTCATGGTTAGCTATGTGAAGAAATAAGAATTTATTTCAAATATCTTTGTTTTCTTTAGGTGCTTGTTGAACTTTACAGACAATAATAAATCTATACTAGGAAAATAATTCTTATGTATACAGGGAGTAAATATTTTATTGGATGAAATATTTATTCCAACTTTTAGTACTCAAGAACTATAGTATTATTAAAGACATGTTTAAACAGGTCTATTAGAATCTCAGGGTTTTAAGGAAGTCTTTTTAAAGATTTCCTAAAAGAATAATTTTAAGGTTAAATGGTTATAATATAGATTTTTTCCCCTCTGGAGCAAATATTAAGAATGTGCCCAATATTAAGATGTTAAAGAAATTTAATCCCAGAAATAGTGAAGCATAAAATTGAAAGTATGAAAATAAGAACTGATTTGTTAAAATGACCAAATCAATGAAGGTTAATGTCAAAGAACAAAACTACACATTCCGATGAATTCCCATGACCAAGAAGATGGATTTGGTGTTTCATTTCTCTATCATTTCATTTACTTTCAAGCTTTGAAATTGAACTGTGTGCTTTCATTAATGAAAATTATATCAATGTCTGAAAATGTGAGATTTTCAGCCTTTTTACTTGGAATACTAAGAAGGAAACCCTAAGGGTTTTAAAAATAAACCTACTCTTATCTTTTAAAAAAGGATTTAGGGGCCGGGAAGGTGGCTCAGTGGTAGACTGCTTGCCTTGCATGCCTGAGGCCCTGGTTTCGATTCCTAAGCACCCCATAAGCAAAAATAAAAAAGCCGGAAGTGGTGCTGTGGCTCAAGTGGTAGAGTGCTAGCCTTGAGCTGAAGAGCTGAGGGACAGCTCCCAGGCCCAGAGTTTAGGCCCTAGGACCAGACACCCTCCCCCCACAAAAAAAGGATTTAAAATCTTAATAGCTAAAGTAAAACATTTAAAGGACATGTAATTTGCTTTTTATTTTAAAATACTTAATTTTAAATAGAACAAAAGAAAAACTATTGTTATGTATCTAGCAATTTACTTGTAAAGATATTTTTCATACCTTGTGGAACATTAATGAATACGTTAATCCTTTTATAACAATTCAATAAAATAGTATTTATGTCAGTTTAATGTGGTCAGAAAACAGCACAAATATGTGTTTCTTGTGTCTTTTTTTTTATCTCATTATAATCTTCTGTATCTAACATTTAAAGAGGAATGTTCATGAGAAAATTTTTAAGTGGTGTTCAAAGAGCAAAATATGATAAAATATGATATTTACATTTACTCAGCATAAAAGGAAAGCACAAATTATTCATGGAAGGTTAAAATTAAGTATCATATTATGGTATGTAAAATTATGGCTTCTCAAAGTTATCTCTGGATCTTTGACTGCATACATTATATAAAAAAGGATAAAATAATTAAGATTGAAGATAGAATTAAGATGGCTAATCATTAGGTCACTTTAAAACAGGGAGACTGTCCTGGATTATCAATGAGCCCACTGTAATCACAAGGGACCTTAAACATGCAAAAGGAAGAAGCCTAGGCACAGAGAAGACCCTTATGTTTGTTTCTGTCTCCACAGGCTCAATTATACTTGAGAGGGTTGGCAGCTACTTGGGTTTCCAAACAATCTTAAAAGTCATGATTGGTTTTTAATCTGCTCTCAATATATTTTCTAGGGTTTTGTTTGTGGATAAGCAGATATAAAGAAATTACAGTTCCTTCTGAGTTTCTCTTATGACTTCGAGAAAAAGATGAACAACTTCATTTATTTTCTCAGCTGAGAAAATCCAGAACTTGTTCAGCTGCTAGAAAAATTGACATCACAAAAGCCTCTCCTTGTTATGATTTATTCTTTTGAAGTTCCATTTTTGTACTATTCAAGTTTATTATTACTAAGCAAATTTAGTTTTCTTATAATTTATTTCAGCCTTGAAACAAAAGCTTCTAAGCTATTATTAGAGATTGATAGAGCTGGGAGCTGGGAGTTCATCCCAGTAATCCTAGTTACCCAGGAAGATGAGATATCTTTGATTATTGATCAAAGCCAGCAGCAACATTTACAAGACTCCAAAAACCAGGGCTAGAGGTGTGACTCAAATGGTAGAGTACCAGCCATGAGCAAACAAGCCAAGGGAGTGAAAAGCTCTGAGTTCAATCTCTATTAATAATAAAAGAAAATAAAAAAGAAAGACAAGATTGATAGTAGATAAGGGATGGAATTGTGTATGAAACAGGGTTGATTGTTAGGCCAGCCTTGGGAATTAATGGCGAGGGCAGTATCAAATCTGAGTTTTGGATCCTCAATTCTGTAAAAAGGGAGTTACATCAATTATTAGCTGATCAGACTTATATGAGAATCAGTTAATAACACGTAGCATATTTATAGTCATGCTATATAAAGATGTTATACAACTTTTATTTTAATTCATTGCTATTAAAAGAGAACAAACAGTCTCATGCCAGTAAATCTTAGCTAATCAGGAGGCTGAGATCTGAGGATTGTGGTTTGAAACCAGCTGTGGCAGGATGTTCATGAGACTCTTATCTCTAATTAACCACCAAAAAGCAATGAGTGAAGCTGTGGCTCAAGTGGTACAGTGCTAGCCTTGTGCACAAAAGCTCAAGAATAGTGTCCAGGCCCTGAGTTCAAGCCCTATGACTTGCAGGAGGAAGGGAGAGAGAAACAGAGAGGGGGACAGAGGGAGGGAGAGACAGAGAAGAGAGAGAAGAGAAAGAGAGGCAGACAGAGAGACATTGAGACAGAGACACACAGAATTCTGGAAATGTCATCCCTTCCCTCACTCTTTCCCAGTTTTTCCCTCCCAACTAGTCTATTTTATCCCAATTACTACTATATCCAAGGTAAATATACTTGCATTTATAGGAAAAATAATGCCTTAGAGTTTATTTCCTAAGCTGGCAAAGATTCTAATTCCATTTGAAGTTTTGAAGGCATACATTAATGGAGACAACCACCACATGTAATGTAAAAATGTTATATGTAGAACGAGTTAGCACTGAGTCTTTACAATAATAATGTAAAGAATGATTGGAAATGCTGCTGGCAAAATTGGTTAATCACTTGTAGAAAACTAAAGCTATATCCTTATATATCACCCTGCACCAGAATCAACTCCAAATGGATCAAAGACCTCGGAGTCAAAGCAGACACGATGCAAACATTACAGGATGGAATAGGAGAAATCCTAGGTCTCCTTGGCGCAGGCCGAAATTTTCTGAATAGAGACTTGGAAACACAACAAATCAAAGAAAGGTTGGACAAATGGGATTGCATGAAATTTCTGAACTTATGCATGGCAAAGGACATAGCTAGCAAGATCAATAGAAAGCCCATGGATTGGGAGAAGATCTTCACTATCCATACAACAGACAAGGGTCTCATATTTAAAATATACCTGGAACTCAAAAAATTAAATCCCCCAACAACAAATCCTCAAAGAAACAACTGCCCAATAAATAAGTGGGCTAAAGACTTAAAGAGAAACTTCTCTGAAGAGGAAAGAAGGATGGCCAATAGACACATGAAGAAATGCTCAACCTCCCTAGCCATAAAAGAAATGCAAATCAAAACAACATTGAGACCTAGAGTTTCTCCTATTCCATCCTGTAATGTTTTCAGAGTGTCTGCTTTGACTCCGAGGTCTTTGATCCATTTGAAGTTGATTCTGGTAGAGAGTGATATATAAGGATCTAGCTTTAGTTTTCTACAAGTGGTTAACCAATTTTGCTAGCACCATTTACTGAAGAGGCTGTCTTTCTTCCATTCTACTTTTTTAGCTCCCTTATCGATGGTTAGATGGCCATAGGTCTGTGGGCTCATTTCTGGATTTTCAATTCTATTCCATTGGTCCTGAGGTCTGTTCTTGTGCCAGTACCAAGCTGTTTTGATTACTATGGCTTTGTAGTAGAGTTTGAAATTTTATTTGCAATTACTAGTATATGTCTGGAGATAAGCAGAAATAGTCAGATAAGTTGATGTTAGGCGAAATGAACCCCGAGATAAGGATTCAAATGTTTTTTTTCTTTCTTGCGATTGTTTCTAACATATTTATAAGATGATTTCTTTGTTGCTTTGTATGTCCCTCCCCCATGATATAACCCCTGTTTTCACTGTATTTGATGTTGGTATACTTTGTGGAGGGGAAGGGAAAAAACAAGTTGTTTAAACAGGGATACAGGTGGACCCATTGCAACAATGAGATGTACAAGATATGTCGAAAAACGAACTTTACAACTTTGGTGGGGGAGGGGAGGGTTGGGGGAAGGATGGGAAGGGATGGGAAGGGGAAACAAAGGAGGAGGCAACAATGCTTGATAAGAAATGTAGTCATTATCTTGCTCATGTAATTGTAACTCCTCTGTACGGTATTTTCACAATAAAAAAAGAATGATTGGCTGCTTCGAGAGCGACTTTTAATGAAATATTCCTAAAAGCATTGGATTCATAATTGCCATCCTATTCTTTGTTATTGTCTGTTTACATCTACTTTCATCAAAATAGAGTACAAGTAGCCCACTGCAAAATCTGAGTAAGTCATGTTTATTTACTTAAACTAAATATATGTTTTAAATTAATGAGTGAACAACTAAAGAAAACTAGCATCTAAGGCTCTCTAAGACAGGAACATTGTATGAATTTGTGTTTGTACTAATTATTCATTAACCAGATGAGAGAGCTTTCCTAGCAAGAGATGCTCACAGCAAAACCTTTTTTTTCTCTCTCACAGTGATGCTATTTGATGATAAGTAGGCATGACAAGTGTAGAACTTGAGAGCAGGTTTACAAGTAATCCATACAAGTAAATTGCGATCCCATAAATACATTGTATTTTGCAGGCTCATGAAGATGTTTATCCCTTCCAGGGAAATTGACTTAGTATCTTAGTCGATACCAGAATTTAGATCAGATGTCTGGAATATTCTCTTTCTCCCAGCATGGGAATGTTTACCAGAAAATTAAATTCAATCAGGTTTTGGCATTCCAGCAGTAAATCAAGGCAGTTATCTTCTGATGTGTGTGCATGTGTATGCATGTGTGTGTGTGTGTGTGTGTGTGTGTGTGTGTGTGCGCACATGCTTGCACGTGCCCACATGTGCACATGTATGTGTGTGTCTAAGCTGTACTTATATTAATATACAGTATAACATATAAACCTATTTTTATCCTAGCCATATCAGTATTAATATTCCTTAAGAATATAGTGTTATTAAATAATGATAGACTATAGTATTGAAATGTAATTAATGATGGGAAAATATTCTTAAAGTTCACAGTGGCTTTCTAATTGAATCATATGTGAACTGAGGAGAGGGTAGAGTTCCACTGACATCTGAAAGAAAACAGATCATTCCTCAATCGAGACTTCTCACCCCAAATCATATTTTCCTTTTCCTTTATATAAATGCACAAACCAGTGTTATTTTAATTTGACCATATTTTTATAACGTGAGATTATTTACTCCTGATTATAAGATCAACAATATTTCATCAAATTATTATTCCTCCTATTTTTTGTGGTATTGGAATTTGAACTTGGGGCTTTGTGCTATCTAGGTATGCACTCTACTACTTGAGTTACATGCCAGCTCTGTTTCTCCTCTTAAAGTGGGATGAAACTTCATTTCTTCAACATGATACACCAGACCATTAGTTTTTTTTTTGGAGGGGGGTGTCCAGTCGTGGGGCCTGAACTCTGGGCCTGGGTGCTGTCCCTCAGCTCTTCAGCTCAAGGCTAGCGCTCTACCACTTGAGCCACAGCCCACTTCCGACTTTTTTCTTTTTGCTTATGTAGTGCTGAGGAATCAGAACCCAGGACCTCATGCATGCAAGGCAAACGCTCTACCACTGAGCCACCTTCCCAGCCCAGACGATTAGTTCTGTTGGAGAGCTCCTATTCAACACTCATTCTGTTGAATGGGAAGGGCAGAGTAGAAAACATCAAAGGATTTCTAGACTAGTTGTGGCAAAGGTGCAGAAGCCAAGCAAATAACAGGCTGCCTGTAGTTCAGGGTCTGTAGGAAATGTGAAACAGGGAGTTCGATGATCTTGGGAAGTGACATTTCAAGATGAGTATGATATGTAAAGTGTGTGTGGAGGAGCAAAACTATTCCTAGGATCATACATCTGCATTAGCGGATGGGTCAGGAAGCATGGGAGTGCTAGGTATTGAGGGCCTTGATTATACATTCCAAGTTCTGGGTAATTACCAAAGGGAAGAAAAGCAGGAATTAAGACAACCCCAAAAGATGTGTATTCTTGTTCTGGGACAATATTTGCTTCTTCGGCGGTGGATGGATACTTTTATTTTAGGGAGGGGGAGGCCTTCAGTTTCTATTTTCCCCTTAGGAAGAGGAGGATCTATGTAGCCCTCACCCTAAGCACATACATTATATAACTAGTCTGTAAACCTTTTATTAAAAAAACAAATGCCTCTTGAGAGCTGCTATCTTTAGGTCGATTTTTTTTTCTTTTGTGCTGGTACTAGGGCTTGAACACTGGGCATTTCCTTTGACGTTTTTACTCAAGGCTGTCATTCCACATTTCCAGTTCCAGCTTTTTACTGGTTAATTGGAGATGAGTCTGCAGACTTTTCTGCCTTCGCTGGCTTTGAACTGTGATCCTCAGATCCCATTGTCCTGAGTAGCTAGGATTATAGTTGTTAACCACCAGGCCCAGATTAGGTATTTTTTTTTAAAGCATGTTAACATAATTTAGTACTTTTTAGAAAGAACTGGAAAATATTTTGGCTCATTTTGTTCATTTCAAGCTGTGTCTAGCCTTACAACTCACAGATAAGATTAGAAAACAAAATAATTCAAAAATTTGGGACAGTATTCTGACCAATGTCATTTACTAATTTAATTTAAGGCCTTCAGTTTTCTGAAAGTTTTCATCTGAGCTGAATGACTACTGTGGCTAATGGGAACTATAGTTAATGCATGGTAATTCTAGTCCTTTCTTGTTGAATACTTGTTCTGGATTTCTTATTTTTGGAAGCAAAACATGTTTGTTAATACTTACATTAAACTATCTCTGCATGGATTGGGGAAACACCCTCTCTGTATGCCCACTTCCTGCTTTGACTTTATCTAGGAACTTGTGAGAATCACATGCAGTGAGAAGTTTTTGCCTGAATCCATGTTGACACTGGAAAGCATGTCATTGATAATTCTTCTTTGATTACAATCCATATTTCCAGATAGAATATACCTATGCTTTTCTCTCAAGGATAGTACTTATAAAAACCAAGTGTCTGTAGACAGAAGAGGCTATTTTCTCTTAAAGATGGTGGGGGAAAGTATTTAATACTGCTTGCTATTTTTTATCAGCCAATTCTCTTCTGATATATATATAATCCCTCACTTCCCTTCCTTTCTCTTATCTTCCCTCTTTTCTTTTTTCTTCTCTTTCTCTCATTCTTTTCTTTGAACATAGGACGATTCTAGGAAGAAACTGAACAAAATAAACAAGAGTTGAAATGTACCTGATTGAATTTCAAAATTTTGTAATTGTACTCTGAACATTATTTTCTAATAGGATGAACATTTTGATGGAACTATAATTTGTGTGTGTGTGTGTGTGTGTGTGTGTGTGTGTGTGTGTGTGTGTGTGTGTGTGTGTGTGTGTGTGTGTATGATAATACTGGGACTTGATCTCAGGGTCTTGTATTCTTGCTTGATTGGTGCTTTACCACTTGAGCATCACTTCCTGTTCCAGTATTTTTCTGGTTCATTGGAGATAAGAGTCTCTCAGATTTGTCTGCCTGGGCTGGCTTCAGACTTTGATCTTCATAACTCAGCCTCTTGAGTACCTAGGATTATGGGTGTGAGCTTCCAGCACCTGGCTGGAGCTGTAATTTTTATTGGAATAAAGAAAGGAGAAGGCCTGTCATTATTCAGTACCATAACTTAGAAGATGTTTGCAAACCTCAGAAATGAGGAGACAGTTATTGGTGAGACATTTTGGAGAGACTCTGAGAGGCAAAAAGACAATAGAACAATGAAACAATAACAAGAAAACTAGAGTTAAGGATATTTTGTACATAGAAGGACCCTTTTAAAAAAATCTGAGTTTCCTAAGTACTATTTAAAGAGTATCCTAACAGGCCTGATGACCAATAGAATAGAAATGAAGACCCAGAAATGAACCTGCAGACCTATGACCATCTAATCTTTGACAGGGAGCAAAAAAATAGGTTGGAAGAAAGTCTCTTCAACAAATGGTGCTGGCAAAATTGTCTATACATGTGTAGAAAACTGAAATTAGATCCTTTTATATCACCCTGTACCAGAATCAATTCCAAATGGATCAAAGACCTCAAAATAAAAGCAGACACTATGAAAATATTATAGGAAGGATTAGGGGAAACATTAGGGTTCCTTGGCACAGGTTGAAACTTTCTTAATAAAGACCGAGAAACACAACAGATCAAAGAACAGTTGGATAAATGAGATTGCATTAAACTGCAGTGCTTCTGCATGGCAAAGGACATAGCTAGCAAGATAAGTAGAAAGCTGGCAGACTGGGAGAAGAGCTTCACTAGCCATACATTAGACAAGGGCCTCATATCAAAAATGTATTTAGAACTCAAAAACTAAAGCCCCCAAAACAAATCCTCAAAGAAACAACTATCCCATTAACAAATGAGCTAAAGACTTAAAGAGAGAAGTCTCTGAAGAAGAAATAAGAATGGCCAATAGACACATGAAGAAATGCTCTACAACTCTGGCCATAAAAGAAATGCAAATCAAAACAACATTGAGATTCTACCTTACTCCAGTTAGAATGGCCATTATCAAGAAATCTTAGAGCAACAGATGCTAGTGGGGATGTGGCCAAACGGAATGCTACTGCACTGTTGGTGGGAATGTAAACATGTTTAACTACTCTGAAAAGCATTATGGAGGATCCTCAAAAGACAAAACATAGAGCTTTCCTATGATCCAGCAATCCCACTCCTGGGCATTTACCCAAATGACCACAAACAAGGCCATACTAAAGCTAGCAGCACAACCATATTCACTACAGCATTATTTACCATAGCTAAGATATGGAACCAAACCAGATGCCCCTCAGTAGATAAATGGATCAGGAAAATGTGGAATATATACACAATGGAGTTCTATGCTTCCATCAGAAAGAATGGCATTCCCCCAGTCATAAAGAAATGGAAAGACCTGGGAAAAATTACATTAAGTGAAGCAAGCCAGGCCCAAAGAAAAGTAGGTTGCATGGTTTCCCTCATTTGTAATAACTAGAATATATCTATGATATTATTTTTTGTAGCTTATTTATTTTCTTATTTTATTGTGAAAATATTGTACAGAGAGGTTACAATTACATGGGCAAGATAATGAGTACATTTCTTATCAAGCATTGTAGCCTCCTCCTTCGTTTCCCCTTCCCATCCCTTCCCATCCTCCCCCCCTACCCCGCATCAAAGTTGTAAAGTTCGTTTTCGACATAACGACTTGTACATCTCATTGTTGCAATGGGTCCACCTGTATCCCTATTTAAACGATTTGTTTTCCCTCTTTCCCTCCACAAATTATACCAACATCAAATACAGTGAAAGCACCGGTTATACCGTGGGGGAGGGACATACAAAGCAACAAAGAAATCAAGTTATAAAAATGTTAGAAATAATTGCATGAAAGAAAAAAAACATTTGAATACATATCTTAGGGTTCATTTCCCTAACATCAACTTATCTGACCTTTCCTGCTTGACTCATACATATACTAGATATTGCAAATAAGGGAAACCATGCCTGGCTTACTTTACTTAATATACTTTTTTCCAAGCCTTTCCATTTCCTAACAAATGGGGCAATGTCATTCTTTCTAATGGAGGCATAGAATTCCATTGTGTATATATACCACATTTTCTTGATCCATTCATCTACTGAGGGGCATCTGGGTTGGTTCCATATCTTAGCTATGGTAAATAATGCTGTGATAAACATAGTCGTGCTGGTAGCTTTAATGTGGTTTTGTTTGTGAACATTTGGGTAAATGCCCAAAAGTGGGATTGCTGAGTCATACGGGAGCTCTATGTGGAGTCTTTTGAGGAACCTATGATATTTTTAGCAGGGGATCACAATAGCCCAATCACTAAGTGTATAGGACTGTATATAATGAAGCGTATCAAAATGAACTCCAAGAATTGGAAACAAGAAGTTCTTATTAGGTACTGTGTGCAGTTGTTTCTATTGTTTTTCCTGTTTTAGTTTTCTGTACTCTTTGTCTGATCCGTGGAAGAAAAAAGGAATCACAGAAATAGCAAGACAAAGGATGAACTAATGGAACAATGATACTTAACTTGACACTATGTTGGAAATGAACTATACAATTTGTGGGTAGGGGAGTAGGAAGTAGGAAGGAATAAGCAGGAGAAAGTGAGGGAGTGGGTAATTTTAATAAGAAATGTACTTGTTACCTTACTTAATGTAACTGTAACACCCCACCCCCTAGCCCCCATTCATCACCTCTACAATAAAGATAAAAATAAAGAGTATCCTATCGGGTAAAATGTTATTGTGTACAGAAGTGATTACATGTTAGGTCTCAACAACTCAAAATTTACTAATCATAAAATACAATGTTATCACGATTGTAAATGCTTTCATACAATAAAACATAATACATCCAAGTGTTCATATGCTACTAGAAGCAAATAGGGAGATGATTGAAAAATAGCAAACCAAAGGATTCCATCCACATTATTTTTAATCTTTAAACAATCACCATACAGAGGTATTTCTCCTTTGCTTTAATGTACCCAGAAAAGTTATTAAAAATGAGAAATGGCTGTTGAATAGAACTGTTTTATTAAAAAATCATGACAAAACTGTGTTATTAATTAATTAAGACATGTTTAAGATATCATTTTTGTTATTTTAATGGGCTTTATGTCCTCATGTTTTGTTTTTCTTTTTGGTCAGTCATGGGGCTTGAACTCTGGCCCTGGGCACTGTCCCTCAGCTCTTCAGCTCAAGGCGAGAGCTCTACCACTTGAGCCACAGCCCCACTTCTGGTTTTCTGGTGGTTTATTGGAGATAAGCGTCTCACTGACTTTCCTGCCTGGGCTGGTTTTGATCTCAGCTTCGTGAGTAGCTAGGATTACAGGCTTGAGCCACTGGCACCCATCACCCTCATGGTTGTGTGTGTGTGTGTGTATGTGTGTGTGTGTGTGTGTGTGTGTGTGTGTGTGTGTGTGTGTGTGTGTGTGTGTGTGTGTGTGTATCTGGTTGATAAATAACCTTCCTTGAATCATACTTAGAAACTTTCCAGACCGGTATTATAAATATTGAATAAGTCAATACATCCAGGGCCCTCCTGAATCTATGTTCTCTGCCAGTGTATTGCATTTAATTAGCACTCATCCCTGTCATTTACTTAGAGGAAGCTCTGCTGTCAGGGTTTAGTCAGGTGATGTTGTCTTGTAGCAGAATAGGGTGTGCTGGTGATGTGATGGCCTTGACCAGGTGACCTTCAGGTACAGAACTGAGCGAGGCTTGTTCTTTCCTGAATGTTGGTCTTACGTTCTCTCCTACAGGGTCAGAAAGCAGTGTGGCTGGGCTCCTATGATTTATGCTGCTTTTGGTGAATGTAACTTTTAAAGTTTTTGCTTGGTGTCCATCTGTTTCTAGGATGTGTCTAAGTACTTTCCTGGGGACAGAGTTAACTATAATTTACCCATGATCACCACTTCCTTTTGGCATTTAAAGTTAGTCTTCCTTTTAATTAGTTCCCTCCTGGAGACACTTCTGGTTCCCCACAAACAGATACTTGTCAGGCTATACTTCAAGTTTACTAGACATTTCCAGCTTATGGCTCAGGCTTAACAGTGGCATAATTTAAGTTGTTTCCCAGGAGGTTTCAGAACTCTCCCTTGCAAATAGGCTTCTCTCAAATCTGTCTTAATAGCTGAAATGTAAATTCCCCCAAAAAGGCCCTGCCTAAACTTAAGTTGAGGGTTCCATTGGATTTAAAAGGTAACCAAATATTTAAAGCAGTCTTTTTCTTGAGGGAATTCAGTAAGTATCTATCAGGTACCTACAAAGAAACAGGAGCAGTGTTTAGGTGCCAAATATACACAAACATCGAAGTTATAGTCCTTATCTTCAATGGCTTCAGTCTACAGATAAATATTTATATGGTTGTAACATAGTGTGATAAGGTGTGTAATAGCAGTACATGTAAAGCTCAGTGGTAATATTGGATCATAGTACAGGGAAAGATAGCATATATACAGGCAAAGAGATGGAGATAAGAAAGAAGAAGTAGCGATTGCCTGCAGATTGAAGGGTGAACTCTAGTTTTACTGTACTGTATTTTGTATTAAAGAACTTAGTGTGGAGCTACTGGGAGATTTGTCATTGTAACTTAATAGAAATGAGACAAAAGATGAATAAGGAATAATGATGTAGAGTGCACAAGTAGAGTGGAGAGTATAGTTGAGACATATATTGTTTCAGAAACAGAGTGCACCTGACTTGGTGACTGGATCTAGGCATTGTGAGAGAAGAGCAGGAGTCTGGAGATACATTCATTTCTTGTCTGAATGTCATTATGATGATACACTCAAAACCAAGAATACAAGACAGGAAAAACTCTATAAGTTATGGAGTTATAGCAATACTTTGAATGACTAAAGGAGGGGACAGGGATAGAAAAGGAGATTTAAAAACAGAAGGAAAGTACAAATAGTCGGAAATATTAATATGAATATGGTTGAGATAACTCACTCATTTTCTTTTCTTGGTATGATGGCACATAAAAATCAATATTTTTTTCAACTCTAAGCGATGTTGTTTTTGTTCAGGATTATAAGTCAAATAGATAAAGATGTGTAGAAAAGACAGATCATTCTGTGGTAATACCTGTTTTGATTAGACCCATATGATCCAGCCATACCACTCTTGGGCCTAAATCCAGAGGAATGTAAATCAGAATACAGTAGAGGCACGCATACTCACATTTGTTGCAGCACAACAAATGATTGTCAAGTTATTGAAATAGCCCAGATGTCCTACGATCCATGAGTGTACCAATAAAAGGTGATGTTTATACAGAGTAGAGTATTATTCATCCACAAAGAAAACTGAAATTGTCATTTTTTAGGGAAATGGATCTAGCTGGAGATAATTAGTTTAAACAGTTATTCAGGTTCAAAAGGACAGAGGTCACATGCTGTCTCTTTTATGTGTTCCCTAAACCTAAATATATATATATATATATATATATATATATATATATATATATATGGGACTGGTTGAGGGGAATAAGGTAGGAGGAGAGGAAAAGAGACCGTTAGAGGGTGAACAGTACTGAAATACATTGTATCTGTGGGTGAAGTTTGCAGAATGAAACTTCCCAAAAGCTGTTGACTAATAGGGGGTAGTGGGGATGGGGAAGGAGAGAGTAAGCAAAGGAGGTCAATCTGATTACAGTATTGTATATCTATGTGTGAAGTACCAAATGAATAACAGGAATGTAAAACATTCCCTGTTTGGGATATGGGTACTAATTGGAGAAGGAAGGGAAAGGAGAAGGTGATGGTAAGTGAATATGGGAAGGGGTGAGAAAATCAGTGACAGAGAGGTACTTTGTATGCTTATATGAAGATAAAATGAACCTCCTTTGTACAACCAATTAATGCTAATAAATAAAATATGTGGGAAACATTTTTACTTATTTATTTATTATTCATCTTTGCATGTATTTGTTTTTTGGTTAGTACTAGGGTTTGAACTCAGGGCCTCTCACTTGCTAGAGAGGTGCTGTACCTCCAGCCCTTAAAACCTAAGTTTACTAAGACTGCAGCTTTGGCAAAGAAATGGAAGATTAGCATTCCAGAAAAAAACAACTTCATTTCACTGTATAGCTATGCTATTAATACATTGCATACTGAGGAGTTAGAAAGATGGGGTAATGGGAAGAAAATGGGTGTGCTTTTGTGTCCCTAATGACTTAGATAGCAAACCTACTTACCTTTAAAGCATAAAGGAGACATGAAATCCTGGGGAGTAGAAAGAATTCACATAAATTGGTGTCTACTCATATAGTACTGTGACCTATGAACCTTATAACAACCAACATCTTAATTCTGCTAAGGAAAAGTGATAAAATGTTTGGAATTTCACCTCATAAGATCACCATTGACCAAAAATATTATTTATTAATTTTGTTCTGAAATCATGAAGGAAAGATATTTTTTAAAAGTATGATTTATATTAGAATATGTAATCAACATCCAATTGATTTTTCAGTTCCTGAAAGTGTGGTCTCAAATTTGATCAATATGAAGTAGAGGATCAGTAATTAAGAAGTAATGATTTTTTCAAGTGGAGGTAGTTAATATTATTGTGAATTTCACTGTCAATAGGTTGAGGCTTTTCATAGTTTTGTAAATGATTTGGGGAGCAAAATTAAGCTTTCATTACATTCTTTCAGGCTTTGGTCTACACAGGTTAACCAAGAATATATAAACCTCTCAGAGCAAAGGTGGTGACAACCTGCAAATTAGTAACTGGAGAGCCAGCCTCTCCAAATATGGAAAGACCCTCTGAGGCTTTGATCACTCATCTGCCGGTGAGTGTGAAATGTGCAAGTGACATGAATAGGTGCATTGGCAGGAGAACAAAAGCAGACACAAAATGAGCAGGACTTCAACTAGATTGTTTTTCAGAAAAGGTCAAGCCATCCCTTTAATGTCTCTGTGGCAGGTGCTGGCAGTAACATGACTCCTAAACCCCATTAGCATACAAAGAGTACTCATTTAAGCAATACTGTGTTCTTACTTTAGTGACTCAGAAATGTCAGTGGACACTTGTGCAGGTGTGTAGTAATATCTAGAGTACAGAATATTTTCACTCCGAGTCTGTGTGTGTGTGTGTGTGTGTGTGTGTGTGTGCGCGCGCGCGTGCACGTGTGTGTGCTAGTATTGGGGCTTGAACTTAGGGCCTTACACTAGCGTTTTTGCTTAAGTGGTACTCTATCACTTGAATCACACTTCCATTTCCCATCTTTTGCTACTTAATTAGAGATGAAAGTCTCTTCATTACTCTTCTCTGCACTCTCTTTGTATTGGGATCCTCAGATCTCAGCTTCCTCAGTAGCTAGGATTACAGGTGTGAGCCACCAGTGCCTGGCTCTGAGGCGGTCTTGAAATGGCAGTCTAGAGAGATGGAAGAAGATGGCAGAGGAGCAGCTAGGAGCTTACCAAGCTCTCGTGTAGAGACTAGTTTTAGTGTTTCAATGAAAAATCCAAGGCTAGAGAGTCACACCAAGTGTGCCATCATAGTACAGAGAGTTCAGCCAGAGAGGAAAAATTCAGGCAGCTTGTTTAAGGAGACAGATTCCAGCACTCACCGGTGGCATGGCAACCATGGTGGCTGCCGCTTCCGCCATATCAACAGACAGAGCCTGGTACAAAGGCACCAGAGATGGGGTGTGAGGGGCTTCTACTCACCGCCAGCATGAACCAACAAGGAGCTTTCTATTGGTCTTGCTAGCTATGTCCTTTGCCATGCAGAAGCTCTGCAACTTCATGCAATCCCATTTGTCCAACCTTTCTTTGATTTGTTGTGTTTCTGGGTCTCTATTAAGAAAATTTTGGCCTGCGCCAAGGAGACCTAGGGTTTCTCCTATTCCATCCTGTAATGTTTTCAGAGTGTCTGTTTTGACTCCAAGGTCTTTAATTCATTTGGAGTTGATTCTGGTGCAGGGTGATATATAAGGATCTAGCTCTAGTTTTCTACAAGTAGTTAACTAATTTTGCCAGCACCATTTACTGAAGAGGCTGTCTTTCTTCCATTCTATTGTTTTAGTTCCCTTATCGAAGATTAGATGGCTATAAGTCTGTAGGTTCATTTCTGGGTTTTCAATTCTATTCCATTGGTCCTGAGGTCTGTTCTTGTGCCAGGACCAAGCTGTTTTGATTACTATGGCTTTGTAGTAGAGTTTGAAATTTGGTATTGATATTCCTCCAGCAGTGTTCTTTCTGTTGAGAATTATTTTTGTTATTCGGGGTCTTCTATTGTTCCATATGAATTTTTGGATTGCCTCTTCTATTTCCTTGAAGAATGGGGCTGGAATTTTGATGGTATCACATTGAATTTGTAGATAGCCTTGGGAAGTATTGTCATTTTCACGAT